>NC_074690.1:13152997-13780497 GCF_029448725.1 Salvelinus fontinalis
TGCTTTCGCAGAAAAGCCTTTTTGAAATCTGACAAAGCGGCTGGATTAACCTGTTGGGGATGGGGGCGCTGTTTAGACTATTTATGCTAATGTGGCTAATTTTTTAAACGGCTTCCCACAAAATCCTTGATCGTACAATATGCATATTATTATTATTATTGGATAGAAAACAGTCTATAGTTTCTATAGGAGTTGAAATTTTGTCTCTAAGTGGAACAGAGCCCATTCTACAGCAATTTCCCTGACATGGAGTCAGATTTGAGAAACGTTGGCCACTTTTCTGAAGTCATTTAAAAGGGCACTGTCGTTGCTATGACTATACGGACACTTCTTACGTCTTCCCCTGGATGCCTTTACGTGATGACGATTCCAACGGGCTCGATTGCTCGTTCACAGGCCCTACAAATGAAAAAAACCTTTAGCTAGCAAGTCTTTTCTTGCTGCGTAACGCGCGTGGAAGACACCGACCCTCTCCTGTTCCAAGCGTTAGTTTAGCCTGTTATATTTCTCCGGTCATCTTTTCACTCGTTATAGGAGTTACAAACATCACAAAGTAGTTAATTTAAAGCGTTTTATAGCAATTTATATCCGTTTAGTGCGATTTTGGGACATTTATTTTTGCAACGATGTGAAAAGTTGGGCACGCTTTTCAGTTCATCCCGAACGTAGTTGACATTTCCACATGGCAAGAGGACAGCTTTCCACCAAAAGACGATTTCTCCCAAGAAAGGATCCTTTGCCCAAGATACTGATGGAAGAACAGCTCAAGGTAGGACATTTTTATTATGATAAATCGTGTTTCTGTCGAAACATTTTAGTGGCTTAGGACGCCATGTTTTTTGACGTAGCTTCGCTTGGCGCAAACTGTATTGAAAAGTAAGGATAAATTAAAAAATGTAATAACGCAATTGTATTAAGAATTAAATTGTCTATCAATCCCTGTCCACCCTATATTTTTTAGTCACGTTTATGAGTATTTATGTATAAGAGTAGATCACTGTCTAAGTGGCGCAAGGACGTTTTCTTTACCAGCTTGTCTACATTTCACATTGTCTAACCATGATTTTGGTGGCTAAATATAAACATTTTCGATCAAACTGTATATGCATGTTGTAATGTGATGTTACAGGAGTGTCATCGGAAGAATTCTGAGAAGGTTAGTGAAAAAATTAATATCTTTTGGCGATGTTGACTTTTATCGCTCACTTTGGCTAGAATCAATGCTGGGCTGCTAATTGCTATGTGCTAAGCTAATATAACGATTTATTGTGTTTTCGCTGTAAGACACTTAGAAAATCTGAAATATTGTCTGTATTCACAGGATCTGTGTCTTTCGATTCGTGTATGCTGTGTATTTTTACGAAATGTTTGATGATTAGTAGTTAGGTAAACACGTTGCTCATTGTAATTATTCTAGTCCATTTGTGATGGTGGGTGCAATTGTAAACTATGCCATATACCTGAAATATGCACTTTTTTCTAACAAAACCTATCCCATACCATAAATATGTTATCAGACTGTCATCTAATGAGTTTTTTTGTTGGTTAGGGGCTATAAATATCTTAGTTTAGCCGAATTGGTGATGGCTACTGGTGTTGGTGGACAAATAAAAGATGGTGGATTATGCTAATGTGTTTTTAGGTAATAGATGTACATCTTTACATATTGTGTCTTCCCTGTAAAACATTTTAAAAATCGGAAATGTTGACTGGATTCATAAGATCTGTGTCTTTCATTAGCTGTATTGGACTTTAATGTGTGAAAGTGAAATATTTTAAAAAAATATTTTTTTTGAATTTCGCGGCACTGGTTTTTCAGTGGGGGGGGGGGGGGTGTGCCGCTAGCGCCACGCTGATCCTAGACAGGTTAACAAGAAGTTCATCTTTAAGCCAATTTATAACACTTGTATTTTTGTGAATTTTTATTATGACTATTTCTGTGTTTTGAATTTGGTGCTCTGCAATTTCACGGGATGTTGTCGAGGTGGGTTGCTAGTAGAACACCTGCGCCGAGAGGTTAAACCTGGAGGTTCAGATAAAAAATCCTAAAGTCTTCAGACTAAGCTGTTTTGGCTCTGGGAGTGTATTGTCCACAGGTGAACATGTCATGGAAAGTCATAGAAAATGAGAGTGTAGAAAGACTTCCTAGTGAAGGAAGGAGAACATTACATCACACCCAAACACGGACTTGAACCCTGGACCCTCAGATTAAAAGTCTGATGCTCTACCGACTGAGCTATCCGGGCTCTGCAAATGCCTATTTTCATACACCTAACCTGCCAGGCAGAGGCACGTGCTGACGAGGGGGCATTGTCAGATGGTATATTTCCCCAGAGAACCTGGTCTCCATTCCAAATTATACAGTCAACGAAATCTGAACTAGGCATCCCCTCCAAAGATGCAATTTGTCCAAGACTTCGTGGCGCAACGGTAGCGCGTCTGACTCCAGATCAGAAGGTTGCGTGTTCAAATCACGTCGTGGTCAGTGTTTTTATGTTTATAATCTCTGCCTTCTTTACTCAATGAATCAGCACTAGTACCAATGTGCCTTTACAGTACTAATCTCAAACGAAAACAAACAAACCTATGCTACTTTACATGACAATTGTCTCTCACAAAAGCCTGGCACACTGCAAATTCCTAAATCAGATGATGCTGTGTGATTGATAGACTTAAATCAGTCTTCGAACAGGGAGTTTAACTTCTTATTGCTTGGGGGCAGTATTTCGACGTCTGGATGAGAAGCGTGCCCCAAGTAAACTGCCTGTTACTCAGGCCCGGAAGCTAGGATATGCATATAATGGGCGGATTTGGATAGAACACACTCTAAAGTTTCCAAAACTGTTAACCTGTTATGGCTGTACGCTGAATATTGAAAAAACTGGAAAATGTGTGCACATTTTCAAACGGCCTCCTAAGAAACTTTTTATTTTCCAATATGCATATATTTACTACTGTTGGATAGATAACAGTCTGTAGTTTCTAAAAAGGTTTGAATTGTTTCTCTAAGTCGAACAGAAATATTTTTACAGCCATTTTCCCAGCCGAATTGAGTTTCCCAAAATGCGATGTGTCTCTTTAAGACCTTCTCTATAAAAGGCCATTTGACTTAGGACCATAGGGACACGTCAGAGGCGTACCTCAGACTGTAATGCGGAAGTGAGAATTGAAAGGGGTCGAATATCTCGTCCCTGGACTGAATAACAGAACTTCTTGTGAGACATGCGCAGTTAAAATAAAAATCCGGGCGCGAAGGATAATTTGATCTCGGCTTCTGGAACAAGGTAGGTAACTTTGAATATGATGCCTGACTACGATATTATTTGCTACATGTCACAAAATCATCCTAAAGGTTGTTTTTTCAATATACTTTAATTATATTATTGCAATTTATTCTGGACTTTAGATGTGAAACGACGGAAGAATTTTTTGAAGAAACGCTTTCTGGCGCAGCAATGCTACCGTGCTAGCTAACCAAAGAGGGGAATCCTTCGTTCTGGAACCCAACTAAAGACTCTACTGGACATTGGACCCCGTTACAACATTCTGATGGAGTACCAAGAAAGATAAGACCCAATTTGGGATGCTTTTTCATATATATGTCGAACTGTTGAATGCTAACGCTGCTAACTATGCTAGGCTAGCGCTTGACTAGAATCAATGCTGCCTTATGCTAGCTTATGATGTTAGCTAATATAACGATATATTGTGTTTTCGCTGTAAAACACTTCAAAAATCGGAAATGTTGTCTGTATTCACAAGATATCTGTCTTTCATTAGTTATCCACCATATGTTTTTCTGAAATGTTTTATGAGGTGTAATTAGTAGCCGACGTTGGTGTATGTATTTTCTCTGGCTACTCCCGGCTGGATTCAGACTCTAGCTATGTGTTAGCATTTTTGGGTAGCATCAATGTAAAACAGATTTATAGCTAAAATATGCACTTTTTATGAACAAAACATAGATTTATTGTGTAACATGTTATATGACTGTCATCTGAGGTCGTTTTTTCTGGGCTCTTTAGGTTGGTTTTAGTTTATTTCGGTTGGTTGTGCATGCTACTTCAATCATAATTCATACTTCATAATCATAATTCATACGTGTCTGTCCACTTTTGTATTTGGTGGTGAGCTAACATAAATATATGTGGTGTTTTCTCTGTAAAACATTTAAAAAATCGGACATGTTGGCTGGATTGACAAGATGTTTATCTTTCAAATGCTGTATTGGACTTGTTAATGTGTAAAAGTTAAATATTTTTAAAAAATAGATTTTGAATTTCGCGCTCTGCAGCTGTTGTCATTTTTGGTCCGAGGTCGGGCTTGCACCCCAAACAGGTTAAAATTATGTCTGTGAGTATAACAGAACTGATAGGGCAGGCAAAAACCTGAGGAAAATCCATCCAGGAAGTGGGCTTTTTTTGATGTGGGTAGTTTTCAAATGAATGTGACTGCAACCAGATGAAGATCTTCAAAGGTAAGTGATTCATTTTATCGCTATTTCTGACTTTCGTGACTCCTCTACTTGGTTGGAATATGTTTGTATGCTTTTGTAAGTGGGGTGCTGTCCTCAGATAAACGCATGGTATGCTTTCGCAGAAAAGCCTTTTTGAAATCTGACAAAGCGGCTGGATTAACAAGAAGTTCATCTTTAAGCCAATGTATAACACTTGTATTTTTGTGAATTTTTATTATGACTATTTCTGTGTTTTGAATTTGGTGCTCTGCAATTTCACCGGATGTTGTCGAGGTGGGTTGCTAGCAGAACACCTGCGCCGAGAGGTTAGCCCTGGAGGTTCAGATTAAAAATCCTAAAGTCTTCAGACTAAGCTGTTTTGGCTCTGGGAGTGTATTGTCCACAGGTGAACATGTCATGGAAAGTCAGAGAAAATGAGCGTTTTGAAAGACTTCCTAGTGAAGGAAGGAGAACATTACTTCACGCCCGAACAGGGACTTGAACCCTGGACCCTCAGATTAAAAGTCTGATTCTCTACCGACTGAGCTATCCGGGCTCTGCAAATGACTATTTTCATACACCTAACCTGCCGGGCAGAGGCACGTGCTGACGAGGGGGCGTTGTCAGATGGTATATTTCCCCAGAGAACCAGGTCTCCATTCCAAATTATACAGTCAACGAAATCTGAACTAGGCATCCCCTCCAAAGATGCAATTTGTACAAGACTACGTGGCGCAATGGTAGCGCGTCTGACTCCAGATCAGAAGGTTGCGTGTTCAAATCACGTCGTGGTCAGTGTTTTTTTATGTGTGTAATCTCTGCCTTCTTTACTCATTGAATCAGCACTAGTACCAATGTGCCTTTACAGTACTAATCTCACACGAAAACAAACAAACCAATGCTACTTTACATGACAATTGTCTCTCACAAAAGCCTGGCACACTGCAAATTCCTAAATCAGATGATGCTGTGTGATTGATAGACTTAAATCAGTCTTCGAACAGGGAGTTTAACTTCTTATTGCTTGGGGGCAGTATTTCGACGTCTGGATGAGAAGCGTGCCCCAAGTAAACTGCCTGTTACTCAGGCCCGGAAGCTAGGATATGCATATAATGGGCGGATTTGGATAGAACACACTCTAAAGTTTCCAAAACTGTTAAAATTATGTCTGTGAGTATAACAGAACTGATAGGGCAGGCAAAAACCTGAGGAAAATCCATCCAGGAAGTGGGCTTTTTTAATGTGGGTAGTTTTCAAATGAATGTGACTGCAACCAGATGAAGATCTTCAAAGGTAAGTGATTCATTTTATCGCTATTTCTGACTTTCGTGACTCCTCTACTTGGTTGGAATATGTTTGTATGCTTTTGTAAGTGGAGTGCTGTCCTCAGATAAACGCATGGTATGCTTTCGCAGAAAAGCCTTTTTGAAATCTGACAAAGCGGCTGGATTAACAAGAAGTTCATCTTTAAGCCAATGTATAACACTTGTATTTTTGTGAATTTTTATTATGACTATTTCTGTGTTTTGAATTTGGTGCTCTGCAATTTCACCGGATGTTGTCGAGGTGGGTTGCTAGCAGAACACCTGCGCCGAGAGGTTAGCCCTGGAGGTTCAGATTAAAAATCCTAAAGTCTTCAGACTAAGCTGTTTTGGCTCTGGGAGTGTATTGTCCACAGGTGAACATGTCATGGAAAGTCAGAGAAAATTAGCGTTTTGAAAGACTTCCTAGTGAAGGAAGGAGAACATTACTTCACGCCCGAACAGGGACTTGAACCCTGGACCCTCAGATTAACAGTCTGATTCTCTACCGACTGAGCTATCCGGGCTCTGCAAATGACTATTTTCATACACCTAACCTGCCGGGCAGAGGCACGTGCTGACGAGGGGGCGTTGTCAGATGGTATATTTCCCCAGAGAACCAGGTCTCCATTCCAAATTATACAGTCAACGAAATCTGAACTAGGCATCCCCTCCAAAGATGCAATTTGTACAAGACTACGTGGCGCAATGGTAGCGCGTCTGACTCCAGATCAGAAGGTTGCGTGTTCAAATCACGTCGTGGTCAGTGTTTTTTTATGTGTGTAATCTCTGCCTTCTTTACTCATTGAATCAACACTAGTACCAATGTGCCTTTACAGTACTAATCTCACACGAAAACAAACAAACCAATGCTACTTTACATGACAATTGTCTCTCACAAAAGCCTGGCACACTGCAAATTCCTAAATCAGATGATGCTGTGTGATTGATAGACTTAAATCAGTCTTCGAACAGGGAGTTTAACTTCTTATTGCTTGGGGGCAGTATTTCGACGTCTGGATGAGAAGCGTGCCCCAAGTAAACTGCCTGTTACTCAGGCCCGGAAGCTAGGATATGCATATAATGGGCAGATTTGGATAGAACACACTCTAAAGTTTCCAAAACTGGTAAAATTATGTCTGTGAGTATAACAGAACTGATAGGGCAGGCAAAAACCTGAGGAAAATCCATCCAGGAAGTGGGATTGTTTTGATGTGGGTAGTTTTCAAATGAATGTGACTGCAACCAGATGAAGATCTTCAAAGGTAAGTGATTAGTTTTATCGCTATTTCTGACTTTTGTGACTCCTCTACTTGGTTGGAATATGTTTGTATGCTTTTGTAAGTGGGGTGCTGTCCTCAGATAAACGCATGGTATGCTTTCGCAGAAAAGCCTTTTTGAAATCTGACAAAGCGGCTGGATTAACAAGAAGTTCATCTTTAAGCCAATGTATAACACTTGTATTTTTGTGAATTTTTATTATGACTATTTCTGTGTTTTGAATTTGGTGCTCTGCAATTTCACGGGATGTTGTCGAGGTGGGTTGCTAGTAGAACACCTGCGCCGAGAGGTTAAACCTGGAGGTTCAGATAAAAAATCCTAAAGTCTTCAGACTAAGCTGTTTTGGCTCTGGGAGTGTATTGTCCACAGGTGAACATGTCATAGAAAGTCATAGAAAATGAGCTTTTAGAAAGACTTCCTAGTGAAGGAAGGAGAACATTACATCACACCCAATTAGGGACTTGAACCCTGGACCCTCAGATTAAAAGTCTGATGCTCTACCGACTGAGCTATCCAGGCTCTGCAAATGCCTATTTTCATACACCTAACCTGCCAGGCAGAGGCACGTGCTGACGAGGGGGCATTGTCAGATGGTATATTTCCCCAGAGAACCTGGTCTCCATTCCAAATTATACAGTCAACGAAATCTGAACTAGGCATCCCCTCCAAAGATGCATTTTGTCCAAGACTTCGTGGCGCAACGGTAGCGCGTCTGACTCCAGATCAGAAGGTTGCGTGTTCAAATCACGTCGTGGTCAGTGTTTTTATGTTTATAATCTCTGCCTTCTTTACTCAATGAATCAGCACTAGTACCAATGTGCCTTTACAGTACTAATCTCAAACGAAAACAAACAAACCTATGCTACTTTACATGACAATTGTCTCTCACAAAAGCCTGGCACACTGCAACTTCCTAAATCAGATGATGCTGTGTGATTGATAGACTTAAATCAGTCTTCGAACAGGGAGTTTAACTTCTTATTGCTTGGGGGCAGTATTTCGACGTCTGGATGAGAAGCGTGCCCCAAGTAAACTGCCTGTTACTCAGGCCCGGAAGCTAGGATATGCATATAATGGGCAGATTTGGATAGAACACACTCTAAAGTT
This sequence comes from Salvelinus fontinalis, assembly GCF_029448725.1. Classification (NCBI taxonomy): domain Eukaryota; kingdom Metazoa; phylum Chordata; class Actinopteri; order Salmoniformes; family Salmonidae; genus Salvelinus; species Salvelinus fontinalis. Next base: position 13,161,143 of record NC_074690.1, read on the forward strand.
TCCAAAACTGTTAAAATTATGTCTGTGAGTATAACAGAACTGATAGGGCAGGCAAAAACCTGAGGAAAATCCATCCAGGAAGTGGGCTTTTTTTGATGTGGGTAGTTTTCAAATTAATGTGACTGCAACCAGATGAAGATCTTCAAAGGTAAGTGATTCATTTTATCGCTATTTCTGACTTTTGTGACTCCTCTACTTGGTTGGAATATGTTTGTATGCTTTTGTAAGTGGGGTGCTGTCCTCAGACAAACGCATGGTATGCTTTCGCAGAAAAGCCTTTTTGAAATCTGACAAAGCGGCTGGATTAACAAGAAGTTCATCTTTAAGCCAATGTATAACACTTGTATTTTTGTGAATTTTTATTATGACTATTTCTGTGTTTTGAATTTGGTGATCTGAAATTTCACCGGATGTTGTCGAGGTGGGTTGCTAGCAGAACACCTGCGCCGAGAGGTTAGCCCTGGAGGTTCAGATTAAAAATCCTAAAGTCTTCAGACTAAGCTGTTTTGGCTCTGGGAGTGTATTGTCCACAGGTGAACATGTCATGGAAAGTCATAGAAAATGAGCGTTTAGAAAGACTTCCTAGTGAAGGAAGGAGAACATTACATCACACCCAAACAGGGACTTGAACCCTGGACCCTCAGATTAAAAGTCTGATGCTCTACCGACTGAGCTATCCGGGCTCTGCAAATGCCTATTTTCATACACCTAACCTGCCAGGCAGAGGCACGTGCTGACGAGGGGGCATTGTCAGATGGTATATTTCCCCAGAGAACCTGGTCTCCATTCCAAATTATACAGTCAACGAAATCTGAACTAGGCATCCCCTCCAAAGATGCATTTTGTCCAAGACTTCGTGGCGCAACGGTAGCGCATCTGACTCCAGATCAGAAGGTTGCGTGTTCAAATCACGTCGTGGTCAGTGTTTTTATGTTTGTAATCTCTGCCTTCTTTACTCAATGAATCAGCACTAGTACCAATGTGCTTTTACAGTACTAATCACACACGAAAACAAACAAACCAATGCTACTTTACATGACAATTGTCTCTCACAAAAGCCTGGCACACTGCAAATTCCTAAATCAGATGATGCTGTGTGATTGATTGACTTAACTCAGTCTTCGAACAGGGAGTTTAACTTCTTATTGCTTGGGGGCAGTATTTCGACATCTGGATGAGAAGCGTGCCCCAAGTAAACTGCCTGTTACTCAGGCCCGGAAGCTAGGATATGCATATAATGGGCAGATTTGGATAGAACACACTCTAACGTTTCCAAAACTGTTAAAATGATGTCTGTGAGTATAACAGAACTGATATGGCAGGCGAAAACCTGAGGAAAATCCATCCAGGAAGTGGGATTTTTTTGATGTGGGTAGTTTTCAAATGAATGTGACTGCAACCAGATGAAGATCTTCAAAGGTAAGTGATTCATTTTATCGCTATTTCTGACTTTCGTGACTCCTCTACTTGGTTGGAATATGTTTGTATGCTTTTGTAAGTGGGGTGCTGTCCTCAGATAAACGCATGGTATGCTTTCGCAGAAAAGCCTTTTTGAAATCTGACAAAGCGGCTGGATTAACAAGAAGTTCATCTTTAAGCCAATGTATAACACTTGTATTTTTGTGAATTTTTATTATGACTATTTCTGTGTTTTGAATTTGGTGCTCTGCAATTTCACCGGATGTTGTCGAGGTGGGTTGCTAGTAGAACACCTGCGCCGAGAGGTTAAACCTGGAGGTTCAGATAAAAAATCCTAAAGTCTTCAGACTAAGCTGTTTTGGCTCTGGGAGTGTATTGTCCACAGGTGAACATGTCATGGAAAGTCATAGAAAATGAGCTTTTAGAAAGACTTCCTAGTGAAGAAAGGAGAACATTACGTCAGGCCTGAACAGGGACTTGAACCCTGGACCCTCAGATTAAAAGTCTGATGGTCTACCGACTGAGCTATCCGGGCACTGCAAATTCCTATTTTCATACACCTAACCTGCCAGGCAGAGGCACGTGCTGACGAGGGGGCATTGTCAGATGGTATATTTCCCCAGAGAACCTGGTCTCCATTCCAAATGATACAGTCAACGAAATCTGAACTAGGCATCCCCTACAAAGTTGCAATTTGGTCAAGACTTCGTGGCGCAACGGTAGCGCGTCTGACTCCAGATCAGAAGGTTGCGTGTTCAAATCACGTCGTGGTCAGTGTTTTTATGTTTATAATCTCTGCCTTCTTTACTCAATGAATCAGCACTAGTACCAATGTGCCTTTACAGTACTAATCTCAAACGAAAACAAACAAACCTATGCTACTTTACATGACAATTGTCTCTCACAAAAGCCTGGCACACTGCAAATTCCTAAATCAGATGATGCTGTGTGATTGATAGACTTAAATCAGTCTTCGAACAGGGAGTTTAACTTCTTATTGCTTGGGGGCAGTATTTCGACGTCTGGATGAGAAGCGTGCCCCAAGTAAACTGCCTGTTACTCAGGCCCGGAAGCTAGGATATGCATATAATGGGCGGATTTGGATAGAACACACTCTAAAGTTTCCAAAACTGTTAAAATTATGTCTGTGAGTATAACAGAACTGATATGGCAGGCGAAAACCTGAGGAAAATCCATCCAGGAAGTGGGATTTTTTTGATGTGGGTAGTTTTCAAATGAATGTGACTGCAACCAGATCAAGATCTTCAAAGGTAAGTGATTCATTTTATCGCTATTTCTGACTCGTGACTCCTCTACTTGGTTGGAATATGTTTGTATGCTTTTGTAAGTGGGGTGCTGTCCTCAGATAAACGCATGGTATGCTTTCGCAGAAAAGCCTTTTTGAAATCTGACAAAGCGGCTGGATTAACAAGAAGTTCATCTTTCAGCCAATGTATAACACTTGTATTTTTGTGAATTTTTATTATGACTATTTCTGTGTTTTGAATTTGGTGCTCTGCAATTTCACGCAATGTTGTCGAGGTGGGTTGCTAGTAGAACACCTGCGCCGAGAGGTTAAACCTGGAGGTTCAGATAAAAAATCCTAAAGTCTTCAGACTAAGCTGTTTTGGCTCTGGGAGTGTATTGTCCACAGGTGAACATGTCATGGAAAGTCATAGAAAATAAGCATTTACAAAGACTTCCTAGTGTTGGAAAGAGAACATTACGTCACGCCTGAATAGGGACTTGAACCCTGGACCCTCAGATTAAAAGTCTGATGCTCTACCGACTGAGCTATCCGGGCTCTGCAAATGCCTATTTTCATACACCTAACCTGCCAGGCAGAGGCACGTGCTGACGAGGGGGCATTGTCAGATGGTATATTTCCCCAGAGAACCTGGTCTCCATTCCAAATTATACAGTCAACGAAATCTGAACTAGGCATCCCCTCCAAAGATGCAATTTGTCCAAGACTTCGTGGCGCAACGGTAGCGTGTCTGACTCCAGATCAGAAGGTTGCGTGTTCAAATCACGTCGTGGTCAGTGTTTTTATGTTTGTAATCTCTGCCTTCTTTACTCAATGAATCGGCACTAGTACCAATGTGCTTTTACAGTACTAATCACACACGAAAACAAACAAACCAATGCTACTTTACATGACAATTGTCTCTCACAAAAGCCTGGCACACTGCAAATTCCTAAATCAGATGATGCTGTGTGATTGATTGACTTAACTCAGTCTTCGAACAGGGAGTTTAACTTCTTATTGCTTGGGGGCAGTATTTCGACGTCTGGATGAGAAGCGTGCCCCAAGTAAACTGCCTGTTACTCAGGCCCGGAAGCTAGGATATGCATATAATGGGCAGATTTGGATAGAACACACTCTAACGTTTCCAAAACTGTTAAAATGATGTCTGTGAGTATAACAGAACTGATATGGCAGGCGAAAACCTGAGGAAAATCCATCCAGGAAGTGGGATTTTTTTGATGTGGGTAGTTTTCAAATGAATGTGACTGCAACCAGATGAAGATCTTCAAAGGTAAGTGATTCGTTTTATCGCTATTTCTGACTTTTGTGACTCCTCTACTTGGTTGGAATATGTTTGTATGCTTTTGTAAGTGGGGTGCTGTCCTCAGATAAACGCATGGTATGCTTTCGCAGAAAAGCCTTTTTGAAATCTGACAAAGCGGCTGGATTAACAAGAAGTTCATCTTTAAGCCAATGTATAACACTTGTATTTTTGTGAATTTTTATTATGACTATTTCTGTGTTTTGAATTTGGTGCTCTGCAATTTCACCGGATGTTGTCGAGGTGGGTTGCTAGCAGAACACCTGCGCCGAGAGGTTAGCCCTGGAGGTTCAGATTAAAAATCCTAAAGTCTTCAGACTAAGCTGTTTTGGCTCTGGGAGTGTATTGTCCACAGGTGAACATGTCATGGAAAGTCATAGAAAATGAGCGTTTAGAAAGACTTCCTAGTGAAGGAAGGAGAACATTACTTCACGCCCGAACAGGGACTTGAACCCTGGACCCTCAGATTAAAAGTCTGATGCTCTACCGACTGAGCTATCCGGGCTCTGCAAATTCACATTTTCATACACCTAACCTGCCGGGCAGAGGCAAGTGCTGACGAGGGGGCGTTGTCAGATGGTATATTTCCCCAGAGAACCAGGTCTCCATTCCAAATTATACAGTCAACGAAATCTGAACTAGGCATCCCCTCCAAAGATGCAATTTGTCCAAGACTACGTGGCGCAATGGTAGCGCGTCTGACTCCAGAGCAGAAGGTTGCGTGTTCAAATCACGTCGTGGTCAGTGTTTTTTTATGTGTGTAATCTCTGCCTTCTTTACTCATTGAATCAGCACTAGTACCAATGTGCCTTTACAGTACTAATCTCACACGAAAACAAACAAACCAATGCTACTTTACATGACAATTGTCTCTCACAAAAGCCTGGCACACTGCAAATTCCTAAATCAGATGATGCTGTGTGATTGATAGACTTAAATCAGTCTTCGAACAGGGAGTTTAACTTCTTATTGCTTGGGGGCAGTATTTCGACGTCTGGATGAGAAGCGTGCCCCAAGTAAACTGCCTGTTACTCAGGCCCGGAAGCTAGGATATGCATATAATGGGCAGATTTGGATAGAACACACTCTAAAGTGTCCGAAACTGTTAAAATTATGTCTGTGAGTATAACAGAACTGATATGGCAGGCGAAAACCTGAGGAAAATCCATCCAGGAAGTGGGATTTTTTTGATGTGGGTAGTTTTCAAATGAATGTGACTGCAACCAGATGAAGATCTTCAAAGGTAAGTGATTCATTTTATCGCTATTTCTGACTTTCGTGACTCCTCTACTTGGTTGGAATATGTTTGTATGCTTTTGTAAGTGGGGTGCTGTCCTCAGATAAACGCATGGTATGCTTTCGCAGAAAAGCCTTTTTGAAATCTGACAAAGCGGCTGGATTAACAAGAAGTTCATCTTTCAGCCAATGTATAACACTTGTATTTTTGTGAATTTTTATTATGACTATTTCTGTGTTTTGAATTTGGTGCTCTGCAATTTCACGCAATGTTGTCGAGGTGGGTTGCTAGTAGAACACCTGCGCCGAGAGGTTAAACCTGGAGGTTCAGATAAAAAATCCTAAAGTCTTCAGACTAAGCTGTTTTGGCTCTGGGAGTGTATTGTCCACAGGTGAACATGTCATGGAAAGTCATAGAAAATAAGCGTTTACAAAGACTTCCTAGTGATGGAACGAGAACATTACGTCACGCCCGAACAGGGACTTGAACCCTGGACCCTCAGATTAAAAGTCTGATGCTCTACCGACTGAGCTATCCGGGCTCTGCAAATGCCTATTTTCATACACCTAACCTGCCAGGCAGAGGCACGTGCTGACGAGGGGGCATTGTCAGATGGTATATTTCCCCAGAGAACCTGGTCTCCATTCCAAATTATACAGTCAACGAAATCTGAACTAGGCATCCCCTCCAAAGACGCAATTTGTCCAAGACTTCGTGGCGCAACGGTAGTGCGTCTGACTCCAGATCAGAAGGTTGCGTGTTCAAATCACGTCGTGGTCAGTGTTTTTATGTTTGTAATCTCTGCCTTCTTTACTCAATGAATCAGCACTAGTACCAATGTGCTTTTACAGTACTAATCACACACGAAAACAAACAAACCAATGCTACTTTACATGACAATTGTCTCTCACAAAAGCCTGGCACACTGCAAATTCCTAAATCAGATGATGCTGTGTGATTGATTGACTTAACTCAGTCTTCGAACAGGGAGTTTAACTTCTTATTGCTTGGGGGCAGTATTTCGACGTCTGGATGAGAAGCGTGCCCCAAGTAAACTGCCTGTTACTCAGGCCCGGAAGCTAGGATATGCATATAATGGGCAGATTTGGATAGAACACACTCTAACGTTTCCAAAACTGTTAAAATGATGTCTGTGAGTATAACAGAACTGATATGGCAGGCGAAAACCTGAGGAAAATCCATCCAGGAAGTGGGATTTTTTTGATGTGGGTAGTTTTCAAATGAATGTGACTGCAACCAGATGAAGATCTTCAAAGGTAAGTGATTCATTTTATCGCTATTTCTGACTTTCGTGACTCCTCTACTTGGTTGGAATATGTTTGTATGCTTTTGTAAGTGGGGTGCTGTCCTCAGATAAACGCATGGTATGCTTTCGCAGAAAAGCCTTTTTGAAATCTGACAAAGCGGCTGGATTAACAAGAAGTTCATCTTTAAGCCAATGTATAACACTTGTATTTTTGTGAATTTTTATTATGACTATTTCTGTGTTTTGAATTTGGTGCTCTGCAATTTCACCGGATGTTGTCGAGGTGGGTTGCTAGTAGAACACCTGCGCCGAGAGGTTAAACCTGGAGGTTCAGATAAAAAATCCTAAAGTCTTCAGACTAAGCTGTTTTGGCTCTGGGAGTGTATTGTCCACAGGTGAACATGTCATGGAAAGTCATAGAAAATAAGCGTTTACAAAGACTTCCTAGTGATGGAACGAGAACATTACGTCACGCCCGAACAGGGACTTGAACCCTGGACCCTCAGATTAAAAGTCTGATGCTCTACCGACTGAGCTATCCGGGCTCTGCAAATGCCTATTTTCATACACCTAACCTGCCAGGCAGAGGCACGTGCTGACGAGGGGGCATTGTCAGATGGTATATTTCCCCAGAGAACCTGGTCTCCATTCCAAATTATACAGTCAACGAAATCTGAACTAGGCATCCCCTCCAAAGATGCAATTTGTCCAAGACTTCGTGGCGCAACGGTAGCGCGTCTGACTCCAGATCAGAAGGTTGCGTGTTCAAATCACGTCGTGGTCAGTGCTTTTATGTTTATAATCTCTGCCTTCTTTACTCAATGAATCAGCACTAGTACCAATGTGCCTTTACAGTACTAATCTCAAACGAAAACAAACAAACCTATGCTACTTTACATGACAATTGTCTCTCACAAAAGCCTGGCACACTGCATATTCCTAAATCAGATGATGCTGTGTGATTGATAGACTTAAATCAGTCTTCGAACAGGGAGTTAAACTTCTTATTGCTTGGGGGCAGTATTTCGACGTCTGGATGAGAAGCGTGCCCCAAGTAAACTGCCTGTTACTCAGGCCCGGAAGCTAGGATATGCATATAATGGGCAGATTTGGATAGAACACACTCTAAAGTTTCCAAAACTGTTAAAATTATGTCTGTGAGTATAACAGAACTGATATGGCAGGCGAAAACCTGAGGAAAATCCATCCAGGAAGTGGGATTTTTTTGATGTGGGTAGTTTTCAAATGAATGTGACTGCAACCAGATGAAGATCTTCAAAGGTAAGTGATTCATTTTATCGCTATTTCTGACTCGTGACTCCTCTACTTGGTTGGAATATGTTTGTATGCTTTTGTAAGTGGGGTGCTGTCCTCAGATAAACGCATGGTATGCTTTCGCAGAAAAGCCTTTTTGAAATCTGACAAAGCGGCTGGATTAACAAGAAGTTCATCTTTCAGCCAATGTATAACACTTGTATTTTTGTGAATTTTTATTATGACTATTTCTGTGTTTTGAATTTGGTGCTCTGCAATTTCACGCAATGTTGTCGAGGTGGGTTGCTAGTAGAACACCTGCGCCGAGAGGTTAAACCTGGAGGTTCAGATAAAAAATCTTAAAGTCTTCAGACTAAGCTGTTTTGGCTCTGGGAGTGTATTGTCCACAGGTGAACATGTCATGGAAAGTCATAGAAAATAAGCGTTTACAAAGACTTCCTAGTGATGGAACGAGAACATTACGTCACGCCCGAACAGGGACTTGAACCCTGGACCCTCAGATTAAAAGTCTGATGCTCTACCGACTGAGCTATCCGGGCTCTGCAAATGCCTATTTTCATACACCTAACCTGCCAGGCAGAGGCACGTGCTGACGAGGGGGCATTGTCAGATGGTATATTTCCCCAGAGAACCTGGTCTCCATTCCAAAATATACAGTCAACGAAATCTGAACTAGGCATCCCCTCCAAAGATGCAATTGGTCCAAGACTTCGTGGCGCAACGGTAGCGCGTCTGACTCCAGATCAGAAGGTTGCGTGTTCAAATCACGTCGTGGTCAGTGTTTTTATGTTTGTAATCTCTGCCTTCTTTACTCAATGAATCAGCACTAGTACCAATGTGCTTTTACAGTACTAATCACACACGAAAACAAACAAACCAATGCTACTTTACATGACAATTGTCTCTCACAAAAGCCTGGCACACTGCAAATTCCTAAATCAGATGATGCTGTGTGATTGATTGACTTAACTCAGTCTTCGAACAGGGAGTTTAACTTCTTATTGCTTGGGGGCAGTATTTCGACGTCTGGATGAGAAGCGTGCCCCAAGTAAACTGCCTGTTACTCAGGCCCGGAAGCTAGGATATGCATATAATGGGCAGATTTGGATAGAACACACTCTAACGTTTCCAAAACTGTTAAAATGATGTCTGTGAGTATAACAGAACTGATATGGCAGGCGAAAACCTGAGGAAAATCCATCCAGGAAGTGGGATTTTTTTGATGTGGGTAGTTTTCAAATGAATGTGACTGCAACCAGATGAAGATCTTCAAAGGTAAGTGATTCATTTTATCGCTATTTCTGACTTTCGTGACTCCTCTACTTGGTTGGAATATGTTTGTATGCTTTTGTAAGTGGGGTGCTGTCCTCAGATAAACGCATGGTATGCTTTCGCAGAAAAGCCTTTTTGAAATCTGACAAAGCGGCTGGATTAACAAGAAGTTCATCTTTAAGCCAATGTATAACACTTGTATTTTTGTGAATTTTTATTATGACTATTTCTGTGTTTTGAATTTGGTGCTCTGCAATTTCACCGGATGTTGTCGAGGTGGGTTGCTAGTAGAACACCTGCGCCGAGAGGTTAAACCTGGAGGTTCAGATAAAAAATCCTAAAGTCTTCAGACTAAGCTGTTTTGGCTCTGGGAGTGTATTGTCCACAGGTGAACATGTCATGGAAAGTCATAGAAAATAAGCGTTTACAAAGACTTCCTAGTGATGGAACGAGAACATTACGTCACGCCCGAACAGGGACTTGAACCCTGGACCCTCAGATTAAAAGTCTGATGCTCTACCGACTGAGCTATCCGGGCTCTGCAAATGCCTATTTTCATACACCTAACCTGCCAGGCAGAGGCACGTGCTGACGAGGGGGCATTGTCAGATGGTATATTTCCCCAGAGAACCTGGTCTCCATTCCAAAATATACAGTCAACGAAATCTGAACTAGGCATCCCCTCCAAAGATGCAATTGGTCCAAGACTTCGTGGCGCAACGGTAGCGCGTCTGACTCCAGATCAGAAGGTTGCGTGTTCAAATCACGTCGTGGTCAGTGTTTTTATGTTTGTAATCTCTGCCTTCTTTACTCAATGAATCAGCACTAGTACCAATGTGCTTTTACAGTACTAATCACACACGAAAACAAACAAACCAATGCTACTTTACATGACAATTGTCTCTCACAAAAGCCTGGCACACTGCAAATTCCTAAATCAGATGATGCTGTGTGATTGATTGACTTAACTCAGTCTTCGAACAGGGAGTTTAACTTCTTATTGCTTGGGGGCAGTATTTCGACGTCTGGATGAGAAGCGTGCCCCAAGTAAACTGCCTGTTACTCAGGCCCGGAAGCTAGGATATGCATATAATGGGCAGATTTGGATAGAACACACTCTAACGTTTCCAAAACTGTTAAAATGATGTCTGTGAGTATAACAGAACTGATATGGCAGGCGAAAACCTGAGGAAAATCCATCCAGGAAGTGGGATTTTTTTGATGTGGGTAGTTTTCAAATGAATGTGACTGCAACCAGATGAAGATCTTCAAAGGTAAGTGATTCATTTTATCGCTATTTCTGACTTTCGTGACTCCTCTACTTGGTTGGAATATGTTTGTATGCTTTTGTAAGTGGGGTGCTGTCCTCAGATAAACGCATGGTATGCTTTCGCAGAAAAGCCTTTTTGAAATCTGACAAAGCGGCTGGATTAACAAGAAGTTCATCTTTAAGCCAATGTATAACACTTGTATTTTTGTGAATTTTTATTATGACTATTTCTGTGTTTTGAATTTGGTGCTCTGCAATTTCACCGGATGTTGTCGAGGTGGGTTGCTAGTAGAACACCTGCGCCGAGAGGTTAAACCTGGAGGTTCAGATAAAAAATCCTAAAGTCTTCAGACTAAGCTGTTTTGGCTCTGGGAGTGTATTGTCCACAGGTGAACATGTCATGGAAAGTCATAGAAAATAAGCGTTTACAAAGACTTCCTAGTGATGGAACGAGAACATTACGTCACGCCCGAACAGGGACTTGAACCCTGGACCCTCAGATTAAAAGTCTGATGCTCTACCGACTGAGCTATCCGGGCTCTGCAAATGCCTATTTTCATACACCTAACCTGCCAGGCAGAGGCACGTGCTGACGAGGGGGCATTGTCAGATGGTATATTTCCCCAGAGAACCTGGTCTCCATTCCAAATTATACAGTCAACGAAATCTGAACTAGGCATCCCCTCCAAAGATGCAATTTGTCCAAGACTTCGTGGCGCAACGGTAGCGCGTCTGACTCCAGATCAGAAGGTTGCGTGTTCAAATCACGTCGTGGTCAGTGCTTTTATGTTTATAATCTCTGCCTTCTTTACTCAATGAATCAGCACTAGTACCAATGTGCCTTTACAGTACTAATCTCAAACGAAAACAAACAAACCTATGCTACTTTACATGACAATTGTCTCTCACAAAAGCCTGGCACACTGCATATTCCTAAATCAGATGATGCTGTGTGATTGATAGACTTAAATCAGTCTTCGAACAGGGAGTTAAACTTCTTATTGCTTGGGGGCAGTATTTCGACGTCTGGATGAGAAGCGTGCCCCAAGTAAACTGCCTGTTACTCAGGCCCGGAAGCTAGGATATGCATATAATGGGCAGATTTGGATAGAACACACTCTAAAGTTTCCAAAACTGTTAAAATTATGTCTGTGAGTATAACAGAACTGATATGGCAGGCGAAAACCTGAGGAAAATCCATCCAGGAAGTGGGATTTTTTTGATGTGGGTAGTTTTCAAATGAATGTGACTGCAACCAGATGAAGATCTTCAAAGGTAAGTGATTCATTTTATCGCTATTTCTGACTCGTGACTCCTCTACTTGGTTGGAATATGTTTGTATGCTTTTGTAAGTGGGGTGCTGTCCTCAGATAAACGCATGGTATGCTTTCGCAGAAAAGCCTTTTTGAAATCTGACAAAGCGGCTGGATTAACAAGAAGTTCATCTTTCAGCCAATGTATAACACTTGTATTTTTGTGAATTTTTATTATGACTATTTCTGTGTTTTGAATTTGGTGCTCTGCAATTTCACGCAATGTTGTCGAGGTGGGTTGCTAGTAGAACACCTGCGCCGAGAGGTTAAACCTGGAGGTTCAGATAAAAAATCTTAAAGTCTTCAGACTAAGCTGTTTTGGCTCTGGGAGTGTATTGTCCACAGGTGAACATGTCATGGAAAGTCATAGAAAATAAGCGTTTACAAAGACTTCCTAGTGATGGAACGAGAACATTACGTCACGCCCGAACAGGGACTTGAACCCTGGACCCTCAGATTAAAAGTCTGATGCTCTACCGACTGAGCTATCCGGGCTCTGCAAATGCCTATTTTCATACACCTAACCTGCCAGGCAGAGGCACGTGCTGACGAGGGGGCATTGTCAGATGGTATATTTCCCCAGAGAACCTGGTCTCCATTCCAAAATATACAGTCAACGAAATCTGAACTAGGCATCCCCTCCAAAGATGCAATTGGTCCAAGACTTCGTGGCGCAACGGTAGCGCGTCTGACTCCAGATCAGAAGGTTGCGTGTTCAAATCACGTCGTGGTCAGTGTTTTTATGTTTGTAATCTCTGCCTTCTTTACTCAATGAATCAGCACTAGTACCAATGTGCTTTTACAGTACTAATCACACACGAAAACAAACAAACCAATGCTACTTTACATGACAATTGTCTCTCACAAAAGCCTGGCACACTGCAAATTCCTAAATCAGATGATGCTGTGTGATTGATTGACTTAACTCAGTCTTCGAACAGGGAGTTTAACTTCTTATTGCTTGGGGGCAGTATTTCGACGTCTGGATGAGAAGCGTGCCCCAAGTAAACTGCCTGTTACTCAGGCCCGGAAGCTAGGATATGCATATAATGGGCAGATTTGGATAGAACACACTCTAACGTTTCCAAAACTGTTAAAATGATGTCTGTGAGTATAACAGAACTGATATGGCAGGCGAAAACCTGAGGAAAATCCATCCAGGAAGTGGGATTTTTTTGATGTGGGTAGTTTTCAAATGAATGTGACTGCAACCAGATGAAGATCTTCAAAGGTAAGTGATTCATTTTATCGCTATTTCTGACTTTCGTGACTCCTCTACTTGGTTGGAATATGTTTGTATGCTTTTGTAAGTGGGGTGCTGTCCTCCGATAAACGCATGGTATGCTTTCGCAGAAAAGCCTTTTTGAAATCTGACAAAGCGGCTGGATTAACAAGAAGTTCATCTTTAACCTGTCTAGGATCAGCGTGGCGCTAGCGGCACACCCCCCCCCCCCCCCCACTGAAAAACCAGTGCCGCGAAATTCAAAAAATTTTTTTTTTTTAAATATTTAACTTTCACACATTAAAGTCCAATACAGCTAATGAAAGACACAGATCTTGTGAATCCAGTCAACATGTCCGATTTTTAAAATGTTTTACAGGGAAGACACAATATGTAAAGATGTACATCTATTACCTAAAAACACATTAGCATAATCCACCATCTTTTATTTGTCCACCAACACCAGTAGCCATCACCAATTCGGCTAAACTAAGATATTTATAGCCCCTAACCAACAAAAAAACTCATTAGATGACAGTCTGATAACATATTTATGGTATGGGATAGGTTTTGTTAGAAAAAAGTGCATATTTCAGGTAGATGGCATAGGTTACAATTGCACCCACCGTCACAAATGGAATAGAAAAACTACTTAGAGCAACGTGTTTACCTACTTACTAATCATCAAACATTTCGTAAAAATACACAGCATACACGAATCGAAAGACACAGATCCTGTGAATACAGACAATATTTCAGATTTTCTAAGTGTCTTACAGCGAAAACACAATAAATCGTTATATTAGCATAGCACATAGCACATAGCAGCCCAGCATTGATTCTAGCCAAAGTGAGCGATAAAAGTCAACATCGCCAAAAGATATTAATTTTTTCACTAACCTTCTCAGAATTCTTCCGATGACACTCCTGTAACATCACATTACAACATGCATATACAGTTTGATCGAAAATGTTTATATTTAGCCACCAAAATCATGGTTAGACAATGTGAAATGTAGACAAGCTGGTCAGAAAATGTCCTTGCGCCACTTAGACAGTGATCTACTCTTATACATAAATACTCATAAACGTGACTAAAAAATATAGGGTGGACAGGGATTGATAGACAATTTAATTCTTAATACAATTGCGGAATTACATTTTTTAATTTATCCTTACTTTTCAATACAGTTTGCGCCAAGCGAAGCTACGTCAAAAAACATGGCGTCCTAAGCCACTAAAATGTTTCGACAGAAACACGATTTATCATAATAAAAATGTCCTACCTTGAGCTGTTCTTCCATCAGTATCTTGAGCAAAGGATCCTTTCTTGGGAGGAATCGTCTTTTGGTGGAAAGCTGTCCTCTTGCCATGTGGAAATGCCAACTGCGTTCGGGATGAACTGAAAGCGTGCCCACCTATTCACAGCGTTAAAGAAATAAATGTCCCAAAATCGCACTAAACGGATATAAATTGCTATAAAACGCTTTAAATTAACTACCTTATGATGTTTTTAACTCCTATAACGAGTGAAAAGATGACCGGAGAAATATAACAGGCTAAACTAACGCTTGGAACAGGAGAGGGTCGGTGTCCTCCACGCGCGTGACGCACCAAGAAAAGACTTGCTAGCTACAGGGTTTTTTGATTTATAGGGCCTGTGAACGCGCAATCGACCCCATTGGAATCGTCATCACGTAAAGGCATCCAGGGGAAGACGTAAGAAGTGTCCGTACAGTCATAGCAATATCAGTGCCCTTTTAACTGACTTCAGAACAGTGGCCAACATTTCTGAAATCTGAATCCATGTCAGGGAAATTGCTGTAGAATGGGCTCTGTTCCACTTAGAGACAAAATTTCAACTCCTATAGAAACTATAGACTGTTTTCTATCCAATAATAATAATAATATGCATATTGTACGATCAAGGATTTTGTGGGAAGCCGTTTCAAAAATTACCCAATTAGCATAAATAGTCTAAACAGCGCCCCCATCCCCAACAGGTTAAGCCAATGTATAACACTTGTATTTTTGTGAATTTTTATTATGACTATTTCTGTGTTTTGAATTTGGTGCTCTGCAATTTCACCGGATGTTGTCGAGGTGGGTTGCTAGCAGAACACCTGCGCCGAGAGGTTAGCCCTGGAGGTTCAGATTAAAAATCCTAAAGTCTTCAGACTAAGCTGTTTTGGCTCTGGGAGTGTATTGTCCACAGGTGAACATGTCATGGAAAGTCATAGAAAATGAGCGTTTAGAAAGACTTCCTAGTGAAGGAAGGAAAACATTACTTCACGCCCGAACAGGGACTTGAACCCTGGACCCTCAGATTAAAAGTCTGATGCTCTACCGACTGAGCTATCCGGGGTCTGCAAATGCCTATTTTCATACACCTAACCTGCCGGGCAGAGGCACGTGCTGACGAGTTGGCATTGTCAGATGGTATATTTCCCCAGAGAACCAGGTCTCCATTCCAAATTATACAGTCAACGAAATCTGAACTAGGCATCCCCTCCAAAATTACAATTTGTCCAAGACTTCGTGGCGCAATGGTTGCGTGTCTGACTCCAGATCAGAAGGTTGCGTGTTCAAATCACGTCGTGGTCAGTGTTTTTATGTTTGTAATCTCTGCCTTCTTTACTCAATGAATCAGCACTAGTACCAATGTGCTTTTACAGTACTAATCACACACGAAAACAAACAAACCAATGCTACTTTACATGACAATTGTCTCTCACAAAAGCCTGGCACACTGCAAATTCCTAAATCAGATGATGCTGTGTGATTGATTGACTTAACTCAGTCTTCGAACAGGGAGTTTAACTTCTTATTGCTTGGGGGCAGTATTTCGACGTCTGGATGAGAAGCGTGCCCCAAGTAAACTGCCTGTTACTCAGGCCCGGAAGCTAGGATATGCATATAATGGGCAGATTTGGATAGAACACACTCTAACGTTTCCAAAACTGTTAAAATTATGTCTGTGAGTATAACAGAACTGATATGGCAGGCGAAAACCTGAGGAAAATCCATCCAGGAAGTGGGATTTTTTTGATGTGGGTAGTTTTCAAATGAATGTGACTGCAACCAGATGAAGATCTTCAAAGGTAAGTGATTCATTTTATCGCTATTTCTGACTTTCGTGACTCCTCTACTTGGTTGGAATATGTTTAAATGCTTTTGTAAGTGGGGTGCTGTCCTCAGATAAACGCATGGTATGCTTTCGCAGAAAAGCCTTTTTGAAATCTGACAAAGCGGCTGGATTAACAAGAAGTTCATCTTTAAGCCAATGTAAAACACTTGTATTTTTGTGAATTTTTATTATGACTATTTCTGTGTTTTGAATTTGGTGCTCTGCAATTTCACCGGATGTTGTCGAGGTGGGTTGCTAGCAGAACACCTGCGCCGAGAGGTTAACCCTGGAGGTTCAGATTAAAAATCCTAAAGTCTTCAGACTAAGCTGTTTTGGCTCTGGGAGTGTATTGTCCACAGGTGAACATGTCATGGAAAGTCATAGAATATGAGCGTTTAGAAAGACTTCCTAGTGAAGGAAGGAGAACATTACGTCACACCCGAACAGGGACTTGAACCCTGGACCCTCAGATTAAAAGTCTGATGGTCTACCGACTGAGCTATCCGGGCTCTGCAAACGCCTATTTTCATACACCTAACCTGCCAGGCAGAGGCACGTGCTGACGAGGGGGCATTGTCAGATGGTATATTTCCCCAGAGAACCTGGTCTCCATTCCAAATTATACAGTCAACGAAATCTGAACTAGGCATCCCCTCCAAAGATGCAATTTGTCCAAGACTTCGTGGCGCAACGGTAGCGCGTCTGACTCCAGATCAGAAGGTTGCGTGTTCAAATCACGTCGTGGTCAGAGCTTTTATGTTTATAATCTCTGCCTTCTTTACTCAATGAATCAGCACTAGTACCAATGTGCCTTTACAGTACTAATCTCAAACGAAAACAAACAAACCTATGCTACTTTACATGACAATTGTCTCTCACAAAAGCCTGGCACACTGCAAATTCCTAAATCAGATGATGCTGTGTGATTGATAGGCTTAAATCAGTCTTCGAACAGGGAGTTTAACTTCTTATTGCTTGGGGGCAGTATTTCGACGTCTGGATGAGAAGCGCGCCCCAAGTAAACTGCCTGTTACTCAAGCCCGGAAGCTAGGATATGCATATAATGGGCAGATTTGGATAGAACACACTCTAAAGTTTCCAAAACTGGTAAAATTATGTCTGTGAGTATAACAGAACTGATAGGGCAGGCAAAAACCTGAGGAAAATCCATCCAAGAAGTGGGATTTTTTTGATGTGGGTAGTTTTCAAATGAATGTGACTGCAACCAGATGAAGATCTTCAAAGGTAAGTGATTCATTTTATCGCTATTTCTGACTTTCGTGACTCCTCTACTTGGTTGGAATATGTTTGTATGCTTTTGTAAGTGGGGTGCTGTCCTCAGATAAACGCATGGTATGCTTTCGCAGAAAAGCCTTTTTGAAATCTGACAAAGCGGCTGGATTAACAAGAAGTTCATCTTTAAGCCAATGTATAACACTTGTATTTTTGTGAATTTTTATTATGACTATTTCTGTGTTTTGAATTTGGTGCTCTGCAATTTCACGGGATGTTGTCGAGGTGGGTTGCTAGTAGAACACCTGCGCCGAGAGGTTAAACCTGGAGGTTCAGATAAAAAATCATAAAGTCTTCAGACTAAGCTGTTTTGGCTCTGGGAGTGTATTGTCCACAGGTGAAAATGTCATAGAAAGTCATAGAAAATGAGCTTTTAGAAAGACTTCCTAGTAAAGGAAGGAGAACATTACATCACACCCAAACAGGGACTTGAACCCTGGACCCTCAGATTAAAAGTCTGATGCTCTACCGACTGAGCTATCCGGGCTCTGCAAATGCCTATTTTCATACACCTAACCTGCCAGGCAGAGGCACGTGCTGACGAGGGGGCATTGTCAGATGGTATATTTCCCCAGAGAACCTGGTCTCCATTCCAAATTATACAGTCAACGAAATCTGAACTAGGCATCCCCTCCAAAGATGCAATTTGTCCAAGACTTCGTGGCGCAACGGTAGCGCGTCCGACTCCAGATCAGAAGGTTGTGTTTTCAAATCACGTCGTGGTCAGTGTTTTTATGTTTGTAATCTCTGCCTTCCTTACTCAATGAGTCAGCACTAGTACCAATGTGACTTTACAGTACTAATCTCACACGAAAACAAACAAACCAATGCTACTTTACATGACAATTGTCTCTCACAAAAGCCTGGCACACTGCAAATTCCTAAATCAGATGATGCTGTGTGATTGATAGACTTAAATCAGTCTTCGAACAGGGAGTTTAAATTCTTATGGCTTGGGGGCAGTATTTCGACGTCTGGATGAGAAGCGTGCCCCAAGTAAACTGCCTGTTACTCAGGTCCGGAAGCTAGGATATGCATATAATGGGCAGATTTGGATAGAACACACTCTAAAGTTTCCAAAACTGTTAAAATGATGTCTGTGAGTATAACAGAACTGATATGGCAGGCGAAAACCTGAGGAAAATCCATCCAGGAAGTGGGATTTTTTTGATGTGGGTAGTTTTCAAATGAATGTGACTGCAACCAGATGAAGATCTTCAAAGGTAAGTGATTCATTTTATCGCTATTTCTGACTTTCGTGACTCCTCTACTTGGTTGGAATATGTTTGTATGCTTTTGTAAGTGGGGTGCTGTCCTCAGATAAACGCATGGTATGCTTTCGCAGAAAAGCCTTTTTGAAATCTGACAAAGCGGCTGGATTAACAAGAAGTTCATCTTTAAGCCAATGTATAACACTTGTATTTTTGTGAATTTTTATTATGACTATTTCTGTGTTTTGAATTTGGTGCTCTGCAATTTCACGGGATGTTGTCGAGGTGGGTTGCTAGTAGAACACCTGCGCCGAGAGGTTAAACCTGGAGGTTCAGATTAAAAATCCTAAAGTCTTCAGACTAAGCTATTTTGGCTCTGGGAGTGTATTGTCCACAGGTGAATATGTCATGGAAAGTCATAGAAAATGAGAGTGTAGAAAGACGTCCTAGTGAAGGAAGGAGAACATTACTTCACGCCCGAACAGGGACTTGAACCCTGGACCCTGAGATTAAAAGTCTGATGCTCTACCGACTGAGCTATCCGGGCTCTGCAAATACCTATTTTCATACACCTAACCTGCCGGGCAGAGGCACGTGCTGACGAGGGGGCATTGTCAGTTGGTATATTTCCCCAGAGAACCAGGTCTCCATTCCAAATTATACAGTCAACGAAATCTGAACTAGGCATCCCCTCCAAAGATGAAAATTGTCCAAGACTACGTGGCGCAACGGTAGCGCGTCTGACTCCAGATCAGAAGGTTGTGTTTTCAAATCACGTCGTGGTCAGTGTTTTTATGTTTGTAATCTCTGCCTTCCTTACTCAATGAGTCAGCACTAGTACCAATGTGCCTTTACAGTACTAATCTCACACGAAAACAAACAAACCAATGCTACTTTACATGACAATTGTCTCTCACAAAAGCCTGGCACACTGCAAATTCCTAAATCAGATGATGCTGTGTGATTGATAGACTTAAATCAGTCTTCGAACAGGGAGTTTAACTTCTTATGGCTTGGGGGCAGTATTTCGACGTCTGGATGAGAAGCGTGCCCCAAGTAAACTGCCTGTTACTCAGGTCCGGAAGCTAGGATATGCATATAATGGGCAGATTTGGATAGAACACACTCTAAAGTTTCCAAAACTGTTAAAATTATGTCTGTGAGTATAACAGAACTGATATGGCAGGCGAAAACCTGAGGAAAATCCATCCAGGAAGTGGGATTTTTTTGATGTGGGTAGTTTTCAAATGAATGTGACTGCAACCAGATGAAGATCTTCAAAGGTAAGTGATTCATTTTATCGCTATTTCTGACTTTCGTGACTCCTCTACTTGGTTGGAATATGTTTGTATGCTTTTGTAAGTGGGGTGCTGTCCTCAGATAAACGCATGGTATGCTTTCGCAGAAAAGCCTTTTTGAAATCTGACAAAGCGGCTGGATTAACAAGAAGTTCATCTTTAAGCCAATGTATAACACTTGTATTTTTGTGAATTTTTATTATGACTATTTCTGTGTTTTGAATTTGGTGCTCTGCAATTTCACGGGATGTTGTCGAGGTGGGTTGCTAGTAGAACACCTGCGCCGAGAGGTTAAACCTGGAGGTTCAGATTAAAAATCCTAAAGTCTTCAGACTAAGCTGTTTTGGCTCTGGGAGTGTATTGTCCACAGGTGAACATGTCATGGAAAGTCATAGAAAATGAGAGTGTAGAAAGACTTCCTAGTGAAGGAAGGAGAACATTACGTCACACCCAAACAGGGACTTGAACCCTGGACCCTCAGATTAAAAGTCTGATGCTCTACCGACTGAGCTATCCAGGCTCTGCAAATGGCTATTTTCATACACCTAACCTGCCGGGCAGAGGCACGTGCTGACGAGGGGGCATTGTCAGATGGTATATTTCCCCAGAGAACCAGGTCTCCATTCCAAATTATACAGTCAACGAAATCTGAACTAGGCCTCCCCTCCAAAGATTCAAATTGTCCAAGACTACGTGGCGCAACGGTTGTGCGTCTGACTCCAGATCAGAAGGTTGTGTTTTCAAATCACGTCGTGGTCAGTGTTTTTATGTTTGTAATCTCTGCCTTCCTTACTCAATGAATCAGCACTAGTACCAATGTGACTTTACAGTACTAATCTCACACGAAAACAAACAAACCAATGCTACTTTACATGACAATTGTCTCTCACAAAAGCCTGGCACACTGCAAATTCCTAAATCAGATGATGCTGTGTGATTGATAGACTTAAATCAGTCTTCGAACAGGGAGTTTAAATTCTTATGGCTTGGGGGCAGTATTTCGACGTCTGGATGAGAAGCGTGCCCCAAGTAAACTGCCTGTTACTCAGGTCCGGAAGCTAGGATATGCATATAATGGGCAGATTTGGATAGAACACACTCTAAAGTTTCCAAAACTGTTAAAATGATGTCTGTGAGTATAACAGAACTGATATGGCAGGCGAAAACCTGAGGAAAATCCATCCAGGAAGTGGGATTTTTTTGATGTGGGTAGTTTTCAAATGAATGTGACTGCAACCAGATGAAGATCTTCAAAGGTAAGTGATTCATTTTATCGCTATTTCTGACTTTCGTGACTCCTCTACTTGGTTGGAATATGTTTGTATGCTTTTGTAAGTGGGGTGCTGTCCTCAGATAAACGCATGGTATGCTTTCGCAGAAAAGCCTTTTTGAAATCTGACAAAGCGGCTGGATTAACAAGAAGTTCATCTTTAAGCCAATGTATAACACTTGTATTTTTGTGAATTTTTATTATGACTATTTCTGTGTTTTGAATTTGGTGCTCTGCAATTTCACGGGATGTTGTCGAGGTGGGTTGCTAGTAGAACACCTGCGCCGAGAGGTTAACCTGTCTAGGATCAGCGTGGCGCTAGCGGCACCACCCCCCCCCCCCCCCACTGAAAAACCAGTGCCGCGAAATTCAAAAAAAATATTTTTTTAAAATATTTAACTTTCACACATTAAAGTCCAATACAGCTAATGAAAGACACAGATCTTATGAATCCAGTCAACATTTCCGATTTTTAAAATGTTTTACAGGGAAGACACAATATGTAAAGATGTACATCTATTACCTAAAAACACATTAGCATAATCCACCATCTTTTATTTGTCCACCAACACCAGTAGCCATCACCAATTCGGCTAAACTAAGATATTTATAGCCCCTAACCAACAAAAAAACTCATTAGATGACAGTCTGATAACATATTTATGGTATGGGATAGGTTTTGTTAGAAAAAAGTGCATATTTCAGGTATATGGCATAGTTTACAATTGCACCCACCATCACAAATGGACTAGAATAATTACAATGAGCAACGTGTTTACCTAACTACTAATCATCAAACATTTCGTAAAAATACACAGCATACACGAATCGAAAGACACAGATCCTGTGAATACAGACAATATTTCAGATTTTCTAAGTGTCTTACAGCGAAAACACAATAAATCGTTATATTAGCTTAGCACATAGCAATTAGCAGCCCAGCATTGATTCTAGCCAAAGTGAGCGATAAAAGTCAACATCGCCAAAAGATATTAATTTTTTCACTAACCTTCTCAGAATTCTTCCGATGACACTCCTGTAACATCACATTACAACATGCATATACAGTTTGATCGAAAATGTTTATATTTAGCCACCAAAATCATGGTTAGACAATGTGAAATGTAGACAAGCTGGTAAAGAAAACGTCCTTGCGCCACTTAGACAGTGATCTACTCTTATACATAAATACTCATAAACGTGACTAAAAAATATAGGGTGGACAGGGATTGATAGACAATTTAATTCTTAATACAATTGCGTTATTACATTTTTTAATTTATCCTTACTTTTCAATACAGTTTGCGCCAAGCGAAGCTACGTCAAAAAACATGGCGTCCTAAGCCACTAAAATGTTTCGACAGAAACACGATTTATCATAATAAAAATGTCCTACCTTGAGCTGTTCTTCCATCAGTATCTTGGGCAAAGGATCCTTTCTTGGGAGAAATCGTCTTTTGGTGGAAAGCTGTCCTCTTGCCATGTGGAAATGTCAACTACGTTCGGGATGAACTGAAAAGCGTGCCCAACTTTTCACATCGTTGCAAAAATAAATGTCCCAAAATCGCACTAAACGGATATAAATTGCTATAAAACGCTTTAAATTAACTACTTTGTGATGTTTGTAACTCCTATAACGAGTGAAAAGATGACCGGAGAAATATAACAGGCTAAACTAACGCTTGGAACAGGAGAGGGTCGGTGTCTTCCACGCGCGTTACGCAGCAAGAAAAGACTTGCTAGCTAAAGGTTTTTTTCATTTGTAGGGCCTGTGAACGAGCAATCGAGCCCGTTGGAATCGTCATCACGTAAAGGCATCCAGGGGAAGACGTAAGAAGTGTCCGTATAGTCATAGCAACGACAGAGCCCTTTTAAATGACTTCAGAAAAGTGGCCAACGTTTCTCAAATCTGACTCCATGTCAGGGAAATTGCTGTAGAATGGGCTCTGTTCCACTTAGAGACAAAATTTCAACTCCTATAGAAACTATAGACTGTTTTCTATCCAATAATAATAATAATATGCATATTGTACGATCAAGGATTTTGTGGGAAGCCGTTTAAAAAATTAGCCACATTAGCATAAATAGTCTAAACAGCGCCCCCATCCCCAACAGGTTAAACCTGGAGGTTCAGATTAAAAATCCTAAAGTCTTCAGACTAAGCTATTTTGGCTCTGGGAGTGTATTGTCCACAGGTGAACATGTCATGGAAAGTCATAGAAAAGGAGAGTGTAGAAAGACATCCTAGTGAAGGAAGGAGAACATTACGTCACACCCGAACAGGGACTTGAACCCTGGACCCTCAGATTAAAAGTCTGATGCTCTACCGACTGAGCTATCCGGACTCTGCAAATGCCTATTTTCATACACCTAACCTGCCGGGCAGAGGCACGTGCTGACGAGGGGGCGTTGTCAGATGGTATATTTCCCCAGAGAACCAGGTCTCCATTCCAAATTATACAGTCAACGAAATCTGAACTAGGCATCCTCTCCAAAGATGTAATTTGTCCAAGACTACGTGGCGCAATGGTAGCGCGTCTGACTCCAGATCAGAAGGTTGCGTGTTCAAATCATGTCGTGGTCAGTGTTTTTTTATGTGTGTAATCTCTGCCTTCTTTACTCATTGAATCAGCACTAGTACCAATGTGCCTTTACAGTACTAATCTCACACGAAAACAAACAAACCAATGCTACATTACATGACAATTGTCTCTCACAAAAGCCTGGCACACTGCAAATTCCTAAATCAGATGATGCTGTGTGATTGATAGACTTAAATCAGTCTTCGAACAGGGAGTTTAACTTCTTATTGCTTGGGGGCAGTATTTCGACGTCTGGATGAGAAGCGTGCCCCAAGTAAACTGCCTGTTACTCAGGCCCAGGAGGTTGGATATGCATATAATGGGCAGATTTGGATAGAACACACTCTAAAGTTTCCAAAACTGTTAAAATGATGTCTGTGAGTATAACAGAACTGATATGGCAGGCGAAAACCTGAGGAAAATCCATCCAGGAAGTGGGATTTTTTTGATGTGAGTAGTTTTCAAATGAATGTGACTGCAACCAGATGAAGATCTTCAAAGGTAAGTGATTCATTTTATCGCTATTTCTGACTTTCGTGACTCCTCTACTTGGTTGGAATATGTTTGTATGCTTTTGTAAGTGGGGTGCTGTTCTCAGATAAACGCATGGTATGCTTTCGCAGAAAAGCCTTTTTGAAATCTGACAAAGCGGCTGGATTAACAAGAAGTTCATCTTTCAGCCAATGTATAACACTTGTATCTTTGTGAATTTTTATTATGACTATTTCTGTGTTTTGAATTTGGTGATCTGCAATTTCACCGGATGTTGTCGAGGTGGGTTGCTAGCAGAACACCTGCGCCGAGAGGTTAACCCTGGAGGTTCAGTTTAAAAATCTTAAAGTCTTCAGACTAAGCTGTTTTGGCTCTGGGAGTGTATTGTCCACAGGTGAACATGTCATGGAAAGTAATAGAAAATGAGCATTTAGAAAGACTTCCTAGTGTAGGATGGAGAACATTACATCACGCCCGAACAGGGAATTGAACCCTGGACCCTCAGATTAAAAGTCTGATGCTCTACCGACTAAGCTATCCGGGCCCTGCAAATGCCTATTTTCATACACCTAACCTGCCGGGCAGAGGCACGTGCTGACGAGGGGGCATTGTCAGATGGTATATTTCCCCAGAGAACCAGGTCTCCATTCCAAATTATACAGTCAACGAAATCTGAACTAGGCATCCCCTCCAAAGATGCAAATTGTCCAAGACTACGTGGCGCAACGGTAGCGCGTCTGACTCCAGATCAGAAGGTTGCGTGTTCAAATCACGTCGTGGTCAGTGTTTTTATGTTTGTAATCTCTGCCTTCCTTACTCAATGAATCAGCACTAGTACCAATGTGCCTTTACAGTACTAATCTCACACGAAAACAAACAAACCAATGCTACTTTACATGACAATTGTCTATCACAAAAGCCTGGCACACTGCAAATTCCTAAATCAGATGATGCTGTGTGATTGATAGACTTAAATCAGTCTTCGAACAGGGAGTTTAACTTCTTATGGCTTGGGGGCAGTATTTCGACGTCTGGATGAGAAGCGTGCCCCAAGTAAACTGCCTGTTACTCAGGTCCGGAAGCTAGGATATGCATATAATGGGCAGATTTGGATAGAACACACTCTAAAGTTTCCATAACTGTTAAAATTATGTCTGTGAGTATAACAGAACTGATATGGCAGGCGAAAACCTGAGGAAAATCCATCCAGGAAGTGGGATTTTTTTGATGTGGGTAGTTTTCAAATGAATGTGACTGCAACCAGATGAAGATCTTCAAAGGTAAGTGATTCATTTTATCGCTATTTCTGACTTTCGTGACTCCTCTACTTGGTTGGAATATGTTTGTATGCTTTTGTAAGTGGGGTGCTGTCCTCAGATAAACGCATGGTATGCTTTCGCAGAAAAGCCTTTTTGAAATCTGACAAAGCGGCTGGATTAACAAGAAGTTCATCTTTAAGCCAATGTATAACACTTGTATTTTTGTGAATTTTTATTATGACTATTTCTGTGTTTTGAATTTGGTGCTCTGCAATTTCACGGGATGTTGTCGAGGTGGGTTGCTAGTAGAACACCTGCGCCGAGAGGTTAAACCTGGAGGTTCAGATTAAAAATCCTAAAGTCTTCAGACTAAGCTGTTTTGGCTCTGGGAGTGTATTGTCCACAGGTGAACATGTCATGGAAAGTCATAGAAAATGAGAGTGTAGAAAGACATCCTAGTGAAGGAAGGAGAACATTACGTCACGCCCGAACAGGGACTTGAACCCTGGACCCTCAGATTAAAAGTCTGATGCTCTACCGACTGAGCTATCCGGGCTCTGCAAAAGCCTATTTTCATACACCTAACCTGCCGGGCAGAGGCACGTGCTGACGAGGGGGCATTGTCAGATGGTATATTTCCCCAGAGAACCAGGTCTCCATTCCAAATTATACAGTCAACGAAATCTGAACTAGGCATCCCCTCCAAAGATTCTAATTGTCCAAGACTACGTGGCGCAACGGTAGCGCGTCTGACTCCAGATCAGAAGGTTGTGTTTTCAAATCACGTCTGGTTTTTATGTTTGTAATCTCTGCCTTCCTTACTCAATGAATCAGCACTAGTACCAATGTGCCTTTACAGTACTAATCTCACACGAAAACAAACAAACCAATGCTACTTTACATGACAATTGTCTCTCACAAAAGCCTGGCACACTGCAAATTCCTAAATCAGATGATGCTGTGTGATTGATAGACTTAAATCAGTCTTCGAACAGGGAGTTTAACTTCTTATTGCTTGGGGGCAGTATTTCGACGTCTGGATGAGAAGCGTGCCCCAAGTAAACTGCCTGTTACTCAGGTCCGGAAGCTAGGATATGCATATAATGGGCAGATTTGGATAGAACACACTCTAAAGTTTCCAAAACTGTTAAAATTATGTCTGTGAGTATAACAGAACTGATATGGCAGGCGAAAACCTGAGGAAAATCCATCCAGGAAGTGGGCTTTTTTTGATGTGGGTAGTTTTCAAATAAATGTGACTGCAACCAGATGAAGATCTTCAAAGGTAAGTGATTCATTTTATCGCTATTTCTGACTTTCGTGACTCCTCTACTTGGTTGGAATATGTTTGTATGCTTTTGTAAGTGGGGTGCTGTTCTCAGATAAACGCATGGTATGCTTTCGCAGAAAAGCCTTTTTGAAATTTGACAAAGCGGCTGGATTAACAAGAAGTTCATCTTTAAACCAATGTATAACACTTGTATTTTTGTGAATTTTTATTATGACTATTTCTGTGTTTTGAATTTGGTGCTCTGCAATTTCACCGGATGTTGTCGAGGTGGGTTGCTAGCAGAACACCTGCGCCGAGATGTTAACCCTGGAGGTTCAGATTAAAAATCCTAAAGTCTTCAGACTAAGCTGTTTTGGCTCTGGGAGTGTATTGTCCACAGGTGAACATGTCATGGAAAGTCATAGAAAATGAGAGTGTAGAAAGACTTCCTAGTGAAGGAAGGAAAACATTACGTCACGCCCGAACAGGGACTTGAACCCTTGACCCTCAGATTAAAAGTCTGATGCTCTACCGACTGAGCTATCCGGGCTGTGCAAATGCCTATTTTCATACACCTAACCTGCCGGGCAGAGGCACATGCTGACGAGGGGGCATTGTCAGATGGTATATTTCCCCAGAGAACCAGGTCTCCATTCCAAATTATACAGTCAACGAAATCTGAACTAGGCATCCCCTCCAAAGATGAAATTTATCAAAGACTTCGTGGCGCAATGGTAGCGCGTCTGACTCCAGATCAGAAGGTTGCGTGTTCAAAACACGTCGTGGTCAGTGTTTTTATGTGTGTAATCTCTGCCTTCTTTACTCAATGAATCAGCACTAGTACCAATGTGCATTTACAGTACTAATCTCACACGAAAACAAACAAACCAATGCTACTTTACATGACAATTGTCTCTCACAAAAGCCTGGCACACTGCAAATTCCTAAATCAGATGATGCTGTGTGATTGATAGACTTAAATCAGTCTTCGAACAGGGAGTTTAACTTCTTATGGCTTGGGGGCAGTATTTCGACGTCTGGATGAGAAGCGTGCCCCAAGTAAACTGCCTGTTACTCAGGTCCGGAAGCTTGGATATGCATATAATGGGCAGATTTGGATAGAACACACTCTAAAGTTTCCAAAACTGTTAAAATTATGTCTGTGAGTATAACAGAACTGATAGGGCAGGCAAAAACCAGAGGAAAATCCATCCAGGAAGTGGGCTTTTTTTGATGTGGGTAGTTTTCAAATGAATGTGACTGCAACCAGATGAAGATCTTCAAAGGTAAGTGATTCATTTTATCGCTATTTCTGACTTTCGTGACTCCTCTACTTGGTTGGAATATGTTTGTATGCTTTTGTAAGTGGGGTGCTGTCCTCAGATAAACGCATGGTATGCTTTCGCAGAAAAGCCTTTTTGAAATCTGACAAAGCGGCTGGATTAACAAGAAGTTCATCTTTAACCTGTCTAGGATCAGCGTGGCGCTAGCGGCACACCCCCCCCCCCCCCACTGAAAAACCAGTGCCGCGAAATTCAAAAAAAATATTTTTTTAAAATATTTAACTTTCACACATTAAAGTCCAATACAGCTAATGAAAGACACAGATCTTATGAATCCAGTCAACATTTCCGATTTTTAAAATGTTTTACAGGGAAGACACAATATGTAAAGATGTACATCTATTACCTAAAAACACATTAGCATAATCCACCATCTTTTATTTGTCCACCAACACCAGTAGCCATCACCAATTCGGCTAAACTAAGATATTTATAGCCCCTAACCAACAAAAAAACTCATTAGATGACAGTCTGATAACATATTTATGGTATGGGATAGGTTTTGTTAGAAAAAAGTGCATATTTCAGGTATATGGCATAGTTTACAATTGCACCCACCATCACAAATGGACTAGAATAATTACAATGAGCAACGTGTTTACCTAACTACTAATCATCAAACATTTCGTAAAAATACACAGCATACACGAATCGAAAGACACAGATCCTGTGAATACAGACAATATTTCAGATTTTCTAAGTGTCTTACAGCGAAAACACAATAAATCGTTATATTAGCTTAGCACATAGCAATTAGCAGCCCAGCATTGATTCTAGCCAAAGTGAGCGATAAAAGTCAACATCGCCAAAAGATATTAATTTTTTCACTAACCTTCTCAGAATTCTTCCGATGACACTCCTGTAACATCACATTACAACATGCATATACAGTTTGATCGAAAATGTTTATATTTAGCCACCAAAATCATGGTTAGACAATGTGAAATGTAGACAAGCTGGTAAAGAAAACGTCCTTGCGCCACTTAGACAGTGATCTACTCTTATACATAAATACTCATAAACGTGACTAAAAAATATAGGGTGGACAGGGATTGATAGACAATTTAATTCTTAATACAATTGCGTTATTACATTTTTTAATTTATCCTTACTTTTCAATACAGTTTGCGCCAAGCGAAGCTACGTCAAAAAACATGGCGTCCTAAGCCACTAAAATGTTTCGACAGAAACACGATTTATCATAATAAAAATGTCCTACCTTGAGCTGTTCTTCCATCAGTATCTTGGGCAAAGGATCCTTTCTTGGGAGAAATCGTCTTTTGGTGGAAAGCTGTCCTCTTGCCATGTGGAAATGTCAACTACGTTCGGGATGAACTGAAAAGCGTTCCCAACTTTTCACATCGTTGCAAAAATAAATGTCCCAAAATCGCACTAAACGGATATAAATTGCTATAAAACGCTTTAAATTAACTACTTTGTGATGTTTGTAACTCCTATAACGAGTGAAAAGATGACCGGAGAAATATAACAGGCTAAACTAACGCTTGGAACAGGAGAGGGTCGGTGTCTTCCACGCGCGTTACGCAGCAAGAAAAGACTTGCTAGCTAAAGGTTTTTTTCATTTGTAGGGCCTGTGAACGAGCAATCGAGCCCGTTGGAATCGTCATCACGTAAAGGCATCCAGGGGAAGACGTAAGAAGTGTCCGTATAGTCATAGCAACGACAGTGCCCGTTTAAATGACTTCAGAAAAGTGGCCAACGTTTCTCAAATCTGACTCCATGTCAGGGAAATTGCTGTAGAATGGGCTCTGTTCCACTTAGAGACAAAATTTCAACTCCTATAGAAACTATAGACTGTTTTCTATCCAATAATAATAATAATATGCATATTGTACGATCAAGGATTTTGTGGGAAGCCGTTTAAAAAATTAGCCACATTAGCATAAATAGTCTAAACAGCGCCCCCATCCCCAACAGGTTAAGCCAATGTATAACACTTGAATTTTTGTGAATTTTAATTATGACTATTTCTGTGTTTTGAATTTGGTGCTCTGCAATTTCACCGGATGTTGTCGAGGTGGGTTGCTAGTAGAACACCTGCGCCGAGAGGTTAAAACTGGAGGTTCAGATTAAAAATCCTAAAGTCTTCAGACTAAGCTGTTTTGGCTCTGGGAGTGTATTGTCCACAGGTGAACATGTCATGGAAAGTCATAGAAAAGGAGAGTGTAGAAAGACTTCCTAGTGAAGGAAGGAGAACATTACGACAGACCCGAACAGGGACTTGAACACTGGACCCTCAGATTAAAAGTCTGATGCTCTACCGACTGAGCTATCTGGGCTCTGCAAATGCCTATTTTCATACACCTAACCGGCCGGGCAGAGGCACGTGCTGACGAGGGGGTATTGTCAGATGGTATATTTCCCCAGAGAACCAGGTCTCCATTCCAAATTATACAGTCAACGAAATCTGAACTAGGCATCCCCTCCAAAGATGCATTTTGTCCAAGACTACGTGGCTCAACGGTAGCGCGTCTGTCTCCAGATCAGAAGGTTGCGTGTTCAAATCACGTCGTGGTCTGTGTTTTTATGTGTGTAATCTCTGCCGCCTTTACTCATTGAATCAGCACTAGTACCAATGTGCCTTTACAGTTCTAATCTCACATGAAAACAAACAAACCAATGCTACTTTACATGACAATTGTCTCTCACAAAAGCCTGGCACACTGCAAATTCCTAAATCAGATGATGCTGTGTGATTGATAGACTTAAATCAGTCTTCGAACAGGGAGTTTAAATTCTTATGGCTTGGGGGCAGTATTTCGACGTCTGGATGAGAAGCGTGCCCCAAGTAAACTGCCTGTTACTCAGGTCCGGAAGCTAGGATATGCATATAATGGGCAGATTTGGATAGAACACACTCTAAAGTTTCCAAAACTGTTAAAATGATGTCTGTGAGTATAACAGAACTGATATGGCAGGCGAAAACCTGAGGAAAATCCATCCAGGAAGTGGGATTTTTTTGATGTGGGTAGTTTTCAAATGAATGTGACTGCAACCAGATGAAGATCTTCAAAGGTAAGTGATTCATTTTATCGCTATTTCTGACTTTCGTGACTCCTCTACTTGGTTGGAATATGTTTGTATGCTTTTGTAAGTGGGGTGCTGTCCTCAGATAAACGCATGGTATGCTTTCGCAGAAAAGCCTTTTTGAAATCTGACAAAGCGGCTGGATTAACAAGAAGTTCATCTTTAAGCCAATGTATAACACTTGTATTTTTGTGAATTTTTATTATGACTATTTCTGTGTTTTGAATTTGGTGCTCTGCAATTTCACGGGATGTTGTCGAGGTGGGTTGCTAGTAGAACACCTGCGCCGAGAGGTTAAACCTGGAGGTTCAGATTAAAAATCCTAAAGTCTTCAGACTAAGCTGTTTTGGCTCTGGGAGTGTATTGTCCACAGGTGAACATGTCATGGAAAGTCATAGAAAATGAGAGTGTAGAAAGACTTCCTAGTGAAGGAAGGAAAACATTACGTCACGCCCGAACAGGGACTTGAACCCTTGACCCTCAGATTAAAAGTCTGATGCTCTACCGACTGAGCTATCCGGGCTGTGCAAATGCCTATTTTCATACACCTAACCTGCCGGGCAGAGGCACATGCTGACGAGGGGGCATTGTCAGATGGTATATTTCCCCAGAGAACCAGGTCTCCATTCCAAATTATACAGTCAACGAAATCTGAACTAGGCATCCCCTCCAAAGATGAAATTTATCAAAGACTTCGTGGCGCAATGGTAGCGCGTCTGACTCCAGATCAGAAGGTTGCGTGTTCAAAACACGTCGTGGTCAGTGTTTTTATGTGTGTAATCTCTGCCTTCTTTACTCAATGAATCAGCACTAGTACCAATGTGCATTTACAGTACTAATCTCACACGAAAACAAACAAACCAATGCTACTTTACATGACAATTGTCTCTCACAAAAGCCTGGCACACTGCAAATTCCTAAATCAGATGATGCTGTGTGATTGATAGACTTAAATCAGTCTTCGAACAGGGAGTTTAACTTCTTATGGCTTGGGGGCAGTATTTCGACGTCTGGATGAGAAGCGTGCCCCAAGTAAACTGCCTGTTACTCAGGTCCGGAAGCTTGGATATGCATATAATGGGCAGATTTGGATAGAACACACTCTAAAGTTTCCAAAACTGTTAAAATTATGTCTGTGAGTATAACAGAACTGATAGGGCAGGCAAAAACCAGAGGAAAATCCATCCAGGAAGTGGGCTTTTTTTGATGTGGGTAGTTTTCAAATGAATGTGACTGCAACCAGATGAAGATCTTCAAAGGTAAGTGATTCATTTTATCGCTATTTCTGACTTTCGTGACTCCTCTACTTGGTTGGAATATGTTTGTATGCTTTTGTAAGTGGGGTGCTGTCCTCAGATAAACGCATGGTATGCTTTCGCAGAAAAGCCTTTTTGAAATCTGACAAAGCGGCTGGATTAACAAGAAGTTCATCTTTAACCTGTCTAGGATCAGCGTGGCGCTAGCGGCACACCCCCCCCCCCCCCACTGAAAAACCAGTGCCGCGAAATTCAAAAAAAATATTTTTTTAAAATATTTAACTTTCACACATTAAAGTCCAATACAGCTAATGAAAGACACAGATCTTATGAATCCAGTCAACATTTCCGATTTTTAAAATGTTTTACAGGGAAGACACAATATGTAAAGATGTACATCTATTACCTAAAAACACATTAGCATAATCCACCATCTTTTATTTGTCCACCAACACCAGTAGCCATCACCAATTCGGCTAAACTAAGATATTTATAGCCCCTAACCAACAAAAAAACTCATTAGATGACAGTCTGATAACATATTTATGGTATGGGATAGGTTTTGTTAGAAAAAAGTGCATATTTCAGGTATATGGCATAGTTTACAATTGCACCCACCATCACAAATGGACTAGAATAATTACAATGAGCAACGTGTTTACCTAACTACTAATCATCAAACATTTCGTAAAAATACACAGCATACACGAATCGAAAGACACAGATCCTGTGAATACAGACAATATTTCAGATTTTCTAAGTGTCTTACAGCGAAAACACAATAAATCGTTATATTAGCTTAGCACATAGCAATTAGCAGCCCAGCATTGATTCTAGCCAAAGTGAGCGATAAAAGTCAACATCGCCAAAAGATATTAATTTTTTCACTAACCTTCTCAGAATTCTTCCGATGACACTCCTGTAACATCACATTACAACATGCATATACAGTTTGATCGAAAATGTTTATATTTAGCCACCAAAATCATGGTTAGACAATGTGAAATGTAGACAAGCTGGTAAAGAAAACGTCCTTGCGCCACTTAGACAGTGATCTACTCTTATACATAAATACTCATAAACGTGACTAAAAAATATAGGGTGGACAGGGATTGATAGACAATTTAATTCTTAATACAATTGCGTTATTACATTTTTTAATTTATCCTTACTTTTCAATACAGTTTGCGCCAAGCGAAGCTACGTCAAAAAACATGGCGTCCTAAGCCACTAAAATGTTTCGACAGAAACACGATTTATCATAATAAAAATGTCCTACCTTGAGCTGTTCTTCCATCAGTATCTTGGGCAAAGGATCCTTTCTTGGGAGAAATCGTCTTTTGGTGGAAAGCTGTCCTCTTGCCATGTGGAAATGTCAACTACGTTCGGGATGAACTGAAAAGCGTTCCCAACTTTTCACATCGTTGCAAAAATAAATGTCCCAAAATCGCACTAAACGGATATAAATTGCTATAAAACGCTTTAAATTAACTACTTTGTGATGTTTGTAACTCCTATAACGAGTGAAAAGATGACCGGAGAAATATAACAGGCTAAACTAACGCTTGGAACAGGAGAGGGTCGGTGTCTTCCACGCGCGTTACGCAGCAAGAAAAGACTTGCTAGCTAAAGGTTTTTTTCATTTGTAGGGCCTGTGAACGAGCAATCGAGCCCGTTGGAATCGTCATCACGTAAAGGCATCCAGGGGAAGACGTAAGAAGTGTCCGTATAGTCATAGCAACGACAGTGCCCGTTTAAATGACTTCAGAAAAGTGGCCAACGTTTCTCAAATCTGACTCCATGTCAGGGAAATTGCTGTAGAATGGGCTCTGTTCCACTTAGAGACAAAATTTCAACTCCTATAGAAACTATAGACTGTTTTCTATCCAATAATAATAATAATATGCATATTGTACGATCAAGGATTTTGTGGGAAGCCGTTTAAAAAATTAGCCACATTAGCATAAATAGTCTAAACAGCGCCCCCATCCCCAACAGGTTAAGCCAATGTATAACACTTGAATTTTTGTGAATTTTAATTATGACTATTTCTGTGTTTTGAATTTGGTGCTCTGCAATTTCACCGGATGTTGTCGAGGTGGGTTGCTAGTAGAACACCTGCGCCGAGAGGTTAAACCTGGAGGTTCAGATTAAAAATCCTAAAGTCTTCAGACTAAGCTGTTTTGGCTCTGGGAGTGTATTGTCCACAGGTGAACATGTCATGGAAAGTCATAGAAAAGGAGAGTGTAGAAAGACTTCCTAGTGAAGGAAGGAGAACATTACGACAGACCCGAACAGGGACTTGAACACTGGACCCTCAGATTAAAAGTCTGATGCTCTACCGACTGAGCTATCTGGGCTCTGCAAATGCCTATTTTCATACACCTAACCGGCCGGGCAGAGGCACGTGCTGACGAGGGGGTATTGTCAGATGGTATATTTCCCCAGAGAACCAGGTCTCCATTCCAAATTATACAGTCAACGAAATCTGAACTAGGCATCCCCTCCAAAGATGCATTTTGTCCAAGACTACGTGGCTCAACGGTAGCGCGTCTGTCTCCAGATCAGAAGGTTGCGTGTTCAAATCACGTCGTGGTCTGTGTTTTTATGTGTGTAATCTCTGCCGCCTTTACTCATTGAATCAGCACTAGTACCAATGTGCCTTTACAGTTCTAATCTCACATGAAAACAAACAAACCAATGCTACTTTACATGACAATTGTCTCTCACAAAAGCCTGGCACACTGCAAATTCCTAAATCAGATGATGCTGTGTGATTGATAGACTTAAATCAGTCTTCGAACAGGGAGTTTAAATTCTTATGGCTTGGGGGCAGTATTTCGACGTCTGGATGAGAAGCGTGCCCCAAGTAAACTGCCTGTTACTCAGGTCCGGAAGCTAGGATATGCATATAATGGGCAGATTTGGATAGAACACACTCTAAAGTTTCCAAAACTGTTAAAATGATGTCTGTGAGTATAACAGAACTGATATGGCAGGCGAAAACCTGAGGAAAATCCATCCAGGAAGTGGGATTTTTTTGATGTGGGTAGTTTTCAAATGAATGTGACTGCAACCAGATGAAGATCTTCAAAGGTAAGTGATTCATTTTATCGCTATTTCTGACTTTCGTGACTCCTCTACTTGGTTGGAATATGTTTGTATGCTTTTGTAAGTGGGGTGCTGTCCTCAGATAAACGCATGGTATGCTTTCGCAGAAAAGCCTTTTTGAAATCTGACAAAGCGGCTGGATTAACAAGAAGTTCATCTTTAAGCCAATGTATAACACTTGTATTTTTGTGAATTTTTATTATGACTATTTCTGTGTTTTGAATTTGGTGCTCTGCAATTTCACGGGATGTTGTCGAGGTGGGTTGCTAGTAGAACACCTGCGCCGAGAGGTTAAACCTGGAGGTTCAGATTAAAAATCCTAAAGTCTTCAGACTAAGCTATTTTGGCTCTGGGAGTGTATTGTCCACAGGTGAATATGTCATGGAAAGTCATAGAAAATGAGAGTGTAGAAAGACTTCCTAGTGAAGGAAGGAGAACAAAATACATCACACCCGAATAGGGACTTGAACCCTGGACCCTGAGATTAAAAGTCTGATGCTCTACCGACTGAGCTATCCGGGCTCTGCAAATACCTATTTTCATACACCTAACCTGCCGGGCAGAGGCACGTGCTGACGAGGGGCCATTGTCAGTTGGTATATTTCCCCAGAGAACCAGGTCTCCATTCCAAATTATACAGTCAACGAAATCTGAACTAGGCATCCCCTCCAAAGATGAAAATTGTCCAAGACTACGTGGCGCAACGGTAGCGCGTCTGACTCCAGATCAGAAGGTTGTGTTTTCAAATCACGTCTGGTTTTTATGTTTGTAATCTCTGCCTTCCTTACTCAATGAATCAGCACTAGTACCAATGTGCCTTTACAGTACTAATCTCACACGAAAACAAACAAACCAATGCTACTTTACATGACAATTGTCTCTCACAAAAGCCTGGCACACTGCAAATTCCTAAATCAGATGATGCTGTGTGATTGATAGACTTAAATCAGTCTTCGAACAGGGAGTTTAACTTCTTATTGCTTGGGGGCAGTATTTCGACGTCTGGATGAGAAGCGTGCCCCAAGTAAACTGCCTGTTACTCAGGCCCGGAAGCTAGGATATGCATATAATGGGCAGATTTGGATAGAACACACTCTAAAGTTTCCAAAACTGTTAAAATTATGTCTGTGAGTATAACAGAACTGATATGGCAGGCGAAAACCTGAGGAAAATCCATCCAGGAAGTGGGCTTTTTTTGATGTGGGTAGTTTTCAAATAAATGTGACTGCAACCAGATGAAGATCTTCAAAGGTAAGTGATTCATTTTATCGCTATTTCTGACTTTCGTGACTCCTCTACTTGGTTGGAATATGTTTGTATGCTTTTGTAAGTGGGGTGCTGTTCTCAGATAAACGCATGGTATGCTTTCGCAGAAAAGCCTTTTTGAAATTTGACAAAGCGGCTGGATTAACAAGAAGTTCATCTTTAAACCAATGTATAACACTTGTATTTTTGTGAATTTTTATTATGACTATTTCTGTGTTTTGAATTTGGTGCTCTGCAATTTCACCGGATGTTGTCGAGGTGGGTTGCTAGCAGAACACCTGCGCCGAGATGTTAACCCTGGAGGTTCAGATTAAAAATCCTAAAGTCTTCAGAATAAGCTGTTTTGGCTCTGGGAGTGTATTGTCCACAGGTGAACATGTCATGGAAAGTCATAGAAAATGAGAGTGTAGAAAGACTTCCTAATGAAGGAAGGAAAACATTACGTCACGCCCGAACATGGACTTGAACCCTGGACCCTCAGATTAAAAGTCTGATGCTCTACCGACTGAGCTATCCGGGCTGTGCAAATGCCTATTTTCATACACCTAACCTGCCGGGCAGAGGCACATGCTGACGAGGGGGCATTGTCAGATGGTATATTTCCCCAGAGAACCAGGTCTCCATTCCAAATTATACAGTCAACGAAATCTGAACTAGGCATCCCCTCCAAAGATGAAATTTATCAAAGACTTCGTGGCGCAATGGTAGCGCGTCTGACTCCAGATCAGAAGGTTGCGTGTT
Source organism: Salvelinus fontinalis (assembly GCF_029448725.1). Taxonomy (NCBI): domain Eukaryota; kingdom Metazoa; phylum Chordata; class Actinopteri; order Salmoniformes; family Salmonidae; genus Salvelinus; species Salvelinus fontinalis. The sequence goes on from NC_074690.1 coordinate 13,198,555, forward strand.
CAAAACACGTCGTGGTCAGTGTTTTTATGTGTGTAATCTCTGCCTTCTTTACTCAATGAATCAGCACTAGTACCAATGTGCATTTACAGTACTAATCTCACACGAAAACAAACAAACCAATGCTACTTTACATGACAATTGTCTCTCACAAAAGCCTGGCACACTGCAAATTCCTAAATCAGATGATGCTGTGTGATTGATAGACTTAAATCAGTCTTCGAACAGGGAGTTTAACTTCTTATGGCTTGGGGGCAGTATTTCGACGTCTGGATGAGAAGCGTGCCCCAAGTAAACTGCCTGTTACTCAGGTCCGGAAGCTTGGATATGCATATAATGGGCAGATTTGGATAGAACACACTCTAAAGTTTCCAAAACTGTTAAAATTACGTCTGTGAGTATAACAGAACTGATAGGGCAGGCAAAAACCAGAGGAACATCCATCCAGGAAGTGGGCTTTTTTTGATGTGGGTAGTTTTCAAATGAATGTGACTGCAACCAGATGAAGATCTTCAAAGGTAAGTGATTCATTTTATCGCTATTTCTGACTTTCGTGACTCCTCTACTTGGTTGGAATATGTTTGTATGCTTTTGTAAGTGGGGTGCTGTCCTCAGATAAACGCATGGTATGCTTTCGCAGAAAAGCCTTTTTGAAATCTGACAAAGCGGCTGGATTAACAAGAAGTTCATCTTTAACCTGTCTAGGATCAGCGTGGCGCTAGCGGCACACCCCCCCCCCCCCCACTGAAAAACCAGTGCCGCGAAATTCAAAAAAAATATTTTTTTAAAATATTTAACTTTCACACATTAAAGTCCAATACAGCTAATGAAAGACACAGATCTTATGAATCCAGTCAACATTTCCGATTTTTAAAATGTTTTACAGGGAAGACACAATATGTAAAGATGTACATCTATTACCTAAAAACACATTAGCATAATCCACCATCTTTTATTTGTCCACCAACACCAGTAGCCATCACCAATTCGGCTAAACTAAGATATTTATAGCCCCTAACCAACAAAAAAACTCATTAGATGACAGTCTGATAACATATTTATGGTATGGGATAGGTTTTGTTAGAAAAAAGTGCATATTTCAGGTATATGGCATAGTTTACAATTGCACCCACCATCACAAATGGACTAGAATAATTACAATGAGCAACGTGTTTACCTAACTACTAATCATCAAACATTTCGTAAAAATACACAGCATACACGAATCGAAAGACACAGATCCTGTGAATACAGACAATATTTCAGATTTTCTAAGTGTCTTACAGCGAAAACACAATAAATCGTTATATTAGCTTAGCACATAGCAATTAGCAGCCCAGCATTGATTCTAGCCAAAGTGAGCGATAAAAGTCAACATCGCCAAAAGATATTAATTTTTTCACTAACCTTCTCAGAATTCTTCCGATGACACTCCTGTAACATCACATTACAACATGCATATACAGTTTGATCGAAAATGTTTATATTTAGCCACCAAAATCATGGTTAGACAATGTGAAATGTAGACAAGCTGGTAAAGAAAACGTCCTTGCGCCACTTAGACAGTGATCTACTCTTATACATAAATACTCATAAACGTGACTAAAAAATATAGGGTGGACAGGGATTGATAGACAATTTAATTCTTAATACAATTGCGTTATTACATTTTTTAATTTATCCTTACTTTTCAATACAGTTTGCGCCAAGCGAAGCTACGTCAAAAAACATGGCGTCCTAAGCCACTAAAATGTTTCGACAGAAACACGATTTATCATAATAAAAATGTCCTACCTTGAGCTGTTCTTCCATCAGTATCTTGGGCAAAGGATCCTTTCTTGGGAGAAATCGTCTTTTGGTGGAAAGCTGTCCTCTTGCCATGTGGAAATGTCAACTACGTTCGGGATGAACTGAAAAGCGTTCCCAACTTTTCACATCGTTGCAAAAATAAATGTCCCAAAATCGCACTAAACGGATATAAATTGCTATAAAACGCTTTAAATTAACTACTTTGTGATGTTTGTAACTCCTATAACGAGTGAAAAGATGACCGGAGAAATATAACAGGCTAAACTAACGCTTGGAACAGGAGAGGGTCGGTGTCTTCCACGCGCGTTACGCAGCAAGAAAAGACTTGCTAGCTAAAGGTTTTTTTCATTTGTAGGGCCTGTGAACGAGCAATCGAGCCCGTTGGAATCGTCATCACGTAAAGGCATCCAGGGGAAGACGTAAGAAGTGTCCGTATAGTCATAGCAACGACAGTGCCCGTTTAAATGACTTCAGAAAAGTGGCCAACGTTTCTCAAATCTGACTCCATGTCAGGGAAATTGCTGTAGAATGGGCTCTGTTCCACTTAGAGACAAAATTTCAACTCCTATAGAAACTATAGACTGTTTTCTATCCAATAATAATAATAATATGCATATTGTACGATCAAGGATTTTGTGGGAAGCCGTTTAAAAAATTAGCCACATTAGCATAAATAGTCTAAACAGCGCCCCCATCCCCAACAGGTTAAGCCAATGTATAACACTTGAATTTTTGTGAATTTTAATTATGACTATTTCTGTGTTTTGAATTTGGTGCTCTGCAATTTCACCGGATGTTGTCGAGGTGGGTTGCTAGTAGAACACCTGCGCCGAGAGGTTAAACCTGGAGGTTCAGATTAAAAATCCTAAAGTCTTCAGACTAAGCTGTTTTGGCTCTGGGAGTGTATTGTCCACAGGTGAACATGTCATGGAAAGTCATAGAAAAGGAGAGTGTAGAAAGACTTCCTAGTGAAGGAAGGAGAACATTACGACAGACCCGAACAGGGACTTGAACACTGGACCCTCAGATTAAAAGTCTGATGCTCTACCGACTGAGCTATCTGGGCTCTGCAAATGCCTATTTTCATACACCTAACCGGCCGGGCAGAGGCACGTGCTGACGAGGGGGTATTGTCAGATGGTATATTTCCCCAGAGAACCAGGTCTCCATTCCAAATTATACAGTCAACGAAATCTGAACTAGGCATCCCCTCCAAAGATGCATTTTGTCCAAGACTACGTGGCTCAACGGTAGCGCGTCTGTCTCCAGATCAGAAGGTTGCGTGTTCAAATCACGTCGTGGTCTGTGTTTTTATGTGTGTAATCTCTGCCGCCTTTACTCATTGAATCAGCACTAGTACCAATGTGCCTTTACAGTTCTAATCTCACATGAAAACAAACAAACCAATGCTACTTTACATGACAATTGTCTCTCACAAAAGCCTGGCACACTGCAAATTCCTAAATCAGATGATGCTGTGTGATTGATAGACTTAAATCAGTCTTCGAACAGGGAGTTTAAATTCTTATGGCTTGGGGGCAGTATTTCGACGTCTGGATGAGAAGCGTGCCCCAAGTAAACTGCCTGTTACTCAGGTCCGGAAGCTAGGATATGCATATAATGGGCAGATTTGGATAGAACACACTCTAAAGTTTCCAAAACTGTTAAAATGATGTCTGTGAGTATAACAGAACTGATATGGCAGGCGAAAACCTGAGGAAAATCCATCCAGGAAGTGGGATTTTTTTGATGTGGGTAGTTTTCAAATGAATGTGACTGCAACCAGATGAAGATCTTCAAAGGTAAGTGATTCATTTTATCGCTATTTCTGACTTTCGTGACTCCTCTACTTGGTTGGAATATGTTTGTATGCTTTTGTAAGTGGGGTGCTGTCCTCAGATAAACGCATGGTATGCTTTCGCAGAAAAGCCTTTTTGAAATCTGACAAAGCGGCTGGATTAACAAGAAGTTCATCTTTAAGCCAATGTATAACACTTGTATTTTTGTGAATTTTTATTATGACTATTTCTGTGTTTTGAATTTGGTGCTCTGCAATTTCACGGGATGTTGTCGAGGTGGGTTGCTAGTAGAACACCTGCGCCGAGAGGTTAAACCTGGAGGTTCAGATTAAAAATCCTAAAGTCTTCAGACTAAGCTATTTTGGCTCTGGGAGTGTATTGTCCACAGGTGAATATGTCATGGAAAGTCATAGAAAATGAGAGTGTAGAAAGACTTCCTAGTGAAGGAAGGAGAACAAAATACATCACACCCGAATAGGGACTTGAACCCTGGACCCTGAGATTAAAAGTCTGATGCTCTACCGACTGAGCTATCCGGGCTCTGCAAATACCTATTTTCATACACCTAACCTGCCGGGCAGAGGCACGTGCTGACGAGGGGCCATTGTCAGTTGGTATATTTCCCCAGAGAACCAGGTCTCCATTCCAAATTATACAGTCAACGAAATCTGAACTAGGCATCCCCTCCAAAGATGAAAATTGTCCAAGACTACGTGGCGCAACGGTAGCGCGTCTGACTCCAGATCAGAAGGTTGTGTTTTCAAATCACGTCGTGGTCAGTGTTTTTATGTTTGTAATCTCTGCCTTCCTTACTCAATGAGTCAGCACTAGTACCAATGTGCCTTTACAGTACTAATCTCACACGAAAACAAACAAACCAATGCTACTTTACATGACAATTGTCTCTCACAAAAGCCTGGCACACTGCAAATTCCTAAATCAGATGATGCTGTGTGATTGATAGACTTAAATCAGTCTTCGAACAGGGAGTTTAAATTCTTATGGCTTGGGGGCAGTATTTCGACGTCTGGATGAGAAGCGTGCCCCAAGTAAACTGCCTGTTACTCAGGTCCGGAAGCTAGGATATGCATATAATGGGCAGATTTGGATAGAACACACTCTAAAGTTTCCAAAACTGTTAAAATGATGTCTGTGAGTATAACAGAACTGATATGGCAGGCGAAAACCTGAGGAAAATCCATCCAGGAAGTGGGATTTTTTTGATGTGGGTAGTTTTCAAATGAATGTGACTGCAACCAGATGAAGATCTTCAAAGGTAAGTGATTCATTTTATCGCTATTTCTGACTTTCGTGACTCCTCTACTTGGTTGGAATATGTTTGTATGCTTTTGTAAGTGGGGTGCTGTCCTCAGATAAACGCATGGTATGCTTTCGCAGAAAAGCCTTTTTGAAATCTGACAAAGCGGCTGGATTAACAAGAAGTTCATCTTTAAGCCAATGTATAACACTTGTATTTTTGTGAATTTTTATTATGACTATTTCTGTGTTTTGAATTTGGTGCTCTGCAATTTCACGGGATGTTGTCGAGGTGGGTTGCTAGTAGAACACCTGCGCCGAGAGGTTAAACCTGGAGGTTCAGATTAAAAATCCTGAAGTCTTCAGACTAAGCTGTTTTGGCTCTGGGAGTGTATTGTCCACAGGTGAACATGTCATGGAAAGTCATAGAAAATGAGAGTGTAGAAAGACGTCCTAGTGAAGGAAGGAGAACATTACGTCACGCCCAAACAGGGACTTGAACCCTGGACCCTCAGATTAAAAGTCTGATGCTCTACCGACTGAGCTATCCGGGCTCTGCAAATGCCCATTTTCATACACCTAACCTGCCGGGCAGAGGCACGTGCTGACGAGGGGGCATTGTCAGATGGTATATTTCCCCAGAGAACCAGGTCTCCATTCCAAATTATACAGTCAACGAAATCTGAACTAGGCATCCCCTCCAAAGATGAAATTTGTCCAAGACTACGTGGCGCAACGGTAGCGCGTCTGACTCCAAATCAGAATGTTGTGTTTTCAAATTACGTCATGTTTGTAATCTCTGCCTTCCTTACTCAATGAATCAGCACTAGTACCAATGTGCCTTTACAGTACTAATCTCACACGAAAACAAACAAACCAATGCTACTTTACATGACAATTGTCTCTCACAAAAGCCTGGCACACTGCAAATTCCTAAATCAGATGATGCTGTGTGATTGATAGACTTAAATCGGTCTTCGAACAGGGAGTTTAACTTCTTATTGCTTGGGGGCAGTATTTCGACGTCTGGATGAGAAGCGTGCCCCAAGTAAACTGCCTGTTACTCAGGTCCGGAAGCTAGGATATGCATATAATGGGCAGATTTGGATAGAACACACTCTAAAGTTTCCAAAACTGTTAAAATTATGTCTGTGAGTATAACAGAACTGATATGGCAGGCGAAAACCTGAGGAAAATCCATCCAGGAAGTGGGATTTTTTTGATGTGGGTAGTTTTCAAATGAATGTGACTGCAACCAGATGAAGATCTTCAAAGGTAAGTGATTCATTTTATCGCTATTTCTGACTTTCGTGACTCCTCTACTTGGTTGGAATATGTTTGTATGCTTTTGTAAGTGGGGTGCTGTTCTCAGATAAACGCATGGTATGCTTTCGCAGAAAAGCCTTTTTGAAATCTGACAAAGCGGCTGGATTAACAAGAAGTTCATCTTTAAGCCAATGTATAACACTTGTATTTTTGTGAATTTTTATTATGACTATTTCTGTGTTTTGAATTTGGTGCTCTGCAATTTCACCGGATGTTGTCGAGGTGGGTTGCTAGCAGAACACCTGCGCCGAGATGTTAACCCTGGAGGTTCAGATTAAAAATCCTAAAGTCTTCAGACTAAGCTGTTTTGGCTCTGGGAGTGTATTGTCCACAGGTGAACATGTCATGGAAAGTCATAGAAAAGGAGAGTGTAGAAAGACGTCCTAGTGAACAAAGGAGAACATTACGTCACACCCGAACAGGGACTTGAACCCTGGACCCTCAGATTAAAAGTCTGATGCTCTACCGACTGAGCTATCCGGGCTCTGCAAATGCCTATTTTCATACACCTAACCTGCCGGGCAGAGGCACGTGCTGACGAGGGGGCATTGTCAGATGGTATATTTCCCCAGAGAACCAGGTCTCCATTCCAAATTATACAGTCAACGAAATCTGAACTAGGCATCCCCTCCAAAGATGAAATTTGTCCAAGACTACGTGGCGCAACGGTAGCGCGTCTGACTCCAAATCAGAATGTTGTGTTTTCAAATTACGTCATGTTTGTAATCTCTGCCTTCCTTACTCAATGAATCAGCACTAGTACCAATGTGCCTTTACAGTACTAATCTCACACGAAAACAAACAAACCAATGCTACTTTACATGACAATTGTCTCTCACAAAAACCTGGCACACTGCAAATTCCTAAATCAGATGATGCTGTGTGATTGATAGACTTAAATCAGTCTTCGAACAGGGAGTTTAACTTCTTATGGCTTGGGGGCAGTATTTCGACGTCTGGATGAGAAGCGTGCCCCAAGTAAACTGCCTGTTACTCAGGTCCGGAAGCTAGGATATGCATATAATGGGCAGATTTGGATAGAACACACTCTAAAGTTTCCAAAACTGTTAAAATTATGTCTGTGAGTATAACAGAACTGATATGGCAGGCAAAAACCTGAGGAAAATCCATCCAGGAAGTGGGATTTTTTTGATGTGGGTAGTTTTCAAATGAATGTGACTGCAACCAGATGAAGATCTTCAAAGGTAAGTGATTCATTTTATCGCTATTTCTGACTTTCGTGACTCCTCTACTTGGTTGGAATATGTTTGTATGCTTTTGTAAGTGGGGTGCTGTCCTCAGATAAACGCATGGTATGCTTTCGCAGAAAAGCCTTTTTGAAATCTGACAAAGCGGCTGGATTAACAAGAAGTTCATCTTTAAGCCAATGTATAACACTTGTATTTTTGTGAATTTTTATTATGACTATTTCTGTGTTTTGAATTTGGTGCTCTGCAATTTCACGGGATGTTGTCGAGGTGGGTTGCTAGTAGAACACCTGCGCCGATAGGTTAAACCTGGAGGTTCAGATTAAAAATCCTAAAGTCTTCAGACTAAGCTGTTTTGGCTCTGGGAGTGTATTGTCCAAAGGTGAACATGTCATGGAAAGTCATAGAAAATGAGAGTGTAGAAAGACATCCTAGGAAGGAGAACATTACATCACGCCCGAACAGGGACTTGAACCCTGGACCCTCAGATTAAAAGTCTGATGCTCTACCGACTGAGCTATCCGGGCTCTGCAAATGCCTATTTTCATACACCTAACCTGCCGGGCAGAGGCACGTGCTGACGAGGGGGCATTGTCAGATGGTATATTTCCCCAGAGAACCAGGTCTCCATTCCAAATTATACAGTCAACGAAATCTGAACTAGGCATCCCCTCCAAAGATGAAATTTGTCCAAGACTACATGGTGCAACAGTAGCGCGTCTGACTCCAGATCAGAAGGTTGCGTGTTCAAATCACGTCGTGGTCAGTGTTTTTATGTTTGTAATCTCTGCCTTCTTTACTCATTGAATCAGCACTAGTACCAATGTGCCTTTACAGTACTAATCTCACACGAAAACAAACAAACCAATGCTACTTTACATGACAATGGTCTCTCACAAAAGCATGGCACACTGCAAATTCCTAAATCAGATGATGCTGTGTGATTGATAGACTTAAATCAGTCTTCGAACAGGGAGTTTAACTTCTTATTGCTTGGGGGCAGTATTTCGACGTCTGGATGAGAAGCGTGCCCCAAGTAAACTGCCTGTTACTCAGGCCCGGAAGCTAGGATATGCATATAATGGGCAGATTTGGATAGAACACACTCTAAAGTTTCCCGAACTGTTAAAATTATGTCTGTGAGTATAACAGAACTGATAGGGAAGGCAAAAACCTGAGGAAAATCCATCCAGGAAGTGGGCTTTTTTTGATGTGGGTAGTTTTCAAATGAATGTGACTGCAACCAGATGAAGATCTTCAAAGGTAAGTGATTCATTTTATCGCTATTTCTGACTTTCGTGACTCCTCTACTTGGTTGGAATATGTTTGTATGCTTTTGTAAGTGGGGTGCTGTCCTCAGATAAACGCATGGTATGCTTTCACAGAAAAGCCTTTTTGAAATTTGACAAAGCGGCTGGATTAACAAGAAGTTCATCTTTAAACCAATGTATAACGTAACATTGCAAAAATCAGAAATTTTCTGTCCAAAAATGATGCAGAAAAATTAATCCATGCATTTGTTACTTCTAGGTTAGACTACTGCAATGCTCTACTTTCCGGCTACCCGGATAAAGCACTAAATAAACTTCAGTTAGTGCTAAATACGGCTGCTAGAATCCTGACTAGAACCAAGAAATTTGATCATATTACTCCAGTGCTAGCTTCCCTACACTGGCTTCCCGTTAAGGCAAGGGCTGATTTCAAGGTTTTACTGTTAACCTTTAAAGCGTTACATGGGCTTGCTCCTACCTATCTTTCCGAGTTGGTCCTGCCGTACATACCTACACGTACGCTACGGTCACAAGACGCAGGCCTCCTAATTGTCCCTAAAATTTCTAAGCAAACAGCTGGAGGCAGGGCTTTCTCCTATAGATCTCCATTTTTATGGAACAGTCTGCCTACCCATGTGAGAGACGCAGACTCAGTCTCAACCTTTAAGTCTTTACTGAAGACTTATCTCTTCAGTAGGTCATATGATTGAGTGTAGTCTGGCCCAGGAGTGTGAAGGTGAACGGAAAGGCTCTGGAGCAACGAACCGCCCTTGCTGTCTCTCCAGGGCCGGTTCCCCTCTCTCCACTGGGATTCTCTGCCTCTAACCCTGTTACTGGGGCTGAGTCACTGGCTTGCTGGTGCTCTTTCATGCCGTCCCTAGGAGGGGTGCGTCACTTGAGTGGGTTGAGTTACTGACGTGAACTTCCTGTCTGGGTTGGCGCCCCCCCTTGGTTGTGCTGTGATGGAGACCTTTGTGGGCTATACTCGGCCTTGTCTCAGGATTGTAAGTTGGTGGTTGAGGATATCCCTCTAGTGGTGTGGGGGCTGTGCTTTGGCAGAGTGGGTGGGGTTATATCCTTCCTGTTTGGCCCTGTCCGGGGGTTTCTTCGGATGGGGCCACAGTGTCTCCTGACCGCTCCTGTCTCAGCCTCCAGTATTTATGCTGCAGTAGTTTATGTGTCGGGGGGCTAGGGTCAGTTGGTTATACCTGGAATACTTCTCCTGTCTTATCCAGTGTCCTGTGTGAATTTAAGTATGCTCTCTCTAATTCTCTCGTTCTCACTTTCTCTCTGAGAACCTGAGCCCTAGGACCATACGTCAGGACTACCGGGCATGCTGACACCTTGCTGTCCCCAGTCCGCCCGGCCTTGCTGTTATTCCAGTTTCAACTGTTTCTGCCTGCGGTTACGAAACCCCTACCTGTCCCAGACCTGCTGTTTTCAACTCTTAATGATCGGCTATGAAAAGCCAACTGAGATTTATTCCTGATTATTATTTGACCATGCTTGTCATTTATGAACATTTTGAAAATCTTGGCTCTCTCTAATTTTCTCCTTCTCTCTTTCTCTCGGAGGACCTGAGCCCTAGAACCATACGTCGGGACTACCGGCCGTGGTGACTCCTTGCTGCCCCCAGTCCGCCTGGCCTTGCTGCTATTCCAGTTTCAACTCTTCTGCCTGCGGTTATGGAACCCCTACCTGTCCCAGACCTGCTGTTTTCAACTCTTAATGATCGGCTATGAAAAGCCAACTGAGATTTATTCCTGATTATTATTTGACCATGCTTGTCATTTATGAACATTTTGAAAATCTTGGCTCTCTCTAATTTTCTCCTTCTCTCTTTCTTTCTCTCGGAGGACCTGGGCCCTAGGACCATGCATCGGGACTGCCGCCCGTGGTGACTCCTTGCTGTCCCCAGTCCGCCTGGCCTTGCTGCTATTCCAGTTTCAGCTGTTCTGCCTGCGGTTATGGAACCGCCACCTGTCCCAGATCTGTTGTTTTTCAACTCTTAATGATCAGCTATGAAAAGCCAACTGAAAATTATTCATGATTATTATTTGACCATGCTTGTCACTTATGAACATTTTTGAACATCTTGGCATAGTTCTGTTATAATCTCCACCCGGCACAGCCAGAAGAGGACTGGCCACCCCTCATAGCCTGCTTCCTCTCTAGGTTTCTTCCTAGGTTTTGGCCTTTCTAGGGAGTTTTTCCTAGCCACCGTGCTTCTACACCTGCATTCTAGCTGTTTGGGGTTTTAGGCTGGGTTTCTGTACAGCACTTCGAGGTATTATCTGATGTACGAAGGGCAATATAAAATAAAATTGATTGATTGATTGATATAACACTTGTATTTTTGTGAATTTTTATTATGACTATTTCTGTGTTTTGAATTTGGTGCTCTGCAATTTCACGGGATGTTGTCGAGGTGGGTTGCTAGTAGAACACCTGCGCCGAGAGGTTAAAACTGGAGGTTCAGATTAAAAATCCTAAAGTCTTCAGACTAAGCTGTTTTGGCTCTGGGAGTGTATTGTCCACAGGTGAACATGTCATGGAAAGTCATAGAAAATGAGAGTGTAGAAAGACGTCCTAGTGAAGGAAGGAGAACATTACGTCACGCCCAAACAGGGACTTGAACCCTGGACCCTCAGATTAAAAGTCTGATGCTCTACCGACTGAGCTATCCGGGCTGTGCAAATGCCTATTTTCATACACCTAACCTGCCGGGCAGAGGCACGTGCTGACGAGGGGGCATTGTCAGATGGTATATTTCCCCAGAGAACCAGGTCTCCATTCCAAATTATACAGTCAACGAAATCTGAACTAGGCATCCCCTCCAAAGATTCAAATTGTCCAAGACTACGTGGCGCAACGGTAGCGCGTCTGACTCCAGATCAGAAGGTTGTGTTTTCAAATCACGTCGTGTTTTTGTGTTTGTAATCTCTGCCTTCCTTACTCAATGAATCAGCACTAGTACCAATGTGCCTTTACAGTACTAATCTCACACGAAAACAAACAAACCAATGCTACTTTACATGACAATTGTCTCTCACAAAAGCCTGGCACACTGCAAATTCCTAAATCAGATGATGCTGTGTGATTGATAGACTTAACCTGTTGGGGATGGGGGCGCTGTTTAGACTATTTATGCTAATTTGGCTAATTTTTTAAACGGCTTCCCACAAAATCCTTGATCGTACAATATGCATATTATTATTATTGGATAGAAAACAGTCTTTAGTTTCTATAGGAGTTGAAATTTTGTCTCTAAGTGGAACAGAGCCCATTCTACAGCAATTTCCCTGACATGGAGTCAGATTTGAGAAATGTTGGCCACTCTTCTGAAGTCAGTTAAAAGGGCACTGTCGTTGCTATGACTATACGGACACTTCTTACGTCTTCCCCTGGATGCCTTTACGTGATGACGATTCCAACGGGGTCGATTGCGCGTTCACAGGCCCTACAAATGAAAAAACCCTGAAGCTAGTCATTCTTTGGGAGCTGCGTCATGAGCCTAGAGGACACCGGCGCGCACCTGTTCCAAGCGTTAGTTTAGCCTGTTATATTTCTCCGGTCATCTTTTCACTCGTTATAGGAGTTAAAAACATCATAAGGTAGTTAATTTAAAGCGTTTTATAGCAATTTATATCCGTTTAGTGCGATTTTGGGACATTTATTTTTGCAACGATGTGAAAAGTTGGGCACGCTTTTCAGTTCATCCCGAACGCAGTTGACATTTCCACATGGCAAGAGGACAGCTTTCCACCAAAAGACGATTTCTCCCAAGAAAGGATCCTTTGCCCAAGATACTGATGGAAGAACAGCTCAAGGTAGGACATTTTTATTATGATAAATCGTGTTTCTGTCGAAACATTTTAGTGGCTTAGGACGCCATGTTTTTTGACGTAGCTTCGCTTGGCGCAAACTGTATTGAAAAGTAAGGATAAATTAAAAAATGTAATAACGCAATTGTATTAAGAATTAAATTGTCTATCAATCCCTGTCCACCCTATATTTTTTAGTCACGTTTATGAGTATTTATGTATAAGAGTAGATCACTGTCTAAGTGGCGCAAGGACTTTTTCTTTACCAGCTTGTCTACATTTCACATTGTCTAACCATGATTTTGGTGGCTAAATATAAACATTTTCGATCAAACTGTATATGCATGTTGTAATGTGATGTTACAGGAGTGTCATCGGAAGAATTCTGAGAAGGTTAGTGAAAAAATTAATATCTTTTGGCGATGTTGACTTTTATCGCTCACTTTGGCTAGAATCAATGCTGGGCTGCTAATTGCTATGTGCTAAGCTAATATAACGATTTATTGTGTTTTCGCTGTAAGACACTTAGAAAATCTGAAATATTGTCTGTATTCACAGGATCTGTGTCTTTCGATTCGTGTATGCTGTGTATTTTTACGAAATGTTTGATGATTAGTAGTTAGGTAAACACGTTGCTCATTGTAATTATTCTAGTCCATTTGTGATGGTGGGTGCAATTGTAAACTATGCCATCTACCTGAAATATGCACTTTTTTCTAACAAAACCTATCCCATACCATAAATATGTTATCAGACTGTCATCTAAGGAGTTTTTTTGTTGGTTAGGGGCTATAAATATCTTAGTTTAGCCGAATTGGTGATGGCTACTGGTGTTGGTGGACAAATAAAAGATGGTGGATTATGCTAATGTGTTTTTAGGTAATAGATGTACATCTTTACATATTGTGTCTTCCCTGTAAAACATTTTAAAAATCGGAAATGTTGACTGGATTCACAAGATCTGTGTCTTTCATTAGCTGTATTGGACTTTAATGTGTGAAAGTTAAATATTTTAAAAAAATATTTTTTTTGAATTTCGCGGCACTGGTTTTTCAGTGGGGGGGGGGGGGGTGTGCCGCTAGCGCCACGCTGATCCTAGACAGGTTAAATCAGTCTTCGAACAGGGAGTTTAACTTCTTATGGCTTGGGGGCAGTATTTCGACGTCTGGATGAGAAGCGTGCCCCAAGTAAACTGCCTGTTACTCAGGTCCGGAAGCTAGGATATGCATATAATGGGCAGATTTGGATAGAACACACTCTAAAGTTTCCAAAACTGTTAAAATTATGTCTGTGAGTATAACAGAACTGATATGGCAGGCAAAAACCTGAGGAAAATCCATCCAGGAAGTGGGATTTTTTTGATGTGGGTAGTTTTCAAATGAATGTGACTGCAACCAGATGAAGATCTTCAAAGGTAAGTGATTCATTTTATCGCTATTTCTGACTTTCGTGACTCCTCTACTTGTTTGGAATATGTTTGTATGCTTTTGTAAGTGGGGTGCTGTTCTCAGATAAACGCATGGTATGCTTTCGCAGAAAAGCCTTTTTGAAATCTGACAAAGCGGCTGGATTAACAAGAAGTTCATCTTTAAACCAATGTATAACACTTGTATTTTTGTGAATTTTTATTATGACTATTTCTGTGTTTTGAATTTGGTGCTCTGCAATTTCACCGGATGTTGTCGAGGTGGGTTGCTAGCAGAACACCTGCGCCGAGATGTTAACCCTGGAGGTTCAGATTAAAAATACTAAAGTCTTCAGACTAAGCTGTTTTGGCTCTGGGAGTGTATTGTCCACAGGTGAACATGTCATGGAAAGTCATAGAAAATGAGAGTTTAGAAAGACATCCTAGTGAAGGAAGGAGAACATTACGTCACGCCCAAACAGGGACTTGAACCCTGGACCCTCAGATTAAAAGTCTGATGCTCTACCGACTGAGCTATCCGGGCTCTGCAAATGCCCATTTCATACACCTAACCTGCCGGGCAGAGGCACGTGCTGACGAGGGGGCATTGTCAGATGGTATATTTCCCCAGAGAACCAGGTCTCCATTCCAAATTATACAGTCAACGAAATCTGAACTAGGCATCCCCTCCAAAGATTCAAATTGTCCAAGACTACGTGGCGCAACGGTAGCGCGTCTGACTCCAGATCAGAAGGTTATGTTTTCAAATCACGTCTTGTGTTTGTAATCTCTGCCTTCTTTACTCATTGAATCAGCACTAGTACCAATGTGCCTTTACAGTACTAATCTCACACGAAAACAAACAAACCAATGCTACTTTACATGACAATTGTCTATCACAAAAGCCTGGCACACTGCAAATTCCTAAATCAGATGATGCTGTGTGATTGATAGACTTAAATCAGTCTTCGAACAGGGAGTTTAACTTCTTATTGCTTGGGGGCAGTATTTCGACGTCTGGATGAGAAGCGTGCCCCAAGTAAACTGCCTGTTACTCAGGTCCGGAAGCTAGGATATGCATATAATGGGCAGATTTGGATAGAACACACTCTAAAGTTTCCAAAAACTGTTAAAATTATGTCTGTGAGTATAACAGAACTGATATGGCAGGCGAAAACCTGAGGAAAATCCATCCAGGAAGTGGGATTTTTTTGATGTGGGTAGTTTTCAAATGAATGTGACTGCAACCAGATGAAGATCTTCAAAGGTAAGTGATTAATTTTATCGCTATTTCTGACTTTCGTGACTCCTCTACTTGGTTGGAATATGTTTGTATGCTTTTGTAAGTGGGGTGCTGTCCTCAGATAAACGCATGGTATGCTTTCGCAGAAAAGCCTTTTTGAAATCTGACAAAGCGGCTGGATTAACAAGAAGTTCATCTTTAAGCCAATGTATAACACTTGTATTTTTGTGAATTTTTATTATGACTATTTCTGTGTTTTGAATTTGGTGCTCTGCAATTTCACGGGATGTTGTCGAGGTGGGTTGCTAGTAGAACACCTGCGCCGAGAGGTTAAACCTGGAGGTTCAGATTAAAAATCCTAAAGTCTTCAGACTAAGCTGTTTTGGCTCTGGGAGTGTATTGTCCACAGGTGAACATGTCATGGAAAGTCAAAGAAAATTAGAGTGTAGAAAGACATCATAGTGAAGGAAGGAGAACATTACGTCACGCCCGAACATGGACTTGAACCCTGGACCCTCAGATTAAAAGTCTGATGCTCTACCGACTGAGCTATCCGAGCTCTGCAAATGCCTATTTTCATACACCTAACCTGCCGGGCAGAGGCACGTGTTGACGAGGGGGCATTGTCAGATGGTATATTTCCCCAGAGAACCAGGTCTCCATTCCAAATTATACAGTCAAAGAAATCTGAACTAGGCATCCCCTCCAAAGTTGCAATTTGTCCAAGACTACGTGGCGCAACGGTAGCGCGTCTGACTCCAGATCAGAAGGTTGCGTGTTCAAATCACGTCGTGGTCAGTGTTTTTATGTTTGTAATCTCTGCCTTCCTTACTCAATGAATCAGCACTAGTACCAATGTGCCTTTACAGTACTAATCACACACGAAAACAAACAAACCAATGCTACTTTACATGACAATTGTCTCTCAAAAAAGCCTGGCACACTGCAAATTCCTAAATCAGATGATGCTGTGTGATTGATAGACTTAAATCAGTCTTCGAACAGGGAGTTTAACTTCTTATTGCTTGGGGGCAGTATTTCGACGTCTGGATGAGAAGCGTGCCCCAAGTAAACTGCCTGTTACTCAGGTCCGAAAGCTAGGATATGCATATAATGGGCAGATTTGGATAGAACACACTCTAAAGTTTCCAAAACTGTTAAAATTATGTCTGTGAGTATAACAGAACTGATATGGCAGGCGAAAACCTGAGGAAAATCCATCCAGGAAGTGGGATTTTTTTGATGTGGGTATTTTTCAAATGAATGTGACTGCAACCAGATGAAGATCTTCAAAGGTAAGTGATTCATTTTATCGCTATTTCTGACTTTCGTGACTCCTCTACTTGGTTGGAATATGTTTGTATGCTTTTGTAAGTGGGGTGCTGTCCTCAGATAAACGCATGGTATGCTTTCGCAGAAAAGCCTTTTTGAAATCTGACAAAGCGGCTGGATTAACAAGAAGTTCATCTTTAAGCCAATGTATAACACTTGTATTTTTGTGAATTTTTATTATGACTATTTCTGTGTTTTGAATTTGGTGCTCTGCAATTTCACAGGATGTTGTCGAGGTGGGTTGCTAGTAGAACACCTGCGCCGAGAGGTTAAACCTGGAGGTTCAGATTAAAAATCCTAAAGTCTTCAGACTAAGCTGTTTTGGCTCTGGGAGTGTGTTGTCCACAGGTGAACATGTCATGGAAAATGAGAGTGTAGAAAGACTTCCTAGTGAAGGAAGGAGAACATTACATCACACCCGAACAGGGACTTGAACCCTGGACCCTCAGATTAAAAGTCTGATGCTCTACCGACTGAGCTATCCGGGCTCTGCAAATGCCTATTTTCATACACCTAACCTTCCGGGCAGAGGCACGTGCTGACGAGGGGGCATTGTCAGATGGTATATTTCCCCAGAGAACCAGGTCTCCATTCCAAATTATACTGTCAACAAAATCTGAACTAGGCATCCCCTCCAAAGATGCAATTTGTCAAAGACTTCGTGGCGCAACGGTAGCGCGTCTGACTCCAGATCAGAAGGTTGCGTGTTCAAATCACGTCGTGGTCAGTGTTTTTATGTGTGTAATCTCTGCCTTCTTTACTCATTGAATCAGCACTAGTACCAATGTGCCTTTACAGTACTAATCTCACACGAAAACAAACAAACCAATGCTACTTTACATGACAATTGTCTCTCACAAAAGCCTGGCACACTGCAAATTCCTAAATCAGATGATGCTGTGTGATTGATAGACTTAAATCAGTCTTCGAACAGGGAGTTTAACTTATGGCTTGGGGGCAGTATTTCGACGTCTGGATGAGAAGCGTGCCCCAAGTAAACTGCCTGTTACTCAGGTCCGGAAGCTGGGATATGCATATAATGTGCAGATTTGGATAGAACACACTCTAAAGTTTCCAAAACTGTTAAAATTATGTCTGTGAGTATAACAGAACTGATATGGCAGGCGAAAACCTGAGGAAAATCCATCCAGGAAGTGGGATTTTTTTGATGTGGGTAGTTTTCAAATGAATGTGACTGCAACCAGATGAAGATCTTCAAAGGTAAGTGATTCATTTTATCGCTATTTCTGACTTTCGTGACTCCTCTACTTGGTTGGAATATGTTTGTATGCTTTTGTAAGTGGGGTGCTGTCCTCAGATAAACGCATGGTATGCTTTCGCAGAAAAGCCTTTTTGAAATCTGACAAAGCGGCTGGATTAACAAGAAGTTCATCTTTAAGCCAATGTATAACACTTGTATTTTTGTGAATTTTTATTATGACTATTTCTGTGTTTTGAATTTGGTGCTCTGCAATTTCACAGGATGTTGTCGAGGTGGGTTGCTAGTTGAACACCTGCGCCGAGAGGTTAAACCTGGAGGTTCAGATTAAAAATCCTAAAGTCTTCAGACTAAGCTGTTTTGGCTCTGGGAGTGTGTTGTCCACAGGTGAACATGTCATGGAAAATGAGAGTGTAGAAAGACTTCCTAGTGAAGGAAGGAGAACATTACATCACACCCGAACAGGGACTTGAACCCTGGACCCTCAGATTAAAAGTCTGATGCTCTACCGACTGAGCTATCCGGGCTCTGCAAATGCCTATTTTCATACACCTAACCTTCCGGGCAGAGGCACGTGCTGACGAGGGGGCATTGTCAGATGGTATATTTCCCCAGAGAACCAGGTCTCCATTCCAAATTATACTGTCAACAAAATCTGAACTAGGCATCCCCTCCAAAGATGCAATTTGTCAAAGACTTCGTGGCGCAACGGTAGCGCGTCTGACTCCAGATCAGAAGGTTGCGTGTTCAAATCACGTCGTGGTCAGTGTTTTTATGTGTGTAATCTCTGCCTTCTTTACTCATTGAATCAGCACTAGTACCAATGTGCCTTTACAGTACTAATCTCACACGAAAACAAACAAACCAATGCTACTTTACATGACAATTGTCTCTCACAAAAGCCTGGCACACTGCAAATTCCTAAATCAGATGATGCTGTGTGATTGATAGACTTAAATCAGTCTTTGAACAGGGAGTTTAACTTCTTATGGCTTGGGGGCAGTATTTCGACGTCTGGATGAGAAGCGTGCCCCAAGTAAACTGCCTGTTACTCAGGTCCGGAAGCTAGGATATGCATATAATGTGCAGATTTGGATAGAACACACTCTAAAGTTTCCAAAACTGTTAAAATTATGTCTGTGAGTATAACAGAACTGATATGGCAGGCGAAAACCTGAGGAAAATCCATCCAGGAAGTGGGATTTTTTTGATGTGGGTAGTTTTCAAATGAATGTGACTGCAACCAGATGAAGATCTTCAAAGGTAAGTGATTCATTTTATCGCTATATCTGACTTTCGTGACTCCTCTACTTGGTTGGAATATGTTTGTATGCTTTTGTAAGTGGGGTGCTGTCCTCAGATAAACGCATGGTATGCTTTCGCAGAAAAGCCTTTTTGAAATCTGACAAAGCGGCTGGATTAACAAGAAGTTCATCTTTAAGCCAATGTATAACACTTGTATTTTTGTGAATTTTTATTATGACTATTTCTGTGTTTTGAATTTGGTGCTCTGCAATTTCACAGGATGTTGTCGAGGTGGGTTGCTAGTTGAACACCTGCGCCGAGAGGTTAAACCTGGAGGTTCAGATTAAAAATCCTAAAGTCTTCAGACTAAGCTGTTTTGGCTCTGGGAGTGTGTTGTCCACAGGTGAACATGTCATGGAAAATGAGAGTGTAGAAAGACTTCCTAGTGAAGGAAGGAGAACATTACATCACTCCCAAACAGGGACTTGAACCCTGGACCCTCAGATTAAAAGTCTGATGCTCTACCGACTGAGCTATCCGGGCTCTGCAAATGCCTATTTTCATACACCTAACCTTCCGGGCAGAGGCACGTGCTGACGAGGGGGCATTGTCAGATGGTATATTTCCCCAGAGAACCAGGTCTCCATTCCAAATTATACTGTCAACAAAATCTGAACTAGGCATCCCCTCCAAAGATGCAATTTGTCAAAGACTTCGTGGCGCAACGGTAGCGCGTCTGACTCCAGATCAGAAGGTTGCGTGTTCAAATCACGTTGTGGTCAGTGTTTTTATGTGTGTAATCTCTGCCTTCTTTACTCATTGAATCAGCACTAGTACCAATGTGCCTTTACAGTACTAATCTCACACGAAAACAAACAAACCAATGCTACTTTACATGACAATTGTCTCTCACAAAAGCCTGGCACACTGCAAATTCCTAAATCAGATGATGCTGTGTGATTGATAGACTTAAATCAGTCTTCGAACAGGGAGTTTAACTTCTTATGGCTTGGGGGCAGTATTTCGACGTCTGGATGAGAAGCGTGCCCCAAGTAAACTGCCTGTTACTCAGGTCCGGAAGCTAGGATATGCATATAATGTGCAGATTTGGATAGAACACACTCTAAAGTTTCCAAAACTGTTAAAATTATGTCTGTGAGTATAACAGAACTGATATGGCAGGCGAAAACCTGAGGAAAATCCATCCAGGAAGTGGGATTTTTTTGATGTGGGTAGTTTTCAAATGAATGTGACTGCAACCAGATGAAGATCTTCAAAGGTAAGTGATTCATTTTATCGCTATATCTGACTTTCGTGACTCCTCTACTTGGTTGGAATATGTTTGTATGCTTTTGTAAGTGGGGTGCTGTCCTCAGATAAACGCATGGTATGCTTTCGCAGAAAAGCCTTTTTGAAATCTGACAAAGCGGCTGGATTAACAAGAAGTTCATCTTTAAGCCAATGTATAACACTTGTATTTTTGTGAATTTTTATTATGACTATTTCTGTGTTTTGAATTTGGTGCTCTGCAATTTCACAGGATGTTGTCGAGGTGGGTTGCTAGTAGAACACCTGCGCCGAGAGGTTAAACCTGGAGGTTCAGATTAAAAATCCTAAAGTCTTCAGACTAAGCTGTTTTGGCTCTGGGAGTGTGTTGTCCACAGGTGAACATGTCATGGAAAATGAGAGTGTAGAAAGACTTCCTAGTGAAGGAAGGAGAACATTACTTCACACCCAAACAGGGACTTGAACACTGGACCCTCAGATTAAAAGTCTGATGCTCTACCGACTGAGCTATCCGGGCTCTGCAAATGCCTATTTTCATACACCTAACCTTCCGGGCAGAGGCACGTGCTGACGAGGGGGCATTGTCAGATGGTATATTTCCCCAGAGAACCAGGTCTCCATTCCAAATTATACTGTCAACAAAATCTGAACTAGGCATCCCCTCCAAAGATGCAATTTGTCAAAGACTTCGTGGCGCAACGGTAGCGCGTCTGACTCCAGATCAGAAGGTTGCGTGTTCAAATCACGTCGTGGTCAGTGTTTTTATGTGTGTAATCTCTGCCTTCTTTACTCATTGAATCAGCACTAGTACCAATGTGCCTTTACAGTACTAATCTCACACGAAAACAAACAAACCAATGCTACTTTACATGACAATTGTCTCTCACAAAAGCCTGGCACACTGCAAATTCCTAAATCAGATGATGCTGTGTGATTGATAGACTTAAATCAGTCTTCGAACAGGGAGTTTAACTTCTTATGGCTTGGGGGCAGTATTTCGACGTCTGGATGAGAAGCGTGCCCCAAGTAAACTGCCTGTTACTCAGGTCCGGAAGCTAGGATATGCATATAATGTGCAGATTTGGATAGAACACACTCTAAAGTTTCCAAAACTGTTAAAATTATGTCTGTGAGTATAACAGAACTGATATGGCAGGCGAAAACCTGAGGAAAATCCATCCAGGAAGTGGGATTTTTTTGATGTGGGTAGTTTTCAAATGAATGTGACTGCAACCAGATGAAGATCTTCAAAGGTAAGTGATTCATTTTATAGCTATTTCTGACTTTCGTGACTCCTCTACTTGGTTGGAATATGTTTGTATGCTTTTGTAAGTGGGGTGCTGTCCTCAGATAAACGCATGGTATGCTTTCGCAGAAAAGCCTTTTTGAAATCTGACAAAGCGGCTGGATTAACAAGAAGTTCATCTTTTAGCCAATGTATAACACTTGTATTTTTGTGAATTTTTATTATGACTATTTCTGTGTTTTGAATTTGGTGCTCTGCAATTTCACGGGATGTTGTCGAGGTGGGTTGCTAGTAGAACACCTGCGCCGAGAGGTTAAACCTGGAGGTTCAGATTAAAAATCCTAAAGTCTTCAGACTAAGCTGTTTTGGCTCTGGGAGTGTATTGTCCACAGGTGAACATGTCATGGAAAGTCATAGAAAATGAGCGTTTAGAAAGACTTCCTAGTGAAGGAAGGAGAACATTACATCACGCCCGAACAGGGACTTGAACCCTCAGATTAAAAGTCTGATGCTCTACCGACTGAGCTATCCGGGCACTGCAAATGCCTATTTTCATACACCTAACCTGCCGGGCAGAGGCACGTGCTGACGAGGGGGCATTGTCAGATGGTATATTTCCCCAGAGAACCAGGTCTCCATTCCAAATTATACAGTCAACGAAATCTGAACTAGGCATCCCCTCCACAGATGCATTTAGTCCAAGACATCGTGGCGCAACGGTAGCGTGTCTGACTCCAGATAAGAATGTTGCGTGTTCAAATCACGTCGTGGTCAGTGTTTTTATGTGTGTAATCTCTGCCTTCTTTACTCAATGAATCAGCACAAGTACCAATGTGCCTTTACAGTACTAATCTCACACGAAAACAAACAAACCAATGCTACTTTACATGACAATTGTCTCTCACAAAAGCCTGGTACACTGCAATTCCTAAATCAGATGATGCTGTGTGATTGATAGACTTAAATCAGTCTTCGAACAGGGAGTTTAACTTCTTATGGCTTGGGGGCATTATTTCGACGTCTGGATGAGAAGCGTGCCCCAAGTAAACTGCCTGTTACTCAAGCCCGGAAGCTAGGATATGCATAAAATGGGCAGATTTGGATAGAACACACTCTAAAGTTTCCAAAACTGTTACAATTATGTCTGTGAGTATAACAGAACTGATATGGCAGGCGAAAACCTGAGGAAAATCCATCCAGGAAGTGGGATTTTTTTGATGTGGGTAGTTTTCAAATGATTGTGACTGCAACCAGATGAAGATCTTCAGAGGTAAGTGATTCATTTTATCGCTATTTCTGACTTTCGTGACTCCTCTACTTGGTTGGAATATGTTTGTATGCTTTTGTTAGTGGGGTGCTGTCCTCAGATAAACGCATGGTATGCTTTCGCAGAAAAGCCTTTTTGAAATCTGACAAAGCGGCTGGATTAACAAAAAGTTCATCTTTAAGCCAATGTATAACACTTGTATTTTTGTGAATTTTTATTATGACTATTTCTGTGTTTTGAATTTGGTGCTCTGCAATTTCACCGGATGTTGTCGAGGTGGGTTGCTAGCAGAACACCTGCGCCGAGAGGTTAAACCTGGAGGTTCAGATTAAAAATCCTAAAGTCTTCAGACTAAGCTGTTTTGGCTCTGGGAGTGTATTGTCCACAGGTGAACATGTCATGGAAAGTCATAGAAAATGAGAGTGTAGAAAGACTTCCTAGTGAAGGAAGGAGAACATTACATCACGCCCGAACAGGGACTTGAACCCTGGACCCTCAGATTAAAAGTCTGATGCTCTACCGACTGAGCTATCCGGGCTCTGCAAATGCCTATTTACATACACCTAACCTGCCGGGCAGAGGCACGTGCTGACGAGGGGGCATTGTCAGATGGTATATTTCCCCAGAGAACCAGGTCTCCATTCCAAATTATACAGTCAACGAAATCTGAACTAGGCATCCCCTCCAAAGATGCAATTTGTCCAAGACTTCGTGGTGCAACGGTAGAGCGTCTGACTCCAGATCAGAAGGTTGCGTGTTCAAATCATGTCGTGGTCAGTGTATTTATGTGTGTAATCTCTGCCTTCTTTACTCATTGAATCAGCACTAGTACCAATGTGCCTTTACAGTACTAATATCACACGAAAACAAACAAACCAATGCTACTTTACATGACAAGGCTTTTCACAAAAGCCTGGCACACTGCAAATTCCTAAATCAGATGATGCTGTGTGATTAATAGACTTAAATCAGTCTTCGAACAGGGAGTTTAACTTCTTATGGCTTGGGGGCAGTATTTCGACGTCTGGATGAGAAGCGTGCGCGAAGTAAACTGCCTGTTACTCAGGCCCGGAAGCTAGGATATGCATATAATGGGCAGATCTGGATAGAACACACTCTAAAGTTTCCAAAACTGTTAAAATTATGTCTGTGAGTATAACAGAACTGATATGGCAGGCGAAAACCTGAGGAAAATCCATCCAGGAAGTGGGATTTTTTTGATGTGGGTAGTTTTCAATTGAATGTGACTGCAACCAGATGAAGATCTTCAAAGGTAAGTGATTCATTTTATCGCTATTTCTGACTTTCGTGACTCCTCTACTTGGTTGGAATATGCTTGAATGTGCATGGCGCTGTCCTCAGATAAACACATGGTATGCTTTCGCAGAAAATCCTTGTTGAAATCTGACAACCCTGACCACAACGTGATTTGTACCCACAACCTTCTGATCTGGAGTCAGCTGCGCTACCGTTGTGCCACGAATAGCCGGAGCAGTTTAATAGCAAAACCACGGCATAAAAATAACAAGACAATTGGGTACAAAAACCCATCGCGCACCAAATCAACACGTGCACAAGCACTTACAATAAACAATCCCACACAAAGACATTGGGAAAACATAGGGTTAAAAACACAACAAATGATTGAGGGAATTGAAACCAGGTGTGAGGAAAAACAAGACAAAACACATGGAAAATGAAAAGTGGATCGATGATGGCTAGAAGACCGGCGATGCCGAGCGCCGCCCGAATAAGGAGAGGACTTCGGCGGAAGTCGTGACAGAAATAAAGTCTCAGACAAAAATTTCGCATTTTCTAGGCTTTCAAAACTTGCATTCAACAAAAAATATCAATGCCACATTACAGTTTTTTTTTTTACAATCGCTAACATCCTTTTGTCCAATCTGTTGTCACATTTTCAAAACTCTAAACACATTTAGCACAACATACTTCTGTTGTGGACCATACCATTAACACAATTCATGTTGTTTTCACAGAATATGCAGTCAATTAACAGGTTTCTAAAATGCTTACATTTTCTTAACATACAAGCTTACCCAATACCAAAATTATGGATCTTTCTTGTCTGATTTACAAATGCTTGCACACAGCATGCCAGAAATTAAGACCTAATGTTCAAAACCTGATAAGCATTTTTGAAAGAACAGATCATTGAAACATTGAGAAATAGCTGATTTACTGTAAATTGTGTAAAATAGACCAACCACAGCTGATTCCAATATCAATCGGAGACATAGCCAGGTGTTGAAGTTCTTTCAATTACATGGACATACACAGTACAAAGGGGACTCTTTGGATTGATTTTATTCAATGTGGATACAGAACATCACAGAGGAGCAGAGAGCGAAAAAAGAATGTCTGGACCAGGCAGAGGAGTAGCTGGACCAGGCAGAGGAGTAGCTGGACCAGGCAGAGGAGTAGCTGGACCAGGCAGAGGAGTAGCTGGACCAGGGAGAGGAGTAGCTGGACCAGGCAGAGGAGTAGCTGGACCAGGCAGATGAGTAGTTGGACCAGGGAGAGGAGTAGTTGGACCAGGGAGAG
The DNA here is from genome assembly GCF_029448725.1 of Salvelinus fontinalis. Taxonomy (NCBI): domain Eukaryota; kingdom Metazoa; phylum Chordata; class Actinopteri; order Salmoniformes; family Salmonidae; genus Salvelinus; species Salvelinus fontinalis. The sequence goes on from NC_074690.1 coordinate 13,223,852, forward strand.
GAGTAGTTGGACCAGGCAGAGGAGTAGCTGGACCAGGCAGAGGAGTAGCTGGACCAGGCAGAGGAGTAGCTGGACCAGGGAGACGAGTAGTTGGACCAGGGAGAGGAGTAGCTGGACCAGGGAGAGGAATAGTTGGACGAGGCAGAGAAGTAGTTGGACCAGGCAGAGGAGTAGTTGGACCAGGACAAGGGAGAAGGAGAGCAGTAAGAATGCGTAGTGGTGTTCAAAGGAGAGTACGAGCTGTTGTCACTGATGAAATAAGAGCCACCATCATAGACCATAAGATAAACCATGTTCTATCACTGAGAGATACTGGTGAAAGAGTCCAGCCTAATACCATGGTCTATCACTGAGAGAGACTGGTGAAAGAGTCCAGTCTAATACCATGGTCTATCACTGAGAGAGACTGGTGAAAGAGTCCAGTCTAATACCATGGACTATCACTGAGAGAGACTGGTGAAAGAGTCCAGGTTAATACCATGGACTATCACCGATAGAGACTGGTGAAAGAGTCCAGGTTAATACCATGGACTATCACTGAGAGAGACTGGTGAAAGAGTCCAGTCTAATACCATGGACTATCACTGAGAGAGACTGGTGAAAGAGTCCAGGTTAATACCATGGACTATCACTGATAGAGACTGGTGAAAGAGTCCAGGTTAATACCATGGACTATCACTGAGAGAGACTGGTGAAAGAGTCCAGGTTAATACCATGGACTATCACTGATAGAGACTGGTGAAAGAGTCCAGGTTAATACCATGGACTATCACTGGGAGAGACTGGTGAAAGAGTCCAGTCTAATACCATGGACTATCACTGAGAGAGACTGGTGAAAGAGTCCAGGTTAATACCATGGACTATCACTGAGAGAGACTGGTGAAAGAGTCCAGTCTAATACCATGGACTATCGCAATAAGCAATGGTATTCTTTCAATGGAATAGCTACTGTAAATTGGACAGTGCAGTTAGATTAATAAACAAAAAGTAGTTTTGAGCAGAAAATGAACTATTTGGCTGATTGTGTGATGTAGGTGTGTTGCCGTGTTAAGAGTTTAGAACAAGTATCTTAAGTGTAGGTAAACGCTTGTTAGCAATTGTAAAAAAAAAAAAAAAATTAATCAGAGCCTTCGCCAAGAATTAAAGGAATACTACCCCGGTAATACATTGAAACAAAACCCATGCCCTGTTCAATAGGACCAATGAATGCTGAACATGATCATCTGTATTTACGTGTTGCATTCACCCACTCAACCGTTAATTTAAGGCTACAATTTACTGTACTCCCGATGGAGTTTCGTTGATATCCCCAACGATGAAGTTCTTATTAAGCCAATTCGTGAGGAGGCAAAATGTAACCACTCCCCGAGATGGAGTGGGAAACTGTCTCTGTCTCTCAGTCTATCCTGTCTCAGGTGCCAGAAACCTTATGGACAGAGCACTCCAATGACAGTGGATTGATAGGCAGTGTTTCAGGTGCCAGATTCATTATGGACAGAGCACTCCAATGACAGTGGACTGATAGGCAGTGCTAGCCCAGTTATAATACATTTTGATCGCAGAAACAAACTCTAGTGTTGAGAGCTACCTTAAAAAGGAAATTCCTTCCAAGGTTTCTCTCCCCTTCTGAATTGGCCGATGTATTTTATAATTTTGGCGCATTACATATTAATCTCAAAATAATAGACATTTAATGAGCGTGAAGCAGGAAGTGAATATCCAATGGAAATTGGTAATAGATATATAGAGTAACATTGTTAGGGTAGACTAAAATGCAAACAGCACTCCTATAATGCCATATCTTAATAATTTGAAGGAGCTACGGTTTCAATACAAGGTCCCATGTATTGGGATTGAGCCTCGGGACTGATATTAAATTAGAGGCTGCAATCTGGTGTTTGGGTTAAAGATAAGCTTCCTGTGGACCCATAGATAAGCCGCCAGTGAAAGTGAGTGGTACACACTGAACTCAGGCTGTAAGGGCAGGGAAGAGGGGTATGAATAATTGAATAAGATACGTTTTTTACAATTTCCAATTATTATTTCTTAATTCGATAGTGTGAATAACACCAGTGATTTAAGTAACAATGTAACGTAATTTTAAACCAATAATCTGTTTCCATTATGTGAAACTGTGTCCAAAATGGAAGTAGATCCAAATAAATGTTTTTAGTACCAGGGCTGTGAAAAACAAATAAAGCACTGATAAGCCAGCACCAACTTTTTAAAAACCCTAGCAGATTTGTTAAACATTGGGTTTCATATTTTGGTTTGATGCCATTCCATTCGCTCCATTCCAGCCATTATCATGAGCCGTCCTCCCCTCAGCGGCCACCCATGCTGTGGATTTAACTCATGATGTGTGGGTGTGATGTGACCAAGACACAGCGGAGTGCAGTTGTTTCACGTCGTGCCTTACAACAGCCCTTAGCCATGGTATACTGGTCGTATACTGAACCCCCTCTGGCCTTAAATAACAGACAGCAACATCCTGGCACATGGAACACTAATGGCATTCTAAAGTGATCTGCTTTACTGGTATGTTTACTGTCACAGTACAATACAAGTATCCCTGTGTGGATTGAAGCATGAATGTTTATCACACCCACATGCTTGAATGAATGAATGAATGAATGAATGAAATTAACGATTGAATGAATGAATGCAAAAAAAGAAAAATGTCAAATTGCCAATTGGCAACCCATTATTTATGGGATTAAATGACACAAACAAACATTACATTAATTTGCGATGGTAATTAAATGATCATTCTTCTTCCAGTGTTCTCTGCATTGCGCATTGCATAAAGAGTAAAAAAAAGTAAGGTAAAAATCAATACATAATAGTAAATTACATCCCTAGAGCAGTAAAATAATATGCATACATACAGTACATACACACTGTATACAGTTGAAGTCGGAAGTTTACATACACCGTAGCCAAATACATTTAAACTCTGTTTTTCACAATTCCTGAAATTTAATCCTAATAAAAATGCCCTGTCTTAAGTCAGTTAGGATCACCACTTTATTTTAAGAATGTGAAATGTCAGAATAATAGTAGAGAGAATAATTTATTTCAGATTTTATTTATTTCATCACATTCCCAGTGGGTCAGAAGTTTACATACACTCAATTAGTATTTGGTAGCATTGCCTTTGCATTGCTTACCTTGGGTCAAGCGTTTCAGGTAGCCTTTCACAAGCTTTTTGGCCTATTCCTCCTGACAGAGCTGGTGTAACTGAGTCAGATTTGTAGGCCTCCTTGCTCGCACACACTTTTTCAGTTCTGCCCACAAGTTTTCTATAGAATTGAGGTCAGGGTTATGTGATGGCTACTCAAATACCTTGACCCTGTTATCCTTAAGCCATTTTGCCACAACTTTGGAAGTATGCTTGGGGTCATTGTCCATTTGGAAGACCCATTTGTGACCAAGCTTCAACTTCCTGACTGATGCCTTGAGATGTTGCTTCAATATATCCTCATCATTTTCCTCCCTCACGATGCCATCTATTTTGTGAAGTGCACCAGTCCCTCCTGCAGCATAGCACCCCCACAACATGATGCTGCCACCCCGTGCTTCACGGTTGGAATGGTATTATTCGGCTTGCAAACCACCCCCTTTTTTCTCCAAACATAACGATGGTCATTATGGCCAAAAGGTTCTATTTTTGTTTCATCAGACCAGAGGACATTTCTCCAAAAAGTATGATCTTTGTCCCCATGTGCAGTTGCAAATGGTATTCTGGCTTTTTTATGGCGGTTTTGGAGCAGTGGCTTCTTCCTTGCTGAGCGGCCTTTCAGATTATGTCGATATAGGACTTGTTTTACTGTGGATAAATATACTTTTGTACCTGTTTCCTCCAGCATCTTCACAAGGTCCTTTTCTGTTGGTGTTTAAAGTAACTATGATTTTTAAAAACAAAGACTGCTCAAAACAATACATCTATTTTGTTCTGGGATTGATTTGCAGTTTTCGCACCGAAGTACGTTCATCTCTAGGAGACAGAACGCGTCTCCTTCCTGAGCAGTATGACGGCTGCGTGGTCCCATGGTGTTTATACTTGCGTACTATTGTTTTATCTATAGATGACCATGGTACCTTCTGGTGTTTGGAAATTGCTCCCAAGGATAAACCAGACTTGTGGAGGTCTACGATTTCTTTTTCTGAGGTCTTGGCTGATTTCTTTTGATTGTCCCATGATGTCAAGCAAAGGGGCACTGAGTTTGAAGGTAGGACTTGAAATACATCCACAGGTACACCTACAATTGACTCAAATGATGTCCATTAGCTTATCAGAAACTTCTAAAGCCATGACATAATTTTCTGGAATTTTCCAAGCTGTTAAAGGCACTGTCAACTTAGTGTGTATAAACTTCTGACCCACTGGAATTGTGATACAGTGAACTATAAGTGAAATAATCTGTCTGTAAACAATTGTTGGAAAAATTACTTGTGTCATGCAGAAAGTTGATGTCCTAACCAACTTGCCAAAACTATAGTTCGTTAACAAGAAATTTGTGGAGTGGTTGAAAAATGAGTTTTACTGACTTCAACCTAAGTGTATGTAAACTTCCAACTTCAACTGTATATACACACATACATACATAACATATACAGTGGCAATAAAAAGTATTTGAACCCTTTGGAAATACCTGGATTTCTGCAAAAATTGGTCAAATTTGATCTGATCTTCATCTAGGTCACAACAACAGACAAACACAGTCTGCTTAACTAATAGCACACAAACAATTATACGTGTTCATGTCTTTATTGAACACACCGTGAAAACATTCTCAGTGCAGGGTGGTGAAAGTATGTGAACCCTTGGATTTAATAACTGGTTGACCCTTCTTTGGCAGCAATAACCTCATCCAAACATTTGCTGTAGTTGCGGATCAGACATGCACAACGGTCAGGAGGAATTTTGGACCATTCCTCTTTACAAAACTGTTTCAGTTCAGCAATATTCCTTGGATGTCTGGTGTGAACTGCTCTCTTGAGGTCATGCCACAGCATCTCAATCGGGTTGAGGTCAGGACTCTGACTGGGCCACTCCAGAAGGCGTATTTTCTTCTGTTGAAGCCATTCTGTTGTTGATTTACTTCTGTGTTTTGGGTCGTTGCCCTGTTGCATCACCCAACTTCTGTTGAGCTTCAATTGGCAGACAGATACCCTAACATTCTCCTGCAAATTGTCTTGATAAACTTGGAAATTCATTTTCCGTCGATTATAGCAACTGTCCAGGCCCTGAGGCAGCAAAGCAGCCCCAAACCATGATGCTCCCTCCACCATACTTTACAGTTGGGAGGAGGTTTTGATGTTGGTTTTCTGTGCCTTTTTTCTCTCCACACATAAGAGTTGTGTGTTCCTTCCAAATGACTAAACTGTAGTTTCAGTGCTTTTGTAACACTTTCCAGCTTTATGCAAGTCAACAATTCTTAATCTGAGGTCTTCTGAGATCTCTATTGTTTGAGGCATGGTTCACATCAGGCAATGCTTCTGGTGAATAGCAAACTCAAATTTTGTGAGTGTTTTTCCGTCTGTAGTGCCTTGCGGTCGGAGTGCGAGCAGTTGCAATACCAGGCAGTGTTGCAAACAGTCAGAACAACACTTCTTCGAATATATATATATTAATCTATTGAGCATACAAGCAACGAATGAATCTATTATTATGGTGGGAAATCACTCTACAAACTCTCACCATCAAGCACTAAAGGAGATCATGAAGATCATGGATACATTAGAACTATTGGATATATGGAAGCTGAAAAACCCTGACCTAGTGAGATATACATGGAGGAGGCTTAATCAAGCTAGCCGTCTTGATTACTTCCTAGTCTCGTTCTTGCTGGCAACAAAAGTTTTTAAAAGTATTAATAGGAGATCACCATCTAATTGGCCTCCATATAACTCTTACAGCATTTCCACATGGACGGGGATATTGGAAATTTAATCAAAGCCTATTGGATTACAATTTGTTCTTAACTTCTTTATGATAGGGGGCAGCATTTTCACTTTTGAATGAATTGCGTGCCCATAGTGAACTGCCTCCTACTCTGTCCCAGATGCTACTATATGCATATTATTATTACTATTGGATATAAAACACTCTGACGTTTCTGAAACTGTTTGAATGATGTCTGTGAGTATAACAGAACTCATATGGCAGGAAGTGAGAATTCTGAGACTGGTCAATGTTCAACTGATCGCCTATTCAATTCCCTGTAAGATATGGATCTACTTGCACCTCCAGTCATTGGTCTGGCAGAATGCCAGTTCCTGGTCCGCATTCATGATATCGCCTTGCGTTCCATAACTTCTACAGACACAAAGGAATTCTCCGGTTGGAACGTTATTGGATAGTTATGATAACAACATCCTGAAGATTGATTCTCTACTTAGTTTGACCATTTTATTCGACCTGTGTAGTGGTGTGGTGGTAACATAAGATACATGGATAACATGTGGAGATGAAGGATGGCTGAGCATTGGAGTGACAAACCACATGTTGGCAGGGGTCATGGGACCGTGGTGATGGAGGTCTACTGGGGGACGTTCTGGCCCTCTGACCCTTGTATATTCTCCATTTTGCTGACAGATTGACCAGACATACGGGCACCTACTGGGCGCTTTGACACACTAGATTTATAGTCTACCCATTCCACTAGAAAAGCATACATACCAGAGAAATATGCCTGGGGTGGCTGGACACTAATGAACAAGAAACACATAGTCTGTTGATTCCATTTGAGGGAAACTGACCAGACACATAGACGCCTATAAGCAATTGGATGCCCTAGAGATGGGGGGGCACAAAGAGTGCATTGATTTAGTGGTGAAGGGAGGGGACACAGAGTATGTTGACACACTAAGACAGAGGGTCTGACCACTATTATAATTTAACTGAAAGCAGATGATGGCCGTTAGTATGCGTGAACAAGCAGGAAGCCTGAACTAAAAAGATAATGATGGCACAAAGAATAGGGGAAGTATGCTTATTTGCATATGGGGTGGACTCATATGCTATTTGTGTATAAAGAGCGAACGAGTGCTCTGGGAGTGTGTGTGTTCCGCGGACATTCCAGATTGCAATACAATTGTAATAAAAACATTTATTTGAGTTCACAAAAGTTCTTGTAAGAGTTATATTTGAAGTGATTTTCCACGACACCTGTTATATAAGTTTTTGAAGTTTTCGTCCGAGTTCACCTGCATCTGCGCGAGCGTTTGGACATGTGCACTAAACATGCTAGCAAAAGTAGCTACTTAGACATAAGTAATGGACATTATCGAACAAAACAATGATTTATTGTGGAACTAGGATTCCTGGGAGTGCATTCTGATGAAGATGATCAAAGGTAAGGGAATATTTATGATGTAATTTCGTATTTCTGTTGACTCCAATGTTGTTATTTTTTAGCACCGTCTCAGATTATTGCATGGTGTGCTTTTTACGTAAAGTTCTTTTTTTAAATCTGACACAGCGGTTGCATTAAGAACAAGTGTATCTTTAATTATATGTAAAACATGTATCTTTCATCAAAGTTTGTGATGAGTATTTCTGTTATTTGACGTGGCTCTCTGCAATTTCTCTGGATATTTTGGAGGCATTTCTGAACATGGCGCCAATGTAAACTGACATTTGTGGATATAAATATGCACATTATCAAACAAAACATAATTGTATTGTGTAACATGATGTCCTATGAGTGTCATCTGATGAAGATCATCAAACGTTAGTGATTAATTTTATCTCTATTTCTACTTTTTGTGACTACTATCTTTTGCTGGGAAAATGGCTGTGTTTTTCTGTGGTTATGTACTGAGCTACATAATCGTGTGGTGTGCTTTCGCCGTAAATGCTTTTCGAAATCAGACATGTTGGCTGGATTCACAACATGTGTAGCTTTAATTTGGTGTCTTTCATGTGTGATTTCATGAAAGATTGATTTTTTAGTAATATATTTGAATTTGGCGCTCTACATTTTTTCTGGCTTTTGGCCAAGTGGAATGCTACTTTCCCACATATCCCAGAGAAGTTAACTAAGACAAAATAATTCATAATTTAATTTTTTTGGCACAACATAGGTACGGCAGATTCCCTTATTGTATGGGACACTTTTAAATATACTTTTAGAGGTCATTCAATACAATACTCATCATTAAATGTTGGTGAATCTCTAATACATAACTTTAACCCATTGTACAGTAACCCCAGATGTAAAATAGTAAATAATGATTACTTCTCAGAAAGTATGGAGCTTTTAAGAGGAGTAAAACAAGGCTGTCCGTTGTCTCCATATCTATTTATTATGGCCATTGAAATCCTAGCTATTAAAATTACATCCAACAAGAACATCAAGAGGTTAGAAATCCAGGGGATAAAAAGTGTCAATGTATGCCGATGACTCTAGTTTTTTCTTAAGTCCACAATCTGGATCCCTGCATAGTCTCACTGAAGATCTTTATCACTTTTCTAGCCTCTATGGATTTAAACCTAATTATGAGAATCCAATCCAAATGTACAACCAACTGATTGCAGCACTACCACAAAAATGGAGGAGGCAAGTGGAGAAGGGAGGAGGTAGGGAACATGTTAGCCTGCTATATATTAAAGATAGAAATTAGTTGAAAGGAACTGGTAAAAATAGAAAAATATACCAGTTTCAATTGAGGACAAAAATGTTGACAGCTGCACCATACAGGTTGCAAAATAAATGGGAGGAGATTTTCGATGTACCAATTCCATGGCACATGGTTTATGAACTGGTACAAAAAACTACACTTGAATCAACACTTAAGAGTTTTTCAATTGAAATGATTATATACAATTCTTGCCACCAACAGAATGGGGCACACAACAATCTCCACTCTGTAGATTTTGCTGCGAAGAGACAGAATCAATAGATTATTTATTCTGGTATTGCTCCTATGTATCTTATTTCTGGTCAAAGGTTCAGGAATTGTTAAAAAAAATCACAACATACACTTCAAATTAACCTTCCAAATTGCAGTATTGGGCAATTTGGAAAGCCATAGTCAGTCAATAAATAATATAATAATAATACTCGTAGGAAAGGTTATCTTTAGCACACAATCTGTGGATACTATATGATTAGAAAAGCAAAAAAAATGGTGTAAAACATCTATTAAAAAATATATGGCACATGGAAACCAAATGAGGGTGGTCTATGGTGATAGTTGGGATGGGCTGAGAGTGGCTGAGGGTTGGGATTAAAGAGTTTATGTTTGGTAATGTATTATTGTTATGTGACTGCTTTATATAAAAGTACCATGTATGTAAAATGTGTATGCAAAATGTATGTATATGTAGCAGAAAAGCTGTAAAATAAATATATATATATTTGTCCTCTGAAAAGGGGGGTGGTGGAGGGGTTAAAAAATTACTAAAATAAAATAAATGCTTTGTGGGTGTATTTCGGATAGCTAATTTGTGTGATTGCATCTCTCAGCACCCTCCACCCACGCCTAAGACACACACACACACACACTGAAATACACTCACACAAACACAAAATCTCTCTCTCTCTTCGTCACACACACACTCCTTGAATCATTGGAGCTCAGCTTTGATTAATCCCTCTTCCAGGAGCTGTGGAGAGGACCATTGCTTTACTTGATTTCAGCAGCTTGATGATAAAGCCATTACTCTGATTAGTACATGAATTAAACACACTTAAGGTGCACCGCTCAACATCCATTTAACCTTCTTTTATAGGTCCCTCGAATAAATCCCTTTAAAGCACCAGTGCATGACATTACTGGCAATATTAATATACTATGTGGTCAATACAGTAACTGTCCAGTGTTTCCATAGTTCTATGAAATATGACCTTTAATTAATTACAATATGAGCAAAATAGTTTTCCTTCCAACACATTTTAATTAAGCATGTTAAAAAGCAGCATTTCCACAGCATGGTGTGGGCATATACCGGTCATTAAAAATATTAAGGTGAGTAGACTTCTGATTGGATAGCTCATCCAATGAGCTAACATGACTGAAAAAGAGCGCCACCATGTCATGGTGGTCTCGAAAAGGTGCCGGTTTAGATCGGGTGCCGGTTTAGATCGGGTGCCGGTTTAGATCAGGTGCCGGTTTAGATCAGGTGCCGGTTTAGATCAGGTGCCGGTTTAGATCAGGTGCCGGTTTAGAACAGGTGCCGGTTTCAGATCAGGTGTCGGTTTAGATCAGGTGCCGGTTTAGATCAGATGACTAGTAGGAGACAGGTGTACAGAACACTGGCACACACAAACACAGCAAACAGGAAGTGGACCAGTGAAGGTGACAGTGGTTAAGAAGAACAGAGAGAAATACAGAGCAGTATTACACAGCAGTATTACAGAGCAGTAGTACATAGCAGTAGTACCAGACTAGGTAGCTAATAGTGGTAAGCTAACATAGCACACAGCAGTAGCAACGGTGATGAGGCTAGCAAAACATAGACAGTACGGAAACGGCTTGTACAGCAGCTAAAAGCAACCCAGGCTAATAGGTTAAATGTAGCACTCAATGTAAACAATGGAAGCTAGCATGCTAGACTATACAGTGGAAAGTAGCATACAGTATAAACAATACAGTGGGTTAGCATGCTAGGTTACTGGCTAGCAGGCCTCAGGCTAAAGGCCAGCATAAGGGACTGTATACAAGGGATAAGCAGTTAATGGCTAGGAGTAGCTACTGATGCTAGCAACAAATGGCCATTTTGGTAGAGGCCTAGACATGGTGACATCAGAGACTGACCATCTTGGGTGAGTTTGAACAATGACTGACTGACAGCCATCTTGGCCCATAATAAGTCATGGGGAAGCGTGTACCACATGGCCAGAATGGTGAAGCACAAATAACCAGGGTTGGGTAGGTTACTTTCTAAATGTAATAATACAATTAAGCTATATCTTTACATACATTTTTTTTAAACGAAGTCTGTCAGATTTCCAGTCATTCCAATTAATGTAATACTCCTTGATCGTGCTATTGACATTTTAAAAATGTATTCCATATTCTGCATTTGCTAAAGGCCTTTTTTGGGGGGGGAGGGGGGGGGTGACACTTCGATAGCTCCATAATTTGCAGCTGTTTAAGTAAATTAAAAGTGTACGAGTTTCAGCACGTGTCCATTAGGCCTCCATTAGGCCCACTCAGGTGTAACAAATGTAAACTTGTGCCTTTTGTCAATGCTAATTTGAGTGTCATTGAGAAGAAAAAAAAATCTTCAGAAACATCCTTTCTGAATTCAAAAGTAACGCTAGCAGTAATCATCTAGTTTTTTTTAAAGTATCTGGATTAGAGTAAGAGTTTTTTTTAAAGTATCAGGATTACAGTAAGAGTTGTTTTTTTAAAGTATCGGGATTTTTCAGAATCCTTTACTCCCCAACCCTGCACAAAATGTATGCCAAAGGGACCATATAAACACAGTAAGTAGTAGTACACAGGCATGTAGTAACAGCATACTAACATGTAGAAGCAGTTGGTTACATAGTAGCAAGATAGCAGAAGACTAGACATCTACACTGAGAGTACAGAACAGCCTCAATTCGTAGGGGCATGGGACTCTACAAGGTGTCGAAAGCGTCCCACAGGGATGCTGGCCCATGTCCAATGGTCCACAGTTGTGTCAAGTTGGCTGGATAGACCATTCTTGGTCCACTGTTGAGCGTGAAACTGAAACTGAAAAACCCAGCGTGAAAAACCCAGCAGCGTTGCAGTTCTTGACATACTCAAACCGGTGCGCCTGGCACCTACTACCATACCACATTCAAAGGCACTTCAATCTTTTGTCTTGCCAATTCACCCTCTGAATGCCACACAAACACATAATCCATGTCTCTATTGTCTGAAGGCATAAAAATCCTTATTTAACCTGTCTCCTCCCCTTCATCTACACTGATTGAAGTGGATTTAACAAGTGACATCAATAAGAGACCATAGCTTTCAGCTGGATTCGCCTGGTCCGTCTATGTCCTGCCTAAATGATTACCACCCCGTGGCACTCACGTCGGTAGCCATGAAGTGCTTTGAAAGGCTTGTCATGGCTCACATCAACAGCATCCTCCCGGACACCAGCATCCTCCCACTCCAATTCGCATACCGCCCCAACAGATCCACAGATGACGCAATCTCAATCGCACTGCACACCGCCCTTTCTCACCTGTACAAAAGGAACACCTAAGTGAGAATGCTGTTCATCGACTACAGCTCAACACCATAGTGCCCACGAAGCTCATCACTAAGCTAAGGACTGGGACTAAACACCTCCCTCTTTAACTGGATCCTGGACTTCCTGACAAGCTGCCCCTAGGTGGTAAGAGTAGGCAACAATACGTCTGCCACGCTGATCCTTAACGCTGGGGCCTCTCAGTGGTGTGTACTTAGTCCCCTCCTGTGTTCCCTGTTCACCCACGACTGCTTGGCCAAACACGACTCCAACACCATCATTAAGTTCTGACGACATAACAGCCTGATCACCAACAACGATGAGATGGCCTATAGAGAGGAGGTCAGAAAACTGGCAGTGTGGTGCCAGGACAACAACCTCTCTCTCAATGTGAGCAAGACAAAGGAGCTGATCGTGGACTACAGGAAATGGTGGGATGAACATTCCCCCATTAACATTGATGGGGCTGTACTCGTGGAGCGGGTTGAGAGTTTCAAGTTCCTTGGTGTCCATATCACCAACAAACTATCATGATCCAAACATACCAAGACAGTCGTGAAGAGGGCACGACAAAAACGTTTACCACTCAGGAGACTGAAAAGATTTGGAATGGGCCCACAGATCCTCAAAAGGTTCTACAGCTGCACCATCGAGAGCATCCTGACCGGTTGCATCACCGCCTGGTATGGCAACTGCTCGGCATCTGACCATAAGGCGCTACAGAGGGTAGTGCGAATGGCCCAGTACATCACTGGGACCAAGCTTCCTGTCATCCAGGACCTATATAATTAGGCGTGTCAGAGGAAAGCCCATAAAATTGTCAGCGACTCCAGTCACCCAAGTTATAGACTGTTTTCTCTGCTATCGCACGGCAAGCGGTACCGAAGCGCCAAGTCTAGCACCAAAATGCTCCTCAACAGCTTCTACCCCCAAGCCATTAGACTGCTGAACAATTCATAAAAATCGCCAATGGACAATTTACATTGACCTCACCCCCCTTGTACACTGCTGCTACTCACTGTTTGTTTGTTACCTATGCATAGTCACTTCGCCCCCACCTACATGTACAGATTACCTCAACTAGCCTGTACCCGGAACCGGTGTCCCCTGTATATAGCCTCGTTATTATTATTCTTGTGTTACTTTTTATTACTACTTTTTATTTTAGCCTACTTGGTAAATATTTTGTTCTTCTTGAACTGCACTGTTGGTTAAGTGCTTGTAAGTAAGCACTTTATGGTAAAGTCTACACTTATATTCGGCGCATGTGGCAAATAAAGTTTGATTTGATTTGTCATGGAAAGAGAAGGTGTTCCTAATGTTTTGTACACTCAGTGTATAACATAGACAATTGAAGGTGCCCTATCCTATTAAGTTCAACAAAGTTCAGTGACGCACTAACAAAAGGTTGAAGGAAAGTCCAGGGAAGGCTTGTTCATGTGGAGAAGGGAAAGGTCCAGTTGGTGAGCAGTCCAGCTGTGTGATGTACTGGGCAGAGGTTAATGAGAGAGCTCCTCCCTCTGCCCACTGCCTGCCGCAGACTGAGTTAAGAGACAGAAGTGGTGGTTTGAAAACCCCCAGGTAAGGCCTGTGATTGGCTGACCCCACAGTGTGAGAAAAGCCCCTAGCAACAGAGTGGCCAGGACTTGTGATGTGAATTAGGAGATGCTACTCTCTGCTGGGCCAGAGAGAGGGTTTTCTACAATTACAATCATGTGCATTGAGGAAATAGCATTTTTGAAAACGGTCTGTTTGAGGTGGGGTTTTTAAAGTGTTTTTTTCTCCAAGCTTTGGCCACAGTATAGAACAAGTCAACATCTTTGGGTATGAATTAACAGAATATTAACATTTAAAAAATATATAAAAAAATCCTATTATGACATGTTTTGCATCAGCAGAACTTAAGAAGAGCTCCTCCTTAAATTGCAATTTTTGTTGAAAAAAAATATAAATATAAGTGAACAATTTTGTTGTTTTAGTGCATTGCTGTGTTCTGTCCATCTGGAGGAATTATAAGATACCTTTCTTTTGTGGAGAGATTTTAAGACATTGCCCGACTTGGTTCTTACAAGACTCATCTTGCTGAATCATCAGGCAAAACCAGGAAGGAATTGGACCCAACAAGAAGAATTAGGACAACTCACTGTCAACTGCGTTTATTTTAAGCAAAGTTAACATGTGTAAATATTTGTATGAACATAACAAGATTCAACAACTGAGACATAAGCTGAACAAGTTCTACAGACATGTGGCTAACAGACATGGAATAATGTGTACCTGAACAAAGGGGGGGTCAAAATCAAAAGTAACAGCCAGTATCTGGTGTGACCACCTGCTGCATTAATATTGCAGTGCATCTCCTCCTCATGGACTGCACCAGATTTGCCAGTTATTGCTGTGAGATGTTACCCCACTCTTCTACCAACGCACCAGCAAGTTCCCAGACATTTCTGGGGGGAATGGCCCTAGCCCTCACCCTCTGATCCAACAGGTCCCAGATGTGCTCAATGGGATTGAGATCCGGGCTCTTCGCTGGCCATGGCAAAACACTGACATTCCTGTCTGGCAGGAAATCATGCACAGAACGAGCAGTATGGCTGGTGGCATTGTTATGCTGGAGGGTCATGAAAGGATGAGCCTGCAGGAAGGGTACCACATGAGGGAGGAGGATGTCTTCCCTGTAACGCACAGCGTTGAGATTGCCTACAATGACAACAAGCTCAGTCCGATGATGCTGTGACACACCGCCCCAGACCATGACGGACCCTCTGTAGTGTCTGGGATCTATATCTGTTTATATTAGTTGCTATGCTGTTACTAAGCGGTGATGTATTACGACAGTGTTACGTTACTACACCTAATAGGAAATGCACATGCGCACTAGTCTGCCCGGGAACTGTAGAGCACGAGAGGTTTTGACTAAACGAAAACTAACTGTACTCCCGTCTCCTGCCTGGTCATTTCTCCACAACACAAATATTACAGTGGCGACGAGGTGATTAAACTTCTTTAACGGACATTAATTGAAGGGAAGAATGTTGCGTGAGTAATGAAACTCAAAATAGTTACGTAATTCGTCAGTTATTTTTTATTTTCTTTCGCCAGTAAAAAAAGGCTAAGCACTGCTAGCAGGTACAGTGTTCAGGAGCTGCCAAGTAGCAAGACTACTGGAGTCCAGAATAGCGACACTGCCCTCTGGTGGTTAAATAAAAAAAACTGTCATTGAACCCATTGAAATTAGGCGATCTCAGTGGAGAAATATTGTCAAGAAGAAGAAAAAAAAGGAAGAAGGAATGTAACACGTTGTGTACATTATTACAGATGAGTGCAGTGAACGACGTAATTGCAGAATCTTCTGAAGTGAAGAATTAGATGAAAATTAAGGAATACAAGGAATAAGGAAACTGAACAATTAACTGTGAAAATGGCAACCATTGGTCGAGTACCAGAGTTTGAGGCTACAAAAGAGGATTTTGATTCCTATTTGGAGCGTTTTGAGCGTTGGCTGGCTGGAAATGAAATCAAAGATGAAAAGAAAGCAGACGTATTTCTCAGTGTTTTGGGTCCAACTGAGTATGGATTGCTGAAAGGTCTCATTGAACCAATAAAAGCAGTGGAGTTGAACTATGCAGAACTGACTGAAAATCTTTCAAGGCATTTCAAGCCTAAGCCAAATCTCATTGCAGAACGTTTCAGATTTTACCAACGTCACCAGAGTCAAGGGGAAACCGTGGCTGACTACATCCTTGCTTTGAAAAGGCTGGCAAGTACATGTGAGTTTGCACAATTTCTTGATGATGCTCATCGAGACAAGTTTGTATGTGGTCTCACAGGTGAAGCATATCACAGAAGGCTTCTGTCAGAGAAGGACCTGACCTTTCGGAAAGCCTGTGATATCACACTTGGACTCGAGCTTGCCCACAGGGATACTATTGAGCTATCGGGATATGCAGAACGTCAGAAAGGTGTTCACAAGGTCAGTGATGCACGTGGTGAAAAAGGCTCACAAAAGTCACACTTTTCTCAGTCCCGTCCTCAAGGTTACACAAGAACAAAGCAGGCCACATCTCAAAGGTCTAAGCCAAGTTGCTACAGATGTGGGGGAGATAATCATCAGCACAGTGAATGTCGATTCTAAAATGTAAAGTGCCACAATTGTGGAAAGGTTGGACATTTACAGAAAGTGTGTAAAGCCTCAAAACGCACAGCAAGAGCGCACAAAGTGTCAGACGCAGCACAAGAAGAGGAAGGTACTACTGAAACAGTATTGGAACTGTCCACTGTGTACACAGCTCAACAACAAAAAGATGGAATCTATCTCAACATGGAGTTAGCGGGAAAACCGGTAAAAATGCAGCTGGACACCGGAGCGTCTGTATCTCTGGTTCCAGAGAGACTCTACAAAGAAAAACTGAAAGACTGCCCTCTTCAGCCAGCGTCCATCCGCCTTTCTTCATACACTGGTGACACTATTCCTGTGTTAGGGCAGATCCACTCTGGCACACTATCTTACCTCATTTGCACACACTGTATATAGACTTTTTTTCTCTCTATTCTAACCCTTGGTTAGTGTTATTGACTGTACACTTGTTTATTCCATGTGTATCTCTATGTTGTTTGCTTTGCTTTATCTTGGCCGGGTAGCAGTGGTAAATGAGAACATGTTCTCAGCTAGCCTACCTGGTTAAATAAATTAAAAAGGTTAAATAAAATTTTAAAAAATTAAACACTCAGACAAGAATGCTCTGAAATCGGATTAGATAGCCAGAGCGAATTTACGAATGCACCTTTAATATCTTTATTTGTATTATTCATAAAAGTGCATTGTTTAAAAAGTGCATTTATCTATAGATGCATTATTTAAACAAGTGCTTTAATCAAGAGGCACATGTACATCATAACAGAACAGAGTGCATTGTTTAAAGAGGTCGCCATGGAGATGAAGACAGATGCAGTCTTTAAGCATTGTTTCAGAGACCTTGACATCGCGTATCCTGAAAATGTTACAAGTGAGTCAGGAAAAAAAATAAAAATAATTCATCCTGCTGTAAAAGCGAACAAGGGAATAAAAGGAGTCCTTCTGTTCTTCATGGATGATCCTAATGCTTCTCCATAAGACCAACAGTTAACTTAAAAATGTCTGAAAACAGAACAATGAGGCAACTGTACATTGGTTCCACCACCATATTTAACATGAATATTTATAATAACGACACTGATGGTTCAAGGTTCGGAGGCCAGTCTGGATCAATTTGTCCACTACTTCGACCAAGTATTACCTCTTGTTGCTGAACTTAAAACCTCTCCACTGTCACTATCTACTACAGTCTCCACTCCCTCTGTTCCCCAATATGTAGTCTCCAGCCATATCATCATTCACACTTAGAGACTTCCGCCCCGACACCATCCAGAGGGTAAATGCCAGCCTCTCTCAGGACTGTGTGCTATGGCCCAACGACGGTAATGAACCACATGATGCAGTAAACACCATGTATCATTCACATCATCAACCCTCATATGCTGAGCTTTTGGAGCTTCGCCAGCCACACTGCCCTCCACACCACCCTCCTCAATTCCCCCCACAACCTCCCTCTAGTTTTGGTTACCCTCCCTACTCCCATTCCCTGGACAGGCCTGGGAAACTCCAACCCTGCAAAAGGAGCCACACCAAGGCCTCCTGTGCACACCCAGTATGGAGCATTGGCAGCCACTCCGATCCCCTGCAGCCGCTCCACTCCTTTGGCTGGAGCTTCATCAAGGTGGACTGAGCTCTGCCAACACTGCTCTTCCAGTTCCCGCCCCAGCATCCAGCGATTTGAGGGAAGTCTGTCAAATGCTCAGTCTACTCTGCTCTCACATGGTTGACCAGGGGCCTTGGCAAAGTCTCAGCTCACTCAACAAATAGCTGCAGATGACCCTGTGCCTGTTAGCTCTTATGTGAATGAGCTGAACACCCTCTCTGACTTTAAATCTTGTAGGGGGCTTGGGCTAATGCACCTAAACGTGCAGTCGTTATTAAAAAATGGACACAATTGACATTTGGGTACAGGACTCATGTCCTGACATGCTGGTTGTCTCGGAAACATGGTTCAATGGTTCTGTATCTGATAAAGACATTGAAGTAAATGATTATAATGTATTTAGATGTGAAATATTACATATATTTACATATTACATATTTCACATGGGGGGGAGGAGTGGACATATATTTAAAATCAAATTTCATGGCGTCCCAATCTTTAAATATTTCTGTTCCCAATACATTTTTGTTTATTTGTTGCTGGGATTTACCGCCCCCCTGCTGCCGTGGCGGATGCTATTGGTGCTCTATCCGAGGGTTTAACACCTTTTTTGTTCTCGGAGTTCTGGTCATTTTATGGGATTTTAATCTGGATTGGCTATCCCTGGCCTAAAATCAGTTTAGGAGTATATGCATTGATTTCCACATGGCTAAATGTGGAAAAACCCTTTTAACTCCTCATTGATTAATTAAATTCTTACTAACAACCCCCATAAATATTTGTCGAGTGGAGTATTTGCATATGATCTCAGTGATCATTGTCCCATAGTACGTAGAGATACGAAACAGCATCCTCGTTTAATTAAAAAAGAGAAAATGTAAAAATCTTTCTCCTCAAGGGTTTTTTACATGACATGAGTTGGCTCTAGAACATTTCTCCTCCATATTTATTCCTGGCAGAAAACCAAGGGTTAGAATTGTATTTCTTCTGAGATATCTGAGCTCATTCAGATGAGAAATCAGGCCTGGCCCAAAGCAAGAAAAACTGACTCTGTAGTAGACTGGCAATCTGTCACACCCTGATTTGTTTCACCTGTCTTTGTGATTGTCCCCCCCCCCCTCCAGGTGTCGCCCATCTTCCCCATTATCCCCTATGTATTTATACCTGTGTTCTCTGTTTGTCTGTTGCAGTTTTTCAAGTCAACCAGTTTCTCAGCTCCTGTTTTTCCCAGTCTCTCTTTTTTTCTCACCCTCCTGGTTTTGACCCTTGCCTGTCCTGACTCTGAGCCCGCCTGCCTGACCACTCTGCTTGCCCCTGACCCTGCCTGCCAACATGTATCTTTGCCCCACCTCTGTATAATTGACCTCTGCCTACTCTGAGCCTGCCTGGCATCCGGTGCCGTTGCCCCACCTCCAGTTTACTGACCCCTGCCTGCCTTGACCTGTCTATTGCCTGCCCCTGTTGGATTATTAAGCCATTGTTAATTCAACGTTGTCTGCATCTGGGTCTTACCTTCCTACCTGATAGTACGAACTGGCCCGACTGTCCCAGCAAACGTTGGTTGAGCGTTGGACATGCTGCTGGAAAAATTCCGCGGGTTGCCTGGGGGGGGCAGTCTGCCATGGTGGTAACCCCACCGCCACTCAGTAAATCGGCGGTTAGCAGCGCTTTTAAACCGGCCACTCCACTTTCTCAGGAGCCCCATTTACCTCCACCAGGAACGCTTTAATGGCGAGCAGAGCACCTGTCGGGCGTTTTTAGCTCAGTGTGCCCTCATTTTTGAGCTTCAGCCCTCCTCTTTCCCCTCGGATCACTCCAAGATAGCCTACCTCATCACGCTGATGTCTGGGAGGGCTCTCACCTGGGCTACCACCGTTTGGAAACAACAGCCAGCCATTTGCGTCAGTCTGGAGGGGTTTGTGGGAGAGGTGAGGAAGGTTTTTCATACCCCGTTCTCTGGGAGAGAAGCTGCCCGGAAGCTAATCCAGCCCCGGCAGAGGGGTTGACTATGCGGGAGATTTCCGCACGTTGGCAGCGGAGAGTGTGTGGAACCAGGAAGCACTTTTTGACATGTTCCTGCACTGCGTTTCGGAGGTCTTTAAGCTTGCTGCTCGGGAGTTACCCACGGATCTTGACTCCCTCATCAATTTGACCATCCACATCGATGGACAATTGCAGAAACGACGGATGGAGAGGAAATTCGATTTCCCTTGCACATCCAGGGATTCCACCTCGCTTCCGAGTCATCCCGGAAGTCCCCGACTGTCCCGTTGCCGAGAGCACCCGAGGGTTCCCGAGTGTCACCTAAGGCAGCCGAGGCACCATTTCCCGAGCCTACGCAACTAGGTAGAGCTGGGCTGTCGCCAGCGGAACGCAACACAGAATCAACACAAGGAGCTGTTTGTATTGCGGGACTTTTGGTAATTTTGTGTCCTCTTGCCCGGTAAAAGACCAGGCTCACCAGTAGGAACAAGTACTCTGGTGGTCCATATGGAGAACTTTTCTGCTTCCCTTACTCACACCCCTTTTCATGTCATTCTGTTGTGGGGAAACCAGCCCAAATCTCTTTGGGTCCTCATTGACTCTGGGGCCGATGAGAGCTTTTTTGGATGCCACACTGGCTTCCGAGCTGAACATCCCCACTCAGCCCCTCTCTATTCCCATGTATGTTAGAGCAATGGATGGGTGCTCTATATGTTGGGTACCTCATAACACCACTCCCATCAACCTATGTGTGTCAGGGAATTACAGCAAGACCATTCAATTCCTGTTCATCAAGTCTCCCCAGATTGCTGTGGTTTTGTGATTCTCCTGGCTCCAGTGACACAAATCCTCATCAACTGGTCTACGGGTGCTATCATGGGCTGGAGTCCGTTCTGCCAAGCCCATTGTCTGAAGTCGACGTAACCTGCCCTGGGTTGTCTTCCTGGCACCTTGGAAGTTGCTCCAGACCTCCCCTCCATTCCCACTGAGTACCAGGACCTTTAGGAGGTGTTCAGCAAGTCCCGTGCCACTTTCCTTCCACCGAACCTATGACTGCGGGATTGACCTTCTCACTAGCACCACGCCGCCCCAGGGACGTCTGTACTATCTGTCGGGACCAGAGACCAAGGCTATGGAGACCTACATTGGGGACTCCCTAGCTGCAGGATTTATCCATTCCTCTTCCACTGGCGCAGGGTTCTTCTTCGTGGAGAAAAAGGACAAGACCCTGTGCCCATGCATTGACAACCGTGGCCTGAATGACATTACTGTGAAGGACCGTTATCCGCTACCAATCATTTCCTCAGTCTTCGAGCTGCTCCAGGGGGCCACTGTTTTCTCCAAGCTGGATCTATGAAACACCTACCACCGGGTGCGGATACGAGAGGAGGAGGAGTGGAAGATCGCCTTCAACACGGCCATAGGCCACTGCAAATATCTGGTCATGCCCTTTGGCCTCACCGACACCCCTGCCGTGTTCCAGGCTCTGGTGAATGATGTTCTCCGCAAATTGTTGAACTGGTTCGTCTTCGTCAACATTGATGACATCATCGTCTTCTCCAGCTCCCCCCAAGAACACATGCTCCACGTCCAACAGGTTCATCAGTGCCTTCTGGAGAACCAGTTGTTTGTTAAGGCGGAAAAGTGCAAGTTCCATCGCTCCACCATTCCCTTTCTGGGCTACATCATCTCTGCTGGGAGTGTCCAGATGGATCCTGAGAAGGTGACAGCGGTGGTGGATTGGCCCCAGCCTACGTCCAGGGTGCAGCTGCAATGCTTCCTGGGGTATGCCAACTTTTATTCGCCACTTTATCCGGGTTTACAGCACCCTGGCCTCCCGCCTGTCTGCACTCACCTCTCCTTATCTCAGCTCACTGATCACCATAGCAGCACGCGCTCCAGCAGGTATATCTCACTGGTCACCCCCAAAGCCAATTCCTCCTTTGGTCATCTTTCCTTCCAGTTCTCTGCTGCCAATGACTGGAACGAACTGCAAAAATCTCTGAAGCTGGAGACTCATATCTCCCTCACTAGTACTGTATTATTGACTATGTTTTGTTTATTCCATGTGTAACTCTGTGTTGTTGTATGTGTCGAATTGCTATGCTTTATCTTGGCCAGGCCACAGTTGCAAAAGAGAACTTGTTCTCAACTAGCCTACCTGGTTAAATAAAAAAATACCAAGGTCCCATTCACGTGGTCCTCTGCCGCTGGCCCGGGTGTTCCGGGGCCTTAAACACCGCTTCACCACTGCTCCTATCCTGGTTCATCCTGACCCTTCCCATCAGTTCGTGGTGGAGGCCAATGCTTTGGATGTCGGAGTGGGGGCTGTCCTGTCCCAATGTTCTGCCCTGGACCTTAACTTCTTATGGATGAGAGGCGCTATTTCCACGTTCGGATGAAAAGCGTGCCCAGTGTTAACTGCCTGCTACTCAGGCCCAGAAGCTAAGATAAGCATATTATCGGTAGATTAGCATAGAAAACACCCTGAAGTTTCTAAAACTGTTTGAATGATGTCTGTGAGTATAACAGAACTCAGTGTAAACTTGGTCCGATTGCACTTCCCAAGGCTTCCACTAGATGCCAACAGTCTTTGGAACCTTGTTTCAGGCTTCTACTGTGAAGGGGGAGAGAATAAGAGCTGTTTGACTAAAAGGTCTGGCAGAATGCCATGAGCTAAGTCATGCACACGGCCGTGAGAGCTAGCTGCGTTCCTTTTCAAAGGAATTGTCCGGTTGAAACATTATTGAAAATGTATGATAAAAATATCCTAAAGATTGATTCTATACATCGTTTGACATGTTTCTTCGAACTCTAATAACTTTTTTGACTTTGTCTGGCCTGTGCCTCATGAACTTGGATTTGTGAACTAAACGCGCAAACAAAAAGGAGGTATTTGGATATAAATTGACTTTATCAAACAAAGCAAACATGTATTGTGGAACTGGGATTCATGGGAATGCATTCTGATGAAGATCAAAGGTAAGTGAATATTGATAATGCTATTTCTGACTTCTGTTGACTCCACAACATGGCGGGTATCTGTATGGCTTGTTTTGGTGTCTGAGCGCTGTACTCAGATTATTGCATGGTGTGCTTTTTCCGTAAAGCTTTTTTGAAATCTGACAAATCTGAATGCCTGGAACCCGGAGTCCCTGGTTGACACCTTCCTTCATGGATTATCGGAGGAAATTAAAGATGAGCTCGCAGCTCGGGAATTATCCATGGATTTTGACTCCATCATAGCCTTGACCCTTTGACCGTAAGGATCGATGAGGATTCCCAACATAGTGCTCCAGGGAGGTAAGCAGGGTTCTCAGGAAGCCGGGGTAGGCTGGGAAAAAGCACCACTGGTAGCTGAGAATCCGGGAGGTTTCCGTTGTGGCTTGCTGCCTGATAGATAGTCCGCGGGATTGCTCCAGTAATGAGTTGAAACCCTGGTCAAGGCGTTCTGCCAAGGTATGAAGTACTACCATAAGGTTCAGAAGTGGCTCCTTGCGGGCAGACAGCATTGCAGAGCTGGTCCGAGTCTGCTGGGTCAGTCATGACCAGTTCGCACTATAGCGACACAGGATGAGACCCAGATGCAGACACAGGAGGCAGATGGTTAGAGTCTGAGATGTAATATATACAAGGGGTAGGAAAAATGGCAGGTCCAGGACAGGCAGAGATTAGTAATCCTAAGAAGGAGTCAAGTAGGCGTAGAGCGGCAGGCAGGCTCAGGGTCAGGTCAGGCAAAAACATGTCTGAACCGGGAAGACTAGAACACAAACTAGAGAGAAGGAAAAACAACTTGACGAGACGAACTGGCAACAGACAGAAAACGTAGGTATAAATACATAGGGGATGACGGGGAAAATAGAAGAAACTTGGTGCAGACAAGCACAAGACAGGTGAAACAGATCAAAATGCACTGAAGTGGACAAATTCCTCTTCTTCCCTGCCTAAGCAAGTTCTGTCTGACTGATATCATAACTGTGAAGAACGGGATAAGTGATGCTTTTATCATCATTTTATCTCGGCAGGCTTTTTATTTGAGAGAAACAGTGGTTTAATTGATCCTGGTCAGTCAATCGACTGCTCCTCCCTCTGCCAGCCTCTAGCTGACTCAACGGTTAATCCGTCTAGTGAATCTTTGTTTTCATTTCAACAATTTACTGTGATGTGCTAGATGCCTTGCTTAAGATTGATGTAAAAATAAATCCACTGGGGCTAATATGGTTGATCTATTTTTGCTGCAGCTCTTTTCCTCCCTGATTGATGAATCATTAACCCATATTTTCAACCTGACAATAATAGCTGGTACTATCCCCAAGGTTTGGAAGGCGGCCCATGTACTCCCCCTTCACAAAGGTGGTGATCCTTGTGACCTAAATTAAAATTAAAATAAAATAAAAGTTTTTTTTAAATCGGCCTAATTCTAAACTTTTTGACTAGCTAAAATATTAGAATCCTTGATTAATTCTCAGCTAAGATCTTTCTTATCTTTGAAATTTATTCTAAATGTACATCAGTCGTGTTTTAGACTAGGTCATAGCACTTTCGATACTGTTGCTCACTGCTAATTCAGAGGCTTTCTTCAACTGGCCTAGACCAGGCTGCATGTAACTGGTTTAAAAATGACTTGACAGATAGAACTCAATGTGTATCTACTGATGGTGTTAAATCAGGTTTCCTGGATATTACGAAAGGTGACCCGCAGGGGTTGATTCTGGGTCCTGTACTTTTTACTGTTAACATGAGCAATATCGACTTGTCTGTAAAAAATACTCTAACCTGCACTTGTATGCCGATATTATTGTGTATGCTATTGCCCCCACGGTTGACCAGGCTCTAACTATAGTCTGCCTTCATTGTATTACAGAAACTTTATTGACCTGAAATTAGTATTGAACGCAGGTAAGACTAAGTATATGTTGTTCTCTAGAGCGCTTAAAAATAACTCTGATTTAAACATATGTGTGATGGTGTCCATATTGACCGTGTCCCTGCATACAAATTTCTGGGCATCTGGATAGATGAAAAGCTGTCTTTTAAAAAAGCATATTGATGAGTTTAGTTAAGAAGCTGAGAATAAAAATGTGCTTCTTCTAAAGAAATAGGTCTTGCCTCAATAAATAGTAGAAACCAGATTAGGAACGTCGCTGTTCCTATCGGTCCTAGACTATGGCAACATCATCTATATGAACACAACTGCCACTTCATTGAAGCCGTTAGATGCTGTTTATCATAGCGCACTGCGCTTTATTACGGGTGACAATATTAGGACTCAGCACTGCATTCTCTACCAGAAAGTTGGTTGGCCCTCTTCGATGTCACGTAGGTTGATACATTGCTATGTTTTCATTTATAAAACCCTTCTACAAAAAGTCCCACTGTACCTAAAATCTTCACTAAACTTTAGGACATCCCACTGTACCTAAAATATTTTAGATGCTGTTTATCATAGCGCACTGCGCTTTATTACGGGTGACAATATCACGAGCCGGGTTGTGACAATGTGCTCTTATAGGACCAGGGCACAAATAATAATATAATAATAGTCAATCTTTTTTTATTAAACCATCTTACATATAAAACCTTATTTGTTCATCGAAATTGTGAATAACTCACCACAGGTTAATGAGAAGGGTGTGCTTGAAAGGGGGTTGTATTGGAGAGAGCCTCAGTCTTAAATCGTTTCCCACACACAGTCTGTGTCTGTATTTAGTTTTCATGCTAGTGAGGACCGTGAATCCACTCTCACATAGGTACGTGGTTGCAAAGGGCATTAGTGTCTTAACAGCACGATTTGCCAAAGCTGTTACGGCTGTCGTCTTCTTCCTCTTCCTCGGACGAGGAGAGGAGAGAAGGATCGGTGGACCAATACGCAGCGAGGTATGTTGACATAATGAATTTATTGAAAAAAACGAAGACTGACACGAACTATACTTGGCTTATACAAAATAACAAACAAACAACGTAGACAGACCTGATCATTGAACTTACATAAAACACGCAGAACTCACGAACAGGCACCGACTACAATAAACAAACCGAACAACCAAAACAGTCCCGTGTGGTGCACAGACATGGAAAACACAGGAGACAATCACCCACAAACCAACAGTGAGAACAACCTACCTTAATATGACTCTCAATCAGAGGAAATGCCAAACACCTGCCTCTAATTGAGAGCCATACCAGGCAACCCTTTAACCCAACATAGAAACACAACACATAGAAATGCCCACCCAGCTCACGCCCTGACCAATAAACACATACAAAACAAGAGAAAACAGGTCAGGAACGTGACAAAGGCAGGATACTCTGAGCGCAGCCCAATCCAGAAATCTGGCAGAGACGTCTGGTTAAATTAAATTTTCACAGAACCGCATATAGCCATTTCGTTGAGGCTCCCTTGTTCAGATATCAGTAAGTGAACTGGAGGCAGGGCATGAAAGGGATAACGAATCCAGTTGTCTGTGTCATCCATTTCGGGACAGTACCTGCTTAATTGCGCACCCAACTCACTCAGGTACTTTGCTATATAACATTTGACATTGTACATAAGCTTGAGTTCATTTACACACAACAACAAAAAATCATACAATGATGGAAAGACCTGTGTGTTGTCCTTGTTAATGCAGACACAGAAGAGCTCCAACTTCTTAAATCATAGCCTCAATTTTGTCCTGCACATTGAATATAGTTGCGGAGAGTCCCTGTAATCGTAGATTCAGATCATTATGGCGAGAAGAAACCTCACCCAGATAGGCAAGTCGTGTGAGAAATTCATCATCATGCAAGTGGTCAGACACGTGAAAAATATGGTCAGTAAAGAAAACTTTAAGCTTGTCTCTCAATTCCAAAAAACTTGTCAATACTTTGCCCCTTGATAACCAGCGCACTTCTGTATGTTGTAAAAGTGTTACATGGTCGCTGCTCATATCATTGCATAGTGCAAAAAATACACGAGAGTTCAGGTGCCTTGCTTTAACAAAGTTAACCATTTTCACTGTAGTGTCCAAAACGTCTTTCAAGCTGTCAGGCATTCCCTTGGCAGCAAGAGCCTCTTTGTGGATGTTGCAGTGTATCCAAGTGGCGTCGGGAGCAACTGCTTGCACACGCGTTACCACTCCACTATGTCTCCCTGTCATGGCTTTTGCGCCATCAGTACAGATAGCAAAATAAGCAGCAGCTACATTTGGCTACATACGGACCGTTAGTGGAATTCCCACTAGAGAGTAACGGTTGATGTGGTTGGATGTTAATTATTTGACTAGGCTACCTGTATTTGACATTGTGTTGTTAATTCGCTGAACACTAGATGGGTTAATGTTATTTTTGGCAGTGAAACGAGGCTACTCAGGCGAGAGATTTTTTTTTTTTAACCTCTAACGAGCCTCTACCCCGGATCCGGGAGCCCCCCCCCCCCCCCCCCCTCACTGATTAGCATCGCTAGCATAGCGTCACAATTAAATAGTAGCATCTAAATATCATTAAATCACAAGTCCAAGACACCTAATGAAAGATACAGATCTTGTGAATAAAGCCACCATTTCAGATTTTTAAAATGTTTTACAGGGAAGACACAATATGTAAATCTATTAGCTAAACACGTTAGCAAAAATCACCATTTTTCTTTGTCCACCATTTTCTCTCAACACCAGTAGCTATCACCAATTCGGCTAAACTAAGATATTGATAGCCACTAACCAAGAAAAAACCTCCTCAGATGACAGTCTGATAACATATTTATGGTATAGGATAGGTTTTGTTAGAAAAATGTGCATATTTCAGGTAGATATCATAGTTTACAATTGCACCCACTGTCACAAATGGACTAGAATAAATACATAGAGCAGCGTGTATTACCTAATTACTAATCATCAAACATTCGTAAAAATACACAGCATACACTAATCGAAAGACACAGATCCTGTGAATACAGACAATATTTCAGATTTTCTAAGTGTCTTACAGCGAAAACACAATAAATCGTTATATTAGCATACCACATACGCAAACGTTACCCGAGCACTGATTCTAGCCAAAGAGAGCGATATCGTATCATCGCCAAAATATATTAATTTTTTCACTAACCTTCTCAGAATTCTTCAGATGACACTCCTGTAACATCATATTACAACATACATATACAGTTTGTTCGAAAATGTGCATATGTAGCCACCAAAATCATGGTTAGACAATGACAAAAGTAGCACAGCTGGTCAGAAAATGTCGTGCACCATATTAGACAGTGATCTAGTCTTATACATAAATACTCATAAACTTGACTAAAAAATATAGGGTGGACAGCGATTGATAGACAATTTAATTCTTAATACAATCGCGGAATTACATTTTTTAAATTATCCTTACTTTTCAATACAGGTTGCGCCAAGCAAAGCTACATCTAACAAAATGGCAGAACGTGCGTTTGACATTATTCTACAGAACAACGATTTATCATCTTAAATATTTCTTACTATGAGGCGATCTTCCATCAGATTCTTGGGCAATGAATCCTTTCTTGGGTCTAATCTTCTTTTGGTCGAAAGATGTCCACTTGTCCGTTGAAATGCTCACTAACGTACGACCGGGACCCCGAAACGTGCCCGGAGCTTCAAAGTCTATTACAAAGCAATGCCTCAAAATCGCACTAAACGGATATAAATTGCTATAAAACGGTTTAAATTAACTACATTATGATGTTTCTAACACCTATAACGAGTAAAAACATGACCGACGCTATATTACTGGCTAAACCAAGACTTGGAAAAAGGCCAGTCAGATATCCTTCTTGCGTTGAGCGCAGACTCCAAAGGAATCCTACTTCCGGTCCTTGGTCATTTATAGAGCCTGTGATTGCGCAATAGACTCCATTCAAATTGTCATCACTTACTGACATCTAGTGGAAGGCGTGGGCAGTGTTTGTATCTCATAGGATTAACAGAGACTTTAAAAACTGATCTGGAACCAGAGGCCAAGATGTCTAAATCTCACACACTGGGAGGAAAAGTGCTGTAGAATGAGTTCTGTTTCACTCAGAGACATAATTCAAACGACTATAGAAACTAGAGAGTGTTTTCTATCCAATAATAACAATAATATGCATATTGTACGAGCAAGAATTGAGTACTAGGCAGTTTAATCTGTAGAGTTAATTATGCTAATGCAAAATAGCACCCCCTATAGTTTCAAGAAGTTAAACACACCCAAATGTATAGCCATTTGAAAAATACAAATGGACTGTTTGAAAATTAAGGGGAAAAAAGTGTTCGAATTTTTTGGGGACATTTAAAAAATAAATAATGAATCACCTTTTATTTGGCGTACCCCCTGAAGGCAGGGGTACGCATACCCTAGGTTGGGAATACCTCCTTTAAGGTAATTCAGAAAGCTGGTTGAGGACCTTATTACTGATGAATGTGTTTGTTTTTTATGACTGTGTTTTTTTTTCTACTTGCATTTTGGATTTATATTGACGTGTATTTTCTGTCATTTAGGGCTCATCTATTAAGAAGAGACCTTGGTCTCAGTATGACTCCCTGATAAAATAAATGGTAAAATAAATAAATAATATCTTTAACCTGGTTTAGGGGAGGTAATTTTCCCAAACAAGACTAGTCAACATCCATGCACTGTGATAAAAAAAAGACCAGTACAACAAAGTGCAAAGGTCAGTTGGAACGCTATGAAATGCAGTGAAAATAGGGTCATACTGAGATGGCCCTATGATTTCGCCATTGAAGAGCATGATCTGTCCCAAGACAGATGCATTCTTTTCTCAGAAATTAGATGTTACAACTGGTACTCTCTGCTACTTGCTTAAAATAATTACCTTTTGGTGACTAAACTGACTATCAAAATGGTACAGCCTATGAAAGGAAGACCTTACACCAAGTCAATTAAAATGTTTTACAGCTAAATCAAGTTAACACTGCAGAGTCATTTGGTTCTAGAGTTGGGGTTATGCACACGAGTTAGAGTATCTTGGGCCAATAAATAAAATGATGCATCCCTTTGATAAGGTCTTATAACTAGCCCGTTGTAGCATATACGATCCTCTTTAGAGCTATCATGAAGAGGGAACTGGGTAAATAGAGGGGGAACTGGGTAAATAGAGGGGGAACTGGGTAACTAGAGAAGGGTTCCAGCATTCATCTCACATTCCAGTAGTGCACCGGAGATCAGAATTGTCTCCCTTAGAAAAATAAATAAAAATACTCATTACATTATCTCACTGAGAGAAATTAAGTTTGACGTCCAATAAAATCTCACAAACGAAGCTTTCGGAACATCTCTGCAGATAAGAGAGACCTCCAATTACCAATTATCATAGCAAAAGGTATCTCACACAAAGGAATTGCAGAAGCTCTTGAGACGTTCACAGAGGGAATATTTTGTTTATTGTCTATTCCATTTTCTTTGGCAATGTAAACATATATTTCCCCATGCCAATAAAGCCCACGGAATTGAATTGAGAGTTGTGGGCAGTCTTACGTCAATTGATTCTAAAGTAACACATTGTGGTCCTGCAGTTTCAGTGATATAGTGCAGAGTTCAGTTCCAACCAGGCAACCACTCCTGACTGCTAATCACCACACTAACTTAACTAATTGACCTATCACACCAACTTAACATATTTATCCATCTCAATGATTAGCTGAATTCCACCCATCTGATCTCTCAGGTCTAAGGCAAAGAGGGTAATGTCGTGTTCATTAGGGCACAACACAATGGAAAATAGAAATTACTGTTTTTTTAGTGGACCTGTTCAGATAGCAACTTCTCGTTTCACTCTGTTTTGGACTGTTTTCTTCATTTTCGTGCCTACTGAACACAACCCTGTACTTGGGGCTCTCCAAAGACCAGGTTGGCCTTCCCCTGTATTAGAGGACCAGCTTGTCTAAAGCAATGCACAACAGCCTAAGAGTGGTGATTATTTGATGGTATGGATACTGTAATGGACATCTTTATTGCACGATTTCTCGATTGGTATAGCACGTTATAGTACTTTCAGTTGATCTGTACAACGTCAGCTAGACTGCTTCCTTCCAAAACCAGAATTTCCAGAATGTCCTGTCATTTTATGGTGATAGACACAGAACGTAGAATGTAATTGGTTAAAGTAAACCAATGGCAGATCACTCCCTAGTTCAGGAGGAGAGATCTCTAACATTCAGAAGTTTAACAACCGGAAGGACGGGTGGAAGCATAACATTTTGAACCCATGAATTTCTATAAGGTGCACTTACAAAACTTTAATAATTACACTTAAGTTAGCTTTCAGTTGGAAATACAGACAGTTATGCAAATAGTTTCTCAGCTGTGAAAATGTATTTGGGATTTTTTAAATTGCTGTTGTATAATCATATTTGTAGCAAGAAGCAACAAACCATATAAACCACTATAACTCACTTCACCTTCGCACTTTAACTCTCATTCTGTTATCAGTCTTTCCCCTCCCTCCCTCTAGCCTTCAGCCTCAGGGACCCAGAAAATTAATTAAACGACGGAAAATGACAGGCTCTCTTTCTCCCAACTCGCCCCAGCAACTGTCCTTTTCCCTCAGGCCCCAGGGACGACACATTGATTTCCCCGCTGTCTAATTTTCTCAAGCCATGTCTTCCAGGGGAAGTTTTTTTAGCTTGAGGGGGTGGGATAGAGAGAGAGGGAAGAGTACGAGGGTGGATAGGAGGGCGGATAGGAGGGAACACACAAACAGTCACTGTCAGTGAAGGCCCTTCAATGACCCACAGCGCCGTTCCCTAGGCATACCCTCCCTATTTTTTAATTGTTTTTTCCCTGGCTCATGGAGGAAGGACACCCAACAAAAGAAGGACTCCTGTAGTGGCCGCAATTAAGATGCTGTCTTGCTGCGTAGCTTACTTGTAATAGGCTGCAGTATAGGAAGGACTTCATGTGGGTTTGTCTGATGCGAAAACCACAACAAAAATATTCAGTTGATCAGAATAGTGATTAACTGTTAATAATTTTTGTGAAATAAATATATTGGTACTGTGTTTTTAATTAACGGTAAAGAGTCCTTACACATATTTATACTGGGAATATTTCAATTTCTCGACTCATAGCTCAACAAAAAAAAAATATATATATTTTTTTTATTTTATTTTAAAAAATCCATCTTGCCTTGCCTGCTGTTCTTCTAGCTGTACTTTAGAGAAATACGTAAATATACAAATACGTCACAGTGGCTAGTCTGAGGGAGCAAGCCACCATTAAAGACGTCAAGGCTTTGTCAGCCAATGATGGAGAGAATAATAGTTATTCTTTTTCTCAAACCCTAGGTGTGCTGCCCTTACAGCCAGAATTGCAAAAGTACTGATTAAAAGCAGGTTAGCGTTTTTTGGCAGGAATCCCATTATGGAGGCAGCTCTGCAGAGTGGTCACTAGCTGGCACAGCCACAAAGTTATACAATCTGATTTTAAACCTACCCCTACCCTTAACCTTTTTTTTTTTTTTTTCCCTCAACTAGGCAAGTCAGTTAAGAACAAATTCTTATTTACAATGACGGCCTACCCCAGCCAAAACCGTCCGACGCTGGGTCAATTGTGCGCCGCCCTATGGGGCAGCTGGATGTGATACAGCCTGGATTCAAACCAGGGACTGTAATGACACCTCTTGCACTGAGATGCAGTGCCTTAGACCGCTGGGCCACTCGGGAACCTTAACCACACTGCTAATCCAAATGTCTAACCCTAAACTTACATGAATAACAATGTCTGTGACAAATGACATTGTTCCAGTATGAAAGATGATGCCTTGGGATTCATGGCATTGACAGGTGTGTCAAGAAGTTCAGGTCGGGGACTCCCAAGTAGTGCAGCAGTCTAAGCTAGAGGCGTCACGACAGATCCAGGTTAGAGCCCGGGCTGTGTCACAGACGGCCGTGACTAAGAGACGCATGGGGCGGTGCACAATTGACGCAGTGTCGTCTGGGTTAGGGGAGAGTTTGTCCCGAGCCGGGATGTCCTTGTCCCATCGCGCTCTAGCGACTCTTTGTGCAGGCTGGGTGCATGTACGCTGACTTCTGTCGCCAGCTGTACGGTGTTTCCTACGACACATTGATGCAGCTGGCTTCCTGGTAAAGCAAGCAGTGTGTCAAGAAGCAGTGCGGCTTGGAGGGGTCGTGTTTTGGATGACGTACGGCTCTTGACCTTTGCCTCTCCTTTTCAACAGGACAATGACCCAGCACACCTCCAGACTGTGTCAAATATATTTAGATTTGTTTAACACTTTTTTTTTGGTTACTACATGATTCCATAGGTGTTATTTCATAGTTTTGATGTCTTCACTATTATTCTAAAATGTAGAAAACAGTAAAAATAAAGAAAAACCTTTGAATGAGTAGGTGTGTCCAAACTTTTGACTGGTACTGTAAGTATTCATACTTCCCTGAGTCAATACTTTGTAGAAGCATCTTTGGCAGCGATTACAGCTGTGAATCTTCCTGGGCAAGTCTAAGAGCTTTCCACAATCCTGGATTTCGCAACACCGGCCTTTTATCCTTTTCAAAAATGTTCAAGCTCTGTCATACTGGTTCATGATCATTGCTAGACAACTATTTTCTTGTCATGGATTTTCAAGTAGATTTAAGTGAAAACTAACTCAGCCACTCCAGAACATTCTCTGTGTTCTTGGTAAGTAACTCCAGTGTATATTTGGCCTTGTGTTTCAGGTTATTGTCCTGCTGAAAGGTGAATTAATCTCCCAGTGTCTGATGGAAAGCAGACTGAACCAGGTTTTCCTCTAGGATGTTGCCTGTGCTTAGCTCCATTCCATTTATTTTTTATCCTGAAAAACTCCCCAGTCCTTAACGATTACAAGCATACCCATAACATGATGCAGTCATCAGAATGCTTGAAAATATGGAGAGTGGTACTCAGTAATATGTCATATTTGTTTTGCCCCAAACATAACGTTTTGTATTCAGGACAAAAAGTTAACGGCTTTGCCATATTTTTTGCAGTATTACTTTAGTGCCTTTTTGCAAACAGGATGCATGTATTTGAATATTTGTGTTCTTTACAAAATTCCATCTTTTCACTCTGTCAATTAGGTTAGTATTGTGGAGTAACTACAATGTTGTTGATTCATCCTCAGTTTTCTCCTATAATAGCCATTAAACTCTAACTGTTTTAAAGTCGCAATTGACCTCATGGTGAAATCCCTGAGCAGTTTCCTTCCTTTGCGGCAGCTGAGTTAGGAACGACGCCTGTATTTTTGTAATGACTGGGTGTACTGATAAACTATCCAAAGTGTAATTAATAACTTCACCATGCTCAAAGGGATATTCAATGTCTGCTTTTTACATTTTTAACCATCTACGAATAGGTGCCGTTCTTTGTGAGGTATTGAAAAAACCTCCTCGGTATTTGTGTTTGAATCTGTGTTTGAAATTCACTGCTCAACTGAGGGTCCTTACAGATGATTGCATGTGTGGGGCACAGATATATTAATTGGCACCTACTACCATACCTGGCACCTTCTACCATACCCCTTTCAAAGGCGGTGATGTAAAATATTTAAGTAAAAATAGTTTAAAGTACTACGTAAGTCATTTTTTGGAGTATTTGTACATTGCTTTACTATTTATATTTTTTTACAACTTTTACTTCACTACATTCCTAAAGAAAATAATGTATTTTCTACTCCATACATTTTCCCTGACACCCAAAAGTACTGGTCACATTTAAAATGCTTGACAGGACATTAAAATGGTCCAATTCACACACTTATGAGAACATCCCTGGTCATCCTATTGCCTCTGATCTGGTATACTCACTAAACACACATGCTTTACGTGTAAATTATGTGGAGTGTTCCCCTGGCAATCCGTAAATACAGAAAAAAACAAGATAATTAAAAGTGTCTGAGTCATTTTCTATTAAGATATCTTTACTTTTATTGAAGTATGACAATTACGTACTTTTCCAAAGGCACATACATTACTGTTCAAAGGCACATACATTACTGTTCAAAGGCACATACATATTTTGTCTTGCCCATTCACCCTCTGAATGGCACACATACACAATCCATGATCTCAATTGTTTTAAGGCTTAAAAATCCTTCTTTGATTAACCTGTCTCCTCCTCTTAAATCTACACTGATTGAAGTGGATTTGACGACATCAATAAGGGGTGATCGCTTTCGCCTGGATTCACCAGGTCAGTCCAGGTCTTGGAAAGAGCAGGTGTTCATAATGTTTTGTACACTCAGTGTATATAAGAAACATGTCCGGATTGATATTGTAGGACAATGTCTTGTTCCCCATGATAGATGAATACACACCACTATGGTCCAGACTTGATTCCTTCCCAGGTCAATGGATTATTCCACTGATGGATGATTAAGGGGCTTGGGTTCAGGGGGTCCCCCAAAACTCATGGCAACTCTTAATCCATAACGTGAGGGGTGTAATCACGTGTTGATGGGTGCGTCTATACAGGGAGATGGGGGTAGGGTGAGACTGATGAAGGTCAAGGGAGCAGTGGAGGAGAGGAGTAGGAGGAAGGTAAATCACTGCCTCTGCTTCAACAATTTAGACCAGCCGTCAGCCAGTGAGAGATAATGGAGAATGGAACACTATTGGTTTTCCCTGGAAATGTTCTCCTCTGGCCTGAGTGATTCAACTCCTGATATTCTCACTCTATCTCCAGTTTTTCCCCTCCGGCCCAACCCACTGGGCACAGATGTTAGTTTACTTTCTAGTTTTGATTTACATTTGGTTGAGTTTGCAATAACGTGAATTCAACAAAATATTTTGCCATATCATTGGATTTAGGTTAAAAGTTGAAATATGAAATGTCCTTACGTTGCCCATTAGCACAGACATCAATTCAACGTCTATTCCACATTGGCTCAATGTAATTTAATTGCAAATGACGTGGATGCAACGTTTATTCAACCAGTATGTGTGCAGTGGGTGATGACTTTTTGCAAATCCAATCAGTTTTCCATGTTGACTATTAAACATCACATAGAATTGTTCTGTTGAAATGAAACTGTTGTGTATTAAGTATAGTGGTTCAAGGGATACTTCAGGATTTTGGCAATCAGTTCATGTTCATTGGGTTCATGATGAAAAAGGATGGCTCCTGGGAGGAGTACGTTGAAGAGCCCTAATGTTTTTTCATTGCTAATGACATTGATAATGCCGAAAAGAATTGCGCTGTGTGGCTGAGTTTGTGCAGGGTGGGGGGTGACGTATTCTACATGACATTCTCTGCTCGTCTCCAACCCTGCTTTCTGCAAAGGGTTATGATGATACAGTGGCATGTGAAGTGGCATTTCAGACCAGCTCCGTCAGAAATTGTGCAGAGATTTCATTTGCATAACTGTAAACACAAGGCAAATCAAAATGTCTCCAGTTTCCTTGCTGGTCTGCGTAGGTTTTCGGTGCACTGTAACTTTGGAGATCAGCTGGAGCCGATGTTGCGTGACAGAATTGTTTGTGGGGTATCAGATGAGTCTCTCCAACGGAGAGCACCTATTGGCTAAACCAAATCTGACATTTAGAGTGGCTGAGGGAAAAAAATCCTTGGCGGCTTAGACTGCTGCAAATAATGCTGACTGCTTTACACAGAGACAAGATTCTCCGACACTGACATTCATCTCACTGTACGTAGTCGGTTTGTGCATGCGGAGGGGGGCCTGTTTCAGATGTGGGGGGGGTGGCCATAATTCCAACAGCTGTAGGTTTAGTGCTGCAACCTGTCACTATCGTAAACGCAGGGGACATATAGCTCGAGTATGTTTGAAAAAGTCCCAGTCTCTGGCAGCTGACCCATGCCCACTAGGGCCACACAGACACATTTGATAAACTGTGAACCAGACTCTGAGGAGTAGGTTGTCTATAGTACTCATGGGAGAGCCACAGCCCGAGAGGAAGAAAGCCTGTATGGCCACAGTGCTGCAAAATGGCCAAAAGCATGTTGTGGAAATATATACAGTAAATGCAATTTAGCAGACGATTTTATCCAGTGACTTACAGTCAATACAATTTCCCTTATGGGTGACCTGGGAACCAAACCTATAACCCTGGTGTTGCAAGCACCATGTTCTATCAACTGAGCCATACAGAACCGGAAGTTGACTCAGGCTCTGGATGTTCACTGATTAGCGAGGAAACTTTCCATGTGTTGTGTACACAGAGCTCTTACAAGGCAATGGTCCCAGGCCCAGTTAGAGTTCCCGGTAAGATGTTGTGGACGTAAGCTATCGAACGGACCACAGCAGGCTACCCCTGATCCTCATTCAGGCCACTGGAGCCAGAAAACTGGGCTGCGATTGGTTTGTACCTTTGACCATCGAGGTCACGGGGGTTTAATCACATTCAAAACTCTGGATTGGATTATCAAGCAGCATGAAGAAGCTTTCCAGAGGCTTGGGCTTTGCAGAGGGGCCCCTTTTGTCCATAGCTATCAACCCTAAGTAGCCCCCTAAGTCCTTAAAGGTCACCCAGTATCCTTCACTCTCCAGCTGAAGGTAGATGAGGCTCTGGATACACTGCTGGCTCAGGGGTTTTCAAACCATTGAAGCACTCTACGTGGGTTACATCCATTGTGCCTGGGGGGGGGGGGGGGGGGCTAGTTTGTGAAACCCTGGCCTACTGGAACAGGAAGCCTATAAAAGAGGCTAAGAGGATGCTGCTAGCCCACTGTGATGATAGAAAACACCTGTTACTGGTCTGTGATGTGTTTCCATATGGTCTCTGTGCCTTGAGTCATGTGGAATATAATGGTCGGGAGGCACCTGTGTGCTACGCATCTAGGACCCTAACTGCCACTGAACAGAACTATGCGCAGCTGGATAAAAGAAGCCCTGGTGATCATTTTTTCCTGTCAAGAAGTTCCATCAGTATTTGTCAGGTCGCCATTTTGTGGTCTACACCAACCACAAGCCCTTATTGGGCCTGTTCCATCATATGAAGTCAGAGCTTGCTACTGGGACCCCGTAGCTATGAGCTCTGCTATCATCCAACAAAAGCAGCTGGCTAGTCTCCTGCCACTCGCTACACCTGTGTCTGAGCCACCACCTCCCTGGGAAGTAATGCTGTTGGAGGGGTGGTGCCTGATGCCCTCTCCATGCTTCTAGGATAGCCGCACTGACCTTGAAGGATCCTGGATGGATGGGCCTCTGGGAGGTTCCTAGCAGACAGTTTGGGCCCTACTGGTCTCGTCGGAAGAACTTTGTGTCAAGGGGGAACTGGGTGGTGGCGAGGGAGGGGGGTTGGAGTGTTTTGGATATAGTTGTAGTGGGCACCCATTGGTGTTAAAGTTCACAGTCACCTGCAGACACGTCGTTCATATTCATTGCCTGCACCATGGACTAAATAGCCTAAACTTACCGTTGTGCCTCCTCGTTATTGGATTTCTACTTTCACTCGTTCCAGTTTTTGGATATTCTCACTCGTTCCAGTTTTTTCCACTCTTACAAGGCCCCGGAATGATTTAAGATCGTTCCATCATTCCATTCCATTCCACTTGCTGGGCCTGGGAGCCCGGCAGTGGTGCTTAGTGACAAATGTGTGGGGGGAAAGAGGAAAGGAAGAGGGGGGATGACGACCATAGAGGAGAGAGAGAGAGTCTTGATGAAACCTTAGTGTCAGGGTCGTGGTCAAGGGGCACAAGGGAGAATATGCTGAAATTAGTTATCGTAAATGTCACTGGCAAAATCCAAAGGGACTTTTTAAAGGAGAGATATGTGACTAAAATGAGCAAACTGGGGCAAAAGGGGGTTTCATTTATCTCTGCAATAGGAATCCAATTTCAGATGGGGAAACCCATGAAGGCTCTGGATTAGATTGTTAGATTGTGGTAACAAAACGAACAAGAGACCATTTGAAAAACTCAAAGTATATACTTTTTGTATTTTTTAATCTTTATTTATCCAGGTTAGTCTTATTGAGATGAAAAATAGATTTTAAGAGAGCCCTGGTCCAACCAAGACAGCACCAAAAGTGATTTTTTTCCCCTCAGGCGTAACAACTTAGACATATACGCTCCATAAACAAATTATGTACGCAGACACGCATACATTACAGTTACAGTGCATTCAGAAAGTATTCAGACCCCTCGACTTTATCCGCCCAAAAATTGTTACAGCCTTATTCTAAAATGGATTTTAAAACAATGTCCCCATCAAATCTACACACAATACCCCATAATGACAAAGTGAAAATGTTTGCAAATGTATTACATTTTTTTAAACAGAAATACCTTATTTGCATAACTATTCAGACCCGTTGCTATGAGACTCGATATTGAGATCAATTGCATTCTGTTTCCATTGATCATCCTTGACACGTTTTCTACAATTGGATTGGAGTCCAGCTGTGGTAAATTCAATTGATTGGACATGATTTGGAAAGGCACACACCTGTCTATATAAGGTCCCACAGTTGACAGTGCATGTCAGAGCAAAAATTAAGCCATTAGGTTGAAGCAATTGTCCGTAGAGCTGCGAGACAGGGCTGAGTCGAGAGACAGATCTGGAGAAGGGTACTAAAACATTTCTGCAGCATTGAAGTTTCCCAATAACACAGGGGCCTGCACCATTCTTAAGAAAGAAGTTTGGAAGCACCAAGACTCTTCCTAGAGCTGACCACCCCTCCAAACTGAGCTAACAGGGGGAGAAGGGCCTTGGTCAGGGAGGTGAAAAAGAACCCGATGGTCACTGACAGAGGTCCAGAGTTCCTCTGTGGAGATGGGAGAACCTTCCAGAGGGACAGCCATCCCTGCAGCACTCCACCAATCATACCTTTATGGTAGAGTGGCTGGACGGAAGTGACTTCTCAGTAAAAGGCACAAGACAGCCTTCTTGGAATTTGCCAAAAGGCGCCTAAAGACTCAGACCATGAGAAACAAGATTCTCTGGTCTGATGAAACCAAGATTGAACTCTTTGACCTGAATGCCAAGTGTCACATCTGGAGGAAACCTGGCACCATCCCTAAGGTGAAGCATGGTGGCAAGGACTGGGAGACTAGTCAGGATCGAGGCAAAGAGGAACAGAGCAAATTACAGAGAGATCCTTGATGAAGTCCTGAGCGCTCTGGAGCAGGTTCTCAGACTGGGGTGAAGGTTCACCTTCCAACAGGACAACGACCCTGAGCACACACCCAAGACAATGCAGGAGTGGCTTCGGGACAAGTCTTTGAATGTCCTTGAGTGGCTCAGACAGATCCTGACTTGAACCAGATCGAACATCTCTGGAAAGACCTGAAAATAGCTGTGCAGCATCGCTCCCCATCCAACCTGACAGAGCTTGAGAGGATCTGCAGAGAAGAATGAGAGAAACAACCAAAGTACAGGTGTGCCAAGCTTGTAGTGTCATACCAAAGAAGACTCAAAGCTGTAATCGCTGCCAAAGTTTCTTCAACAAAGTACTGAGTAAAGGGTCTGAATACTTATGTAAATGTGATATCAGGTTTTATTTGTAACACATTTGCAAGCATTTATAAAAAACGTTTTTTCATTTGTCATTATGGGGTATTGGGTATAGATTTAACCATTTAATCAATTTTATTATAAGGCTGTAACATAACAAAATGTGGAAAAAGTCAAGGGGTCTGAATACTTTCCGAATGCACTGTACATACAGAAACATACAAACAATGTAGACAAAATGTATCCTTTGGATAATTTTCCATCATTTGCCTCTGTCATTTTGGTTGGTATGAGTAGACTTTTTTTTTGTTGCTTTTATATAACTTTTGTTTAAAATAATTGATGGAGCCCTTATAACACTTGAGTGGAAAAGCTGACAAATTACACTGTTAATTTTAGACAAAGGAGACAATGATTGAGCAATTGTGCCAAGAAGCGTGTAGAGTGTAGAGCGTAGAGCCCAAGAAGATTATCCTACTGTACTGATTGACAATATAGTCAGTTGCTATTACAGAAGAAAAGGGGAAATGGAATAGACAAGGATTTTGGAAAGCCAAGTCCATGTTGGCAGGCTAAACAATGAAAATCAAGTGAGCGATTAATGACCTCTTTGTTGACCTTTTGACCTGAACGATACTTTCTGTGGGCGGCTAAAAAGTGCCGGTATTTCACTACGGTAATTTTACTATTGACATGGATGAAACGGGTTCACCCCGGAAGTTGTGCAGTCCCAGCCCTTGGAAAGCTGCAGTGTCTGCATGCATTTGTCCCGTCAAGACAGAGAAGCCTGAATCAGGAGCAGAGATCCTAACCTCCTCTGAATGGGATAGAAACTAAATTGGCTCGATGAAGACAACAATCAGTTAAATGTGATATGTGCTGCCTCCCAAATGGTGCAGTGGTCTAAAGCACTACATCGCAGTGCTAGCTGCGCCACTATAGATTCTTGGTCCAGGCTCTGTCACAGCCGGCCGCGACAGGGAGACCCATGCACAAATGGCCCAGCGCACGCTGACACGGTCACCAGGTGTATGGCGTTTCCTCCAACACAGTAATGCGGCTGTCTTCCGGGTTAAGTGGGCATTGTGTCAAGAAGCAGTTGGTTGGGTTGTGTTTCGTAGGACGCACGGCTCTCGACCTTTTCCTCTCCTCAGTGGAAGAGAAAGG
Source organism: Salvelinus fontinalis (assembly GCF_029448725.1). Lineage (NCBI taxonomy): Eukaryota > Metazoa > Chordata > Actinopteri > Salmoniformes > Salmonidae > Salvelinus > Salvelinus fontinalis. The sequence goes on from NC_074690.1 coordinate 13,265,325, forward strand.
AAGAGTGTGTTTGTAATGGCGTTAGGGTCAATCACAGAAATGAAATCATGAGCAGAGTTAGGACAGGGGTAGATAATGTCAAAGCATGTTGCGCTTAAAACCTACTTACAGAACTACATCTGCCATGGTTTACCGACCCCCTAACATTTCAGCTTTTTTTTTGTGGTACTTTTTGTGTTAGCAAAACGTAAATCCAGTTCTTTCACACTGGCATTGAACTGTGAAGAAGTGTTTTGAGTTATGAAAAAGGAAATATCCACATTGTCCCCACGTTGTTTCTTAACACCATTGCATCCAGGTTGTATCACATCCTGCCTCGTTTGAGAGTCCCATAGGGCGGCGCACAATTGGCCCAGCGTCGTCGGGGTTTGGCCGGAGTAGGCCGTCATTGTAAATAAGAATTTGTCCTTAACTGACTTGCCTAGTTAAATAAAGGATAAATAAAAGATAAATAGAAAGACAAAAAAAGACAACACACACGTTACTTTGTTGAACCCCCATAAACTTCAAAATAAAATTTTGTGCTGCATTAAATTGTTTTGTTTCTATTCTAAATTGTGTGCTTTTGTAAAGATTCACAACGTTGTGTGAAGTGAATTTAATAGTATGACAACTGGAATGATTTGAGTCGAAGTTTCTGTCTATGAGGTGAATAGAAAAGTGCATTTTAATAATAAACTTATGCAATGCCTTAAAAAGGGGTGCATTGTCAATATCCAAACAGTGATAGTTTGAGGAAAGTACACTGTTATGAATATTTAGAATTAAAATGATGTACCTTTAACATTGACTAAATAGATATTTAAAACTAAATGCTGCTAAAATCATCAATGCACTCCCTTGTTTCAGCTAAAGTGGTTTTGCAATGCAGCTGTCCATATACCATCTACCTGCCTGTGCTTTACAAGTCAAATTAGTGAGGATAGTTGTGATCGAGAAGCGAATGTCAGCACGCTTACTAATGGCCTGCTAGAATTTAGATTATGTAACCATTTCTAACCTTCAAAAACAACTTGATCTCACAACCAATCAATCACTCTCATTTTCTGAAATTCAGCAGCATCAGAAATGCTCATATCTAACATTTACAAGCATCAGAGACAAATGTATATAAAACGTACATACATATATCATTCTAAAATATATTTTTTATATTTTCAAATATCCATAATAAATCCAACCGTAAAGATGACCATATTAAGTTTGGGGCATGACCTCTTCAGGCAAAGCCTAACCCTGTTTGCTAGCTCTCAGTTCAACCAAGGTGCATGACATGAGTAACAAACTGGATTTACAGAGGGTGGTCAGCCACTCTAAGGAAATTGGAAGTTTAATAAAATATATAGTTTTAAATAATACAAAATATACCTTTTTATTGAACTTACCTTCAAGTGTTGCCAAATATCTTCTGTTAATGTCCCATCTTCCTAACCTCTGTTCACCCTCTAGTGCAAGTCTCCTCCTACTCTGATTCACTTGACCGAGACACTGAGCTCATTTCACCACCAGACAGACTCCAACCCAAAGAAGTTTAAAAACAGATAGCTATTTCATCCTTCTCTTCTCTCTGTATCAATCATTACCTGAAAGTGGGATACCACTGAAAAGCTCATTGCTATCTGAAAAAGCTATCATGCCACAACAATAAACAAACTAAAAATATATACATATGTTTCTCTGACAAACACTTTAGAATTACAGTTTTAATTTGTCCCTCCCTCAGATTTAGAGTTTATTGCAGGCCTGGGAAACTCATCGGAGGCCTGATTGGTGGTCACACTTTTGCCCCAGCCCCAGTTAATACACCTCACTCCAATAATCAACTAATCATGATCTTCAGTTTAGAATGCAATTAGTTTAAATCAGGTGTGCTTGCTAGGGATAAGGGGAAAAGTGTAACACCAATCCAAGGACTGGAAAATGCCCAGGCCTGGTTTAGAGAGAGGGTCTCATCATATTAGATGGGGCAATTAAACATGTCCGTGCATAATAATCTCCCTTTTCTGTCTATTATTCGGCTAATTCCCATCAACCACTGTCTATGTAATCCAATTCTATAATCAACCCACTCTGCACTGTGGAACATTACAGAGACAAAGTGTGACCTTAATATAAATCACTCTGTCAAAATGACGGGCCGCCTTGTATGATTGTACGAGCTTTTGTGTCACCGTGGCTTCCGTCTTCCAACCGTGACCTAGTGCGCGTCCTTTATAATCCACTACCTTAGACCAGAAGATAATAGAGTGCCATTTGCGACACAGACTTTTTGTCTTCTGTGGTGATAAGGCAGACCCACAGTGTGTAGAGATGTTAAAGTATAGGAATAGGCTACGTGATCATGTCAGTCATAAGACGCTTCATCTGTGTTGTTGAATTGGATCCTTAATGGATCATTATTAGCTAATAAGTTCTTTAGTGTCCACTATTTTGAGATCTTTGAGAAACTTGTCACTTTTTTTCACACTTTTGCACAGATTACTCTACATACACTCCCCTCTTAGATTTGAGTATAGAATGTCACCTCACATTTTCTTGTGTATTTTCATACATATCATAACCGTTTTGAGAGAAAAAAAGCACTTTAGGCATCTAGTCCCCTCATTTGAAGAAGTCATAAGTAGTCAAGACAATTTCACTAGGTTTACTTTAGTATACAGATCAAATAGTCAAAAGTTTTGTAATTGGTCCGATATTCCTTGTAAGCAATGACTACATACAGCTTGTGACTCTACAAACTTGTTAGATGCATTTGCAGTTTGTTTTGATTGTGTTTTGGATTATGTTTAGCCTGTTTTCACAAGCGTCTCGGAGGAGGAGTGCTGATCTAGGAGCAGGTCTCCCCGTGTCCATATAATCATATTTACTGTGATCTAAAAGGCTAAACTGATCCTAGATCAGCACTTCAGAGTTAATTCACCTGGAATTCTAATCCTGACCCTGTTTGTCACTCCCCCCGTAGAGCTTTCTAGTCATGGATTTCACAGCCTGTCACTCCAACGTTATGCCTGTTATGATAACCGACTGATGCCAGAACGTGTCTTGGAACTAGAACGGCGTTTCTCAAGTAAATCATCCGTTTGTCATTATTATGACGTCGTCAGGTTTACTTTAGATCACAGGTGTCAAACTCATTCCACGGGGGGCCGAGTGTCTGCGGGTTTTCGCTCCTCCCTTATACTTGATTGATGAATTAACATCACTAATTAGTTAGGAACTCCCCACACCTGGTTGTCTAGGGCTTTATTGAAAGGAAAAACCAAAAACCTGCAGACACTAGGCCCTCCGTGGAATGAGTTTGACACCCCTGCTTTAGATGGCTATGTTACCATTATCTATCGCCTATCGTCATCAAAAGCCTAAAGTCTGCTAAACTCTGGTGCTCATCATGCAATCTGATGTAGCTAGCTAACGCTATGCTAAAGAAAGATGAAAAAAACATTCAACTGCCTGTACAAAATTGGAGGTATGGCTGTAGTCTGCAGTGCTGTCAACATAACAACAGTAGTTATATGAGTGGGTCAAACAAGATCCCAAGTGTTTGAGTCCCTCTCGACAACAACTAGGCCGTCATTGTAAATGAGAATTTGTTCTTAATTAACCGACTTGCCTAGTTAAATATTAAATAAAGGTAAAAAATTAAATAAAAAATCATGGACTGATAACAAAACTAGAGGAAATAGTTTGTCTGTCTGTTTGTATAGGATACTTCCCAGTGCATTCGGAAAAAAATAAGATATATATGAAAACCAGCCAAAATTAATTGATTGAAAGCAAGGATATTGGGCAACTAGGCTTATCTATTTTTAATTTTCTCATTATCATCCTCAGTGGGGAGCCTTCATCTCCAGTACTAATTTAGGAAGTCGTGAATAGGGGGAGAGGAAGCTTACATCTGCTCCAGACTCCAGTGGTAATTGGCTCCAGGGTTTTGGAAGGTTTTCTAGCAGGGCTGTTTATACATTTTTGTTCTGAGCTCAAGTCTGCAATGTTGCTTTTAACAGAAAGGCTGCATAGCCTACTGGGGGCTAGATTCTATCAGATCTACTGGGGGCTATATCCCATCAGATCTACTGGGGCTAGATTCTATCAGATCTACTGGGGGCTATATCCCATCAGATCTACTGGGGGCTAGATTATATCAGACCTACTGGGGGCTAGATTCTATCAGATCTACTGGGGGCTAGATTATATCAGACCTACTGGGGGCTATATCCCATCAGATCTACTGGGGGCTAGATTATATCAGATCTACTGGGGGCTAGATTCTATTAGATCTACTTGGGGCTAGATTCCATTATATCTACTGGGGGCTATATCCCATCAGATCTATTGGGGGCTATATCCCATCAGATCTACTGGGGGCTAGATTTCCATTATATCTACTGGGGGCTAGATTCTATTAGATATACTGGGGGCTAGATTCTATCAGATCTACTGGGAGCTAGATTCTATTAGATCTACTGGGGGCTAGATTCTATCAGATCTACTGGGGGCTAGATTATATCAGACCTACTGGGGGCTATATCCCATCAGATCTATTGGGGGCTATATCCTATCAGATCTACTGGGGGCTAGATTTCTATTAGATCTACTTGGGGCTAGATTGTATTAGATCTACTGGGGGCTAGATTCTATTAGATATACTGGGGGCTAGATTCTATCAGATCTACTGGGAGCTAGATTCTATTAGATATACTGGGGGCTAGATTCTATCAGATCTACTGGGGGCTAGATTCTATTAGATCTACTGGGGGCTAGATTCTATTAGATCTACTGGGGGTTCAATTCTATCAGATCTACTAGCCGACACTCACATAGCGGTTGTTTTGGCAGTGTTGGAGCCGGAACTGTGTTAGAGCTGTCAGATCCACCAGTGGCTCTCGGCATTGTACATTTACATTTTAGTCATTTAGCAAACGCTCTTAAGAGGACATTGCTAAGCGGACATAGCCATTGGCTGCATGGAGTCACATTAGTAGGAATCCCATACAGCCTTGTTAACAAGTTCGAACACTGGAATGTGAGATTATCAACACCTCGATTAGGCTGATAGAAATACTCATTATTTTTGTTGAATGATTTTCCATTTGGGTGTCATTATTTCTATATAGCCTTCACTTTCTTGTTCTGAAGTTCTAATGCGAGTGGGACGAGTGTGGCTCTGTGGCAATGACCACACGAACAGCCTCTCACCAATTTGACAGCTCTAACGCAGTTACATCGCCGACACTGCCAAAAAAACAGGTCTGCGGGTGTTGGCTATCACGTGTTAAAGCTTGAATTGATTGAATTTAGGCCTGGAATAGTGTGTGGGGTTTCAAAATGGATGGACTGGGACCAGAAATCATCCCTGGAAACACATCGGGCCATTTTGCTGTGACATTTAGCTTCCATTTCTTGCTGCTCACTACACACTCTGTATTAGAAACATAATACAATTTCACAAATACAACAGTTTTTTGTACTCAATTTGTCAATAAATAATCACATATATTTCTTATAATATGTCACACCCTGATCTGTTTCACCTGTTCCTGTGATTGGCTCCACCCCCTCCGGGTGTCGCTAATTTTCCCCAGTGTATTTATCCCTGTGTTTCCTGTCTCTCTGTGTGAGTTCATCTTGTATGTTAGTCAAGTCAACCAGCGTGTTTTTCCCCGTACTCCTTTTGCTATTCTCTTTTTGATAGTCTTCCCGGTCTTGACCCCTGCCTGACTCTGGACTACTTTCCTGCCTGCCTCATCATCCTGCCTTCCCTGACCTTGATTCTGCCTGTCCTTCGGTACCGTTTGGACTCTGAACTGGTTTTGACCATTTTGCCTGTCCACGACCATTCTCTTGCCTAACCCTTTGGATTAATAAACATTGTAAGACTCCAACCATCTGCCTCCTGTGTCTGGGTCTCGCCTTGTGTCATGATATAGGACACAATTGTATTTTGACAATGCCAAAACAATGAGCTTATTAATTAAATAACCACAACAATGATACCAATAACCATGGCTATTTGCTTGTGTTCAGACTACCCCTTAAAGGTGAAATTGGATGTGTGCACCCATCATGTCATCATATGTATTCTGTATCACTACAAAACCGATAAGAGAAAGGTGAAGTAAGCAGTACGTTAATTTAACCCGATTGACAAACCCTTACCCATGTGCTTTCTGCAATAAAATAATGATTGCCACATTGGTGGACTCCTTTGAATTGCCAACCAATAAGGTGTTCTGGAACTGATTTCAAGAGTAATCTAAGGGGGGGACGTGAGAGCTGCTGCAAACACATCCTGGGCGGTCAGATGGAATAATCGTCTTGAAAAAAGTCCAAACGAAGCAATTTCTTGTAATAATACATACAATGATTCAATTAGCTATTGAACTTCCTGCCCCATCTCTCTGTATATTTACTCAGTGGTTCATCCTTTTGCTGCTGGCCATCCACTGATAGCTGGGCACACAGCCAATCGCCATAGCAGTGAGTGTTATTTGGCATGAGTGGAAGATAAATTCCACCTGTTGGGTTTGGAGCACTACAGGTGTCACAGACGCTATTCATTTACAGGAGCAGAATACAGAAAACATCAACAGCCTCCAAGCCATGTGCTATGTTTTAAATGCAATTTCAAATCTCACAGAATATTTATCAGTGGTCTAACCTGTGGTTAAGGATAAGAAGAACATGCATTTTGGACAGATAATTGCCCCAAAAGGAAAAAACGAAATCACAAAAACAGTTATGAATAATTATAAAAATCCGTTACCAATTACTTTTACTAACACTCGAGTAATCTAAATTGATTAGAGTAATCTAAAATCTAATATTGATTTAAAACAATGCTAATTATTCGTAGTGACACCTTGTGTGAACTGTGAAGTAAAAATGAACGGCAACATGATGAAGGCAAGTAAATTGTGGGGGAGGGGGAAATAACTAAGTGTAAAACCGTCCTCGTTACTCAAAAGAAGTCAACTTTCTGTCAGGTCAAAGTTCAAGAGCAGCTTTTCATTTCCCCCGCCTGTCTCTGTTTTCCTCTTCTTTAACCACATCGAGGTCCTTGATGTTCTACAACTGCGGGAAGGTAAAGATATGACGCAGGACCTGTGTCATTACAGTGCAGTTATTTATCAAAACAACTGAATGCATCATTTTCTTTGCCCATTCAGGATGTGAGGACACCATCAGGCTGTCCACAAGGCTAATAAGCATGTACCTGCAGCCTTCTGGGGGAAATCACAAGACCTAAGACAATGCGGGCCAGCCATGTGGATTATTTAAGTGGCTCTTATCTCTACTCCGCTAAGGCCTCTCTGAACACTAGTGTCCAAATTATACTCCCACACCGCAAACTCCAAATGTCTACTTCACTCAAGGCTGATAGCATCAGTTTGGGTCCTGATTCCATCAACCCCAAGGTATATTACAAGGAGTACAATCTACAGAGGCCCAGGCCACAGTGCCCCAAGGAGGATAAGTCCCTCTTCTCAAGAGTCTGGCTGGCATACTCTTCTGCCTCCCTTTGTTAACGTAACATTTTTTTTATACAGTTTTATTTAACCTTTATTTTATCAGGGAGTCATGCTACATTGTATCAGATCTACTGGGGGCTAGATTCTATCAAATTTACAGGGGGTTAGATTCTATTAGATCTACTGGGGGCTAGATTCTATCAGATCTACTGGGGGTGAGATTCTATCAGATCTACTGGGGGCTAGATTCTATTAGATCTACTGGGGGTTAGATTCTATCAGATCTACTGGGAGCTAGATTCTATCAGATCTACTGAGAGCTAGATTCTATCAGATATACTGGGGGCTAGATTCTATCAGATCTACTGGGGGCTAGATTCTATTAGATCTACTGGGAGCTAGATTCTATCAGATCTACTGGGGGCTAGATTCTATCAGATCTACTGGGGGCTAGATTCTATTAGATCTACTGGGAGCTAGATTCTATCAGATCTACTGGGGGCTAGATTCTATCAGATCTACTGGGGGCTAGATTCTATCAGATCTACTGGGGGCTAGATTCTATCAGATCTACTGGGGGCTAGATTCTATTAGATCTACTGGGGGTTCAAATCTATCAGATCTACTGGGGAATATATTATATTAGATTTACTGGGAGCTAGATTATATTAGATCTAATGGGGGCTAGATTATATATATTTTTTAATTGTAGGGAGTCATGCTGAGACCAAAGTTTCTTTTACAGATGATACCTGAATTACAGAAATTACAGAAATACTCACAGAAAAAAAACAAATACAAAATGCAAGCCGAAAGAAAACACAAACATACCAATAAATACACAGCCGTTCTGAGTGATCGCCTTCAACCTATGAAGAATCCTTTCTATCCTGTTGGGAGTGTCTTTTCGAGGATGACAATGCCCCCATCCACAGGGTATAAGTGGTCAATGAACGGTTTGATGAACATGAAAACGATATAAACCATATGCCGTCTCAGTCATCATATCTTAACCCAATTGAAGACGTTCTGGAGCGACACCAACCCACCATCAACAAAACACCAAGAATGGTGCTGCATCCCTCCAATAGAGTTCCAGACAGTTGTAGAATCTATGCCAGGGTGCATTGAAGCTGTTCTGGTGGCTTGTGGTCCAACGCCCTATTAAGACACTATATGTTGGTGTTTCCTTTATTTTGGCAGTTACCTGTATGTTGATAGCTTGAGGGTTACATCAATATGTAACATTTTGCCAGAAAGGCTTGTGGTTAAGCGTGTGGTTTAAACTTGTGATTTGAGCTGGTGATTTGAGCTTGTGATTTGAGCTTGTGGTTTAAGCTTGTGGGTTAAGCTTGTGGGTTAAGCTTGTGGTTAAGCTTGTGGTTTAAGCTTGTGGTTGAAGCGTGTGGTTTAAGCTTGTGGTTTAAGCTCGTGGTTTAAGCGTGTGGTTTAAGCTCGTTGTTTAAGCATGTTGTTTAAGCTTGTGGTTAAATATGTGGTTTATGCTCGTTGTTTAAGCATGTGGTTTAAGCATGTGGTTTAAGCTCGTGTTTAAGCATGTGGTTTAAGCATGTGGTTTTAGCTTGTGGTTTAAGCGTGTGGTTTAAGCATGTGGTTTATGCATGTGGTTTAAGCATGTGTTTTAAGCTCGTGGTTTAAGCGTGTGGTTTAAGCCTGTGGTTTAAGCCTGTGGTTTAAGCTTGTGGTTTAAGCTCGTGGTTTAAGCTTTGAAGGCCATATGCCGTATAGGGTACATTATATTGCTTGTTACGGATTCCCTACTGTTATCAGCACCACACATCCCTGAGCTTTTGATCCACTCCCCATTCACCACAACCGGAACCTGAGAGTCTAGGAGGAACCATAAACCTGCCTCTCAAACGCTCTCTGACCTGCGTGACCTGTGCCCTGATAGGTTGCTAGGGTTACTAGGGGTTCTGCCCTTACTGTTGACTCCACAGCTCATGATTGTGAGGTGTTGTTGTCTCCCTCGAGCAGTTGCAGAGAGCAACATCTCTATCTCTGCCCATCAACATCGAAACTCATTTACATTAAGTGTACAAAATATTAAGGACACCTGCTCTTTCCATGATATAGAAATACCAGGTGAATCCAGGTGAAAGCGTCGATCCCTTATTGATGTCACTTGTTAAATCCACTTCAAGCAGTGTAGGTGAAGGGCGGGAGACAGGTTAAAGAAGCCTTTTAAGCCTTGAAACAATTGAGACATGGATTGTGTATGTATGCTATTCAGAGGGTGAATGGGCAAGACAAAAGATTGAGGTGCCTTTGAACAGAGTATGGTAGTAGGTGCCAGGCGCACCGGTTTGAATGTGTCATGAACTGCAAATGCTGCTGTTTTTTTCCACACTCGACAGTTTCCCATGTGTATCAAGAATGGTCCGTCACCCAAAGGACATCCAACCAACTTGATGCGACTGTGGGAAGCATAGGAGTCAACATGGACCAGCATCCCTGTGGAAGGCTTTCGACACCTTGTGGAGTCCATGCCCCGATGAATTGAGGCTGTTCTGAGGGCGAAAGAGGGTGCAACTCAATATCAGGAAGGTGTACATCTCTGGACTGGCGGGATGGTGTTCCGTGCCCAAAGGGAGTTGTGTGACATTAGTATATTGTTCTTCGTAGTTAGTTACTACTGTTGTCCCTCTGAGTTTACTGTGGGATGTTATACACTGCAGGTGGCATATGCAATCTATTTATTCCCCAGCCATTTATTCTGTAAGATTCTGTATCTGTGCATTTGTGCCCGGGTGTATTCATTGGGTATGTGTTCATTCATTACCTCTGTTACAATATCACTACCATTCCCACTTTTCATGCCCATGTTCGTCTTCCTCAGTGTGTTTAAATAAAGTTGACTGTGTGTGTTAACTCTTGAGCTGCCTTAGCCTCCTCTAACCGGGGACTGTTAAGTGGGTCCAAGGTCAGCAACTACGTAGAGCCGGGCTGTTCACTGGGCCCAAAGACAGCAACTACGTAGAGCAGGGCTGTTAAGTGGATCTAAGGTCAGCAAATACGTAGAACCAGACTGTTCATTGCCTGTAACCTAGCCCTTACCTTAAGCTATTCAAATAAAGGGTAAGGCCTAGGGATAGACTAGATCTGTCCAGGGGGGTATACATTTCATCAAGATACCTCACACTACAGAGATAGGCTTCTGTCCTACGGGTCGTTCCAGCTTAGATAAGGCAACCTCATTATCAGTGGTCTGCATATTGTGTAACTCCTCTATATCACTTTATTCTACAGTTACCAGATACTTGTTGGTACTTTCAATGGGCCCAGTGTGTACAGCAGCTCTCTACAGAAAACATCAACAACAGAAGACATTGTTTAAAAAAAAAAGTATTTATTAAACCGCAACCGTCAAAACAGTATGAAATTCCTCTCACTTTGGTGTGACAGTATTTACGACCTGTAACTGGTCTGTCCATAGTTAACAGTCTCTGTGGTCAGTTAGTTGAGGACACATCTATGTACAGTGTTGAATGTATTTTTTCCCAGTGAGATAACATTACACTACAAATGGTTACACATATTCACCGTGGTCAATTCAAGCATTTAGTAACTCCTACGTAACCATTCTATTGTTAATAAAAAATAATGTAACATCAACTCTGATTTGAATATGACCCTCAACACAAAGAAAACAAACACATTTCATACAATATGCAAATGTATGACTCCTGTCAGCTCATTGTAAATAAAATAACTGACTTCCCTAGTTAAATAAAGGTTAAATAAAAAATATATATATGTTTACCAGGTTTTTTTTCTTCAGATTTGAACAACAATGTGCTCCAGTTAAAATGAAAATAATTCAGAAAGTGTGTTTTGTTCATACAGCACTCACTATACATGAAGTGGGCCATTGGGCTTCCTTACTGGTGCGCCAATCCACCTTTTCATTTCCACCAGAAGCCCTGGGTATAACCTCAAAAGTTGGAGTCCAACACCTATAGTAAATGATGTAAGACTCAAGGCCAGTAATACAAACTCATATGATCACTTACGACTTCTCTACTTTCTCTTTGTACCGTCATGGCATAACAAGCCCTTTGACATTCTTCAGACCCAATTGGGTATGATGTAAACGGGATTATTTTCATAGTTTGATGTCCCAAAGTACTTAACTGATATTCAAATTAGACCAATTAGTCAAAGTAAACAAACTAGCTAGCAGTACAAGTGGCTAGCAGTAATTCATAGATGATCACTGTATCAATGCGACAGAAGTGTACTACAATCATTTCACGTCATTGTAGGCTTAATCGGGAAGTCCCCTGTTTTGACCAAATGTGGGTAACACAAACTGGCAAAAAAAATAACCAGGGATGCAGTGGTAGTGATAAAAAGGGTCCTTTCTGATCGCCAATCAAGATGATGGGTGGCGAGTAACGCCCATGTTAACGATTCTAATTTAGTGGGTTGATATCTAACCTTGTCTACAGTAAGACACATTCTGTCTCGACACCTAGCTAATCGTAGGCCTAAATCATAAAAGCTGCAATCATATTTCACATGAAAATGAACAAACTATTGTATCATAATTGCTGTAAAGTTGTTTAAAGGCCCAGTGCAATGAAAAACGTGATTTTCACACTATGAGGTTGGAATAATACTGAGAAATTGATGATAATGCCAAGTTTGGTGTAAGAGCTGTTTGAAAAGACAGCCTGAAATTTCAGACAGAGGGTTCAACATAGAAACCAAAAGGGTTCTACCTGGAACCAAAAAGGGTTCTGCCAAAGAACCTTTTTGGAACCCTTTTTTCAAGGTGTACCCTCGACCACCAGTCTCCACATTTTATCACCTGGTGATACGTTTTAAGTAGTTTTTTGTACTTTTTTGCATATTTACATAAAATGAAGAAAAATACATGCCAGATATGCTACCTGTGTTTATGACAAATGATATACAACAAGTAACGTGTGACTAGCTACAGTTGAGTACGTTTTAAGTGTCGAGTGATATTTGATAGAAAATGGAATTCAGCAATAGATCGATGCTCAAAATTCATTAACAGTTCAATTTCCTCGTTACCTTTTGTGTTTTTATTTTTTTTCTGAGCGCTTTGTCATCTTCACACCTTTGAAACGTGTCTCCTGAAAATACTTGAAATACAATGCATGAGTTCCCTCAAACTGTGACTCCAATCTCCGCTCAATACAAAAATACACTCTTCATCTCTCTCTGTTTTTTTGCACTATAAAGGTACACTGACATAGGGTGAAATCACATTGACATGTCATGGAACTAATATATTTTACAAAACATTAGAAATTGCACAAACTAAATAGGGGTTCTTCGCACCATTCTCTCCCCACTCTCGGTCCATAGGCGTATTTGAGCTAGTAAACGACGACAGAATGTATGAGCTTGTGCAGACCCAAACAGGTTGATGTCCTTCCTCAAGATGCACTAGCAGCTCCTACGGCTCCACTTCCAAAGAGTCCGGAGGCATTCCGATTTTATAGCCTGCTGTCCATCATCCTGGCAGCACTAAATCCACTTTGACGGCCCCTCTGGATCCTCCTCCCCTCCCTGTAATTGGTTCCTAGGGGTTGTAACCCCTGACGGCCCCAGGCCGCCGTTGTAGTGGGCCACTAGCGACACAATGGTAGGCCTGACCATGTCAGAGTAAGCAGGGAAGGCTAAGTCCAGGGTTGCATTCCCCAGCTGGGGGACGTCGCTGGTGGGCTGCCCAAGGGAGGCAACCATGAAAGTTAAGTTGTGGTGGTTGGTTTTGCGGGCACTGCCTCGGACGGCTTTGGGCGGTGCCTTGGAGGAGTTCCTGAGGCTGGAACCCCTCTGAGGCTCTTGGCACCTCAGCAGCGCTCGGAAGCACCTGTGGAACTGGCATGCCAGTGCACACACACGCATGCCCACGTTCAAACACACACCCAACATGCAGACGGACAAACAGAAGGAAAGATGCAGAGACAGTAGATCTGTTGGCTGTGTATTATCAGATTGATCCACTAAGGAATGTTCAGGCTAGAAAACACATACAGTCATGGCCTTTCTTAATATGGGGAAAACAAATTATGTGAGTATGTACTATCGTTAGCCTTTATTCATTGCAAACAGCAGTGTTAAGCTTTAAGGACCATTTACTAATGTACCTACTTCAAGTTGTTACCTACCCCAACTCCACAAAGACTACTTAGAGATACTTGTGTACCTGCTTGAGGTTAATATATGCCATTTAGCATACAGTCATGCGTGCATACATTTTACGTATGGGTGGTCCCGGCAATCGAACCCACTACCTTGTGGTTACAAGCACCATGCCCTACCAACTGAGCTACAAAATCCCATCTCCACAGGCACAATCACATGAACTCTCCAACTTCCTGCTGACAAACAAGGGGTCCATACAAGTTGAGCCTTTCTCACCAGGGAAATTAATTCGCTCCGTGACACATGACTCCCGCTCTCTTTCTCTTGAGAAGTGCAATGGTCGATAATTACGAGCAATTCGGAGCCGTCTGATTGGATACCTCCTTTTCCCTTTTCATGTGAAACAAAGCTGAGAGACACTAATTATTTGTGCATTTCCCAAATGGAATTAAATGCTGAATTAATTACATTCTCAATCAAGAATGGAACAATTTCAGCTTTTTCAATTGGATAAGTGTTTGCTAATGTGAGGTGCTGGTAACCTTAAATGGAAAAAGCCTGCTGAGGTAAGAGGACAACAGAGACTTATTTTCTCAACCGTACCCTAACCACTACATCATAGTCCCATCCCAGAGAGATGAGCAATGATTACAATAAGTGACTAGATGGAGTCAGGTCTATAATTATTAGCACCCTTGATAAAGATTAGCAAAAAAGATTGTATACAATAAATAATACAATTAATACAAATACTGAACTATATTGTATTCTCAAAAAATGTGGAAATATTGCTCAGAGAAAGAGATTTTGTTTAACAAGTAATTTTAAAAAATATATATATTTTAAAAAAGGGTAAAAATGATTGGCACCCCTGTTTGCAGCACGCTCCCCTTGCGAGGGTAACAACACTAAGCCTCATTCTAAAATGGCTTATGACATTGGAAAACATGTTGGGAGGGATTTTAGACCATTGATCCATACAGAATCTTTCCAGATCCTTGATATCCTTCGTCTGCGCTTATGAACTGCCCTCTTTAATTCAAACCACAGGTTTTCAATAGGGTTCAAGTCCGGAGACTGAGATGGCCATTACAAAATGTTGATTTTGTAGTCAATTAACCATTTCTTTGTGGATTTGAATGTGTGCTTGGGGTTATTGTCTTGCTGGAAGATCCACCTCCGGCCAAGTTTCAGCCTCCTAACAAAGACAACCAAGTTTTTGTCAAAAATCTCCTGGTACTGGGTAAAGTTCATGCTGCTGTTGACCTTAGTAAGAGCGCCTGGACGAGTGGAAGAAATATAGAGCCATAACATCAAAGATCCACCACCATATTTTACCGTAGGTATAAGGTACTTTTCTGCATATGCTTCTGCCTATCAAGAGAAATAGATTGAATTCTGCATGAACACGCCATCTATATTTAAAATCCACAAAGTGATCAGGCAACTACAGATGATCTATCGCACGTTTCATTCATTTATTAATTATTAAAAAACTCCAGATCCTGTTTTAAAAGCATAACAATTAGGCCAATGGTTTGATTTGATTCCAGGCGTGCATACATACAGATGGAGACAGAGACCTTAGTAGAAAAAGCCTAAGGCCCAGGCTGAACTTTCACAACCCTTCCGTCCTGTACCGCCATCTTAAGGGCACTGACGTCACCTCCCTTGAGAAAACGTAGTGTACTTAGTATACTCAGCATATTTCATGTATACTTATAGTCTACTACATTTCCTCAAGAGAAGTCAAAAAGTAGAGAGCCCTACGGCACCGTTGCCTCTTCAGATGGAAAACACTAAAACAGAGACCCCCCCCCCCCCCCACACACACACACACACACACACACACACACACACACACACACACACACACACACACACACACACACACACACACACACACACACACACACACACACAGACAGAGAAAAGATAATCCAGACAAAAGCAAGATACAGTAACACAGATCCACAGTACATTGGCAAAAGTAGACAATCCCCATCTCATGATGTCATATTGGAGAGGCTAGAGACTGGCATGAGGTGGATAGAACCTCTATGATCTTGTTGTTGAGCATCCCCTGGTTTTTGTCAGCTGTCAAAACACAAACCCTACTGGGGAGAGGTATATGATAGATGAGTGAGAGGTGGAAAGCAGAGCAAGAGACAGCAAAAAGCCACATACTGTATGGGTGATATAGGGGGATACATCAAATAGTGGGTCTAAGACCAGGATGGAAAGAACTGAGATATGTAGGTGGAATGAGAGAAGTTGTGAGAAAGTTTATAATGAACTTTGTTCTGGTCTCGTTCAGTGCACTGAAGCTAGATCTAGATGTCTCATTGGCACAGGATGAAAAACACCTGAGGGGAATGTCACGAAGAGGGGTGGAGGAGTTGGTTAGCTCCAATGTTAGCTCCGCAAAAACGTCAGTTCATATAAAGGCCGGGAGTCAATCCAAACCTTCTAGTTGACAATGGAGATTCAAGGTAAATGCTGCAGACGTCGGCTCAATTGAAAATGACCTTTTAAAGCGGCAATCAGTAGTTGAAACGATAACAAAGCGTACTCCCACTTTTTTTTATTTAACCAGGCAAGTCAGTTAAGAACAAATTCTTATTTTACAGTGACGGACTACAGGGGAACAGTGCCTTGTTCAGGGGCAGAAAGACAGATTTTTACCTTGTCAGCTCAGGGATTCAATCCAGCAACCTTTCAGTTACAGGCCCAACACTCTAACCACTAGGCTACATGCTGCCCCAAAACAACTGACCATCCATAATGTCAAAGTTATATTTGTAATGTTTTGAGGCTATACAGTGTTTCTTTATACTTATTGTTTACAAACATTGGAGTAAAACAGCTTATATTATGGGTTTTGATGGCATACGACAGTTGAACTAAGTTCATGAGGCATTTATAAGTTACATCAATGGGTACATATACAGTACCAGTCAGAATTTTGGCCACACCTACTCATTCTTCATTATTACTATTGTCTACATTGTAGAATAATAGTGAAGACATCAAAACTATGAAATAACACATATGGAATCATATAGTAACCAAAAAAGTGTTAAACAAATCAAAATATAAATGTATATTTGATATTCTTCAAAGTAGTCACACTTTGCCTTGATGACAGCTTTGCACACTAATTTTAAAGGAAATACACGGAGTATACAAAACATTAAGAACACCTGCTCTTTCCATGACATAGACTGACCAGGTGAATCCAGGTGAAAGCTATGATCCCTTATTGATGTCACTTGCTAAATCCACTTCAATCAGTGTAGATGAAGGGGAGGAGTCAGGTGGTTAAAGAAGGATTTTTAATCCTTGAGACAATTGAGACATGGATTGTGTATGTGTGCCATTCAGAGGGTGAATGGGCAAGACAAAATATTTAAGTGCCTTTGAACAGGGTATGGTAGTAGGTGCCAGGCACACCTGTTTGTGTCAAGACCTGCAACGCTGCTGGGTTTTTCACAGAACAGTTTCCCGTGTGTATCAAGAATGGTTCACCAACCAAAGGACATCCAGCTAATTTGTCACAACTGTGGGAAGCATTGGAGTCAACATGGGCCAGCATCCCTGTGGAACGCTTTGTAGAGTCCATGCCTAGACAAATTGAGGCTGTTCTTAAGGCAAAACGGTGATCCTAATGTTTGGTATAGCCATTGTATATAGATGATTTTATTCACAAAAACTGTTGTGAAACAACTGTTGAAAGGACTTGAGGAAGAAAGGGAATGGGAAGGGGGGGGGGGGGGGGGGGGAGATACCGAGTCAGTTGTACAACTAACTGCCTTCAACTGAAATGTGTCTTTCGCATTTCACCTAAACCCCTCAATAGTTGTAACGTGAATGACCTCGCTGACAGGAACTGATCATAAAGCAGGGAGATGTACACAGCTGGACAACAGTTTTTTCTCCTTCATTACTACTGATGTGTGATTGTAGGTAGAAATGTTTCATGTTTGATTTGCCAGTAGAAATGTCAGGTGTATAACCTTTAAAACGCTTCAAGCGCTTCATTCTTTTAACCGCAGACTATTTTCACTTTTTTTGGCAGCACCTTTTACTGGGCCTTTATAAAGATAGTAACTCTAAACAAAATGCTATATTTCAGCAAAATAATTTGGATATTTGTTTCCTTACCTCATAAGCAACAGGAAATGTGAATTATTGTTTGGACTATAATTAATGGACATGTTTGTATGGAGTTGATAATCGTTTAGTCAGGACAATTGAAGTCTGACATTTTAAAGTGGAAATTACAAACTTTAGAAGTCTTTTTAAACCCCAAATATACTACACGTTTGCATTATCTGCTGTGCAGGACATTTCCTGCAAAAACAGGGTGATCAAATGAAGATCCTGCATCTGTATGCTCGTTGTTATAGCAATTTTAACAATCCCCCATCTGCAACATCCATAGCCACCTTCACTGTAATAAGAGGGAGAGAAGTAGCTAATTGTACTCACCATATACACAGTGTCATACTGTTGTCTTCGACGGTCTTCAGTGAGACAAACACATACCGCTACTTGTATCTGTACAGCATTTTTAGTCTTCAACTCGCCTCAACTCACAGTTTCCATTGTTACGGGCTGGGAGGAATTGAAGACTGAAAATGACATACAGGACATTCCGGTCTCCGATTAGCGGGCTCAAAACTTCCTGTAAGGTCAGCCATTGGGTGGGATGAATGATTTGAAAGAGGCACGATGAGACATTGTAGTATTCATACTGTCATTACGTAGCACTATATCATTAATAGCGAGCTTGTGAGCAATAAACCTACATTTAAGACATAGAGGGCTTTCAACTTTGAACACCAGTGTTTCACTGTTGAGTAAAAGTTGCACTTGATACACACAACGCTGGACTCATAGGAAAATGTTAGAGCTGTATGTACATAACTACCTCAATTACCTCATACCCCGGCACATCGACTCGGTGCTGGTACTCCCTGTATTTACAGTAGCCATGTTATTACCTGGTACTCCCTGTATTTACAGTAGCCATGTTATTACCTGGTACTCCCTGTATTTACAGTAGCCATGTTATTACCTGGTACTCCCTGTATTTACAGTAGCCATGTTATTACCTGGTACTCCCTGTATATACAGTAGCCATGTTATTACCTGGTACTCCCTGTATATACAGTAGCCATGTTATTACCTGGTACTCCCTGTATTTACAGTAGCCATGTTATTACCTGGTACTCCCTGTATTTACAGTAGCCATGTTATTACCTGGTACTCCCTGTATTTACAGTAGCCATGTTATTACCTGGTACTCCCTGTATTTACAGTAGCCATGTTATTACCAGGTACTCCCTGTATTTACAGTAGCCATGTTATTACCTGGTACTCCCTGTATTTACAGTAGCCATGTTATTACCTGGTACTCCCTGTATCTACAGTAGCCATGTTATTACCTGGTACTCCCTGTATATACAGTAGCCATGTTATTACCTGGTACTCCCTGTATTTACAGTAGCCATGTTATTACCTGGTATTCCCTGTATTTACAGTAGCCATGTTATTACCTGGTACTCCCTGTATTTACAGTAGCCATGTTATTACCTGGTACTCCCTGTATATACAGTAGCCATGTTATTACCTGGTACTCCCTGTATATAGCCATGTTATTACCTGGTACTCCCTGTATATAGCCATGTTATTACCTGGTACTCCCTGTATATAGCCATGTTATTACCTGGTACTCCCTGTATTTACAGTAGCCATGTTATTACCTGGTACTCCCTGTATATACCCATGTTATTACCTGGTACTCCCTGTATATAGCCATGTTATTACCTGGTACTCCCTGTATATAGCCATGTTATTACCTGGTACTCCCTGTATATACAGTAGCCATTTTATTTTTACTCATCATTGTTATTCATTATTCACTGTGTATTTATTCCTCGTATTCCTCAAAAATAAAACCTCCTAACAGAATAACTCAACAAAAATACACTCTGCTTTATTTGTCCGTGAGTGGAATATATTTGATAACAAAACAGGGGGGTAAGATACAGTATATCAGAATTTGTACTGATCAATTATTTGGGTGTTTGTGGATATTTTATTGATATTGATATTTATTGATATATATGATATTTATCACCTTTTTGATAGGTATGCAACAATGGGATCTCCCCTAGAGGCAACTCCAGGAGTTTAGCTATAAGCAACTCTCTGTATGACAGTTCACTTCCTTGCCCTGACCACTGTTCAAACCCCCTTTATTTGACTCACTGGTCCAAAGAGCATAAGCGCTGTTCAAACCCCCTTTATTTGACTCACTGGTCCAAAGAGCATAAGCACTGTTCAAACCCCCTTTATTTGACTCACTGGTCCAAAGAGCATAATAAACAAAAATAACACACACAACACAAGGGTTGGAACCGGTTCAGGGAACAGAACCAAAAACCAGAGAATAACTACATTCTTCATGGAACAGAACCCTAACTGAGAACGATAGTGATCTACACTGTTTCCGGGAAGCATTATTTTAAAAGCATGGGAATCAGTTAATGACGATCTTTAATGTTCTGGGATTTTTTTCCTTCAGTTTCACAGCAAACAAAAAACATAACAAAGTATCTACACAAATCCCTGTGTCACTCAGAAACGTATTCTAGTGTCTGTCTGCCTTTGTCAGTGTGTGTGTAGGCTACTTGTTCCTCCCCCTCCCCCGAAGCATGCATATATTACTGTAGTTAATGACGTTACAGACGTGATTCAGAAATTAGGGAGAGAGATTTTTTTTTTACTAGAGAACAATGGATTCACTTTATCAATGCTAGTTAAGGAGACTATAGTTATCACGTTTCACATTGGATTTATTAACTACAAAAAAGGTATAACGTGTTTTTATTTTAATTCCTCTCTGTACACACAAGCTTGTTAGCTAGCCAGCTTGTGCTAGCTCTGGTCTAGCTCTTGAAAACTCAAAGCGGCACTATGTGTACATTTTTTTGATTTGATTTTTATTTCACCTTTATTTAACCAGGTAGGCTAGTTGAGAACAGGTTCTCATTTACAACTGCGACCTGGCCAAGATAAAGCAAAGCAGTGTGACACAAACAACAACACAGAGTTACACATGGAATAAACAAAGCTACAGTCAATAACACAATAGAAAAAGTCTATATACAGTGTGTGTATATACAAATGTGCACATGGCGTAAGGAGGTAAGGCAATAAATAGGCCATAGTAGCGAAGTAATTACAATTTAGCAAGTTAACACTGGAGTGATAGATGTGCAGATGATGATGTGCAAGTAGAAATACAGGAAATACAGGTGTGCAAAAGAGCAAAAAAGTAAATAAAACAATATGGCGATGAGGTAGGTAGTTGAATGTGCTATTTACAGATGGGCTGTGTAATGTAATGCAACTGAAAGTCATGATCAGGGGCTAGCTCTGGTCCAACGATAGGTAGCTCTGGTCCAACGTTAGTTAAGCCAACTCTCTGAAGTTCAAAGACAATCAAAGTTCCTCCATAGAAGCCGCTCCTCCGTAGGTATAATACTGTGGGCCTTATTCAGATAATGCACGTCATAACAACAAGATGCCTAGCGCTTCATGCCCAGCGCTCTCCCTTACCCGCAAAATGTCAGTCCTACGCCACACCCTACACTACACTTGTCTGTCTAATGCATATGCATAGCTGACACGCTGTCACGTTCCTGACCTATTTCTGTTAGTTTGTTGTATGTGTTAGTTGGTCAGGACGTGAGTTTGGGTGGGCATTCTATGTTTTCCGTTTCTATGTTGGTTTAAGGGTTGCCTGGTATGGCTCTCAATTAGAGGCAGGTGTTTGGCGTTTCCTCTAATTGAGAGTCATATTTAGGTAGGTTGTTTCACAGTGTTCGTTGTGGGTGGTTGTCTCCTGTGTCTGTGTCTGTGTTACACCATACGGGACTGTTTCGTGCGTTCGTCATTTTGTGTAGTCATTTTTCCTGTTCGTGATTTCTTCGTGTTTCATGTAAGTTCGTCGTCCAGGTCTGTCTACATCGTTTTGTTGTTTTGTAATATATCAAGTGTTCTTCGTGTGTTTAGTTCGTCTTGCAAATAAATAATTATGTATTCACAACCCGCTGCGCCTTGGTCGAATCACTACTCCTCCTCTTCGGTTGAAGAGGAGGAGGAACACCGTTACACACGCTCCATAGTAAGCTGCTCTATCCATTGGTGAAGTCATTTAATGTCAATTTAAATGTTTAAAAAAATATATATTTGATTTCAGAAGTTTAAAAAGGAACAGAAAGGAACGATTTGAACTGTAAGTTTTTGTTTAGGGTTCAAACCGGTTCAGGGCTTTATTTTGCTGGTCGGGAATAGTGGAACGGAACAAAACAAATAACGGTTCCGTTCAGACCCGAAACGATTGGGAAATCATTTTGGTTCCAACCCTTGCAATGTGGCAGTACTTTCGATTGAGTTACAGACATTTCCCGCCTCTTAGTTGGCACGGCCTTGATGTTTCTGTAAATAAATCAAATGTCCCTAACAACAACTGCATACAGAGTAATAGTCATCCACTCTGCCCACATGATTAGGGAACAACACTAGGATAACATCAGTCCGTTTTACTGACTGATTAGGGAACAACACTAGGATAACGTCAGTCCGTTTTACTGACTGTTCCCTAATCAACACCAGGATAACGTCAGTCCGTTTTACTGACTGATTAGGGAACAACACCAGGATAACATCAGTCCGTTTTACTGACTGATTAGGGAACAACACCAGGATAACATCAGTCCGTTTTACTGACTGATTAGGGAACAACACCAGGATAACATCAGTCTGTTTTACTGACTGATTAGGGAACAACACCAGGATAACATCAGTCCGTTTTACTGACTGATTAGGGAACAACACCAGGATAACATCAGTCCGTTTTACTGACTGATTAGGGAACAACACTAGGGTAACATCAGTCCGTTTTACTGACTGATTAGGGAACAACACCAGGAGAACATCAGTCCGTTTTACTGACTGATTAGGGAACAAGACTAGGATAACGTCAGTCCGTTTTACTGACGGATTAAGGAACAACACCAGGATAACATCAGTCCATTTTACTGACTGATTAGGAACAACACCAGGATAACATCAGTCCGTTTTACTGACTGATTAGGGAACAACACCAGGATAACATCAGTCCGTTTTACTGACTGATTAGGGAACAACACCAGGATAACATCAGTCCGTTTTACTGACTGATTAGGGAACAACACCAGGATAACATCAGTCCGTTTTACTGACTGATTAGGGAACAACACCAGGATAACATCAGTCCGTTTTACTGACTGATTAGGGAACAACACTCGGATAACGTCACATGAATGTATAGCCTAAGTGGTAACAATACATTCGATTAGAACGATCTTATCAGAAATAACTTAAAGTGAAGTGGGTGACAAGGATGTTTCACAAGTTGTTAAACACACAAGATCAGCCAATCCGTTTTGACAGTTGGTCGTATTGAGAGAGAATAATGCTGTCTCAATGACAAAACTACAACTGATGACTTTTAGTTACGTTAATTGTCTCCGATTGATTGGTTGTTTGCTTATGAGGAAATACAGAAACTGACTGTGTTAGGCTCTGATGAAGGGCTGAATGTCGTAGACAAAATGGATCCGCAGGGAATATACAATGAGATCCACAATGATTGACACCCTTGATAAAGATAATTTAAATACTGAGCTATGTTGTATAAAAAAAATGTTTTTAAATAAGAAATTATTTTATACTATTACAAATGCTTAGAGAGATTTTGTTTAATGTAGTTTTTCTGAAAAATGTAAGGGTAAAAATGATTGACACCCGTTTTCAATTGAAGCACTAGAACAAAGCATTATATTATACAGCTGATGCTGCAGATGGAGCAAAATCCTTTGTCCGCGCGCACACACTCACACACACAAGCACACACGCACGCTCGCATGCACGCACGCTCTCACACACACACTCACACACACGGACACTCACATACACATACACATTCACACACACACAAAGCTGTCTTTTTAAACCTGTCTGGAAAAAAAACTACTATATTTTTGTCGAAAGAAATGATCTGAGCTGCACACACACACACTCACACACACAAGCACACACCCTCGCACGCACACTCACACACACACACACACACACACACACACACACACGCACACACACACACACACAAGCACGCTCGCACATACACACACACACACACAAGCATGCACACTCGCACGCACGCACGCACGCTTGCACACACACACACACACAAGCACACAAGCACGCACGCACGCACGCACGCACACACACACAAGCACGCACGCTCGCATGCACGCACGCTCTCACACACACACTCACACACACAAGCACGCATGCACGCTCGCACACACACACACACTCACTCACGCACACACACACACGGACACTCACACACACATACACATTCACACACACACAAAGCTGTCTTTTTAAACCTGTCTGAAAAAAAACTACTATATTTTTGTCGAAAGAAATTATCTGAGCTGCATGCGATTGAAGTCACAGGAATTGAAGCAATTGACGTCACAAGTCACAGGAAGCATGTGCTCCTTTCGATACCTTCATTTGGACACCAAACCCACCGCTGGTGTCGGTGGCCAATGAAATGTAAACACATAGAGTTTGCTAAACGGGCATAGGCACTTGGCACCTACTGTAAAATATGGTGGTGGATCTTTGACATTATGGGGCTGTTCAGCGACCATGTCTCACAGCTGTTTACTGGTGAAGGTGTACTGAAGGTCTACTGAAGTTGTACTGAAGGAATACTGAAGGTCTACTGAAGGAGTACTGAAGGAATACTGAAGGTCTACTGAAGGAATACTGAAGGTGTACTGAAGGAATACTGAAGGTCTACTGAAGGAATACTGAAGGTCTACTGAAGGAATACTGAAGGTCTACTGAAGGTGTACGGAATGAATACTGAAGGTGTACTGAAGGAATACTGAGGGTGTACTGAAGGAATACTGAAGGAATACTGAAGGAATACTGAAGGTCTACTGAAGGAATACTGAAGGTCTACTGAAGGAATACTGAAGGTCTACTGAAGGTGTACTGAAGGAATACTGAAGGTCTACTGAAGGAGTACTGAAGGTCTACTGAAGGAGTACTGAAGGTGTACTGAAGGTGTACCGAAGGTCTACTGAAGGAATACTGAAGGAATACTGAAGGTCTACTGAAGGAATACTGAAGGTCTACTGAAGGAATACTGAAGGTCTACTGAAGGTGTACTGAATGAATACTGAAGGTGTACTGAAGGAATACTGAAGGTGTACTGAATGAATACTGAAGGAATACTGAATGGTCTACTGAAGGAATACTGAAGGTCAACTGAAGGTGTACTGAATGAATACGGAAGGTCTACTGAAGCCTACTGAAGGAATACTGAAGGTGTACTGAAGGAATACTGAAGGTCTACTGAAGGTGTACTGAAGGTGTACTGCAGGAGTACTGAAAGTGTACTGAAGGTCAACTGAAGGAGTACTAATAACCCGATTTCTTTCACTTTGTATTCATGTGGATGATTACGAGCGTGTCTCTCTCAACTAGTTATGAAGATGTAGGTGACCCCATTGTGTAATGTTACGTTATGAAGATGTAGGTGACCCCATAGTGTAATGTTACGTTATGAAGATGTAGATGACTCCGTGGTGTAATGTTATGTTATGACAATCATGTAGATGACTCCATGGTGTAATGTTACGTTATGGAGATGTAGGTGACCCCATGGTGTAATGTTACGTTATGAAGATGTAGGTGACCCCATGGTGTAATGTTACGTTATGAAGGCGTAGGTGACCCCATGGTGTAATGTTACGTTATGGAGATGTAGGTGACCCCATGGTGTAATGTTACGTTATGAAGATGTAGGTGACCCCATGGTGTAATGTTATGTTATGGAGATGTAGGTGACCCCATGGTGTAATGTTACGTTATGGAGATGTAGGTGACCCCATGGTGTAATGTTACGTTATGAAGATGTAGGTGACCCCATGGTGTAATGTTACGTTATGGAGATGTAGGTGACCCCATGGTGTAATGTTACGTTATGAAGGCGTAGGTGACCCCATGGTGTAATGTTACGTTAGGAAGATGTAGGTGACCCCATGGTGTAATGTTACGTTATGGAGATGTAGGTGACCCCATGGTGTAATGTTACGTTATGACAGTCATGTAGATGACCCCATGGTGTAATGCTATGTTATGGAGATGTAGGTGACCCCATGGTGTAATGTTACGTTATGACAGTCATGTAGATGACCCCATGGTGTAATGCTATGTTATGGAGATGTAGGTGACCCCATGGTGTAATGTTACGTTATGGAGATGTAGGTGACCCCATGGTGTTGTGTTACAATTATGTCAGGATGTAAACCACAGTATTACTAGGGTTGCAAAAGGATGTAACCTTTCCCCTAATTCGCAGGTTTTCCAGAAATTCCCAGAATCCTCCAACCTTGATTTCTGGAAAAACCTGAGAATTTGGAAGTATGACCATTCCATTCTAACAGTGATGAGCATGATTATCTATCTCACCTGCTTGTTCATGAAGATATAGATAACAGGGTTGAAGACCGTGCTGGTCTTGGCCATGATCGCGGGGACGATGCTGGCCTCGGGGGTGACCAGGCCCGGGCGTCCGAAGGTGGCCAGCAAGGCCATGACCCCATATGGCAACCAGCACATCAGGTACACCATCACCATGACGACCACCATGACGAGAACACGCTGCTCCCTCTTCCTGCTCATAGCTGTGTTGATGGCGGTAACCTGCCCGAGGCAATAAGCAGGGAAGGAGAGACGACAGTCGATGAAAGAGAAAGATACCAAAGGAAAAAGAGGTAACAGAGGGGGGGGGGGGCATAGACAGACAGGAAGCGAGAGAGAACAACCTTTAGAATGTCATTCTTGCTCGTCAGACACGGGGAACACAATGGCATTAGAGGGGAATCAGAGAAAGACAATGAAGGGAATGAGATGGAATGGCTTTATACCCAGACAGGCATGTTCTGACAAACAAACAGAAAGTGCTTAGCTACTGTTTAGGAGTCCTCATTTTATAGATTTTCCCCTAATTGTAAACAGTTGGTCGGCACCAGAGGAGGCTGGTGGGAGGAGCTATAGGAGGACGGGCTCATTATAATGGCATGAATTACCTTTATTTAACTAGGCAAGTCAGTTAAGGACAAATTCTTATTTACAATGACCTCCTACCCCGGCCAAACCCAGACGACGTTGGGCCAATTGTGCTCCGCCCCACGGGACTCCCAATCACGGCCGACTGTGTTACAGCCTGGAAATTAACCAGGGTCTGTAGTGACGCCTCTACCACCGAGATGCAGTGCCTTAGACCGCTGCATCACTCGGGAGCCCCGTTCCATCAAACACATCATATGGAAACCATGGAAACCACGTTAAACTCCTTCCATTATTAATTCCATTCCAGACATTACAATGAGATGTACTCCTATAGCTCCTCCCACCAGCCTCCTCTGTTAGGCACAATGCAACATCAGGGATACATGTCACATGTCTTGACATGGCTGGATTCTGAGGAACACACTCATGCACTGACACTATAGAAACACACACACACACTAGAAACACACACACACACTAGAAGCACACACACTAGAAACACACACACACTAGAAACACACAGACACTATAGAAACACACACACTATAGAAACACACACACACATACTATAGAAACACACACACACACACTAGAAACACACACACTATAGAAACACACACACACACACTAGAAACACACACACTATATTAACACACACACACACAGTACCCGCTGAACTTCTTTCTCTGCACAAACTTGAGCTGTTTTATTTTCACTGTCTGCATTGTTTCCCAATGGCCGCCCATCATATCAAATCAAATGTTATTTGTCACATGCTTCGTAAACAGGTGTAGACTAACAGTGAAATGCATACTTACGGCCCTTCCCAACAATTCAGAGATATTCTGAATTCAAAGATAAATAATAGTAAAAAAAATATATAAGAATCACACGTGGACCAAACAAACAAGTTTCCACGGAGACAGACACACCGACAGCAACCCGGGTTCAAAAGGCCTCAGTGCTGACATGATTTAGGGGATCGGAGTGTTTTTATTTTATTTATTTATAATTTTACCCCCTTTTCTCCCCAATTTCGTGGTATCCAATTGTTAGTAAATCTCTTGTCTCATCGCTACAACTCCCGTACGGGCTCGGGAGAGACGAAGGTCGAAAGCCATGCGTCCTCCGAAACACAACCCAACCAAGCCGCACTGCTTCTTAACACTTTGGTTTCCATTGGGCTGTCCATTATTGTTACAATGTCTGTTGGTGCGTGTGAGTACCTGTGCTGTGTATTTTGGCTTTCATGCCATTGTGGATTGCGCAGATGATTATGGGTCTCGTCCAGTGTGTTATTTATTCGAGGTACTCCTCGCTCTTTTGTTTTGGGTTTCTACCCTGTGTTTTGTTATGTGTTTGTTTGGTCTACGTCCCCGTGCCTTTACACGGCACGCCGTCATTTAGGCTTAATAAAAAAAACTATTACTCATTCCTGCGCCTGTCTCCCGAATCATTCATGCCAGCGTGACGCACTCGAACAACATCAGAAAAAAACATTACTGAAGCCTCAAACAACTTCCAGGTTTCAGCCATCAATCACTAATCTCATGGCAGCTAATCATGACAACAAGATTCACTCAATCCGTCTCTGCCTTTGTCTCGCCAAAGACAACCCTGTGATGATTTGATAACTGTTGGAGGTCTCTTCCCACTCCCCTATGTATTGTGGGTTAGGGTTAACTAGACACTAACGAACAAGGAAGTATTATCACATTTCAAAGTATTTTGATATAAATTATATCCAAACATTACCATAATTATTATGTTTACAGTGGGAATTACCAGTAAATTGGTTAAAGTTTGGACTGCTTGGGACTCTTTATTCATGCTGCTGTTGAGGCCTCTGCGTCATAAGCAACTTTTTTCAGTTTGGCCTAGAGGCAGAGACCAATTTAAACAAAAGCATTTTAAGTAGGAAAAGGTCCGAATTGGAGAGGAAATGTCAAATCTTCGATAGATGCTAGGTTTTTCATCCACTCTCCATTTTGGCTCTAAACAACACTTTGGGCCATAAAATAACTGTTCATCTGGGGAAAGGGGACTAAATGGGTTCAAAAAGCATTAGATTGAATCCATTAAGCGTCCTTTGATTTCCCCCAAAACAATCGACTAAAAGACCGATTGGGTAATTCATGACTTGGCTCAGTGACTTTAAAAGCCTTGGTAAGAGGAGATACAAACACAGAAAAGAAAATGTCCCTCAAGGAGCATTGTGTTGTAGCCAAGAAGAGGTCAACATTATTGACATCCCTAAAGGTTCTTAGAAATAAAGTAATGTATAGTTTTGTATTTGGTCCCATATTCATACCACACAATGACTATACCAGGCACAGCCAGAAGAGGACTGGCCACCCCTCATAGCCTGGTTTCTCTCTAGGTTTCTTCCTAGGTTTTGGCCTTTCTAGGGAGTTTTTCCTAGCCACCGTGCTTCTACACCTGCATTGCTTGCTGTTTGGGGTTTTAGGTTGGGTTTCTGTACAGCACTTTGAGATATCAGCTGATGTAAGAAGGGCTATATAAATACATTTGATTTGATTTGATTTGACTACATCGACTACATTACTCTACAAACTTGCTAGATGCATTTGCAGTTCGTTTTGGTTGTGTTTCAGATCATTTTTGTGCCCAAGAGAAAATAATGGTAAATAATGTATGAGTGAGAAAGTTACAGAGGGTCAAAGATCATAACCCCAAGACATGCTAACCTCTCACTATTACCAATAACAGGGGAGCCCCCCCCCCCCCCCCCACCCCACCTCACTAGCTCTGACTTTGCTGATAGCTCCTTTATTGGGGGAAAATGTACTTACTATGACTGTGATATGTGGACGACCCACCTATCTGTCTTAAGCTGACTGCACTAACTGTAAGTAGTTCTGGATAAGAGTGTCTGCTAAGTCAGGGGTTCCCAAATTTTTTCACACAGGCCCCTCTTCCAGCATTGGGGAACACAACCCCCCCCCCCCCCCCCCCCCACGCGCCATGTCTATTTCTATGGGCAAAAGCACTGTTCATGACACAAACTGTTTACACCCCTCTTATTTGCGGAGAGAACAGGTTTTAAAGCTTATTTCTTGCAATTCTATCCACTTTGCCAGGTCTAATGTGTATTCATGTCATATTTGAGTGACTCATTCATTAAAACAAAATCTATGGACTAAAAAAAACTAACTAAAAAACAGCTGACATGTTGATCTGGACATTTCTGACAAATTATAAATAGCTCTCTAAGGGCTGCAATGACTGGCATGACAAGAGGAAATGATGATGCACTACCCAATTTAGAAAATGCACCTTGTGCAAAGTTGAAAGCCGGACTGAGTTTATTTGCTGACCCCCTCACCCAACTGTTTGGGAACCACTGTGCTAAATGACTCAAAAGTAAGTTTTTTGGTGTTTTTTTGCATACAGTATAGCTCAGTAATTTAATGTTGTGGTGTTACAGCATGAATTCAAAATGGATTAAATAAATAAACATCTCACCATTTACACACCACAACTCATAATGACAAAGTGAAAACATGTTTTTAGACATTTTTGTACATATATTGAACATTGAAACATAAATAGCTCATTTACCTAATTACAGCTGTGAGTCTTTCTGGGTAAGTCTTTGAGAGCTTTGCACACCTGGATTGTACAATATTTGCCCATTATTAAATAAAAAATTCTTTAAGCTCTGTGAAATCGGTTGTTAAAATCATTGCTAGACACCCATTTTCAGGTCTTGCAATAGATTTTCAAGAAGATTTAAGTCAAAATGGTAACTCGGACACTCAGGAACATTCACTGTCTTATTGGTAAGAAATTCCTGTGCAGATTTGGCCTCATGTTTTAGGTTATTGTCGTGCTGAAAGGTGAATTAATCTCCCAGTGTCTGGTGGAAAGCAGACTGAACCTCGAAGCAGACTGAACCTCTAAGCAGACTGAACCTCGAAGCAGACAGAACCCTCGAAGCAGACTGAACCTCTAAGCGGACGGAACCTCTAAGCAGACTGACCTTCTAAACAGACTGAACCTCTAAGCAGACGGAACCTCTAAGCAGACTGACCTTCTAAGCAGACGGAACCTCTAAGCAGACTGAACCTCTAAGCAGACTAAACCTCTAAGCAGACTAAACCTCGAAGCAGACTGAACCTCGAAGCAGACGGAACCCTCGAAGCAGACTGAACCTCTAAGCAGACGGAACCTCTAAGCAGACTGACCTTCTAAGCAGACGGATCCTCTAAGCAGACGGAACCCTCGAAGCAGATTGACCTTCTAAGCAGACGGAACCCTCGAAGCAGACTGAACCTCTAAGCAGACGGAACATCTAAGCAGACTGACCTTCTAAGCAGACGGAACCTCTAAGCAGACGGAACCCTCAAAGCAGACTGACCTTCTAAGCAGACGGAACCCTCGAAGCAGACTGAACCTCTAAGCAGATGGAACGTTTAAGCAGACTGACCTTCTAAGCAGACTGATCCTCGAAGCAGACTGAACCTCGAAGCAGACTGAACCTCTAAGCAGACTGAACCTCTAAGCAGACTGATCTTCGAAGCAGACTGATCTCTCGAAGCAGACTGAACCCTCGAAGCAGACTGAACCTCGAAGCAGACTGAACCTCGAAGCAGACTGAACCTCGAAGCAGACTGAACCTCGAAGCAGACGGAACCCTCGAAGCAGACTGAACCTCTAAGCAGACGGAACCTCGAAGCAGACTGACCTTCTAAGCAGACTGAACCTTTAAGCAGACTGAACCTCTAAGCAGACTGATCCTCGAAGCAGACTGAACTCTCGAAGCAGACTGAACCTCGAAGCAGACTGAACCTCTAAGCAGACTGAGCCTCGAAGCAGACTGAACTTCGAAGCAGACTGAACCCTCGAAGCAGACTGAACCCTCGATGCAGACTGAACCTCTTTTCCTCTAGGATTGTGCCTGTGCTTACACAGTGCCTTCAAAAAGTATTCACACCCCTTGACCTTTTCCACATTTTGTGTTACAGACAAAATTTTAAATTGATTAATTTAGCCTAGACACAATACCCTATAATGTCAAAGTATAATGATGTTTTTCGAATTTTGTACTAATGAATAAAAAATGAAAAGCTGAAATGTCTTGAGTCATTAAGTATTCAATCCCTTTGTTATGACAAGGAGTCTAAATAAATCCAGCAGTAGAAATGTGCTTAACAAGTCACATAATAAGTTGCATGGACTCACTCTGTGTGCAATAATAGTGTTTAAACATGATTTTGAATGACTACTTCATCTCTGTACCCCCCACAATTATCTGTAAGATCCCTAAGTTGAGCAGTAAATTTCAAACACAGATTCAACCACAAATACCAGGGAGATTTTCCAATGCCTTGCAAGGGCACCTATTGATAGATGAGTTTTTAAAAAAGCAGACATTGAATGAGCATGAGCATGGGCATGGTAAAGTTATTAATTACACTTTGGATGGTGTATCAATACACCCAGTCACTACAAAAATACAGGCGTCCTTCCTAACTCAGTTGCCGGAGAGGAAGGAAACCACTCAGGGATTTCACCATGAGGCCAATGGTGACTTTAAAACAGTTACAGAGTTTAATGACTGTGATAGGAGAAAACTGAGGATGGATCAACAACATTGTAGATATTTCCCAATACTAACCTAATTGACAGAGGGAAATGAAGGAAGCCTGTACAGAATAAAAATATTCCAAAACATGCATCCTGTTTACAACAAGGCGCTAAAGTAACACTGCAAAAAATGTGTCAAAGCAATTCACTTTTTTACCATGAATACAAAGGATTATGTTTGGGGCAAATCCAATACAACACATTACTGAGTGCCACTCTCCATATTTTCAAGCATAGTGGTGGCTGCATCATGTTGAGAGTATGCTTGTAATTGTTAAGGACTGGGGAGTTTTTCAGGATAAAAAAGAAACAGAATGGAGCTAAACACAGGACAAATCCTAGAGGAAAACCTGGTTCACTCTGCTTTTCACCAGACACTGGGAGATGAATTCCCATTTTAGCAGGACAATAACCTAAAACACAAGGCCAAATCTACACTGGAATTTCTTACCAATAATACAGTGAATGCTCCTGAGTGGCAAAGTTACAATTTTGACTTAAATCTACTTAAAAATGTATGGAAAGACCTGAAAATGGGTGTCTAGCAATGATCAACAACCAATTTGGCAGAATTTGAAGAATTTTGACAAATAAAAATGGGCAAATGTTGCACAATCCAGGTGTGGAAAGCTCTTAGAGACTTACCCAGAAAGACTCACAGCTGTAATCACAGCCAAATGAGCTTCTCCAAGTATTGACTCAGGTGTGTGAATACTTATGTAAATTTAATTTTCAATAAGTTGCTAACATTTCTAAAAACATGTTTTCGTTATGGGGTATTTTGTGTAGCTATTCTGTGTAGATCCATTCAGTTTTCTGTTTTTCCTGAAAAATTCTCCAGTCCTTATCGATTACAAGCATACCCACAACATGATCACAGCCATTACACTCTTTAACTGTTTTAAAGTCAACATTGACCTCGTGTTAAAATCCCTGAGCAGCTTCCTTCCTCTCCGGAAACTGAGTTAGGATGGATGCCTGTATCTTTGTCCTGTCTTCGTGTATTGATTCTTTCTGAAGGCATTGTATATGGAGTACGGAAGATGTATTGGTGGCCTGAGATCAGTGAAACAATACTACATAGAGTAGAAGCAGCAGTAAGGGAAAGGGGGATACCTAGTCAGTTGTACAACTGAATACCTTCAACTGAAATGTGAATCAGAGAGGTAAGGGGGGCTGCCTTAATCGGCATCTTCAGCACACGGGGAACAATGGGTTAACTACCTTGCTCAAGGGCAGAGTGACAGATTTACCTTGTCAGCTCGGGGATTTGATCCAGCAACCGTTCAGTTACTGGCCCAACGCTCTAACCACTAGGCTACCTGCAGTAGCAGTAGTAGTAGCAGCAGTAGTAGTAGCAGCAGCAGCAGCAGCAGCAGCAGCAGCAGCAGCAGTAGTAGTAATAGCAGTAGCAGTAGTAGCAGCAGCAGTAGTAGTAGTAGTAGTAGTAGTAGTAGTAGTAGTAGTAGTAGTAGTAGTAGCAGCAGCAGCAGTAGTAGCAGCAGCAGCAGCAGTAGTAGTAGTAGTAGTAGTAGTAGCAGCAGCAGTAGCAGCAGCAGCAGTAGTAGTAGTAGCAGTAGCAGTAGCAGTAGTAGCAGCAGTAGTAGTACTAGCAGTAGTAGCAGTAGTAGTAGTAGTAGCAGCAGCAGTAGCAGTAGCAGTAACAGTAGTAGCAGTAGTAGTAGTAGCAGCAGTAGTAGTAGTAGTAGTGGTAGTAGCAGTAGCAGTAGTAATAGCAGCAGCAGTAGTGTAACGGATGTGAAATGGCTAGCTAGTTAGCGGTGGTGCGCGCTAGCAGCCTTTCAGTTGGTTACGTCACTTGCTCTGAAACCTTGAAGTAGTGGTTCCCCTTGCTCTGCAAGTGCCGTGGCTTTTGTGGAGCGATGGGTAACGATGCTTCGTGGGCGACTGTTGTTGATGTGTGCAGAGGGTCCCTGGTTCGCGCCTGTGTCGGGGCGAGGGGACGCTCTAAAGTTAAACTGTTGCAGTATCAGTAGTAGTAGTAGTAATAGCATCTCCTGTTTCTGTAGCTGAGACAGCTTGATGTACAAGTACCACAAGACCACTGAGTTAGTAACTTCACATCATAACCCTAACCTTCAATGAGTATTCAACCTCTCTGTAGTGTGAACAAAGAACCCATTGTCTTTTGGATTTCCTCGGCAGCTACTGCAGTCCATTTATTTTATGCAGTCGCAAAAAAATTGTTTTCGATTTTCGATTTAGATTTTTTTTTGTGGTATTAAATATAATAAAAAGGTGCTGTGTCATTGTGTGCCAGGTTTACTCTGGCTGACACTGTAATGGCAATGAACTAGAATAATTAGCATGTGTCAAATGAGTGTCCCTCTCTGGGGACAAAACAGTCTGAAATCTGGTCACATTGGAAGTTTCATTTTAATAACAGCATGGCCCGTGTTAAGACTATGACGGACCCTCAGACGGTCTGAATGTGATTGCCTTTTACCTCCGTTGCCCTCACAAGCTACACACAAAACAAAAAAAACTATGTTTATGAGGACTTGTGGTATAAACGTAGGCGAGGGGAAACACTGGTGGATACCACCTCACAAATGCACTTCTATACGTGCTTAATTGTATGTAAAATTAACTTAAACTGTGGCCTGCATAAACGTATTAAGAGCCACGGGTCATTCTAGAGCCCTGTCTCCATGCCATGTCTCAGTAGTCTGACTGACCAGCTACACTACATATAGTGCTGTGAACAGAACATGGCAGGTTGTTCCGGGTGTTAAATTGGAATTACATGAGCTGTCAAACAATGTAATGTCAGTGAAAGGCAAGGGAGAATACCATATGGTCAACTTTTTTTTTGCCTGAAATGTATTTGAACATTAGCAATGTTTACAGTACATCTACGCGACATCCTTTCAACTCCGGCCAACAATCAATCTGGAAGTCTATACTGCCCCACACCAGTGTCTCCTTAAAGCAAGCCAACAACTGCGAGAAGCCACTTTCTTTGCAGACACAGCGCCGGCACCAGCCCACAAATTAGAGTGCCTTAATGGGCTTAATTAATCCACATAATCAGTCAATTTAAAGCAGTAGACAACCTAAATGGATTAAACGTGTGCAGCCGACTTTGCACCGGTCGGTGAAAATCCCCTAATGCTGGAATGAGTCGATACCTCGCGTCCCCCGTGCTGTCTGCTTCCTTCAGCGCCAGGGACAACATGGACCTGCAGGTAATTATACTGGATTAGTGGAAGGTTGCTTGAATGTCCTTGTGGAAGGTGAAAACTGGGGCCTCTGATTTGAGTGTAATGCTCAGGTTACTGTAATGAATTACCCTTAAGGTGCGGGAAGTGCTGGGAGAGCAAGAAACCTGTGGCCTCTCATGCCCATGTAATGTCCAATCTATTTCCAGCGTGTGTCGTATCACCGAGGAGTTTGGTGATAAATGACATGTTCATATGCCCCCTTCCCCACCGTCTCTATATTTTAGATGGAGGTGATTAGCATCGGTGGCTCGCCAGCCTTGGAATAGGTGAGCCTCTATGTCGACTGGGCAGTGAAGCGAAAGCAAAATGACCGTGTACTGTTAGCCGAGGAAAGACAAACAGGCATCTTTCACCTTTAGGGCTGCATGCCTCAAGCAACAACCCACAAACCTGCCACCCGCACCACCGCATGGCTTCCCTCGGAAGACTCTTATAAAGCAGAGGACAGATCAATGTGGGTTAGCATCTGCCAAACAAAAGAGGTCTGCCATTATGTATCGTCTACGTCTCACAATCTTGGGAGAGATGAGCAGGAACGGAATGGTTTACAAAATATGAAAAACTTTCTGAGTGAAGACTGGATTTCATAATCCTGAGACCAGAACCACACCAGTTTTTCTCAGGGGCTTTTAAAATCAAGGCAAGGCATGAAACCAAGGCAAGGCCTGAAATCAAGGCAAGGCCTGAAACCAAGGCAAGGCCTAAAACCAAGGCAAGGCCGCAATCAAGTGTTATAGCGATGCTTATTCTGACCTCTGGATAGGTTTCCTTTCCTAAAATTCTGTATAATGAGGAAGAATCTGTGGATGGGAATCATAAGGGAATCAATCAGGCCATCTTGAAGTTCTAATGATTGACACACAACAGTATCTGTTCATTCATTATAGTCCTTTAAAAACCTGCTGTATGTAAAATATTTTGTGCTATTGGAAAATAAAAATGTTTGACTTTGGATGACCAAGTAATGATGTTTGTTTACAACTTTAGGTCTGTTTTCCTAAGAAGAAGTTAAATTTCAAATCAGACTCAAACAGTCACACAATGACATGTTCCCAAACACACACCAGACACACACCAAGCCCAGAAAGACACACACCAACCCGATAAATATACACACACCAAACCCAGAAAGACGCACACCAACCCCAGAAAGACACACACCAAGCTCAGAAAGACGCACACCAGACACACACCAAGCTCAGAAAGACACACACCAACCCCAGAAAGACACACACCAAGCTCAGAAA
Organism: Salvelinus fontinalis; assembly: GCF_029448725.1. NCBI lineage: Eukaryota > Metazoa > Chordata > Actinopteri > Salmoniformes > Salmonidae > Salvelinus > Salvelinus fontinalis. The sequence goes on from NC_074690.1 coordinate 13,302,255, forward strand.
GACACACACCAACCCCAGAAAGACACACACCAACCCCAGAAAGACACACACCAAGCTCAGAAAGACAAACACCAAGCTCAGAAAGACACACACCAAGCTCAGAAAGACACACACCAACCCTAGAAAGACACACACCAGACACACACCAACCTCAGAAAGAAACACACAAACCCCATAAAAACACACACCAGACACACACCAGCCTCAGAAAGACACACACGCAGCACTTTTGACTGCCTGTTTCGCTTCAGCATTACAATTCCAGAGTCCACTTGGAGTCCCTGCCAGTCCTGCTGTAGCCTGTTAAATGTGATAGATCGTACACTTTGGGTCTCCCACATTAGGCTACACGAGGCTATAGTGGCCTGCTGAGACTCACTTGTTAAGGGCTCTCTCAGTAAGAAGACTAAACACTCAACTGCGCCCAGCAACAAACGCTCACAATCATTTGACATTTTAGGTGACACTCTTATCCAGAGAGACTTACAGTAGTGAGGGCATACATTTTCATATCCCCCCCCCCCCCCCCACCCCTGTAATTGTTCCCCCGTGATGAATCTAACCCAAAACCCTGTCATTGCAAGCGCCATGCTCTACCAACAGAGACACACGGGACCCCACCAAACCCTCCTTCCCTTTGTGTCACACCATCAAGGAGTTTCCCTTCTGTGTGAGAGGTCAGACACAGGGAATTATTATTGCTTTAAAACTTCTTCTCAATAGGGGGTGCTGTTTGCACTTTGTAATAATTTCGTTCCCAAATTAAACTGCCTCGTACTCAATTCTTGCTCGTACAATATGCATATTATTATTACAATTGGATAGAAAACACTCTCTAGTTTCTAAAACCGTTTGAATTATATCTGTGAGTGAAACAGAACTGGACTTAGAGCAATTTTCCTATGTGGATGTGAGAATGCAGAATTCTGCAAGCTGTTCCCAGATCAGTTTATTAATTTGCCTGTCTTCTATTGGTTGAGATGCACTGCATACGCCTTCCCCTGGATGCCAGTGAATAGTGAGACTTGAAATGGAGTCTCTAGGCAGATCTGAAAGGTTATAAATGGCTTGGGAAGGAAAGGTCCGGTCTTTGCCCTCTTCGCTCTGACGCAGGAAGGACCTTGGCATATCGTACTAGAAGCTCCGGTTATAGCTCTTAGATATATCCGGCTGTGTTTTTATTCGATATAGGCGTTAAAGACATCATAATGTTGTTATTTTAAACCAAGTTATATCAGTTTATGTCAGTATATTGCGATTTTCGGGTATTTATTTGTGTGGCGTTCTAGGGAGTTGGGTATCTCTGGCTCACATTGCTAATGTTTACTGCTAATTGCAACGTTGAAGACTACATTCTACAACCGAGCTACGATTCTTTTGGACAAAGGACAACTTTCCCAAGATTCTGATGCAAGCACATCAAAAAGTAAGAACTATTTATGCTGTTAATTCGTTGTTCTGTTGAAAAATGTAAAATGCATATTCCGCCATTAATTTCTGTGCGGTCTCGCTTTAACGCACGCTGTATGTCGTAGTAACGTTCATTTTAAAAATGTGACACAGCGATTGCATTAAGAACTAATGTATCTTTCATTTGCTGTCCAACCTGTATTTTTTAGTCAAGTTTATGATTAGTTATCGATTAGAATAGGTGCCTCTCCCAAGATTTCTCCTGACATTTTCTTTGCAGCTTGGCTACTTTTGTCATTGTATAACCACGATTTGTGCCGCTAAATATGCACATTTTTGAACAAACTCTATATGTATTGTGTAATATGATGTTATAGGACTGTCATCTGAAGAATTCTGAGCAGGTCCGTGAAAAAATTAATATCTTTTGCTGGGTTATACGTTATCGCTATTTTTGGCTTGAATCAATGCTGTTGTGTGGTTTGCTATTGTGGTAAGCTAATATAATGCTATATTGTGTTTTCGCTGTAAAACACTTAAAAAATCTGAAATATTGGCTGGATTCACACGATGTTTGTCTTTCATTTGCTGTACGCTGTGTATTTTTCAGAAATGTTTCATGATGAGTATTTAGGTAATTCACATTGCTCTCTGTAGTTATTCTAGTCGCTTTGGTGAGAGTTGTGATGGTGGCTGCAATGGTAAACTATGATTTATACCTGAAATATGCACATTTTTCTAACAAAACATATGCTATACAATAAATATGTTATTAGACTGTCATCTGATGAAGTTGTTTCTTGGTTAGTGGCTATTTTATCTTTATTTGGTCGAATTTGTGATAGCTACCTATGCAGGAAAAAAATGGTGGAGTAAAAAAAGTGGTGTCTTTTGCTAACGTGGTTAGCTAATAGATTTACATATTGTGTCTTCCCTGTAAAACATTTTAAAAATCAGAAATTATGGCTGGATTCATAAGATGTGTATCTTTCATCTGGTGTCTTGGACTTGTGATTTAATGATATTTAGATGCTAGTATTTACTTGTGACGCTATGCTAGGCTATGCTAGTCAGCTTTTTTACTGATGGGGGTGCTCCCGGATCCGGGATTGGGAGGAATTAGAGGTTAACTGAAGGAAAAATAAAAAACTGTGTTTTTAAAGCATTACATTGAGGCAAAGCACCGCCAGGTGTTCTTAAAGCATTATGTTGATGCAAAGCACCGCCAGGTGTCATTAAAGCATTATGTTGAGGCAAAGCACCGCCAAGTGTTATTAATGTCACGCCTGCTCCTGCTCTTGCCCCTGGCGGTTGAGGGCGCCAGGCTGCCCTGCATTACGCACTCCTGCCACCATCATTTACGCACACCTGCCTTCCCTTGTCACGCGCTTCAGCGATATTGGACTCACCTGGACTCACTCAATCCCCTGTTTATTACCTCCTCTATGTTTGTCAGTTCCCCAGCTCTGTTCCCTGCTGCTGCATTGTTTGTCATCTGTCTTTGTGTTTCCCAGTTCTAAAGCTGTTTCTGTCCTGTTGCCTGTCCATTCCTAATTAAATGTCAACTCCCAGTACCTGCTCCTATTCTCTAGCGTCATTCCTTATAACTAAAGCATTACGTTGAGGCAAAGTACAGACAGTTATTATTATAGCATTATGCTGAGGCAAAGCAACGTCAGGTGTTATTATAGCATTATGCTGAGGCAAAGCAACGTCAGGTGTTATTATAGCATTATGTTGAGGCAAAGCAACGCCAGGTGTTATTAAAGCATTATGTTGAGGCAAAGCAACACCAGGTGTTATTAAAGCAGGTTGAGGCAAAGCAGCACCAGGTGTTATTAAAGCAGGTTGAGGCAAAGCAACACCAGGTGTTATTAAAGCATTATGTTGAGGCAAAGCAACGTCAGGTGTTATTATAGCATTATGTTGAGGCAAAGCACCACCAGGTGTTATTATAGCATTATGTTGAGGCAAAGCAACACCAGGTGTTATTATAGCAGGTTGAGGCAAAGCAACACCAGGTGTTATTAAAGCATTATGTTGAGTCAAAGCAACACCAGGTGTTATTATAGCATTATGTTGAGGCAAAGCAACACCAGGTGTTATTATAGCATTATGTTGAGGCAAAGCAACACCAGGTGTTATTATAGCATTATGTTGAGGCAAAGCAACACCAGGTGTTATTATAGCATTATGTTGAGGCAAAGCAACACCAGGTGTTATTAAAGCATTATGCTGAGGCAAAGCAACGTCTGGTGTTATTATAGCATTATGTTGAGGCAAAGCAACGTCAGGTGTTATTATAGCATTATGCTGAGGCAAAGCAACGTCTGGTGTTATTAAAGCAGGTTGAGGCAAAGCAACGTCAGGTGTTATTATAGCATTATGCTGAGGCAAAGCAACGTCTGGTGTTATTAAAGCAGGTTGAGGCAAAGCAACACCAGGTGTTATTAAAGCAGGTTGAGGCAAAGCAACACCAGGTGTTATTATAGCATTATGTTGAGGCAAAGCAACACCAGGTGTTATTAAAGCAGGTTGAGGTTAGAAGTTTAGAGTCAATTGGAGGTGAAGTTCAGGGGGGTGCAGTGATTTTAAATCAGAACGCAACGGTTAGTTTCACCTTTCAGAATCTCAAAGAGGCTCTATGCTGAGGCAAACAGGTCACATGTGAGATGGTTTTATCACTTGATGATGGATTTAGAAGTCTCTGTAGAACTGGATGAAAACCTGCTCAGGCGTGGAGGAGTGCTGAGATATATTCAGGCTTGGAGGAGTGCTGAGATATATTCAGGCTTGGAGGAGTGCTGAGATATATTCAGGCTTGGAGGAGTGCTGAGACATATCCTGGCTTGGAGGAGTGCTGAGATATATTCCGGCTTGGAGGAGTGCTGAGATATATTCCGGCTTGGAGGAGTGCTGAGATATATTCCGGCACCATAAGCGCCAGCTCTATGCAAGTAAAAATATAAACAATGAAAAAGCAGAAGTGACATATTGGAGCTCCTGAGTGGCACAGTAGTCTAAGGCACTGTATCTCAGTGCTTGAGGCGTCACTACAGACCCTGGTTTGATTCCAGACTGTATCACAACCGGCCGTGATTGGGAGTCCCATATGGCGGCGCACAATTGGCCCAGCATCGTCCGGGTTTGGGGAGCGTTTGGCCAGGGTAGGCTGTCATTGTAAATAAGAATTTGTTCTTAACTGACTTACCTAGTTAAATAAATAAAATATTGAACACATGGAGCATCCGAGATCGCTCCAGCAAACACCCGTGGAAAGACAAAAAAGGAAAGGAAAATCTTTAGATTCCACCAACTCTTTCATGCACTGCCTTGAAACCTTAAAGGGTCTTGTTTAACTATACGTGAGTGTTGTCCTGGTTGATGAGTTCGTATTGGGTCAGCTACACTGCTGCCACCAAACCCAACCGTCTGGAGAGCTTCCAGAGAGCCAAAGTGTCTGCCTGTCTGCATGCCTTCATTCCAACCAGGAACATAATAATACGTTTGAAGAACAAGAACTCGTGGTCAAGGCCAATTAGGTACTACTTGTGTTGTTAAGGAGATGAGCTATTTAGATAAATGTACTGAGATAATGCACGAGTACAATGGTCCTGAGGAGCGTCAGAGTCTACAGGCTTCAGCTGTTGTATTCAAGGACAAGAAGCCTGTCACACACCTTAGTATTCAATTAACCAATATTACTCATGTGGTTGTTTTGAGCTGCAGTGAACACGAGCGTGAGGCTTTTTGATCTTTCTTAACCCTTTAAACCTATTCTCAACTGGCTGGTAGAGCATGTTTTGACAATGGATTTAGAAGTGGATATTTAAAAAATCTTCACTAGATCTTGAATGGTCAACTACCACCCCCCCCCCCCCCATAATATGTGTCCTTTTGCAGTTCAGTGTTGGGGCACTCTAACTTTACCCACTCAGAGGCTATAATAAAACTCGAAATCAGTCCCCAAAGATGTGGGATAAAGGCAGGAATTCAGTTGGTGAGGGATTCATATTGCACCATTAGTAGAGACCTTGAAGAGTAGGAATACTGAAAACAAATAGTTACAATGTAAAAAGGCTCAAAAGCAAGAATTCTTTGAGAAAGAAATTGTTCAACCAGGCGGTTGATATGTCAGTAAAAAGTATGGTGGATTTATTTTGTATTAAAAATACTTATTTTGGTGAAAAAATTTAATTTAATTGTTGAAGGCAACTATATTAGGTATCATAAATTGGTTAAACCACATTTCATGACCCATGACCCATCAATCGATATTCAGACTTAAGGTTGCCTATAAATGTATGCCTATAATAGTAATACTCTTTAAGATTAGTCTGAACATGTGGTAAACACGGTGGAAGAAACTAGATCAATGGAAATTTTAAGAAAACCACAGAGAGGGACATTGCACTATTCAGCACTTGAAAATTACATTAATTTCAATGTATACTGAAGAAAAATATTAACACATTCATTTCAATGTATACTGAACAAAGATATAAACTAAACATGCAACAATTGCAAAGATTTTACTGAGTTACAGTTCATAGCAGGAAATCAGTCAACTGATATAAATTCATTAGGCACTAATCTATGGATTTCACATGACTGGGAATATAAATAAGCATATTTTGGTCACAGTAACCTTAAAAAAAGGTAGGGGCATGGATCAGACAAACAGTCAGTATCTGGTGTGACCGCCATTTGCCTCACGCAGTGCAACACATCTCCTTCACATAGAGTTGATAAGGCTGTTGATTGTGGCCTGTGGAATGTTGTCCCACTCTGCTGTTGGATAATGGCGGGACCTGGAATAATCTGCCGTACACGTCAATCCAGAACATCCCAAACATGCTCAATGGGTGACATGTTTGGTGAGTATGCAGGCCATGGAAGATCTGGGACATTTTCAGCTTCCAGGAATTGTGTACAGATCCTTGCAACATGGGGCCCGTGCATTATCATGCTGAAACATGAGGTGATGGCCACGGATGAATGGCACAACAATGGGCCTAAGGATCTCATCACGGTAACTCTGTCATCGGTAAATAGCAATTGTTTTCGTTGTTCTTATGCCTGCCCATACCATAACACCACCGCAACCATGGGGCACTCTGTTCTCAACGTTGACATCAGCAAACCGCTCGCCCACATGACGCTATACATGTGGTCTGTGGTTGTGAGGACAGTAGGACGTACTACCAAACACTCTAAAACAACATTGGAGGTGGCTTATGGTAGAGAAAGGAACATTTAATTCTCTGGCAACAGCACTGCTGGACATTCCTGCAGTCAACATGCCAATCGCATGCTCCCTCAAAACTTAAGTCATCTGTGGCATTGTGTTGTGTGACAAAGCGGTACATTTTAGTGTGGCCTTTTATTTTCCCCAGCACAAGGTGCACCTGTGTAATTATCATACTGTTTAATCAGCTTCTTGATATTCCACACCTGTCAGGTGTATGGATTATTTTGGCAAAGGAGAAATACTCACTAACAGGGATGTTAACAAATTTGTGCACAAAACTTGAGATAAATAAGGTTTTTGTGCATATGGATAATTTCTGAGATATTTTATTTCAGCTCATGAAACATGGGACCAACATTTCACATGTTTTTGTTCAGTAAAATGTACTATTCAAATTTGGACATACACAAATTACCATAATTGATTTATCCGTCCTTATTTAACAATGCTTACTACTGTACTATTGTTGAAATGAGTAAAAATGCTATGCAAATTTCCATTGTAAAATGGCATTGCTATTATGACTTTGGACTTCTTAACCACCGGGTAGAGCTCTGTTATTTCTTAAATAAACATAAAGTTGAGGGGAAAAAACTATTGGAGTTCTTACTGTAGTAATATAATATAATATAATATATAATATATAGTATAATATAATAATTTTACTCTTGACAAACATGGTGCAAAAACTAAATATAGGCAGGTTAAGCAAACACCAGGACACCCACTACAGACAGACAGAGATTAATTTACACATGTGCACATGCACATGCACACGCACACACACACACACACACACACACACACACACACACACACACACACACACACACACACACACACACACACACACACACACACACACACACACACACACACACACACACACACACACACACACACACACAGCTCCCAACCTCAGAACAGGGAGAATCTCCTCCCTTGGGCTTTAAACCCATTCAGTATGCCATCAATCTTATTCATTGTCCCAGTATGGCTCCAGTTTTAATGCATTGTAGGGATGCTACATTCCAACAGCAAATTATTTATATTCATGAATATTTTATTTCAAATAACACAAAGAGCAAACCATTAGAGGTGTGAAATTATACATCTGTCAATTTGTGGGTTTTTTTTCAAACGAAATAATAGATTGGCGATGTCAGTTGTTTTTGGAAGGCTTGTATTTATCATAGACATTGGATTGCTGCAGAACACAAAATATCTGTAGCTATCTAAATATCTCGGGTTGTTATTGAGGCTTTCACACTTTGCAGCTACAGTATATTTAACTATTGAACAATTACCACATTTTGTGCACTGCTTTATCATTTGCCTTTTAAATATAATTCACGCATTCCACAGTTTACCACTGTGTTTACCATGAAAGCGATCTTTGCAAACATTGTGGAAATTGCCTTTAATAAAAGGTGCTTTGTTGGTAGTGCAGTACGAATGAATCCCGTCCATCGTTTCCATATAGGTGGATGTCGCCTGATGTCTATGGGAGATATGCACATCTTTAGGATTGTGTCCATAGAGATGTTTATTTAGTTTTCATGGAATGTTTCATGCTATCGTTATTTTAATTAATGACACTTTATTTATTCACTGTGGACTCAGGACAGGAAGACTGTAAAATAATACAATCTCCCGGAGGCTGAGCCATCCTAACATCTGTAAAGGTATTTCCTTCTAGTATCCTTCTAGAATCTTTCTAGAATCTTTCTAGAAATCCTTCTAGAATCTTTCTAGAAATCGTTGTAGAAATCCTTCTAAAATCTTTCTAGAATCCTTCTAGAAATCCTTCTAGAATCTTTCTAGAATCCTTCTAGAAATCCTTCTAGAATCCTTCTAGAATCTTCTGCTTTGATTTAGCAAAGACCCTCAGTTTTCCAAACCAGAAACAAGCAAGTGGCATGGCTTCACTTTTAAATGGAACATTTTAAGGGACAATCTGAAATTGCTACATCCGCTTTTTTTTTTAAACTTTTAATTCATGATATATACCCATTGATTCATGAAGAATACAACTTATACACGGAGTATACAAAACATTAGGAACATCTGCTCTTTCCATGACATAGACTGACCAGGTGAATCCAGGTGAAAGCTATGATCCCTTATTGATGTCACTTGTTAAATCCACTTCCATCAGTGCAGATGAAGGGGAGGAGACAGGTTAAAGAAGGAACATGGATTGTGTATATGTGCCATTCAGAGGGTGGATGGGCAACTCTGCTGGGTGTATCAAGAATGGTCCACCACCCAAAGGACATCTAGCCAACTTGACACAACTGTGGGAAGCATCTAAGTCAACATGGGCCAGCATCCCTGTGAAACCCCTTGTTTTTTCCTTTGTTTGTATACAAAGTAATTGTAAACAAACGCTGCATAGCCTCAAAACATGGTTAAAACCCCAAATTAGTGTACAGATGGAAATAGGTTGGCAAGAAAAATCTGATAATCAGCCAGGCCAGTGTTCCGATGTAGAATTCTCTGGGAAATAAAGATGTCTACTCTTACAAGGCAGACGTGGAGACAGGAGTAAGATTCACAGTGGCTTTCCTGAATATGCCAAAGTATGACAGTGATATTTACGAGAGGGGCAAACCGTTCATCACTCACAATAGTTGAATGAATGTCAGGGCCTCAGCACTCGATGAGCTGCTACACTTTGTATGGACAGATGGTGAAGGAGCTTTGGTGTGAGGCACCAAATTTGATATTTCTGTAGCTAAAGACAGAAAGTAAAATGAGTTTGTTTTGGCAATGCTCAATCTTGTTGTCATTGAGTCAGAGGCTGTAGCCGCTGCACTAAGAAATTAAGTGAATTAACATGAATCAACTCGCCCATTCTAGGAACTGTTAATTGCAGAGGATGATCTGATGCATAGATTAATATGATTAATAAACATTTAAAATAACACCTACACCCACTGAATGTGCTGTAACTGGAAACCCTCTCAGATGGACGGTGACAGCTTGTATGAAGTGGACTGGGTGGAGGGAGATATTAGCAACAAAGCTAACATATTCCTCAACGCTGTGTTGTACACTCTCAAAGAGTTTATTTGACTTTTGCCACCAAAGGTGTGTGAAATGGTGAAGAGCTAATTTGGCAGACCATAAATGTTTGCAAAATGATGAAGAGCTTTTTTTTTAGCTTCTTTTTAGCTTCTTTGAACTTTCTCTTTTTCCCTTTTTGTTTGGACCTGATGCTAAACTATTGTCCCTCTCCGGCGCTCGAGATCATCAGGCTGCTCATTATTACGCACACCTGTCACCATCGTTACATGCATTGGGGCATCATCAGACTCACCTGGACTCAATCACCTGCCCGATTACCTTCCCTATATCTGTCACTCCCAATTTATTCCTTCCCTAAGAGTTATTGTTTCTGTTCTGTTGTTTCATGTTTGTACACTACCCGTGCTTCTTGTTTTATTCCTTGTGTTATTTATCAATTAAAAGTCACTCCCTGAACTTGCTTAACCGACTCCCAGCGTACACGTTACAACTATGAAGAGCTAACTTAGCTCTCTGTCGATTTCTACAGTGACGGGTAGGTAGCTAATTGAGATGCTTCAATGTGGTCCTATGTAGCCCGTTAAATGTTCTTTAGAAACCGTGTGGAGCTTTTTCAGTGCTTTAAAAAAAATCCTTAGAATTTGGAGAGACCTCGTTTTGATGTTGCACTGACAAGCACACCCACAAAATCTACAGCAATACTTTGCGTTCTGTAGCTTGTTCATATTTTTTCTCCATTACATTATATCAACCCATGATGCAGTGAATGGTCCTGTCTTGCAACCTTTTTCAAAAAGGAAGAAAATAAAAATAAAACATTAAAAAAACATTTGGGGGGGACTTCTGTCACTGAGCATGAAAGCAAAAACACTTTGGTAACTAAGCAACACGTGGTAATAAGTGTGAAGTATTCCCTACGGGTCGGGCCAGGTGTGGCAGACCTCGCTTTTCAAAATCACAGATGTGGCAGACCTCGCTTTTCAAAATCACAGATGTGGCTGACCTCGCGAAGTGAAAATCACAGATGTGGCTGACCTCGCTAAGTGAAAATCACAGATTTTTACATTTACATTTAAGTCATTTTAGCAGACGCTCTTATCCAGAGCGACTTACAAATTGGTGCATTCACCTTATGATGATATCCAGTGGAACAACCACTTTACAATATTCACTTTACACTTTACAATATCCACATATCCCTACCGGCCAAACCCTCCCTAACCCGAACCCGGACGACGCTAAGCCAATTGTGCGTCGCCCCATGGACCCCCCGGTCGCGGCCGGCTGCGGCAGAGCCTGGGCGTGAACCCAGAGACTCTGGTGGCGCAGCTAGTACTGCGATGCAGTGCTCTAGACCACTGCGCCACCCGGGAGGCCCGGGCATGTGGCAGACCTCGCTAAGTGAAAATCACAGATGTGGCTGACCTCGCGAAGTGAAAATCACAGATGTGGCTGACCTCGTGAAAGTGAAAATCACAGATGTGACTGACCTCGTGAAAGTGAAAATCACAGATGTGACTGACCTCGTGAAAGTGAAAATCACAGATGTGACTGACCTCGTGAAAGTGAAAATCACAGATGTGGCTGACCTCGTGAAAGTGAAAATCACAGATGTGGCTGACCTCGTGAAAGTGAAAATCACAGATGTGGCTGACCTCGCGAAAGTGAAAATCACAGATGTGTCAAAGCAGAGATGATAATCACCTCAAGCTGAGTGATTGAGGAAAAATGACTAAATCTGAACGGATATTCACTGTTAAGGGATAAATGTCTGTCACTCTATTCCTAAATCGGTGCTCTTATCCATTTTACAGCTAATTGTATTATTAAAAAAGCTTTGACCATCACCAAATGTAGTAGCCTGGGCACCAGTCTCCTTACCTAACATTCCACTCCTTGCCACTCCTGTAATTTTCCAAAGTCTTTGACAAATGACGGTACACAGTGGACATGTAACAAACAAACAGACACTCAAACTGACATACACCAAATACGCAGACAGCACATTGACACCTTAAGAGTATAATTAAGAGGTGTCATTGTAATAAAGACTTCTAAGCACTTTCACTACAAAGCCATGCCTGGTAAATAGCAATTTTTGTCTGAACTAATGAAAGACTACACTCTGTTGTCCATGCCTAATGTTCCTCTATTTTAATGCAACAGGTGTGTGGTATCTTCTTGAAAGCTGTGAATCCCTCTCACACCTTCCTATTGACAGAAAATGGCTGCCCAAATCATCAAGAATTGGACCGGAGAAGAGACATGGTGGAATGGCAATTACCGAGAGGAGAAAAGCTTCCATTGGGAATGAAGGATATTGAAAGAGTCAAACAGAGAATTAAACAGACAGAGAAAGAATCAGACAAAGGGTCGGACAGAGAAAGAGTCAGACAGAGAAAGAGTCAGACAGAGAAAGAGTCAGACAGAGAAAGAATCAGACAGAGAAAGAATCAGACAGAGAGGGTCAGACAGAGAGGGTCAGACAGAGAGGGTCAGACAGAGAAAGAGTCAGACAGAGAAAGAGTCAGACAGAGAAAGAGTCAGACAGAGAAAGAGTCAGACAGAGAAAGAGTCAGACAGAGAAAGAGTCAGACAGAGAAAGAATCAGACAGAGAAAGAGTCAGACAGAGAAAGAATCAGACAGAGAGGGTCAGACAGAGAGGGTCAGACAGAGAAAGAGTCAGACAGAGAGGGTCAGACAGAGAGGGTCAGACAGAGAAAGAGTCAGACAGAGAAAGAGTCAGACAATGAAAGAGTCAGACAGAGAAAGAGTCAGACAGAGAAAGAATCACACAGAGAGGGTCAAACAGAGAGGGTCAGACAGAGAGGGTCAGACAGAGAAAGAGTCAGACAATGAAAGAGTCAGACAGAGAAAGAGTCAGACAGAGAAAGAGTCAGACAGAGAAAGAGTCAGACAGAGAGGGTCAGACAGAGAAAGAGTCAGACAGAGAAAGAGTCAGACAGAGAAAGAGTCAGACAGAGAAAGAATCAGACAGAGAAAGAATCAGACAGAGAGGGTCAAACAGAGAGGGTCAGACAGAGAGGGTCAGACAGAGAAAGAGTCAGACAATGAAAGAGTCAGACAGAGAAAGAGTCAGACAGAGAGGGTCAAACAGAGAGGGTCAGACAGAGAAAGAGTCAGACAATGAAAGAGTCAGACAGAGAAAGAGTCAGACAGAGAAAGAATCAGACAGAGAGGGTCAGACAGAGAGGGTCAGACAGAGAAAGAGTCAGACAGAGAGGGTCAGACAGAGAGGGTCAGACAGAGAAAGAGTCAGACAGAGAAAGAGTCAGACAATGAAAGAGTCAGACAGAGAAAGAGTCAGACAGAGAAAGAATCACACAGAGAGGGTCAAACAGAGAGGGTCAGACAGAGAGGGTCAGACAGAGAAAGAGTCAGACAATGAAAGAGTCAGACAGAGAAAGAGTCAGACAGAGAAAGAATCAGACAGAGAGGGTCAAACAGAGAGGGTCAGACAGAGAGGGTCAGACAGAGAGGGTCAGACAGAGAAAGAGTCAGACAATGAAAGAGTCAGACAGAGAAAGAGTCAGACAGTGAAAGAGTCAGACAGAGAAAGAGTCAGACAATGAAAGAGTCAGACAGAGAAAGAGTCACACAGAGAGTCAGACAGAGAGTCAGACAGAGAAAGAGTCAGACAGAGAGTCAGACAGAGAGCGATGACCAAACATAGAGTAGAAAAATAGCAAAAGGGAATTGCAGAGAAAGAACCTACGGGTCAGGAATATGTGCTATGTTCCAACGCTCACATTAACAGTGAGTATGAGTAGATGTATTGAGCATGCTTTCTAACTGTTTGAACCTAGCCATGGACTGTCTGATAATCAAATGGTTCCTAGTTCTTTACCTGCAGCTTCATGTCGATCATCAGACCTACTTAAGGTTTCTCCAAGGTAGATCATTAGCACATTCCCTAAATCTAATTGGCCGCTGAAGTTTCTCCCAATCTATTAGGTCAGCTTCAAATAAATCAAATTTCATAAACTAACAGGACATTGCAAATATCAATCCAAATATGTGGACTATTCATTGAATCCGAGCTAATTTGTTGTCAAACTTGTGGCACTATAAGCTTTAGAGTGGTTCTGACTTTAGTCTAGTGGAAGTCACGGAGATACAACGTTCCATTGATCAAAACACAAATGGATTATATATTACGTGATTATAAGGGAAATGGAACGTTTCATGGTGACCATGAAAGTACCTCCAGACAAATACATCACCTAATGAATTCATTCATTATAACACAGAATTACACATACAGTATAAGGTTTCAGATGATACAACCTCAACTCTCTTTTTATGTCCTCACAAAAACAATCACAAAAACAATCAGATACCTCTGACAAAATTACTGAACCGATGGCCTCTGTCAATTTTTTATTCTAGCAATTTCGTCAGAGCAAATATAGAGCCAAGATAAAGAATAATTCAAGTTGCGGGGGCAGCCAAATTGAAATGAAAGATGTCAGGTCGGCGATGCAGACAATTAAATATTAGGCGGTTCCACACTCAGGAACATTATCAGAGACATCCCTAATAGCCGAGTGATTCATCTTCAGTGGTTGATGTCAGTCACAAGTGGCCACGGCTGAATGGAAAGGAATGACATCTATGATTATGGCCTGGCACCTTGCCATGGAAAAGTAGTCATTTGTTTTTATGAGTACTGTGTGTGTGTGTGTGTGTGTGTGTGTGTGTGTGTGTGTGTGTGTGTGTGTGTGTGTGTGTGTGTGTGTGTGTGTGTGTGTGTGTGTGTGTGTGTGTGTGTGTGCGTGTGCACGTGTGCGTGTGCGTGCGTGTGCGTGTGTGTGTCATTTCACATCAGTAATGAATTACATTCACTAGGATAGTTCTTCTCATAGCTTGCAAATGGCATCAGGCATCAAGAATCTCCTCACTACTAATGCCTCATCTAATACAAAATAGTCCAAAAGTAGGTTTGATTTTCCAATAACATACACACAGCTCTCCAAAGGGTTCACTTCACCCAATCCCCCAAAGTAGGTACAATTTCATACACTTGCACACCTTCAAAACAGACACACTCTTTGCTTCACTGCTTTTTGTTTAGTCCCCTGAGACAGACACACACACACACACACACACACACACACACACACACACACACACACACACACACACACACACACACACACACACACACACACACGTGTCCTGGGACCCGTTCTGGTTATAACAGCCATATTATCAAGCAACTGGAAGCTCTGCACCCAATAGGGAGGAGGAAGTGGAGGAGGGGGTCGAACCCTTCAGCAACGTATCACAAAGTGAGTGGGGGACCAATTACAGCATTTCAGACAATCAAAGTGAGTGTGATGCTGTCAAAAAATATGGAGGGTGGAAAGGGGCCCAATTGCAGGGGGCCACTGGGAACGTCATTCCATCTCACTGTTGCGAAACAGCAGAGTACTTTAATAACAGCTGTAAATCTAAATCACATTAAATCTAATCAAATCAAAAAGCTTGCAGCCTTTTGTCACTCCCTTTCTCAAACCACACAACTGCGATATAAACCAATTACAAAGGACAAAAAAAGAACAAGACAGCCACAATCTTCCTGATAATTTCCCTGTTTTTTTTCTCTAGAAGCCTTTGTGGAGAGCTTGGTTGGTTCTGGTGCAGCAGATAATGGCTGCGCATGTCAGTCGTCGTGTGCACCTGTCAGAGACAAAACTGACACATGTGGCATCTCTGGTCTACCTCTGCCTGACCATTGGTCACATCGACGTCAGTCTGCACAACTGGCTGTCACAAAGGTTTACAAAGGTCTGGATGGGACATTTGGACCCAGCCTAATAATTGCTCATACCTGTCAGATCTACAAGAAGTGTCCGGTGGTAGGTGCAAAGGATAGATTTGAAATTGAACACACGACTCACCCTCTAAAGCAAATGGAGACTTCACATCACGTATTTGAGGGTCTTTAATCAGGCTTTAGGGTCACAATCACAGCAGGGAAACTCTGGTCAAAGTGGCCAACAATCTATTACTAGCGACTGAATCTGGCAATCTTAGCTTTCTCATCCTACTGAACTAATAAGCTTCCTTTGACACTGTTTACCATTCTATCCTCCTTTGAATAATGGAAAAGACTCTGGAAATTTCCGGAACAGCCCTGGTTCATGTCCTACCTGTCAGAACGGCAGCAGTTTGTGACCCTGGGGCATTTCAAATCCACCCATGCTCATGTCTGCTCCTGTCCCCCCAAGGCTCAGTCCTAGGGCCTCTCCTTTTCATTATCTACATCCTGCCCCTCGGCCAAATCATCCGCCAACGCGGTCTCCAATTGCACTGTTACGCTGATGACACAGAAATCTATTTTCACTCCAAACCCACCACTGACCTCCACCCGTCATCACTCATCAACCTCCTAAAATAAATAAAATCATGGATGAGCTCAAACCTTCTGAAGTTCAACGGCAATAAGACAGAGGCCATGTTGTTGGCACCCAGATCTCTCCTGAAGAAGGAGAGGAGTTGAGGAGTTTGACCTCAACATCGACTGCTGCCCTGCCTCTCAGGTGAAGGATCTTTCCTTTGATGCCCACACTAAAACCATCACTAAATCTGCCTTCTTTCTCAACAACATCACCAGACTCCACCCCTCCTTTACAGACTCAGCTGCTGAAACCCTTATACATTCCTTCATTACCTCATACATGGACTATTGCTTAAATATATCAAGAACTCAGCTGCGAGACTCCTCGCCCGCCCTAAATCCTGAGAGCACATTACACCCACACTCCTCCACCACTGGCTTCCAATCAAAATTCAGATCAACTTTCAAATCCTTCTACTCAAACAACAAATCCCTGCATGACTTGGCTCCCTTCTGTCTCTCTCTCTCTCATGCTACACAGCTGCAAAAAGAAATTTCTAAAACACCACAATTCAAGTATTCAAATCCATTAAATACACATCATTACAAATATAATGTATTATTATTTGTTACATGCATGTCTTAAGAAACGTTGCTGTGCTTTGAGTGTTGTGAGCTTATGTAATGGCAGTAATAATATTTTGAAATAGAGCTCAAGGGGTCATTTGTAAGAGGTGTTTGGCAAGGTGATTTGAAAACTGCAGAATATACTCTTTCTGATACTATAAAAATGTCTTACCTGTTTCTTTTCCCTGCGTCAATTCCAAGCTCTGCTGTCCATCAGATTCTTCATATATGATTTAACAATTGATTATATTCTCACCCATCAGTCTATGGTCAATTGAATCTTGTCTTTAGGCTAAACTCTATTATTATATGTGTGAAAATGTTTTTTCGATATAGTTTAGTTGTAGTTTCGATGGACCATCATCAGCTGTGCAGGCTATTTGCCAGTGAATGACATGGCAGTGAATGACGGGCAGAGGGGAAAAAATAACATGTCCTCTTAAAACTACTTACAAAACAAATTCTGTTTGTGATATTAAGGTTCTAACAATGACAGTGTGTTATATAGGTTCATTTTGGATAAGTCCGGCTGTCTCTGTGGGAAAACCCTTTGAGCAGGGGTTGGAACCGGTTCAGGGAACAGAACCAAAAACTGAGAAAGAAACATTTTCAAGGAACAGAAACGGAACCTGGAACAAAAGTTTTCCATACTGTTCCGGAACAGAACCGTTATTTTAAAAGCATGGGAACCGGTTGATAATGTTATTTTACGTTCCAGGCATTTTTTTCAGGTCTCAAAAGAAAACTTTTAGGCTACCTGCTGCTCCAAAGCATAGACTACGGTACTTACGTTAAAAGCTTGATTAAGAAGATAGGGAGAGAGATTTTTTATTTGCTATTAAAATAATTTTGGTTCCAACTAGGGCTGTTGCGGTGACTGTATTACCGCAACACCGGCGGTCACAAGTCATGAAGGAGGTCAAATTACAAGTGACCGTTTAGTCACGGCAATTAGGCTTCTCCAAGCTCTGATGCTGCTGATAGTCATTAGCAGCCTATCAAACTTGCTAACTGCCTGGTACTCAGCACTCTATTGTCCCTCTAATCACTCTGACATCAATGCAAAAGTATTCAAAAAATCTAATTAAACACTTCATGAGAGCCCATGAACTCATGTTGTGCAACACTTCTATAGGCAACATTTCCATAGGCTATGCAATTGCGCGAGTGATGGCCTCTATTAAAAAGAGGAGGCTCCCATCAGCTTGTAACGGTCCTGACCTGTTTTATGTTGTTTTTGTATGTGTTTAGGTCAGGGCATGTGTTTTGGGTGGGCAGTCTATGTTATCTGTTTCTATGTTGGTTTTGGTTGCCTGGTATGGCTCTTAATTAGAGGCAGGTGTTTTGCGTTCTCCTCTAATTAAGAGTCATATTTAGGTAGGGTGTTCTCACTGTTTGTTTGTGGGTGATTGTCTCCTGTGTCTGTGTCGATGTTACACCATACGGGATTGTTTCGGTTTGTTCGTGCGTTTATGTAGTCTGTTCCTGTGTCAGCGTGCTTCGTGTATTTGTAAGTTCGTTTGTTCAGGTCTGTCTACATCGTTTTGTTATTTTGTTAGTTATATCAAGTATAGTTCGTTTTCGTCTTTGTCTGTTTTGTTTATTTAATAAATTCATCATGTATTCACAACCCGCTGCGCCTTGGCTCGATCACTACTCCACCTCTTCTTATGAAGAGAGAGAGGAACGCCGTTACACAGCTACTATATTTATTTCTCAACTTTCCTAATATTAAGCACATTGCTTATATTTACAACAGGAGTATAGCCTACATGGCTGGCATGAAAATGAACCATGGGGAAAGCGTCCTCCATTCACTATTTAAGTGCAGAGATGACATGTACATTTCACACATATATTATTTAGTATATGTAAAGACAATATTAAATCAAGAATAGTCTGATGGGTGACAATATTAGCCTATCACTTATAAAATATATATTATCACTTGTGAACGATGCCCAGCATAAGGCAAGAAACAATGCCTTTTTTGTTGTTGACTTTTTCTAATCATAGTCGCACACCTCATGTAGCCTTGTCCATAGGCCTATATGTTTTGAGAGGGTTTGTACTAAAGCAGCCAAATAACTTCTTAAAAAGAAGCACATTAATCCGCTTTACAATGGGTTTGAGCCTAACTAGTACACATAAGCAGTGCGTGAAGATCATTTTCATCATAAAAATGCACCTTTATAATAAAAACATTACATGCATAAATCACATTTGCGGTCACTTTTTGATAATGGTGTTTTCCCGCTAATGGAACATTCACGCTGATAGCCTACTGCCATGTGCGCAGTGCTCCACTTCAAATGTGAAGAAAAAACCTAATAGTTTATCAACATTTAAAGCTAAACGTTCAGATCTGTTGCGTCAGCCACATTGCGTGAAAACGTTTTTTTTTTATATTAGTGGTTGTATTAATTTGGGATCTATCGCATCCCACAACTGTCCCAGACTGTGTTTGGAATATGTATTTCTCGTACAGAATAGAATAGGTCAACTTTTGTACTATGGGGGATAGTAAATTGACATAGGCTAGTGCTTTTGCTGTTGTTAGACATACTCCTCTTGTTGGCTGACGAAAAGTAAATGTGGACAGTTCTTCCAATATCTTCAAAATGCACCTCGGAATTGGATAAGGAAACTCGCAGTTGCGTCCTCGATGTGTCTGTCTTCACTTGTACCCTGTGAGAAAGACCATATCATGTGATGGAGAGCCATGTGAGTGAGAGATGCTTCGGAGTGCTCAGCACTCAGGGAGAAGGGAACAACACAGCACTCCGTGCCAAAGGCGCCTTTCGGCCACACAAAGGGGATGCCGCCATGAAATTCGAGGCATTATCAAGTGCTTGTCAAATTGTGAATGAGAGACTGATGAAGTGTGTACAGTCTGCGCAAAAAAACAAAGCAGCGCTCATGCTTTTCAATCGACTTATTTCTGCATTGTTAGGAAGGGCCGTAAGCATTTCACTGTAAGGTCTACCTACACCTGTTGAATTCGGCGCATGTGACAAATAAAATTTGATTAGATTTGATTTGAATAACATTTGATTTGATTTAAATCGATGATACGGAGTGACTTGGTGTAGGTTTCAGGGTACTACCAAAAGGATTCTCCGGCTGTCCCATTAGGATAACCTTTTTTGATTCCAAGTAGAACCCTTTTTGGTTCCAGGTAGAACTATTTGGGGTTCTATGTAGAACCCTCTGTGGAAAGGGTTCGACGTGGAACCCAAAGGTTCGGGGGGAAAAAGGCAATAATACCGACAATGGGTAAGCTGCATCATTCCAAATGTCCCTCCCTCACCTCCCCTACGGTGAGTGGCTATTTATCATTGATAAGGTAGAGATGGTGGAGCCTGTCACAGCTTAAAATAGATTAATCGATTTCGCTATCCTCGTGTGGCTCGAACCAAAGACAAGCACTTTATTAGATTGGGGAATTTAACGCTGTCAGCTTCTCTGCTTTATTGGTCAAATACCTGCCTGACAGGGAATACTTTGAGAAGAAATAACATTTTAAAAAGAAAGGAGCGAGGGAGGGATCTGCTTATTAAAATAATGGAACGTGGTTATTATTCACGGCTGCATGTCACTCCTTATGGTTGTTGAAGAGCCGCTGAGTGTTTATCACTTTAAGACATGATGCACTGACAGTTGAACGAGCTGTACTCCTGGGAACAAATCAGAGCGGGGCGAGATACACTGAGAGAGAGAGAGACCTCCCGGGAGCGACAACGCTGCCTTTACAGCTTGTCTGCTCATATTTCCCCGGTCAGAGATGAGTGTGGAAGTGAAAACAGAACTTGCTGTAGTTCATCATGATTTAGTGTGTTGGAAGTATCGTAACATACGTAAATGGTTGCAGGCTAGACACAATTTTGGTTAATTCCATATACTGTATTTAACTGCTGAACTTGGTTGAAAAATATTTTTTAAGGCATTTTAAGGCAGGTGGTAAAGTTCCTGCAACAATAAAGTCACTGCAAAAATACCCCGCAGTGTGTATCGTTCTAAGTAAGGAGGGGGTGGTCTAGAAAGGGCCACGATGGTGATAACATACTGTATGTCTCTGTATCTGCAACTCAGCACTGCTGAGAAATAGTCCATGCATTTATGAGTGTGCACTGTAACACAGTTATGTGTGCAATAGCCACTGTTTTATGAGTTGATTCATGAATTTAATTAAGATAACAAGTGTTGTTGTCCTACTCACCTGTTTGATTGCATGCATCAGTTTAGCATAGCAGTAGACTATGACCAGGAAGGGGACGATGAGGCAGAAAACAAAGAGCGAGATGATGTACGAGACATTGTTGGCGTTCTTGGTCATCCAGTCCACGGAACAGGTGGTGCCGGGCCCCTCGGGGCCGTAGCGGCTCCAGCCGAAGAGCGGCGGCAGGGTCCACATCAGTGAGTAGACCCAGGAGAAAGCGATGCCCAAGGCTACCTTCCGGTAGTTGGTGGAGTCGGCCTCGGTTGGACCCATCATGGTAGAGTAACGCTCGTAGGAGAGCACGGCCAGGGAGATGAGGGACACGATTCCTTGGAACCAAAACACAGACACGCGCTCAGAATATGTTGAACAGGGCCAATACAGGAGTTCATACAGGGTGGTCAAGACAACATCACAGACAACACTCCTGACTTCAAACAAATGTTTACCTTTGGGGGGTTTGAACAAAAGGCAGACTAAACAGTGGGAGTACTTATACACTTAAGTAATAACGCACAAGGTGGTGTGGTATATTTTATTTATTTAACAAGGCAAGTCAGTTAAGAACAAATTCTTACTTACAATGACAGCCTAGGAACAGTGGGTTAACTGCCTTGTTCAAGGGCAGAACAACATATTGTTACCTTGTCAGCTCAGGATTTCAAATCCAGCAACCTTTTGGTTACAGGCCCAATGCTCGAACCACTAGGCTACCTGGCGCCCCACGGCTAAGGCCTGTTCTTATCTCACCACAAACCCCTAAGGTAAATTATTGCTATTATAAACGGGTTACCAACGTAATTAGAGCAGTAAAAAGTACATGTTTTGTACAGACCGTGGTATACGGTCTGTCAGCCAATCAGCATTCAGGGCTCGAACCACCTACTGTATTTTATAATAGACGATATAATGCTTGAGTGTATGCTGGCTTCCAACTGTAATGCATTCATTTAGGTTGCTATTACTTTGCAAAGAGAGAGTCCAATGTACCAATGTAAGGTCGATCACTCTACATACAGTAGTAAAGGGGCAAAATTCTGCTTTTAGACATTATGCAGAAGGGCCCATTATACCAGTGATGATTTATATTCTATTTTATTTAACTAGGCAAGTCAATTAAGAACAAATTCTTATTTACAATGACGCCTACCGGGGAACAGTGGCTTAACTGCCTTGTTCAGGGGCAGAACAACAGATTTTTACCTTGTCAGCTCGGTGATTCGATCCAGCAACTTTTCGGTTACTGGTCCAACGCTCTAACCACTAGGCTACCTGCCGCCAAATTGATGCCACAAAACCTGTCAATGCACACACTTCCTGCAACTGCACCCCGAAATCTGACCCCCGTCATCTTCTTTATCTTGTTTGTCATTTACTTTGAAGTGAAAATGATCCATGAGGACGTCCTTCATGGCCATTGATTTCCAATAGCAGTGAAGCAGACGCAACCAGTCCTCTAATTAAAAAATATGGACCAGACCTTTTTTGCTGTATAGTTCTCCTCAGCTTATACACGCAATGGGGGATAATATACTTGGGCTGTGGCAGCGCAGGTTGTTAACGCTGGTTCACAGTATTAATAAATTACATTCATGCCTGAATACATGTGTAATATACAGCTGTTCACTATCTGAGCCGCAGGCAAAGCTCTGAGATTTTACCTCATACTGTACGATCACGGCTGCTACATTGTGGGTTTGCTTGCTACATTGTGGGTTTCCTTGCTACATTGTGGGTTTGCTTGCTACATTGTGGGTTTGCTTGCTACATTGTGGGTTTGCTTGCTACATTGTGGGTTTACTTGCTACAATGAGGTTATCAATGAAAACTAACTCTTGACCCATCTGGGCTGGTGAGATTTGTGGATTTATGAGTTATGAAATTGCAATATATATACATATATTTTTTTTAAATGACACCAATAAATACTGACAGTATCTCATGGTTTCTATACATAGACATCCAGATACACCATTAAAAATAAAGTGCCCAGTATCTTCTCCGTGCACTGACCCCAGGACCCCAGTGACATCTAATTAAACAACAAACCATCTAATCAAACAACAAACCATCTAATGAAACAACAAACCATCTAATCAAACAACAAACCATCTCATCAAACAACAAACAATCTAATCAGACAACAAACCATCTAATCAGACAACAAACCATCTAATCAAACAACAAACCATCTAATCAAACCATCTAATCAGACAACAACCATCTAATCAAACAACAAACTATCTCATCAAACAACAAACCATCTAATTAAACAACAACCCTTCTAATCAAACTACAAACCATCTAATTAAACTACAAACCATCTAATCAAACAACAAACCATCTAATCAGACAACAAACCATCTAATCAAACAACAAACCATCTAATCAAACAACAAACCATCTAATCAAACAACAAACCATCTAATCGGACAACAAACCATCTAATCAAACAACAAACCATCTAATCAAACAGCAAACAATCTAATCAAACTACAAACCATCTCATCAAACAACAAACTATCTAAGACAACAAACCATCTAATCAAACAATAAACCATCTAATTAAACAACAAACCATCTAATCAAACAACAAACCATCTAATCGGACAACAAACCATCTAATCAGACAACAAACCATCTAATCAGACAACAAACCATCTAATCAAACAACTAACCATCTAATCAAAAAACAAACCATCTAATCGGACAACAAACCATCTAATCAGACAACAAACCATCTAATCAGACAACAAACCATCTAATCAGAGAACAAACCATCTAATCAAACAACCAACCATCTAATCAGACAACAAACCATCTAATCGGACAACAAACCATCTAATCAAACAACCAACCATCTAATCAAACTACAAACCATGTAATCAAACTACAAACCATCTGATCGGACAAGAAACCATCTAATCGGACAACAAACCATCTAATCAGACAACAAACCATCTAATCAAACAACAAACCATCTAATCAAACAACAAACCATCTAATCAAACTACAAACCATCTGATCGGACAAGAAACCATCTAATCAGACAACAAACCATCTAATCAAACAACAAACCATCTAATCAAACTACAAACCATCTAATCAGACAACAAACCATCTAATAAAACAACAAACCATCTAATCGGACAACAAACCATCTAATCAAACAACAAACCATCTAATCAAACTACAAACCATCTAATCAGACAACAAACCATCTAATAAAACAACAAACCATCTAATCAAACAACAAACCATCTAATCAAACAACAAACCATCTAATCAAACCATCTAATCAAACAACAAACTATCTAATCAGACAACAAACCATCTAATCAGACAACAAACCTTCTAATCAGACAACAAACCATCTAATCAAACAACAAACCATCTAATCAGACAAGAAACCATCTAATCAGACAACAAACCATCTAATCAAACAACAAACCATCTAATCAAACAACAAACCATCTACTCAGACAACAAACCATCTAATCAGACAACAAACCATCTAATCAGACAACAAACCATCTAATTAAACAACAAACCATCTAATCGGACAACAAACCATCTAATCAAACAACAAACCATCTAATGGACAACAAACCATCTAATCAGACAACAAACCATCTAATCAGACAACAAACCATCTAATCAGACAACAAACCATCGAATCAGACAACAAACCATCTAATAAAACAACAAACCATCTAATAAAACAACAAACCATCTAATCAGACAACAAACCATCTAATCAAACAACAAACCATCTAATCGGACAACAAACCATCTAATCAGACAACAAACCATCTAATCAGACAACAAACCATCTAATTAAACAACAAACCATCTAATCAACCAACCAACCATCTGATCAGACAAAAAACCATCGAATCGGACAACAAACCATCTAATCAAACAACAAACCATCTAATCAGACAACAAACCATCTAATCAGACAACAAACCATCTAATCAGACAACAAACCATCTAATTAAACAACAAACCATCTAATCAAACAACCATCCATCTGATCAGACAACAAACCATCGAATCGGACAACAAACCATCTAATCGGACAACAAACCATCTAATCAGACAACAAACCATCTAATTAAACAACAAACCATCTAATCAAACAACCAACCATCTAATCAGACAACAAACCATCTAATCAGACAACAAACCATCTAATCAGACAACAAACCATCTAATTAAACAACAAACCATCTAATCAGACAACAAACCATCTAATCAGACAACAAACCATCTAATCAGACAACAAACCATCTAATTAAACAACAAACCATCTAATCAAACAACAAACCATCTAATCAGACAACAAACCATCTAATCAGACAACAAACCATCTAATCAGACAACAAACCATCTAATTAAACAACAAACCATCTAATCAAACAACCATCCATCTGATCAGACAACAATCCATCGAATCGGACAACAAACCATCTAATCGGACAACAAACAATCTAATCAGACAACAAACCATCTAATTAAACAACAAACCATCTAATCAGACAACAAACCATCTAATCAAACAACAAACCATCTAATCAGACAACAAACCATCTAATCAAACAACAAACCATCTAAACAGACAACAAACCATCTAATCGGACAACAAACCATCTAATCAGACAACAAACCATCTAATTAAACAACAAACCATCTAATCAAACAACAAACCATCTAATCAGACAACAAACCATCTAATCAAACAACAAACCATCTAATCAAACAACAAACCATCTAATCAGACAACAAACCATCTAATCAAACAACAAACCATCTAATCAAACAACAAACCATCGAATTAAACAACAAACCATCTAATCAAACAACCAACCATCTAATCAAACTACAAAGCATCTGATCAAACAACAAACCATCTAATCAAACTACAAACCATCTAATCAAACAACAAACCATCTAATAAAACAACAAACCATCTAATTAAACCATCTAATCAAACAACAAACCATCTAATCAAACAACAAACCATCTAATAAAACAACAAACCATCTAATCAAACAACAAACCATCTAATCAAACAACAAACCATCTAATCAGACAACAAACCATCTAATCAAACAAACAAACCATCTAATCAAACCATCTAATCAAACAACAAACCATCTAATCAGACAACAAACCATCTAATCAGACAACAAACCATCTAATCAAACAACAAACCATCTAATCAAACAACAAATCATCGAATTAAACAACAAACCATCTAATCAAACAACCAACCATCTAATCAAACTACAAAGCATCTGATCAAACAACAAACCATCTAATCAAACTACAAACCATCTAATCAAACAACAAACCATCTAATAAAACAACAAACCATCTAATTAAACCATCTAATCAAACAACAAACCATCTAATCAAACAACAAACCATCTAATAAAACAACAAACCATCTAATCAAACAACAAACCATCTAATCAAACAACAAACCATCTAATCAGACAACAAACCATCTAATCAAACAAACAAACCATCTAATCAAACCATCTAATCAAATAACAAACCATCTAATCAAACAACAAACCATCTAATCAGACACCAAAACATCTAATCAGACGACAAACCATCTAATCAAACCATCTAATCAAACTACAAACCATCTAATCAAACAACAAACCATCTAATCAAACAACAAACCATCTAATCAAACCATCTAATCAAACCATCTAATCAAATAACAAACCATCTAATCAAACAACAAACCATCTAATCAGACAACAAACCATCTAATCAAACCATCTAATCAAACTACAAACCATCTAATCAACCTACAAACCATCTAATCAGACAACAAACCATCTAATCAAACAACAAACCATCTAATCAGACAACAAACCATCGAATCAAACAACCAACCATCTAATCAGACAACAAACCATCTAATCAAACAACAAACCATCTAATCAAACAACAAACCATCGAATTAAACAACAAACCATCTAATCAAACAACAAACCATCTAATCAAACAACGAACCATCTAATTAAACCATCTAATCAAACAACAAACCATCTAATCAAACAACAAACCATCTTTTAAAACAACAAACCATCTAATCAAACAACAAACCATCTAATCAAACAACAAACCATCTAATCAAAAAACAAACCATCTAATAAAACAACAAACCATCTAATTAAACCATCTAATCAAACAACAAACCATCTAATCAAACAACAAACCATCTAATTAAACCATCTAATCAAACAACAAACCATCTAATCAAACAACAAACCATCTTTTAAAACAACAAACCATCTAATCAAACAACAAACCATCTAATCAAACAACAAACCATCTAATCAAAAAACAAACCATCTAATCAAACAAACAAACCATCTAATCAAACCATCTAATCAAATAACAAACCATCTAATCAAACAACAAACCATCTAATCAGACACCAAAACATCTAATCAGACAACAAACCATCTAATCAAACCATCTAATCAAACTACAAACCATCTAATCAAACAACAAACCATCTAATCAAACAACAAACCATCTAATCAAACCATCTAATTAAACCATCTAATCAAATAACAAACCATCTAATCAAACAACAAACAATCTAATCAGACAACAAACCATCTAATCAAACCATCTAATCAAACTACAAACCATCTAATCAACCTACAAACCATCTAATCAAACTGATGCTCCGCTGATGGAGAACTGTATACAGCCAATCAAATTACTCGCATCAAACAGAATTACTGTAAAATAATTTGTTTTATCCATGACTCACACAGAGTGACAGCGAATATAAATCTAATATTCCCGTCATTATGTGGAGTAACCAACCCGGCATCTGTCTTTGGCCCTCAGGGCATAACGCAAATCTTATTTAAGGTTCATTTGGACTTTTTATAAATAGGTTATGTTGGTTGGCAAAGCAGATGCCTCTGCCCAAGATTGGGACAGCTCGCTAGCATGTAATTGACACGGGACTGATTATTCAAAATAGGGCCTGATGGAGTGGGACACCAACTTGTAGGACTTCACGTCTTTTCTTCTTAAACTAGGACTCCGGTATAATCAGAGAGGCCAGCTAAATCTAATAAACTCAAAATAAATGTGATCTGAAATGTATTTAAATTAACTTAATAATAGGATTAAATTCATTTGAGCAGTTCCCCCATCTTGGCTTAATCCCTCATGCATTATGTGTTTGTTTTTCCCACAAAAAAAATGCATAAAGTAAATGTTCTGGTATTCTATGGTTTGTCCCATACAATATGGAATGATACCTACATTTGTCAAATAATTGACTGCCGTCATTTCTGATATCCATTTTGGCCAATAACTAAACATCTAGAGATCTTTAATCAGTGCAATGTTTTCAGACAAGTTTCCCTATCAAATAGATACTCACCACAACTGTTTTGCAAAAGGTTTTCATGCATACACATCTGTAGTTCAACCCTAGTCTGTATGGGTTCATATTTGAAGATTAAGGCTGTACAAAATACGTAACCTAGCGTCAGCATCTTTTGTACCAAAAGGAAAATATAATCAGCAAGAGAATAAATAGAGGCCCGTTGTTAAAGGTTTGAACATAGAACTGAAATGCACAGTGCCTTCAGAAAGTATTCACACCCCTTGACTTTTGCCAAATTTTGAGTTTAAACTGTTTTAATTGTCATTTTTTTAGTAACGATCTACACAAAGTACTCTGTAATCTCAAAAAACTCTAACATTTGTAAACAATTTATGAAAAATTGAACACTAATATATCTTGATTCAATAAGTATTCAACACGCTGAGTCAATACATGTTTTTTAGACATTCCTACCTTCAGCAATGCTTCGTGATCATGCATACGTGATATCCGATGAAGGTAAGAACGTTTAATAAAAAGAGGAAGAAAGTATTTTCCAGTACAATGGAGGATGACAAATTTTCTGAAAGAGAAGGATAAAAATGCAAAGAGAGAAGAGTTGGACTGGCTAAATGGAAGGCCGGGGCTGCTAACTAAGCAAAAGGAGAAGAGTTGGACTGGCTAAATGGGAGGCCGGGGCTGCTAACTAAGCAAAAGGAGAAGAGTTGGACTGGCTAAATGGGAGGCCGGGGCTGCTAACTAAGCAAGAGAAACGTTCGACTGGCTAAATGGGAGGCCAGCCTGCTAACTAAGGAGGGGGAGAAGAGTTGGACTGGCTACATGGGAGGCCAGCCTGCTAACTAAGGAGGGGGAGAAGAGTTGGACTGGCTAAATGGGAGGCCGGGGCTGCTAACTAAGCAAAAGGAGAAGAGTTGGACTGGCTAAATGGGAGGCCGAGGCTGCTAACTAAGCAACTCACAGGAAAGATGTGACTATAATAATGTTTTCCAGTCTTTAACCTGCTGTGGTCTCAGGCCATTAAGTCGAGGCAGCAGGTTCTAAAGTCATTACAGACATCACTTCTCTACAATAATGGCAGCTTAGGTCCAGGGGCAAGACGGCTGTATGCAACATTCAACTGTTTAACAGATTCTAAAAAATAATTGTAATAATCTTACTATGGATAGCAGGGGTTGGTCAATTCCATTTCAATTCCAGTCAATTCAGAAAGTAAACCGAATTCAACATCTTCCTAATTGAAAAGGATTAAAGAGAATTGGAATTGAAATTTCAGTGTACTTCCTGAATTGTCTGGAAATTAAATGGAATTGACCCCAACCCTTAAAGCTGAGCAACTCACAACGTCAACTAAAGGACGATATTCAGACTTGAGATCTGTACGCTTAAAGCTGAGCAACTCACAACGTCAACTAAAGGACGGTATTCAGACTTGAGATCTGTACGCTTAAAGCTGAGCAACTCACAACGTCAACTAAAGGACGGCATTCAGACTTGAGATCTGCACGCTTAAAGCTGAGCAACTCACAACGTCAACTAAAGGACGGTATTCAGACTTGAGATCTGCACGCTTAAAGCTGAGCAACTCACAACGTCAACTAAAGGACGGTATTCAGACTTGAGATCTGCACGCTTAAAGCTGAGCAACTCACAACGTCAACTAAAGGACGGTATTCAGACTTGAGATCTGCACGCTTAAAGCTGGAGTCTCTACTTGAAACTATAATAAAGCCGGCACCCCGCCTATGTTTTTGTCACACCCTGATCTGTTTCACCTGTCTCGTGCTTGTCTCCACTCTCCACCAGGTGTCTCCTATTTTGCCCCATTATCCCCTGTGTATTTATACCTGCGTTTTCTGTTTGTCCGTTGCCAGTTCGTCTTGTTTTGTCAGGTCTTTACCAGCGTGTTTCCCATTTCTCCAGTTCTCAAGTTCTTGTTTTATAGTCTTCCCGGTTTCGACCCTTCTGCCTGTCCTGACCTTGAGCCTGCCTGACGTTCTGTCCCCTATTGACTCTACCTTGGATTACGAACCTCTCCCTGCCCTCAACCTGCCCTCTATTATAATAAATATTCTGAGAACTGGACTATCCGCCTCCTGTGACTGCATCTGGGTAATTTCCTGAGTCGTGCTAGTTTTGATAAAAAAGCTGAGGGATAGGCCGGGAGAAATGTAAGCACTCTCAAATTCATAGACAGAGCTATGGATGCAAGGACTGACCATCCATGATATAAAAAATATAGTTTTTAAAGATGCACTATTGTCACGCGCTGACCATAGAGAGCTGTTTATTCTCTGTTGGTTGGGGCGTGATAGTGACTAGGGTGGATCTAGGGGATTAATGATTTATGTTGGCCTGGTATGGTTTCCAATCAGAGACAGCTGTTTATCGTCGTCTCTGATTGGGGATCATATTTAGGCAGCCATTTCCCCTTTGTGTTTCGTGGGATCTTGTCTACAGATAGTTGCCTGTGTGCACACCAGTAGCTTCCCGTTTCGTTTGTTCTTGTGCTTTATTGTTTTGTTTGGTGAGTTTCAATTTATTCAAATATGTGGAACTCTACGCACGCTGCGCCTTGGTCTACTCATTAGGACGATCATGACAACTATGCAGAAATCACTCCGCCATTTTACTGGTTGCTAAAATTCTAATACCACAGTTCGCCTAATTTCAGTTTATGTGACAAAACAAGCAAGTATGACGTAGAGAATCATTGTACCCTCTAGACATGCTGTGAAATATATTTTCCATTAACAAAAATCTTGTATTTTCAGCTGCTTGAAGCTGGTGTACAAAACCCGAAAGTAAACTCAAAAAATAAACTACTGTCAGAGTCGTGTGTATAGGTGGCAGGGAAGTCAGGCGCAGGAGAATCAAACTGAGTGTAATGGAGTTATTTAATAATAATGAGCGAAACATACTCCAAACACTAAATGTAACAAATAACTAAATGGGTACGAGGACCCGTCGCGCACCAATACAAAAGATAAACAACACTGACATACAAACAATCTCTGACAAAGACATGAGGGGAAACAGAGGGTTAAATACACAACAGGTAATGAATGGGATTGAAACCAGGTGTGTATGAAGACAAGACAAAACCAATGAAAAATGGATCAATGATGGCTAGAAGACTGGTGACGTCGACCGCCGAGCACCGCCCGAACAAGGAGAGGCTTCGACTTCGGAAGAAGTCGTGACAGAGCCGCGCGTCGACACCGGCCTCGGGGACGAACCGGAGGGCGAGGTGCAGGGCGATCCGGATGGAGACGGTAGAATTTTCGCAGCATGGAAGGATCTAATACGTCCTCCCCCGGAACCCAGCATCTCTCCTCCGGACCGTACCCCTCCCAGTCCACGAGGTACTGAAGGCCCCTCGCCCGACGTCTCGAATCCAAGATGGATCGAACGAGGTACGCCGGGACCCCCTCGATGTCCAGAGGGGGCGGAGGAGCATCCCACACTTCAGCCTCCTGAAGCGGGCCAGCCACCACCGGCCTGAGGAGAGACACACGGAACGAGGGGTTAATATGGTAATTAGTGTGTAGCTGTAACCTATAACATACCTCGCTCACTCTCCTCAGGACTTTAAACGGCCCCACAAACCGCGGACCCAGCTTCCGGCAGGGCAGGCGGAGGGGCAGGTTTCGGGTCGAGAGCCAGACCCTGTCCCCTGTTGCGAACACCGGGGCCTCACTGCTGTGACGGTCTGCGCCAACTTTCTGGCGCAGTATGGCGCGCTGAAGGTGGACGTGGGCGGCCTCCCAGGTTTCCTCCGCGCGCCGGAAGCAATTGTCCACTGCAGGAGCCTCGGTCTGACTGATGCCAAGGAGCCAGAACCGGCTGATACCCTAATACACATTGAAAGGGAGAAAGGTTAGTGGAGGAGTGGCGTAGCGAGTTCTGGGCCATCTCTGCCCAGTGCACGAACTTCGCCCACTCCTCCGGCCGGTCCTGGCTATAAGACCGCAGAAACCTACCCAAATCCTGGTTAACTCTCTCCACCTGCCCATTACTCTCGGGGTGGCGGAAAACATGTGTAAACAGGGCCTCCGCAGTTTGTAAGGCCGTAGGGAGACCGGGCAAAGGGAGGAGACGACAGGACTTAGAAAAACGATCCACAACGACCAGGATCATGGTGTTACCATGTGAAGGTGGAAGATCAGTTAAAAAAATTCACCGACAGGTGCGACCACGGCCGTTGTGGAACGGGTAAGGGTTGTAAACTTACCTCTGGGCAGGTGTCTAGGAGCCTTGCACTGGGCGCACACTGAGCAGGAGGAAACATAAATCCTCACGTCCTTAGCTAAAGTGGGCCACCAGTATCTCCCATCAACACAGCGCATCGTCCGACCTATCACAGGATGACCAGAGGAGGGTGACGTGTGGGTCCAATAAATCAATCGGTCGCGGACAGCAGACGGAACGTACAGACGCCCAGCTGGACACTGAGGAGGAGAGGGCTCAGCACGTGACGCCCGCTCAATGTCCGCGTCCAGCTCCCACATTACTGGCTCCACCAAACAAGAAGCTGGGAGTATGGGAGTGAGATTCATGGACCGCTCCTCTGTGTCATACAGCCGGGACAATGCGTCTGCCTTAATGTTCTGGGAGCCTGGTCTGTAAGAGAGGGTAAACACAAAACGAGTGAAAAACATGGCCCACTTTGCCGGACGAGGATTCAGTCTCCTCGCCTCCCGGATGTACTCCAGATTGCGTGGTCAGTCCAGATGAGAAAAGTCTGTTTAGCCCCCTCAAGCCAATGTCTCCACGCCTTCAAGGCTTTTATGACAGCTAACAGCTCCCGGTCCCCCACATCATAGTTTCGCTCCGCTGGGCTGAGCTTCTTCGAAAACAAGGCACAGGTGCGGAGCTTCAGTGGCATACCCGAATGCTGAGCGGGCATTGCTCCTATCCCAGCTTCGGATGTGTCCACCTCCACTATGAATGGCAAAGAGGGATCCGGATGAGCCAACACAGGAACCGAGGTAAACAGAGCCTTCAGGTGCCTAAAAGCCCTGTTCGCCTCCCCACTGCAAGCGCACCGGCCCCCCCTTTAGCAGTCAGGTAATGGGAGCAGCAACCTGACCAAAACCCCGGATAAACCTCCGGTAGTAGTTGGCAAACCCTAAAAAACGCTGCACCTCCTTTACCGTGGTGGGAGTCGGCCAATTACGCACGGCTGCAATGCGGTCGCTCTCCATCTCCACTCCTGACGTGGAAATCCGATGCCCTAGGAAGGAGACGGATTGTTGGAAGAACAAGCATTTCTCAGCCTTGACATATAGATCATGCTCCAACAGGCGACCAAGCACTTTGCGCACCAGGGACACATGCTCGGGGCGTGTAGCGGAGTATATCAGAATGTAATCAATATACACTACTACACCCTGCCTGTGCAGGTCTCTAAAAATCTCGTCTACAAATGATTGGAAAACTGATGGAGCATTCATCAACCCATATGGCATGACGAGGTACTCATAATGCCCTGAGGTGGTACTAAATGCCGTCTTCCACTCATCTCCCTTCCGAATACGCACCAGATTGTACGCACTCCTGAGATCCAGTTTAGTGAAGAAGCGCGCCCCATGCATTGACTCAATTGCTGTAGTGATAAGAGGTAGCGGGTAACTATCTCACCGTGATTTTATTGAGATCTCGATAATCAATGCACGGCCGCAAACTGCCATCCTTCTTCTTCAAAAAAAAGAAACTCGAGGAGACAGGTGAAATGGAGGGTTGAATGTACCCCTGACGCAGGGATTCGGAGACATATGTCTCCATAGCCACCGTCTCCGCTTGTGACAGGGGATACACGTGACTCCTAGAAAATGCAGCTTCTACCAGGAGATCTATCGCACAATCCCATCGTAGATGGGGAGGTAATTGAGTAGCCGTTCTTTTTACAGAAGGCGAGAGCCAAATCGGCATATTCAGGGGGAATGCGCACGGTGGAGACCTGGTCTGGACTTTCCACCGTAGTAGCACCAACGGAAACCCCTAAACACCTACCTGAGCACTCTCGCGACCACCCCGTAAGAGCCCTCTGTGGCCAAGAAACAGTGGGGTTATGACAAGCTAACCAGGGTAGGCCTAGCACCACAGAATATGCAGGAGAATCAATAAGGAAAAGACTAATCTTCTCCTTGTGACCCCCCTGCGTTACCATACACAAAGGAGCGGTGACCTCCCTGATAAACCCTGACCATAATGGTCGACTATCTAATATCTAAAGCATGAACGGGGAAAGGCATATCCACAGGAACAATGGGGATCCCTAAACTATGAGCTAAACTTGTATTAATGAAATTCCCAGCCGCGCCTGAATCTACTAGCGCCTTATACTGGGAATGCGGGGAAAATTCAGGAAAAGTGACAGAGACAATCATAAGTGCAACAGAGGGCTCTGGATGAGAATGGTGCCTACTCACCTGGGGTGATGCCAGAGTGCCCTGCCTGCTGCCTCTATTCCCAGAGAAACCAACCCGGCACCGACCAGCAGTGTGACCTCTGCGACCATAGATGGTGCTCGAGCGGGAACCCCCTCCGGTCTCCCTGCGCACCATCCCTCCTAACTCCATGGGTACGGGAGAGAGGGTGCGGGAGGATGGAACAACCAGACCCCGATCTAGACGTCCACGAGTAGCCAGCATGTTGTCCAGCCTGATGGACATGTCCACCAGCTGGTCGAAGGTGAGGGTGGTGTCTCTACAGGCCAGCTCCCGACGGACGTCCTCGCGTAGACTACAGCGGTAATGGTCGATCAGGGCCCTGTCGCTCCATCCAGCGCCGGCAGCTAGGGTCCTAAACTCCAGAGCAAACTCCTGTGCACTCCTCGTCTCCTGCCTCAGATGGTAGAGGCGCTCACCCGCCTCTCTGCCTTCATGTGGGTGGTCCAATACTGTCCTGAAATAGCAGGTGAACTCCTCAAAATGGTCCAACGCTGCATCCTCTTCTCCACACACAGCGCTGGCCCACTCCAGGGCTTTCGCGGTGAGGCACGAGACGAGGGCGTAACTCTTCTCACGGTCCGATGGAGCAGCCGGCAGTATCTCCGTTGTACCCCTTAGGCAGGGATAAATGGATCCTGCTGAGTTCAGGAGGGGGAAAAGCGTTCAAGGGAGACCCCGGTTGTGCTTGTGGAGGCGCTGGAAAAACTCCCTGTCTCTCCCAGCGGTCCATATTCTGGACAACACGATCCATGGCGGCGCCCAGGTTGTCAATCATCTCCGTTTGTTCCATGACGCGTTCCTCCACCTCCATGGCCGAGGTATCTTCTCCTGCTGACTTCATTTTTTGGGGTCAGAGATTCTGTCAGCATTGTGTGTATAGGTGGCAGGGAAGTCAGGCGCAGGAGAATCAAACTGAGTGTAATGGAGTTATTTAATAATAATGAGCGAAACATACTCCAAACACTAAATGTAACAAATAACTAAATGGGTACGAGGACCCGTCGCGCACCAATACAAAAGATAAACAACACTGACATACAAACAATCTCTGACAAAGACATGTGGGGAAACAGAGGGTTAAATACACAACAGGTAATGAATGGGATTGAAACCAGGTGTGTATAAAGACAAGACAAAACCATTGGAAAATGAAAAATGGATCAATGATGGCTAGAAGCCCGGTGACGTCGACCGCCGAGCACCGCCCGAACAAGGAGAGGCTTCGACTTCGGCAGATGTCGTGACAACTAAAGCATGGGAAGCATAGAAATAGAGCACATAAAACAGATCTGCCGCTTCTTAGACTTGCTTTCAATGAGAATGACCGAACTATACATGTCTCTGTGAATTTGGTCGGGTCACCCAAAAAAGTGACATATTGCAGCTTTAACCATCTTTTGGTGCTACTATGGTGTTTGTTTACATTTACATTGTTTACAAACATTGGAGTTAAACAAGCTAATATTTTAGGTTTTGATGGGGTGTGACAGTTGAACTAAGCTCATGAGGCATTTAGAAGTTATATTTTTGAAGAATCAACGGCTATATTATAATTAATTTATAAGTCCAAAAATTGATGTAACAACTAAGGATTCTAGCCTCAACACACATTTCTGCGGAAGTCTCCCATTGACATGAATTAATGATTTACGCAAAATTCTGAGTGTTGCACGCTTAACTCAACTCTAAATTGGCTCTGATGTGAGAGGTTATCCCTGGTCATAATTTTCTGTCACACAGCTAACAGTGTGGGTGCTAACGAGTGCAGACTTTTGCTTCACACTCTATCGTGCATGTCAATATATTTATCCCTGATACCTAACATATAAAAAATGTTGTACATTATGTGTATACATTCTGTTTTGGTCCCCAAAAGTGATTCTCTCTTATCAGCATGATGTATGACACATAATGATGATGTATGACACTTATTGATGATGTATGACACATACTGATGATGTATGACACATTGTTCCTTATCTTAGTATTTTCCTGACAAGCCTGCATAAGACCAGCCTGAGTCCATAACACTGAAACAGAGAAATAATCACTTCAGCAATGACTCTGTGACTTGTACAGTAATTCCTTAGCCACAGCTAATGGAATAAGGAGCTTTGTTGATGTCTGGTAGCAACAGTGCTTAGCCATCACACTCCATTCCTCAGATTCAGATGTCAAATACTTGTCAAAGAGTTTTAGTAAATTGGCTCCTTGCGGATCGCACTGTGGCTGTGTTTATATTTGTTTCACTAATTGGTATTTGTTAATTGGAACAATCAGATCTGAAAAATATCTTATGTGAAAAGATCGGATGTGATTGGTCAAAAACTCAATTTGTAGAAAATATATCCGAATTGTGTAAACGCTGCCTGAAATACCATTTCAAAGACTAATTTAAGCGATGCGAAACCACGAATATCTCTGAGATATAGTTGGTAACCTAGAAAGCAATAAAGCGAGACTAAGAGACGTGCATCAGTGTGTCTGAAATGATCACAATGAAATACCAAATCCCATCCAAAATTACTAATGCATCTCTGAGGAGCTGATATGATGATGTGTGAGCTTCCTTTCAATTTGGAGGCATAAAATGTCACAAAGAAACCACCAATGTAGCCTGAAGGGATGTACTAACAATGTTCCTATATCAAAGAAAGAAAGTTGTAAATGTGTTCTGATACTGCCCACAACGCCACAGAAAAGCACTTTTTTTTTCGAGTGTCAGAAGAAAGCTGTTGAAAACAGGAGAACATAATTTTTCGAACTATATTCAACTTTCTTTCTCATTTCCCAATAACACATTAGTTACAGCCTTCTGGAGTATCACTCAAAACAATTTTCATGAAAAACACATCTGTATATTTAACAGGCCAATAGTGATGGTTGTATTCTGTTGTTCACCGTAGTTCACTGCCACGACCTGTGAAGCATTTCTAGGCAAACCAGTGTGGAAGACTTATTTAATGGAACATTTCATCTAAATTGGATGGCAAAAACTGGATGCATGATACAAAGTTGAATGTGCAATTTTTGAGACTTTGAGCATCCCCCCCCCCCCCCCCTGAATGTCTTTTCACCGCCCTGCATCGCTTCATCACAAGGGACAGATGGAAAACCAACACGTATATCTCTTTGTGACAGCATGTCGAGCTGACAGTACAGCCCTTATCGTTGGTCATCACGAAAGGCTGTGATTTGGGGCAGCTAAAAACTGGTTTAGATGTGCCCTACTGGATTGAAACATGACATTTATATTCAAAATGGTGCCAATTGATATCAATGCAGGTCTGGACAAATAAAAACGTGTATGCTAGTGTTTTTTTTTTACGGAGACTATTAAGGAGAGCTATAGCTGCTCAATACTGTTGTATTAAGATACCAGAGAGCCTGAGATGTTATGAAAAGAGAAGGTGAACAGGCTCTGATCTAGAACAACGTGAGCAGCCCCAAATACGGCCAGTTGAATTAAACTTGTGTTTATATCGGCAAACAGATCGCAGGATTATAGATGATTCTTCCTGTACAGCCTATCGAGGCATGGTTGGATGGACTAATGCACTTTGGACAGTTTAATGTGCAAGGCAGCAAGAGAGTTGGGCTATGGGGAGAGCTATGAGGATGCCCAACTCCAAAAACAACTGTAAAAACCAACAACACAAAGAGGTCGACTGATATCTCTGAATAAGACAGACTGGATTATTTACATCAGCAGACAATTTATCTCATGAGACTAAGCCAGCATGGCACAGATCTAAATCAAATAATCAAGGGAAACTCCAGACATTTGTGAGGGAGTGAAACAGTATCACAGAACTGATGACATTGCACAATTCAGCTCGCTTGAAATCACATGACATCAAGGGTATCCTGAATATCTGGTAGACAGCGAACCTATTACACAGCATGGTGTATCAGTAATTATAAACTGGGTGGTTGGAGCCCTGAATGCTGATTGGCTGACAGATGTGGTATATCAGACCGTATACCACAGGTATGACAAAACATGTATTTTTACAGCTCTAATTACATTGGTAATCACTTCATAATAGCAATAAAGGCACCTCTGGAATTTGTAATATATGGCCAATATACCATGGCTAAGGGCTGTGTCCAGGCACTTGCATTGGCCATATACCACACACTCTCGGTCCGTATTGCTTAAATAGACAGTTATAACACACACAGCTGATTGTGACTGAAGCTTTCCGTATCTTCTGAGCATTATAATGTTATATATGATTCTTGGCGAGGAGGCCTATGGTGAGTCTATTGTAAGACTTTACAATATGTCTTGCACAGTCACCCAACAAAAATGCAAGGTCGGTGAGAGTACATGACAGCGACCTGCCGGTGCCCTCAAACGCCTTTTCGTTACCCTTTTGAAGTCAACATATTTCATGGCAACTTTGATAGTAGCCTTCCTGACAGTCCCTGAAAACCATTAGAACAGACTATAACATACAGTATATGACTCACGATACGTTCGGAGGGGCGCAGTTATAACGACTAAAAAAAATGTCTACACGCTTATTGCAAATATGATGAGTCCTTTAATGTATATGGACGCCAGTGGACGGAAGTTCTATTTTCATGTACTGTAGTCTATACTTACAATGATGAACAACATAATGCAGATTGATCGACCAGAGATATTTTTTTACTAGGCTGTTTTAAAAATGTGTATGACAACTTATGGTATTTCATTTATTTTTAATATTTTAGCTATCACAAATAAATGAGTGACAGACTTCAGAAGGGATTTTGCGACAAGATTTCTGACACATCATTAACCTCGACCTGCAAACCACCGTAAGAAGCCTATCGACGTGCAATTGTAATATTCAAATGAAATTATAAAATAATACTACCAAGCATAGGCTATCCCCTCTTTACGCATTGTGCTGGCCAGATTCCAAAAGTGCACACCACATCTAGGGTAGACTAGCTCTTTTAAAACCACATTTTGAAACATAACCAAACATTAATGAAGCAAGGTTACAGTACACTTACCTAATAGGGAATTGGCAAAGCCGTACCATACACACCCACTTTCTCCTATGAGCCATCTTCCCTGTGTACTTGCCGCGAAACTGAACGGAGTTCCCACCACACACACCAGCAGATCACTGAATGAAATGTTAATCAGTAGCAAGTTGATAGGCGAGCGCAGCGCCTTGTAACGGCAGAAGAGGACGAGAACCAGGAGGTTGTTGAGGAATCCGAAGGTGCCAATGAAGCCCAAACACACTGAGACTATCAGGTTCCCGGTCGGGCTGAGAGTGGTGCGGGATAAATTGTGTTCCAGGTGCCTCTCTGCAGCACCCGTACACAGCGCGCTATTGGCCCTCGTGCAGCCACTGAAGCTCACGTTGGACACAATCATCGCAATCCGTTTTCGCTACACAAGCGCGCGCAGTGGATTGAACAAGAGCTACTTTGTACTTAGCATTTTCAGGAAAGTTGAAAGATGTGGGCTTCTGAGTTGGCTAACAATATATTAAAGTTGATGTCTGAGTCACTTGTTGCTTTGAGGAATTTGTTTTCCAAAAGTGGATCAAAAAAGGCTAAGCGCTCGTTGGGAATCTTTAACTTTGTTTTCCAATTCAGAGTTTAAACCAGCAACGTTTGATGGGGCTGTGCTCCACCGTGTGGTAGTCTACTTCCACACACACGGCTGGACTAAACTCCCTCAGTCAGTGTTTATATTGCTGTACCACTTTCACAGCTGACGTCTGCGCCAGTGAACAGCACGTCCTCACAGGGTCTGTGCTATGCTATCCCGGATCCTTGGGACATTACAGGACAAGTGGGCTACAGTAGGCTACACCTTCCATATGCTGCCCGACTCTCAATTTCTTTTGACTAAAATCTAACAACATTTAGGCTAAGTGCAGTGCTGTGATAGTTTCAGTGTTAGGTTCATGTTATTCTGTGCGGTAGTAATCGCCACACGTTCCTGTTGGATGCGGGCGCTGTCCATGGTCCTGCAGCCTGTGTGTCCTGAAGTCATTGCCAATTTGACATCAAAGTTCTCGAAATCGCCAACAATCAACGGTGCGGACCATTTGAGAATCCCCATGAGAGAAGAGTCTTCTGTATCAGGCCAAGACTGTTCCTATTGATTTACTTGCCTTTTAAGTGGTAGCACTTAATCACTTCTTAAAAGGTTAACAGAGCCAGTGTGGTTTAGGATATAGATAGGTGAAAGTAATACATTGCCACAAACACTAGCACATACTTTTTGAGACTATTTCAATCGTTCCATTGTATACTGGACAAGCTCCAAACTAACCTCAAGTATTTGCAAGTATTTTACATACAGTGCATTTGGAAAGAATTCAGACCCCTGGACTTTTTCCACATTTTGTTACGTTACAGCCTTATTCTAAAATTGATTACATTGTTTTTTCCTCATCAATCTACACGAAATAACCCATAATGACATCACCATACCTCATAATGACATCACAATAACCCATAATGACAAAGCAAAAACAGGTTTTTCGAATTTTTTGCAAATGTTTTAAAAACCAAATAACTGAAATATCACATTTACTTAAGTATTCAGACCCTTTACTCAGTACTTTGTTGAAGCACCTTTGGAAGCGATTACAGACTCGAGTCTTCTTGGGTATGATGCTATTTTGTGTTAAACGCTCTACAACAAAGCTTTCTTAGTGTACACCAGGCTTTCTCTGCCCTTGACCTTGTTCTGAACACCTCCAAAACAATGGTCTTGTGGTTTGGTAAGAAGAATGCCCCTCTCCCCACAGGTGTGATTACTACCTCTGAGGGTTTAGAGCTTGAGGTAGTCACCGCATACAAGTACTTGGGAGTATGGATAGACGTTACACTGTCCTTCTCTCAGCACATATCAAAGCTGCAGGATGGATAAGAGCGTCTGCTAAATGACTTAAATGTAAATGTAAATGTAAAGTTAAATCTAGACTTGGTTTCCTCTATCGTAATCGCACCTCTTTCACACCATCTGCCAAACTAACCCTGATTCAGATGACCATCCTACCCATGCTAGATTACAGAGACGTAATTTATAGAGCGGCAGGTAAGGGTGCTCTCGAGCGGCTAGATGTACTTTACCATTCGGCCATCAGATTTGCCACCAATGCTCCCTGTAGGCCACATCACTGCACTCTAAACTCCTCTGTAAACTGGTCATCTCTGTATACCCGTCGCAAGACACACTGGTTGATACTTATTTATAAAACCCTCTTAGACCTCACTCCCCTCTCATCCTCCACATACAACACCTGTTCTGCCAGTCACATTCTGTTAAAGGTCCCCAAAGCACACACATCCCTGGGTTGCTCATCTTTTCAGTTCGCTGCAGCTAGCGACTGGAACAAGCTTCAACAAACACTCAAACCGGACAGTTTTATCTCAATCTCTTCATTAAAAGACTCAATCATGGACACTCTTACTGACAGTGATGGCTGCTTTGCGTGATATATTGTTGTCTCTACCTTCTTGCCCTTTGTGCTGTTGTCTGTGCCCAACAACGTTTCTACGATGTTTTGTGCTGCTACGATGTTGTGTTGTTGTCATGTTGTGTTGCTACCATGTTATGTTGTCATGTGTTCCTGCCATGCTATGTTGTTGTCTTAGGTTTCTCTTTATGTAGTGTTGTATTGTCTCTCTTTTCGTGACATGTGTTTTGTCCTATATTTTTATTTCATTTATTTATATTTTTAGCCCAACCCCAGTCCATGCAGGAGGCCTTTTGCCTTTTGGTAGGTCGTCATTGTAAATAAGAATTTGTTCTTAACTGACTTGCCTAGTTAAATAAAGGTTAAATACATTTTATTTAAAAAAATAAAATAAAAAGCTTGGCACACCTGTATTTGGTTAGTTTCTCCCATTCTTCTCTGCACATCCTCTCAAGCGCTGTCAGGTTGGATGGGGAGCGTCGCTGCACAGCTATTTTCAGGTCTCCAGAGATGTTAGATCAGGTTCAAGTCCGGGCTCTGGCTGGGCCACTCATGGACATTCAGAGACTTGTCCAGAAGTCACTCTTGCATTGTCTTGGCTTAGTGCTTAGGGTCATTG
This sequence comes from Salvelinus fontinalis, assembly GCF_029448725.1. Lineage (NCBI taxonomy): Eukaryota > Metazoa > Chordata > Actinopteri > Salmoniformes > Salmonidae > Salvelinus > Salvelinus fontinalis. The sequence continues at coordinate 13,345,075 of NC_074690.1, forward strand.
TCCTGTTGGAAGGTTAACCTTCGCCCCAGTCTGAGGTCCTGAGGGCTCAGGAGCAGGTTTTCATCAAGGATCTCTCTGTACTTTGCTCCGTTAATCTTTCCCTCGATCCTCACCAATCTTCCAGTCCCTGCCGCTGAAAAACATCCCCACAGCATGATTCTGCCACCACCACGCTTCACCGTAGGGATGGTATTGGCCAGGTGATGAGTGGTGCCTGGTTTCCTCCAGACGTGACACTTGGCATTCAGGCCAAAGAGTTCAATCTTGGTTTCATCAGACCATAGAATCTTGTTTCTCATGGTCTGAGATTCCTTTAGGTGCCTTTTGGCAAACTCCAAGTGGGCTGTCATGTGCCTTTTACTGAGGAGTGGCTTCCGTCTGGCCACTCTACCATAAAGGCCTGCTGCAGTGCTGCAGAGCTGCAGAGATGGTTGTCCTTCTGGAAGGTTCTCCCATCTCCACAGAGGAACTCTGGAACTCTGTCAGAGTGACCATCGTCTTCTTGGTCACCTCCCTGACCAAGGCCCTTCTCCCCCGATTGCTCAGTTTGGCCGGGCGGCCAACTCTTGGAAGAATCTTGGTAGTTCGGAGCTGTCTCTGAGCTCTACGGACAATTCCTTCTACCTCATGGCTTGGTTTTTGCTCTGACATGCACTGTCAACTGTGGGACCTTATAGAGACAGGTGTGTGCCTTTCCAAATCATGTCCATTCAATTGAATTTACCACAGGTGGACTCCAATCAAGTTGTAGAAACATCTCAAGGATGATCAATGGAAACAGGATGCACCTGAGCTCAATATCGAGTCTCCATAGCAAAGGGTCTGAATACTTATGTAAATAAGGTATTTCTGTTTTTTATTTGTAATACATTTGCAAAACTTTGAAAAAAACTGTTTTTGCTTTGTCATTATGCGGTATTGTATGTAGATTGATGAAGAAATACAATTATTAATACATTTTAGAAAAATACTAATGTAACAAAATGTGGAAAAAGTCAAGGGGTCTGAATACTTTCCGAATGTACAACCAGGTCTTAACAACCAGGTCTTAACAACCAGGTCTTAACAACCAGGTCTTAACAACCAGGTCTTAACAGCCAGGTCTTAACAACCAGCTCTTAACAGCCAGGTCTTAACAACCAGGTCTTAACAACCAGGTCTTCATAACCAGGTCTTAACAACCAGGTCTTAACAACCAGGTCTTAACAGCCAGGTCTTAACAGCGTACTGTTTTACAGCTCACGGACACACAATTACATTATTTGCGAACTTTTTGTTTTCCATTTTGAGCTGTATTTCTCCAAAGTTGCATCCCATTGTTTCTGTATACATTCTCACTTGACATACAAGTAGAGTTGTAAGGATGCTTATGAGATATACTGTAGACAGTGGCAGAGCAGACTTGACATACAAGTAGAGTTGTAAGGATGCTTATGAGATATACTGTAGACAGTGGCAGAGCAGACTTGACATACAAGTAGAGTTGTGAGGATGCTTATGAGATATACTGTAGACAGTGGCAGAGCAGACTTGACATACAAGTAGAGTTGTAAGGATGCTTATGAGATATACTGTAGACAGTGGCAGAGCAGACTTGGTGGTTCAGGCTTGATTTTAAACAGTTCCTTTGGATTCCTTGTTGTTTCTCTCAAAGCCACTGATGCTAAAATGGGCATAATGCATTTCTGAATGGAATCGCATGACACCCTAACTGACTTGTGAATTGAAGAAAAGAAAAAAAACGGCCTCTCTTGAAAGATTACCCGCTAGCCTGCATGGAGCACGAAGCACGACTCGCATGTCATGGACCGTTAGAATTGACCTGTTCTGAGAGAGCTGTGAATTCCTTGCTACTTTCTTTGCATTTGTTTGAATTATCCCTGTCAGTATTTACATTTGAAAAGCATGTTGCCTATTGTCTGTCTAAATCCTATTGTTATTGATATGTTTAATAATGTAGCGACCCAGACAGCTGTGTGTTATGTGTTAGACTATTAGTTGGTTGTGTTGTACTTCTTACCAGTACCCAGTGTTTGTGGGGTCCGCCATACCAATCAACCTGCTATCTGCCAATCACGGGAATGCCTGGAATGTTCTGATGCCGGGTATCCTGGTGGTTGGTGGAGTGGCGTGTGGGGGATCTGGCAGGGGGATGGGATTGGGACCAGGTTTAGCCATTGTTCTCTCTCTTACGTTTGGTCTTCACAAGAGAAGGTCACGGTTGTTTTACAGGGTATCCTTCATTTATTTGGCGTGGGCTACCGTCAACAGGAGCCTGTGTGAAGTTGTGTTAATAAACCGTCAATGCGTAAACTCAAACCTCTTTCTGGACAATTGTTCCTTTATGATCTAGTCAGGTCATTACAATAATAAAAAATATATATATCACACACATAAAAAAACAGCCTTAGGGCTCTATTCAGTCTGTAAAGTGGAAGCGGATTCCGCGATAGAAATGTAAGGTCATTTCCCATTGAGCCGACATATGCAACGTTTACTGTGAATGCAGTCTCCGCTAAATCCTTTACATTTCAAGCATGCTGTAAAACTGAACTTCCACGATGCAGATTAAATATAGCCCCTAGTAGCCTATTGATTTGACGACATAATGGAAAAACTGCAGAAAGGGCAACTTGATGACTAATGTATGATTTTCATAATTTACAACTCACTCATAAAAAAGATGATATTCTACAGTAAATAAGGAATATGCATGTAATGGTGTGTTAATTAAGTAACACTTAGCGCCAAGGGCCCTATGACGGAAGGCATAGAACACAGCATTTAGAACACAGCATTTAGAATGGCACCTACAGCACTCTCTAACATGCAGAACACATACAATTAGAATGCATCACTATATTTATATAATAGAACTGTGAGTTCTATTTGCCAACATTCTGACATTTCCGTGGCTCTTTGCATAAACTCAAAGGAACCTATTATATTCCTTAATAAACTTGGAAACTGCTGATGATGACATAAGTACTCCCGAATCACATGGCATTGACGCTTTCCAGATGTCGCCAGTATGAGACAAATTCATTGCGGGCAGGCCTCTCCTCCTTCGTGCATATATGTGCATAATGTATGTCAGTAGATTTCGTGCATCGGTGTTGCACATGTAGCCTACAGACTACGCTAAGTGGTTTGGGAGTTATGTAATGTTACACTATTCTATCGTCACATGCATGGCCATAATATTTCATATTCTTACCCCTGCACTAAGGAAGTACTTTCCCTTGGATCCACACTTCCGTTGTATTTATTAAAAAAAAAATAAAAAAGAAGCTTAATTACCCTTGAAAATAGCATGGCGACATTTAAACTGACAAATATGCAGCTCTAATTGGGTTGGATTAAGACATTATAAGTCCTCTGCTGAATATCATTTCCATTGAATAATCTCAGTGGGCCTTCCGTGGTATTTCAACAAGGTTTTCAGGTCAATAGTGTAGATAGAATTCCGAGAGCTATCATTGTACAAGAAGGCCTTACTAAAGTCACAAGGTTATTGGGCTTAACCTTTAACCTTTATCCAGGACATTCTCAACTGGATGTTGGGTGGTTCCATTAATCAGTGTCATGTCTGTGAGTCCAATGAGAACCCAAATAACAAAACCTTAGGCTATTATTAGTCTAATCAGTGTGACCATTGACAGTATGTTCATGTACACCCACTGTAGACCAGTAAACCAACTTGTAGAAAAGGCCCATGGAGTTGGTGGAATAATGTCCTACTGTGTTTTTCTCCTGTGTTCCTTATTGAAAATAATTAGTCACACACACAAAAAAAAAACAATAGTCCAACTATTCAAATTGGTCAGATTACATTCTTGTGGCTAGAAATAGTATTGTATGCCTCTTAAATCACTACCTATATGAAGTTGTGAGATCTTTAAAGGCCCCAATGTAGCCATATTTATCTCAGTATCAAATCATTTCTGGGTAACAATTAAGTACCTTTCTGTAATAGTTTCCCATTAAAATGGTAAAAAAATAAATAATACAATTTGCTTTTTAGACAAAAAAAACTATTCCTCAAGACAGAATTTTGCTAGGGCTGCCTGGGAATGGTCTGAGTGGGGAGGGGAAGGGCACCAAAGCGGTGGCGAGGCCAAATGGGAGGGATATGTAATCTGAAAACCAGCTGTTATTATAGAAGAAACACTAGAGTCCCCAATCTTCAGTTTTCTGATTACGTGGCAATTTCCTGGAATCTTGGAACATGGTCTCATAATTGTAAATGTTTATTCAAGAACCTATTCTCTGAGCCTAGTTGTGTGGGTTGCATAAAAAACACAAGGCTGTCTTTACTCTGCTTGATTATATCTTTTCTCTCCTAGGTTCTGTGCCTGTCTAGTGAAAGGATGAAAGCTGTCTATCCAGAAAAGCTGTGTTGAAGGTTATGACAAATAGAAAGTAGACTGTATCCACATATAGAAACGGACCATAAAGAACATGTATAGTCCCATGATGTAAGTTGTTGAATACTGTTATGTCTCGTTGGTTTCATAACCTCGTCTTTCAAACAATTCAATAACGATGAGACTGGAAACAGGAATCCGCTCCATCATTTATATAGAACGTGCTCATTCTTAGTACATAGAACCCTCATGATGCTCTGCGACACAACTCCAATACATCACATCTCCTCCCCCTACTTAAAACCTCTTAAGGATCCAACCCTTTTTTTCAATTTTCACCTAAAATGACATACCCAAATCTAACTGCCTGTAGCTCAGGACCTGAAGCAAGGATATGCATATTCTTAGTATGATTTGAAAGGAAACACTTTGAAGGTTGTGGAAATGTGAAAGGAATGTAGGAGAATATAACATATTAGATCTGGTAAAAGATAATACAAAGACAAAACCAATCGTTCTTTTGTATTTTTTTTGTGCCATCATCTTTGAAATGCAAGAAAAAGACCATAATGTATTATTCCAGCTCAGTTGCAATTTAGATGTTGGCCACTAGATGGCAGGAGTTTATGTACAAAGTTTGAGACTGATCCAATGAACCATTGCACATCTGTAAAAAAAAAATAATAATATCAAGACTGCCCAAATGTGCCTAATTGTTTATTAATAACTTTTCACGTTCAAAATTGTGCACTCGCCTCAAACAATAACATGGTATTCTTTCACTGTAATAGCTACAGTAAATTGGGCAGTGCCGTTAGATTAACAAGAATTTAAGCTTTCTGACAATATCAGATATGTCTATATACTGGGAAATTTTCTTGTTACTTACAACTCTTACGATAAGTGCCATGGGATCTTTAATGACCTCAGAGAGTCAGGACACCCGTTTAACGTCCCATCCGAAAGACGGCACCCTACACAGGGCAGTGTCCCCAATCACTGCCCTGGGGCATTGGGATATTTTTTAGACCAGAGGAAAGAGTGCCTCCTACTGGCCCTCCAACACCACTTCCAGCAGCATCTGGTCTCCCATCCAGGGACTGACCAGGACCAACCCTGCTTAGCTTCAGAAGCAAGCCAGCAGTGGTATGCAGGGTGGTATGGGCCTGTATACATTGACACGCCTCTTCAGGCCAATCGAACAGATGAAGAGGTGCAAGTTGAGGTATATTGCAAACCTTCTGACATGAGTAACATGTTTTCGCTTTCTCCTCAATGCTTCCATCCAATCCAGGCCACCAGAAATAGCTTAATGCGATTTCCATCATGCAAACCATTCCACAATGACCTGAGTGTAGCTGTTGCAACACCGGTTTCCTCAGCAAAGGTGGAATGATAACTCTCCTCGCCCACAGCATACAACTGTACTGACAGCTTAGTTCTCCTGGAAAGGTAAGGTTTCAGTTCCGGAGCATCTCCTACAACTTTACTTTTAATGATAATGTCCATCACTTCAGATAACAACCAGGTTGTTTCTGGTGTTTCTTTGAACTTGGGTTGAAGTGACTGGTGCGTTTTCCAATTGTCTGAAGTAGAAGATGTCAACTTGACGTGACTCTGATTTGACCACAGGTAATGTTAACCTGGAAAGTCCATCATTGTTGCAGTGCAACTCTGACTTGCGATACTTGGGGTATCCAAGATAGCCTTATGAAGGCCTGTGGCGTCAATGACGTGTCCGAGGTATTCAACCGCTGATTGAAATAATTTTTTATTTAACTTTTATTTAACTAGGCAAGCCAGTTAAGAATAAATTCTTATTTACAATGACGGTCTACCGGGGAACAGTGGGTTAGCTGCAATGTTCGGGGGCAGAACAACAGATTTTTACCTTGTAAAACACAAGGCTGTCTTTACTCTGCTTGATTATATCTTTTCTCTCCTAGGTTCTGTGCCTGTCTAGTGAAAGGATGAAAGCCGTCTATCCAGAAAAGCTGTGTTGAAGGTTATGACAAATGGAAAGTAAACTGTATCCACATATAGAAACGGACCATAAAGAACATGTATAGTCCCATGATGTAAGTTGTTGAATACTGTTATGTCTCGTTGGTTTCATAACCTCGCCTTTCAAACAATTCAATAACGATGAGACCGGAAACAGGAATCCGTTATAGTGAGACAGATTTGATCCAGCAACCTTTCGGTTACTGGCCCAACGCTCTAACCACTAGCGCCCCAAATGCACATTTGTCCTTACGACCTCACAGTTTGTAGTCCTTCCACATCTGTAAGGTCGCATCCAAGTTTCGAAGATGGTTTTCTTTGTCTTTTCCAGTTACAAGGATGTCATCCAGATAGCATTGTTCTCCTAGCCATCAACTCAAGATCTGCTCCATCGCCCTCTGGAACAGCGCGTGCACACTTGTGATTCCAAATGGTAGACGACAGTACCTGAAGAGCATCTTGTGTGTCACGACAAAGATCAGCAGCTCCTTTGACTTTTCATCCACGTTCATTTGCAAGTAGGCGTGGCAGAGGTCAATTTTGTTGAACTTTTGACCCCCAGCTAAGCCCGCAAAAAGGTTGTTGATGCGTGGTAGCGGATGCTGCTCAGCGGACAACACAGGGTCTACATATCCTGATTCCACCATCCTTCGTAAGGACTGGTATGATGGATGTTTTCCCTTCACTCACACTGACCGTCTCCGGTACTTTGTTCTTGAGTAAAGCGTACAAGTCATTCTCAACTTTCGTTCTGATAGCATAAGGTACTGGTTGTGCTTTTCAAAAATGTTGGTTTGCTGTCAGGCTTTTTAATTCTACCTTTATTTAACTAGGCAAGTCAGTTAATTCTTAGGGCTGCAATCCCGTTAACGAGATTGATATGACAACAGCCAGTGAAAGTGCGGGTCGCCAAATTCAAACAACAGAAATCTCAATTAAAATTCCTCAACATACAAGTATTTCACACTTTTTTAAAGATACACTTCTTGTTAATCCCACCACAGTGTCCGATTTCAAAAAGGCTTTACAGCGAAAGCACTACAAACGATTATGTCAGGTCACCGCCAAATCACAGAAAAACACAGCCATTTTCCAGCCAAAGACAGGAGTCACAAAAAGCAGAAATAGAGATAAATTAATCACTAACCTTTGATGATCTTCATCAGATGACACTCATAGGACTTCATGTTACACAATACATATATGTTTTGTTCGATAAAGTTCATATTTATATCCAAAAACCTCTGTTTACATTGGCGCCATGTTCAGAAATACCTCCAAAATATTCGGAGAAATTGCAGAGAGCCACATCAAATAACAGAAATACTCATCATAAACTTTGATGAAAGATACATGTTTTACATAGAATTAAAGATAAACTTGTTCTTAATGCAACCGCTGTGTCAGATTTCAAAAAAGCTTTATGGAAAAAGCAAAAACCATGCAATAATCTGAGGTCGGCGCTCAGAGCCCAATCAAGCCATACATGTACCCGCCATATTGTGCAGTCAACAGAAGTCAGAAATAACATTATAAATATTCACTTACCTTTGATGATCTTCATCAGAATGCGCTCCCAGGAATCCCAGTTCCACAATAAATGTTTGATTTGTTCGGTAATGTCCATCATTTATGTCCAAATAGCTACTTTTGTTAGCGCGTTTGGTAAACAAATCCAAAGTCACGAAGCGCGTTCACTAAAAGCAGACGAAATGTCAAAAAGTTCCGTAACAGTCAGTAGAAACATGTCAAACGATGTATTGAATCAATCTTTAGGATGTTTTTAACATAAATCTTCAATAATGTTCCAACCACAGAATTCCTTTGTCTTCAGAAAAGAGCTCACTCTCACATGAATACGCATGGTCAGCTCATGACAGACCTTACTCAATCCCCTCTCCTTCAGCCCCACTTCACAGTAGAAGCATCAGACAAGGTTCTAAAGACTGTTGACATCTAGTGGAAGCCGTAGGAAGAGCATTTACATTTAAGTCATTTAGCAGACGCTCTTATCCAGAGTGACTTACAAATTGGAAAATTCATAAATATTCATCCTGGTCCCCCCGTGGGAATTGAACCCTGGTCCCCCAGTGGGAATTGAACCCACAACCCTGGTGTTGCAAGCGCCATGCTCTACCAACTGAGCCACACGGGACCCGAGCAAAATTAACCATATCCCACTGTGTATTTGATAGGCGATGAGTTGAAAACCTACAAACCTCAGATTTCCCACTTCCTGGTTGGATTTTTTTCTCAGGTTTTTGCCTGCCATATGAGTTCTGTTATACTCACATACATCATTCAAACTGTTTTAGAAACTTCAGAGTGTTTTCTATCCAAGTAGACCAATAATATGCATATATTTGCAACTGGGACTGAGGAGCAGGCAGTTTACTCTGGGCACCTCTGGGCACCTTTTCATCCAAGCTACTCAATACTGCCCCTGCAGCCATAAGAAGTTAAGAACAAATTCTTATTTTCAATGACAGCCTAGGAACAGTGGGTTAACTGCCTTGTTCAGGAGCAGAACAACAGAAAGACTCCTCCATGTTTCTTTAAGATGGAGGTTAGACCTGTATCTCCATGTATCATTGTACGCACCGATGGCCAGTCCAGGGGTGACTTTCTCCAACCATGAACGTCCCAGTAGTGATGGATAGTCTTCTTTCACAATGTAAAGTGGCAGCTTTTCAATTTGTTTCCGTTGAACTGAACTCTGATCTCAGTGATGCCTCTCACGGCAACAGATTCACCTGTGTAAGTCTTTAACATGATGTGTGCTGGCTGAAGTGAAAGGTGTTTCAGTGTCTTTTTGTAGACTGTGTCTGACACAAGAGATACACCTGTCCCTGTGTCAATCTCCATAGGCACCGACTGCCCCTCTAGTAAAGGAGAGAAATAGTCGCAGTGTGGCCTCCCAGCAGCAGTCAGTATATTCAGTGTGACTTCCTCGTCTGATGAGCCAATCACCTCTGTTCTCCTGATCAACAACGTGAACGTGTCTCTTTTTCTTTCATTGGAATTACTCTTTTCTTGTTTTCAGTCTTTGACGTTTCCTCTGAGGATTTTTTTTTCATCTGCAGGCTCGTTCGATGTGACCCTTTTTATCACAGGCTGGGCCATCCATGTCCTTTACCTCAGGCTGAGCTATCCATGTCCTTTATCACAGGCAGGGCCATACATGTCCTTTATCACAGGCTGGGCCATTAATGTCCTTTATCACAGGCTGGGCCATTAATGTCCTTTATCACAGGCTGGGCCATCCACGTCCTTTACCACTGGCTGGGCCATACATGTCCTTTACCACTGGCTGGGCCATCCATGTCCTTTACCACTGGCTGGGCCATCCATGTCCTTACACCAGCATGTAGATACCTGATGTCCCACTTTGCCACAGTGGAAGCTTGTGCCTTGATTTGCCTGTCTCTGATTTTCAGTTGCAACACTTTTCCTGATGAACTCAACTGCTGAGCCTCTTCAGCAGCTCGTTCCGTGGACACACTGACTTCAATGGCCTTTCGCCAAAGTAATATTACTTTCAGTCAATAGTCTCTTGTGTAGCTTCACTCCGTAGCCCATGTAATAGTATATATCAAAATGTGTGTCATTTAGAACATCATTAAACTCACAGTACTCTGATAGCTTGTTGAACGCAGCAGCAAACATTGTCACTGATTCTCATTCTTCCTGTTTTCTTCTGTGGAACGTTTCAGCAATAACTAGTGGTTTTTGGTGAAAAGGGTCCTTTCAGTATTTCCACAATATCCCCATACGTCTTATTACCTGGCATGTCTGGCTGTAGCAGGCCGTGTAGTAAATTAAATGTATTTGGCCCCATAATGACCATCCTACCGATCCTCGACTTTGGCGATGTCATTTACAAAATAGCCTCCAATAACCTACTCAATAAATTGAATGCAGTTTATCACAGTGCCATCCGTTTTGTCACCAAAGCCCCATATACTACCCACCACTGTGACCTGTACGCTCTCGTTGGCTGGCCCTCGCTTCATACTCGTCGCCAAACCCATTGGCTCCAGGTCATCTACAAGACCCTGCTAGGTAAAGTCCCCCCTTATCTCAGCTTGCTGGTCACCATAGCAGCACCCACCTGTAGCACGCGCTCCAGCAGGTATATCTTTCTGGTCACCCCCAAAACCAATTCTTCCTTTGGCCGCCTCTCCTTCCAGTTCTCTGCTGCCAATGACTGGAATGAACTACAAAAATCTCTGAAACTGGAAACACTTATCTCCCTCACTAGCTTAAGCACCAGCTGTCAAAGCAGCTCACAGATTACTGCACCTGTACATAGCCCATCTATAATTTATAATTTAGCCCAAACAACTACCTCTCCCCCTACTGTATTTTTTTATTTTTTTATTTTGCTCCTTTGCACCCCATTATTTCTATCTCTACTTTGCACATTCTTCCACTGCAAATCTACCATTCCAGTGTTTTACTTTCTATATTGTATTTACTTCACCACCATGACCTTTTTTTTACCGTTTACCTCCCTTATCGCACCTCATTTGCTCACATTGTATATAGACTTATTTTCTACTGTATTATTGACTGTATGCTTGTTTTACTCCATGTGTAACTCTGTGTTGTTGTATGTGTCGAACTGCTTTACTTTATCTTGGCCAGGTCGCAATTGTAAATGAGAACTTGTTCTCAACTTTCCTACCTGGTTAAATAAAGGTTAAATAAATAAAATAAATAAAAATAACACCAAAAAAAAATGTAGCCGCAATTTTGTCCTCATCAATGTCAAGGACAAAATACTCAAACCATTCTGTATATGAGCTCCATTGCTCAATAAATCAAACTGTCCAATATTTCCAACATTACCAGACATTTTTTGTTTCTCAATAGGCTCCTGATTGTCAATTACTTCAGTATTGTCCTCAACCACGGCAATATTTTCCTCAGTCACGTGATCTTCATTCACTTCAGTATTGTCCTCAACCACAGCAATATGTTCCTCAGTCACGTGATCTTCATTCACTTCAGTATTGTCCTCAACCACGGCAATATTTTCCTCAGTCACGTGATCTTCATTCACTTCAGTATTGTCCTCAACCACGGCAATATTTTCCTCAGTCACGTGATCTTCATTCACTTCAGTATTGTCCTCACCACGGCAATATTTTCCTCAGTCACGTGATCTTCATTCACTTCAGTCACTGTTTCATCCTTAAGCTCATTTAGCAGTTTTAAATTCCAAAGTTGAACAACTGTCCTTTCCTTTTTAATCACGTTGTTTTCCCGCTCCAACGTCCTTCTCAAATCCTTTTCTGCCGTCCATGTCGATGCTAACTCGTTCTCTCTTAGCTAGCAATACACTGTGCTAACATTAGCCTCGACTGTACCATGGAAAATAACATTTTTATACTTGTAAAAATAGTTCCTGTAGGTTCAGGTCGCCAATCTTTTGTTATGTCTCGTGGGTTTCATAACCACGTCTTAATATCAATTCAATAATGACACATGAGACAGGAATCAGACAGGAATCAGCTCAACCATTTATGCTCAGTCTTAACACATAGAACCCCTATGATGCTTTGCAGCATAACCCCAAAACACCACAAAATACACTGCTAGGCTATATTTAGGTGCCATGATACCGTAATAAGTGATTGCTATGATTCCACGTGGTCCTGTGTGGCTCAGTTGGTAGAGCATGGCGCTTGCAACGCCAGGGTTGTGGGTTCGATTCCCACGGGGGACCAGTACAAAAAAAAAAAAAAAAGTATGAATGTATGTACTTGTAAGTCACTCTGGATAAGAGCGTCTGCTAAATGACTTAAATGTAAATGATTCCTCTTATGATCAGTCAGGGCAGCTCATGTTGTTTGAATAAAAAATAATCTTTTTCTGGTTTACTTTACTTACTTTAGCATTTATTTACTTAATTATAATGAACATTCTGTTTTAGCCATGGCTGGAAAATATTGTGGCAGCCGTGGCATGTTTGTACTTGCATTGTGAAGTAGAGGCCTACTCAAGGTACAGTGTCACCCGTTGATGTTGCACTTCATTTAAATTAATCTCTGGATCTCAGTATGTATGTGGGCATTCCGTTGCCATATTGTCAGAGACAATAACATGTCACAACAGAGGCAAGGTGAGAGGGTCAGCGGAAAAAAACAGCAGGAGAGAAGAGAGAGAGAACACGTAAAGAGTACAATAGGCAGAGATATTGCGTCTGTGAGTGACAGAGAGGGGAACACCTAGAGGTTAGTCATTAACAACACACAGCAACCAGGCCTTCACATGGCTGTGTGTGTATCAGCTCGGGGAGGATCATGGAATGTTGTATAATCAAATCAAATCAAACATTATTTGCCACATGCGCCGAATACAATTGTAGACCTTACCGTCAAATGCTTACTTTTACAAGCCCTTAACCAACAGTGCAGTTCAAAAAGAGTTAAGAAAATATTTGCCAAATAAACTAAAGTAAAAAATAATAAAAAGTAACACAATAAAATAACAATAATGAGGCTATACACACAGGGTACCGGTACCGGTACCAAGTCAGTGTGCGGGGGTACAGGTTAGTTGAGGTCATTTGTACATGTAAGTGACTATGCATAGATAATAAACAGCGAGTAGCAGCAGTATAGGATTAACTCAGTGATAATGGTAGGATAGGATGAACTTTAAGGACCCAAGGAGAGAATTGTCTTAGACACCCAGTACTGCTGTATATAAAATAGACACATTACATTATACACTCAACGCAATACATACATTACACATTACCGAATATAAGCAAGTATATGTAGATAATTGTGCGTTATCAATTACCCGTCCAACTGCATGGACGAACAGATGAATGTGTGTATGTTAGCCTGGTATGGTAGCCTGGTATGGTAGCCTGGTACGGTAGCCTGGCATGGTGGCCTGGTATGGTAGCCTGGTACGGTAGCCTGGTATGGTGGCCTGGTATGGTAGCCTGGTATGGTAGCCTGGTACGGTAGCCTGGTATTGTAGCCTGGTATGGTAGCCTAGTACGGTAGCCTAGTACGGTAGCCTGGTACGGTAGCCTGGTATGGTAGTCTGGTATGGAGCCTAGTACGGTAGCCTGGTATGGTAGCCTGGTACGGTAGCCTGGTATGGTGGCCTAGTATGGTAGCCTGGTACGGTAGCCTGGTATGGTAGCCTGGTACGGTAGCCTGGTACGGTAGCCTGGTATGGTAACCTGGTATGGTAGCCTGGTATGGTAGCCTGGTACAGTAGCCTAGGGGTTCAGAGCGTTGGGCAAGTAACTGAAAGGTTCAAATCCCTGAGCCTGTCAATGTGCCCTTGCGCTGTCAATGTGCCCTTGCGCTGTCAATGTGCCCTTGCGCTGTCAATGTGCCCTTGCACTGTCAATGTGCCCTTGCGCTGTCAATGTGCCCTTGCACAAGGCACTTAACCCTAATTGCTGCTGTAGGTTTCTCTGGAGCATCTGCTAAATGACTAACATGTATAAAGAGAGCGTATCCTGTGTATGAACATTAAATGGGGAGATAGACCGATAGACAATAGAGTCCATTTCCAATAAGTTTGCCTGACCTCCTCACCTCATTCCCTCTGTTGAAAAAATCATCACCACTCCAGCGAGTAGCTGCAACTTAATTTGCCTCAGGGACTAGGGGTCAGGGGCCAGAACGCACGGATAAAGTGCCACGGAGCATATAGATTTAACGTCAACACCCCTAGTAAATGGGATCAACACAGCACCCAGTTTATCTGGACACTCGTGTTTTTCTGAGCTCATGTATTAAAGGCTTGGTGTGCAGTTTGTCAAGTAACACTTGAGAGGACTACATATCAGCTGATTGCTGGGATATAAAGTAACAAAGGGAAATACATAGAGTATTAGAAGTATTTTCGCTGGAAGCAATCATGTGTTAGACAGTTGAAATGAAATGTTGAAAAAGTGCTAGTGGCTGCATGTCTGTTCTTGTGGATTTCTACGAGTGTAGAAGCTGTCTGACATATTACAACTTTGATAGAGTTGATGATTGATAACCGAACAGATGATTGAATGTCATTTTGGGAAAGGAACATGGATTGATCCCTATTTCTTATCTACAGTGCCTTCAGAAAGTATTCATACCCCTTTTGTTGTGTTATAGCCTGAATTTAAAATTGATTAAATTGCTCATTTTTCTCATCCATCTACACACAATACCCCATTATAACAAAGTGAAGACATGTTTTTAGAAATGTTTGCAAATGTATTGCAAATTAAATACAAAAATATCTAATTTACATAAGTATTCACACCCTTGAGTGAATACTATGTAGAAGGAGCTTTGGCAGTGATTACAGCTGTGAGTCTTTCTGGGTAAGTCTCTAAGAGCTTTCCACACCTTGATTGTGCAATATTTTCCGATATATATATTTTTTTAATTCTTCAAGATCTGTCAAATTGGTTGTTGATCATTGCTAGACAACCATTCTCAGGTGTTGCCATAGATTTTCAAGTTGATTTAAGTAAAAACTGTAACTCGTTTACTCATGAACATTCACTGTCTTCTTGGTAAGCAACTCCAGTGCAGATTTAGCCTTGTGTTTTAGGTTATTGTCCTGCTGAAAGGTGAATTAATCTCCCAGTGTCTGGTGGAAAGCAAACTTTCCTCTAGGATTTTGCCTGTGCTTAGCTCCCTCCCATTTATTTTCATCCTGAAAAACTCCCCAGTCTTTGCCGATGTCAAGAATACTCATACCATGATGCAGCCACCACCATGATTGAAAATAAGGAGGCAGTTAGTTACTCAGTGATGTGTTGTGTTTCGTTTGCACCAAACATAAGGCTTTGCATTTAGGCCAAAACAGTGTATTCCTTTGCCGTGTTTTTTTTCTCTTCAGTATTACTTTAGTGCCTTGTTGCATACAAGTTGCATGTTTTGGAATATTCTGTTTATTTTTATTCTTCTGTCATTTAGGTAATTATTGTGGAGTCAATACAATATTGTTGATCCATCCTCAGTTTTCTCCGATCACAGCCATTGAACTCTGTAGCTGTTTTAAAATCACCAATGGCCTCATGGTGACATCACTAAGCAGTTTCCTTCCTGTCTTGCAGCTCAGTTCAGAAGGACGACTGTATCTATGGTGTGTCTTGGTGGTTTAATACATCATCCACAGCATAATTATTATTAACTTGACCATGCTTAAAGATATATCCCATGTATAATTTGTTATTGTTACCCATCTACCAATCACTGCCCAACTTCATGAGGTTTTGAAAAAGCCCCCTGGTCTTTGTATTTGAATCTGTGTTTGAAATTCAATACTTGACTGAGGGACCTTACAGATGTTGTATGTATTGGGGACAGAGGAAGGTTTAGTCATTCCAACCCCTATTATTTCACACAGACATAGTCCATAGAACTTATGTTATTTGTTAAGCCAAATTTTACTCCTGAACTAATTTAGGATTGCCTAAACAAAGGGGGTGAATACTTATGCAACAACTATATTTTTGTTATTTAATTTCTATTCATTTGTAAAAAAATATATATATATATTTTCACTTTGACATTATGGATTTTTTGAAGTAGTTAAATGACAAAAAATTACAATTAAATCTATTTCATTTCAACTTTGTAACGAAGTTCAAGGGGCTGTAGACTTTCTATAGGCCCTGTACCTGGCATAGTCATACAGTACCTGGGACAAATAGCCTCTTAGGCATAGCTCAGAGGCAGACATTTTAACAACAAAAACAAGTGGCATTGCTATCAAAATAGTATATATATATATATGACTTGTCATTATCTAAACATCTGTCTCACCAGTCATTTAGAAACCCATTTTCAGTCCGCAGTGTGAAGGCAGAAATAAAGTGGATTTGGAAGGTACGACATTTTGAAACACCAGGCTCAACTTAGTCTCAAGTCTGTGATTGAACCTGTGATGTTCCAACATTTCGACAAATGTGGGATAGATCGCTTCAGATGATTGTAATCTAAATGTAATACGAAATGTAATCTAAATGTAATAGAAAATGTAATCTAAATGTAATCTAAATGTAATATGATATGTCATCTAAATGTAATAGAAAATGTAATCTACGTCATTACCAAAAGTTATTATTTATCAGAGGGGCCATAAACAATAACTAATAATGCTACATTCTCCAAGAAAGATTAAAATCTCACCTTCATGGTAATAATAGTTATACATTGCTGAGATGCAGTCACTTTTGAGGACACAAGCTCAAATACACAGTACAAATATGATACAAATATGAAAATATTCAATATTTTATGATGTACTTCCTATTCAATAAAACTGTATGAATAAGGCTTAAAATAAGATATTGGTCTACCTTATAACTGCAAAATACATATTTGTGTGTTTAGTGTTAGAGAACATTTGCTTATTTTCCAACGGTCTCTCTTGATCAAAACGTCTAACTCCATCACTGTGAACGTCTCGCAGAGCTGTAGCTTGGCTTCCTGAACTCGTTAAGAACTCACCTTTCATCTCATTTTAATCTGTGAACGTCTCACAGAGCTCTAGCATGGCTTCCTGAACTCGTTAGGAACTCGCCTTTCATCTCATTTTAATCTGTGAACGTCTCACAGAGCTCTAGCTTGGCTTCCTGAACTCGTTAAGAACTCACCTTTCATCTCATTTTAATCTGTGAACGTCTCACAGAGCTCTAGCTTGGCTTCCTGAACTCGTTAGGAACTCCCCTTTCATCTCATATTAATCTTGTCCGTCTATGATAAACAAATTAGTTAATAATCTATTAATTATTTTAGATTAATGGCTATAAATTGATCTGAATGTGCTACAGTGATGAAACCACTCTCTCTTGCTGCGCTACAAAAAGAGACACACTCCTGGGTCTGTGAGAATCAGGGCTACCGCTCAATGCAAGCCTTTTTGATCTATAATGTCCACAGATCAATTTATAAGCGCAAAATGTCAGTCGGAACCGGTACAAGAACCATGCAGGTCCCTAAAACAGAGGACTTTATATCTAAGAGGTAATGACAGTGTGTCTTCTCTGTGTTGACAAAAATGTGCCGAAACTCCTGATTTCAAATACACGTGTGTAACGTTCGTTCTCCTCCTCGTCTGAGGAGGAGCATGGATCGGACCAATATGCAGCGTAGGTTGAATCCATAATGATTTATTTAAATAATAATAACGAAGACGAAAAACACTTAATAAACTACAAAACAACAAACGACGTAAACAGACCTGAACATGAGAACTTACAGACAACGAAGAACGCACGAACAGGAACAAACTCACAAACGAAACAGTCCCGCGTGGCATAAACACTAACACAGGAACAATCACCCACAAACAAACGGTGTGAACAGCCTACCTTAATATGGTTCTCAATCAGAGGAAACGTAAAACACCTGCCCCTGATTGAGAACCATATCAGGCAAATTGAAAAGAACCCAACAAAGAAACAAATAACATAGAATGCCCACCCAGCTCACGTCCTGACCATACTAAACAAAGACAAAATACAAGGGAAAATAGGTCAGGAACGTGACAACGGGTGTAATTCATGGGTGTCAATTCATGATTGACAGAACAATTTCTGTCCCTGCACATGAATCTCAAGTCAGAATTCCGCCCAGGAACACAAACCTGTCTGTTACAACAAGGTCACTGCATTGATAGCCATTTTATGTCTCAAAGGATACTTCTGTTATGGAAGTAAACTACTAAAGCCATCACTCATCACCAGTGAAACTGAAGTTAAGGTTATTGGAATCAATGTGCAATCAAGGCTCAATACCCATAGTCATTGCTTCTCTTGTCAAAGCTGAGCAAGCAGAAATATATATTGGGTACCACTGCAAAGAATCACTTTGCCAGGGTTTTCAACAAGGTCACTATTGCGTATCACACTAATAATCAAATTATGGTGGGATACTACTGTAAACCCAAGTACAGCATTGTCTCAAGTCCTGATACATTTATTCTGTTGATGGTGTCATCTCATCAAAGCGTCCAACAAAAACAGATTTATTATCATTGTTGTATTACTGTGTGTGTGTGTGTGTGTGTGTGTGTGTGTGTGTGTGTGTGTGTGTGTGTGTGTGTGTGTGTGTGTGTGTGTGTGTGTGTGTGTGTGTGTGTGTGTGTGTGTGTGTGTGTGTGTGTGTGTGTGTGTGTGTGTGTGTGTGTGTGTGCCTTTGCTGTACCAGCAGATATTTGGTAAAAACAAGAATTTCACGATACAGAGTATACGATCAAGTCTGTCCTGTGTGTAACAGCCCATAAGAGTCACCTATAGACATAGAATTATTTACTTGGTCATTTCACCTGAAATGTGTCATACGATATGAGCCCGTTTGAAATGAGCGGTGAGTGGCGAGCATCATCCTCCCAACGGTTAGTCATTACTCTTCGTCAAAGAAAATGGAAAATGAGGAGTTAGAAACAATGCAGCGTTAAAGCCACAGCGGAGAAGGCAAAACAATATGTAGCAATTAACGGAACTGCTCTGACTTTACCCTCAGGGAGCCAATGCCATTTCAGAAGCACATAAACAAGAAGAAGCAGGGCCGGCCCTAGCCTTTTGGGGGCCCTAAGATATATTTTCCTGCCCCCCCCCCCCCCAAATGGCAATTTTATAACTGATTTCATGCAATTCTACAAATTTTACCATGACTTAATATAATATCTGAGTGAGAGTGACTAACAAAATGAATGGGGCCCCCCTGGAAGTCAGGGCCCCTGAGCACATGCCCTGCTTGCCCAATCGATAATTCAACCATGATTACTATGAGTTTAGATAGCTGGCTAGACTATATTACCAATCCGTTTTTTTCCCGCTTGCATGGCTAAATCAGTGACTGTCTGTAACTGACATAATAAAAACTGATGATGCACAACCACATTTCGAAAATTGTACTTTGTGTATTTTACTGTTTTTATTTAATTTTATTTCCCCTTTATTTAACCAGGTAGGCCAGTTGAGAACAAGTTCTCATTTACAACTGCGACCTGGCCAAGATAAAGCAAAGCAGTGCGACGAAAACAACAACACAGAGTTACACATAAACAAACGTACAGTCAATAACACAATAGAAAAATCTATGTACAGTGTGTGCAAATGTAGAAGAGTAGGGAGGTAAGGCAATAAATAGGCCATAGAGGCACAATAATTACAATTCAGCATTAACACTGGAGTGATAGGTGTGCAGGTGATGATGTTCAAGTAGAGTTTCAGGGATGCAAAAGAGCAAGAGGATAAGTAACAATATGGGGATGAGGTAGTTGGGTGTGCTATTTACAGATTGGCTGTGTACAGGTACAGTACAATAAGCTGCTCTGACAGCTGAGAGGGAGATATAAGTTAGAGAGGGAGATATATTACTCCAGCTTCAGTGATTTTTGCAATTCGTTCCAGTCATTGGCTGCAGAGAACTGGAAGGAACGGCGGACAAAGAAAGTGTTGGATTTGGGGATCACCAGTGAAATATACCTGCTGGAGCGCGTGCTACGGGTGGGTGTTGCTATGGTGACCAGTGAGCTGAGATAAGGCGGGGCTTTACCTAGCATAAACTTATAGATGACCTGGAGCCAGTGGGTTTGGCAACGAATATGTAGTATGTGGGGTAGTATATGGAGCTTTGGTGACAAAATGGATGGCACTGTGATAGACTACATCCAGTTTGCTGAGTAGAGGATTGGAGTCTATTTTGTAAATGACATCGCCGAAGTCAAAGATCAGTATGATAGTCAGTTTTACGAGGGTATGTTTGGCAGCAAGAGTGAAGGAGGCTTTTTTTGCGAAATAGGAAGCCGATTCTAATTTAATTTTGGATTGGAGATGCTTAATGTGAGTCTGGAAGGAGAGTTTACAGTCTAACCAGACACCTAGGTATTTGTAGTTGTCCACATATTCTATGTCAGAACCGTCCAGAGTAGTGATGCTAGTCGGGCGGGCGGGTGCGGGCAGCAATCGGTTGAAGAGCATGCACTTAGTTTTACTAGCATTTAAAAGCAGTTGGAGGTCACTGAAGGAGTGTTGTATGGCATTGAAGCTTGTTTGGAGGTTTGTTAGCACAGTGTCCAAAGAAGGGCCAGATGTATACAGAATGGTGTCGTCTGCGTAGAGGTGGATCAGAGAATCACCAGCAGCAAGAGCGACATCATTGATATATACAGAGAAAAGAGTCGGCCCGAGAATTGAACCCTGTGGCACCCCCATAGAGACTGCCAGAGGTCCGGAAAACAGGCCCTCCAATTTGGCACACTGAACTCTATCTGAGAAGTAGTTGGTGAACCAGGTGAGGCAGTCATTTGAGAAGCCAAGGCTATTGAGTCTGCCGATAAGAACGCGGTGATTGACAGAGTCGAAAGCCTTGGCCAGGTCGATGAAGACGGCTGCACAGTACTGTCTTTTATCAATGGCGGTTATGATATCGTTTAGGACCTTGAGCGTGGCTGAGGTGCACCCATAACCAGCTCGGAAACCAGATTGCATAGTGGAGAAGGTACAGTGGGATTCGAAATGGTCAGTGATCTGTTTGTTAACTTGGCTTTCAAAGATTTTAGAAAGACAGGGCAGGATAGATATAGATCTATAACAGTTTGGGTCTAGAGTGTCACCCACTTTGAAGAGGGGCATGACCGCGGCAGCTTTCCAATCTTTGGGGATCTCAGACGATACAAAAGAGGGGTTGAATAGGCTAGTAACAGAGGTTGCAACAATTTCGGGTGATCATTTTAGAAAGAAAGGGTCCAGATTGTCTAGCCCAGCTGATTTGTAGGGATCCAGATTTTGCAGCTCTTTCAGAACATCAGCTGTCTGGATTTGGGTTAAGGAGAAGCAGGGGGGGCTTGGGCAAGTTGCTGCTGGGGGTGCTGAGATGTTGGTCGGGGTAGGGGTAGTCAGGTGGAAAGCATGGCCAGCTGTAAAAAAATGCTTATTGAAATGATCGATTATCGTCGATTTTTCGGTGGTGACAGTGTTTCCTATCCTCAGTGCAGTGGGCAGCTGGGAGGAGGTGCTCTTATTCTCCATGGACTTTACAGTGTCCCAAAACGTTTTGAAATTAGTGCTACAGGATGCAAATTTCTGTTTGAAGAAGCTAGCCTTAGCTTTCCTAACTGACTGAGTATATTGGTTCTTGACTTCCCTGAAAAGTTGCATATCGCGGGGACTATTCGATGTTGATGCTAATGACGAACGCCACAGGATGTTTTTGTGCTAGTCAAGGGCAGTCAACTCTGGGGTGAACCAAGGGCTATACCTGTTCTTAGTTCAACCTTTTTTGAATGGGGCATGCTTTTTTAAGATGGTGAGGAAAGCACTTTTAAAGAGCAACCAGGCGTCCTCTACTGACGGGATGAGGTCAATATCTTTCCAGGATACCCGGGCCACGTCGATTAGAAAGCCCTAATCACTGAAGTGTTTTAGGGAGCGTTTGACAGTGATGAGGGGAGATGAGGTAGTGATTGCTGACTTCCTAGTTGAAGACAACAGAGGTGTATTTAGAGGGCAAGTTGGTCAGGATGATATCTAGGAGGGTTCCCGTGGTTATGGATTTACAGTTGTACCTGGTCGGTCAGGTCACTGTATGCTACTTGTTTTGGTTGCTTATGCCTAGGGCCGGCGCTGAGAATAAATCTTTGGAAGAGGAGTTTTGTTTTGTGTTGGGTGGCAGTCTGGTCTGGTGTGATGTATTACATTTGACATTTTAGTCATTTAGCAGACGCTCTTATCGAGAGTGACTTACAGTTAGTGCATTCATCTTAAGATAGCTAGGTGGCACAAACACATATCAAAGTCATAGTAAGTACATTTTTCCTCAATAAAGTAGCAAAGTCAGAGCTAGTAAATCATGTTTAAGTAAAGTGTGTTAGTTCAAGGGAGTTCTGGACACAAATAAACACCAGCATCAAAACACCCTGATTATTAAAGGCCCAATGCAGCCATTTTTATATCAATATCAAATAATTTTTGGGTAACAATTAAGTACCTTACTGTAATAGATTTCCATTAAAATGGGCAAAACAATATTCTTAGCAAAAAAACTATTTCTCAAGCAAGAATTTTGATAGGACTGTCTGGGAGTGGTCTGAGTCGGGAGGGGAAAACTGAAAACCAGCTGTTATTGGCAGGGAGATTTGGAAGTCTCTTTGATATTGATTGGTTTTTAAATCAATCCATGATTGTGCACCCCAATTCATGTCAGACATGCTTTTAAGTTATGTAGACAGTAGGTCCCTCAGGTCCTCTCTCACTGGCCTTTTAACTTTCCCAAAGCCCAGGACCAAAAGGCATGGAGAGGCAGCGTTTAGTTACTATGCTCCCCTGCTCTCTGGAATAGCCTGCCAGAGAACCTGAGGGGGGCTGAAACTGTGGACATTTATAAAAGAGATGTTTAAACACATCTCTTTAGCTTTGCTTTTCCTTAGGGTGCTTTTTAGTCGTTCAGTTTGTGTCATTATTGAGTTTTTTATCTAATGTTTGTTGTGTAGTAAATATTTCAGCTTTTTCTTTTCATTGATTTGAATTTATGTTTTCCTGTAAAGCACATTGCGTTGCATTCCATGTCTGAAATGTGCAGAAAAAATAAAGCTTGATTTGATGATTTAATTTATTATTGGTCTATTACCTAATTTATCGCATGATGATGTCACTATCAAAGGCCAAAACTCCATCCCACCAAAACAGGCTGGAATTCCAGGCTCTCTTTTCCAACAGCTTTCACACTAAAATGGAATTATCATCATTTTCACAATTTCACAGTATTATTCCAACCTTATAGTGTCGAAATATATATACAACACATTAACATATTTTTTGGAACTACACTGGGCCTTTTCAAGGCCAACAAACTTCAAATTGTTTCCTTTCAAATGGTACCAAGAATATGCATATCCTTGCCTCAGGTCCTGAGCTACAGGGAGTTAGATTTGGGTTTGTCATTTTAGGCGAAAATTGAAAAAAAGGGGCGGATCCTTAAGAGGATTTATTAAAGGCCAGAGTAAAAGCAAAGAAATCTTTCCCAAGTTGGTATTTTCCCCTTAACTCTGTGCCAAATGTGCATGCTTTGTTGCTGCACTATACACCCTAAACTGAATGAGTGACGTTATGCTTATTACAATGTACTTAAAGCTGATCATTTCCCTTGAGCGCTTTAGACACCCCCTATATCTTGCTTGTGAGTTAGTGAGCTAGTGAGTGAGCTAGTAACAACATTAACGCAGGGATTCATTCCTCAGGGATGTTCTCGTATTCTCAGTCGAAAATCACATTCAAGGATGAATGCTGCAGTTGTCGGCTCAATTAAAATCACCTTTAAGTGTCTGTATGCGCTATAACACAGTTTGGATTGAATCCCGGCCTTAGTCTTTACAGTTTCTTAGGCATTTGGCGATAAGAGCAACATTTTAATCGGTCTTAATAAACAGGCCCACTTTATATGCTTCACAACTTCCCTTATGGCACGACGTATTACAGCGCTCACAGACATGCACTCAAAGACCTCACGGAATTCAAATTTAGAAACACTGTTAAAAGGATTTCCAGCATACAAAATCTCCTTGGAGGGGGACATGGTGGAGAGATGGAACGGAGAAATGTTAAGCATTTAGTGCAGTTCTATATTTTGAGCTCTTTAAATTAGCATCCGTCCTCCACCTCCACCCCATTCTGAACAGTAATTTAGCCCGCAGTGAGCCGGAGAAACTGTCCACCACCGATGCACCATGCAGTGGCATGGGTGATTTCCCACCTGGGACCACTGACACTTTTAATCATGTCCTCAGGGACAGAGGGAGGGAATGAGGGAGACAAAAATAAAGGGAATAACAGACAGATAGTAAAACAGAGAGAGGGAACCACCCTATTAGGTCAACAGTCAGTGACAAACCTCAACAGCAATAGAACATTCCGGTTAATTAATTATATTAGCTAGGGTAAGTGGACGTCATTTTGTTAGCTAGGGTAAGTGGACGTAATTTTGTTAGCTAGGGTAACAGGACGTACTGTATGCATCACAGCTTTTGTAAACCTTTAGAATGTGATTTTCACAAGCTGGAGTGTTTGACTGGTTCTAAGGGTTTCTGATTGTCACCTAACTTTGGACAAAATACAGTATGGTAGCAGCATCCAGTTTTATACTCAACAAGGTCAATCAAGTACACTTTGAGGCCAAATTCTGACTTGAAAAATAAGCACCTTACATACACTTTTGTGAAAGTCTTCTATTGTCAGTAAAAGCCCAAACCAAGAAAGGGTTTCAACCATATTCATCTACTTGCACTCTGCACTCAACCATGAATACACTTTCACTGAAAAACTAGGAATTTGCTCATGGGATGCCACTGCACAAGTCCACTCTTTATATAAAGGACCTCCGAGTCCTTCTTGAATTGCAGTGGTAAATGCTGTCCCTTGACTTTGGCACCATGTAAAATCAATTTAAAAATGACAAAAACATGACAAGTAAAACTTGTTCTTGTAAGGTCGTCTTGTGGTGAATGAGCGGACCAAGGCGCAGCGGGTGATGAATACATGATGATTTATTTACAGACGAAGACGAACACGAAAAACACTATTGAAAATTACAAAACAACAAAACGAACGTAGACTGACCTAAAACATGAGAACTTACAAATACACGAAGAACGCACGAACAGGTACAGACTACAAACAAACGCTACAGTCCCGTGTGGTACGAACATACATACAGACACGGAAGACAATCACCCACAAACAAACAGTGTGAACAACCTACCTTAATATGGTTCTCAATCAGAGGAAACGTAAAACACCTGTCCCTGATTGAGAACCATATCAGGCTAATAGACAATAAACCTAAACATAGAAACACATAACATAGAATGCCCACCCCAACTCACGCCCTGACCATACTAAACAAATACAAAAACAAGGAAAACAGGTCAGGAACGTGACAGTTCTGTTTATATTTAGCTGTTATTTATTAGCTGTTATTTATTACCTTACCCTATTTAGCTGTCTATGAATTACCTCCACAACAAATGCATGATTTACACTAATGTTTGAGTTAGATCAAAGCATATACCCTGAAGGTCCCTTTCTGATAAAAAGGTATTCTGTTCTCAAGACAGCTTGTTGCTATCAAAGGGTCTACTATCCTACACAGTGTAGAAGCTACATAAAGACAGCTTGTTGCTATCAAAGGGTCTACTATCCTACACAGTGTAGAAGCTACATAAAGACAGCTTGTTGCTATCAAAGGGTCTACTATCCTACACAGTGTAGAAGCTACATAAAGACAGCTTGTTGCTATCAAAGGGTCTACTATCCTACACAGTGTAGAAGCTACATAAAGACAGCTTCTCTTCCAGCGCTGAACGAGCCCTAGCATTCAAGGCCAAATGAGTTCTTGACGATACGTTGGCACAACCTTTGCCAGTTACGGGGCATGACGTTGTCTTTTTCGCCGTGATCAATGAAGGAAAGACACAAACTCGCCCTATCAGCTGCGTGATGGCAGAGTAGTGTGGAGAGGGGAGGGGGGAAAGGTGAATAGTCTGGGTAGCCATTTGACGAGATGTTCGGGTGTCTTATGGCTTGGAGGTAGAAGCGGTTTAGAAGCCTCTTGGACCTAGACTTGGCTCTCCAGTACCGCTTGCCGTGTGGTAGCAGAGAGAACAGTCTATGACTAGGGTGGCTGGAGTCTTTGACAATATTTAGGGCCTTCTTCTGACACCGACTGGTATAGAGGTCCTGGATGGCAGGAAGCTTGGCCCCAGTGGTGTACTGGGCCGTTCGCACTACCCTCCCAGGTAAAAAAAAACCTACCTCAACTAACCGGTGCCTCTGTACCGGCACCCTCCTGTATATATTGTTATTTTTTTTACTGCTCCTCTTTAATTACTTGTTACTTTTATCTCTTATTCTTATCCGGATTTTTAAAAACTGCACTGTGAGTTAGGGGCTCGTAAGTAAGCATTTCACTGTAAGGTCTACACCTGTTGTATTCGGAGCATGGAACAAATAAAGTTTGATTTGATTTGAGGAGTCCGGAAGGTGCGGTGGAGGCTTGTGATTGAGAGTGGGCGTGACCTCTTCTGTCGACCTTGTTGACATCTACATTACGCCTCCGTCTCCTAAGGAAAGGAATGGAAAAGAGTAAGACCCGGTTCATTTTGCTTCCTTCTTTGAGCGTGAGCTGAATTCTCTTATGGCAGACAGCAGACGTTAACGCAACAGCTCGTCTACTTATCATGGTCTGATACATAAGGGTATAACAGCCAATAAGAAGTGAAAAGGTCTAGTTAAGCGAAGTTTGTGAAGAAACTTGAATACCTTTAATAGGAGCCCATGAATAGGTGATACTGATAGTTTGGCTATTCATCGGAATAGTACATTTGTGTTTCCTGGGGTCAATGGCAAAGTTACATTACTGTTCCATAGTGTCTACTTTGTGGATGTCTGACAGTGTTATGTCTGGGAGTCTATGAATGGTGTGCCTCTGTTATGCTGAGTTTCTGAATGATACTTTTGGGTAAGTGGGAGTTTTCTGAATGAGTGGCACTGACGTTAAAATTCCTGCAGCATACCATCCTGCATCCCACTGCTGGCTTCTGTCTGAAACTAAGCAGGGTTGGTCCTGGTCAGTCCCTGGATGGGAGACCAGATGCTGCTGGAAGTTGTGTTGGAGGGCCAGTAGGAGGCACTCTTTCATCTGGTCTAAAAAAATATCCCACTGCCCCAGGGCAGTGATTGGGGACATTGCCCTGTGTAGGGTTCTGTCTTTCGGATGGGACATTAAACGGCTGTCCTGACTCTCTGTGGTCACTAAAGATCCCATGTCACTTATCGTAAGAGTAAGGGTGTTAACCCTGGTGTCCTGGCTAAATTCCCATTCCGGCCCACATATCATCACGGTCACCTAATCATCCCCAGCTTTCAATTGGCTCATTCATCTCCTCGCCCCTGTAACTATTCCCCAGGTTGTTGCTGTAAATGAGAATGTGTTCTCAATCAACTTACCTGGTAAAATAAGGGCTAACCCCCCCCCCCCCCCCCAAGAAAAATAATCTTAATGAGTGGGCCTGACAAAGAGTTCCCATAGTAACCGTCTTAACAATTGTAGCCAGCGATAATATCCTTTGGCCTCTGCCAGCCCCCGCCTTGTTGCAATCAGTCATCAAGCCTGTATCCACCTCCGGCCGTGTTGCAATCAGTTATCAAGCTAGACAGAATGTGAACAAATGAGACAAGATGAGAAAATTAATGCCAGAGTTACACTGAAACCAGAGCCATGTATTTAGACATATACCTGAGACCATGTCTAGCAACTACATAACAGCTGCTATTGTTCCCCAATTACTGCTGACAGAATGACAGAATGACACACATTCGTGACATAAACAGGAACAACGTACATTTCATAATTAGTCATTCAAACGTCTACTTCATATAAATCTTGTAGGAACCATCCCATCATCAAAGGTGCTATCGAGAACTTGATGTGGTGGAGCGTGACATCGGGTACCTACGGCACCCGATGTCACAAGAAGGCCAAAAAGATCATCAAGGACAACAACCACCCGAGCCACTGCCTGTTACCACGCTATCATCCAGAAGGTCGAGGTCAGTACAGGTGCATCAAAGCTGGGACCGAGAGACTGAAAAACAGCTTCTATCTCAAGGCCATCAGACTGTTAATTAAATAGCATTCACTAGCACAGAGAGGCTGCCTAAATATACATAGACTTGAAATCACTGGCTAATTTAATTAACAAACGGAACACTAGTCACTTTAATGTTTACATATCTTTTATTACTCATCTTACTCATCTTACATCTCATTACTCGTCATATACTGTATTCTATACTATTCTACTGTATATTAGTCTATGCCGCTCTGACATTGCTCGTCCAATTATTTATATATTCTTAATTACATTCCTTTACTTAGATTTGTGTGTATTGGGTATATATTGTGAAATTGTTAGATATTACTTGTTAGATATTACTGCACTGTCGGAGCTAATAACACAAAGCATTTTCGCTACACCCGCAATAACATCTGCTTAACACGTGTATGTGACCAATAACATTTGATTTGATTTGAATCTGGATTAAATGAGAAGGGGTTACAGGTCAAAGGTTAAAGGTCAGATATGGAGGAAGCTTGATGAATAACATTTGTACGTCAAGCATAACCCCTATTTGCATACAGCTACAGGCTGCTTAAAATGGCTGCTGCTTTCTGAAGACCTGGATACGCCACTTATCACTCACAAGTCTTAGCCGTGGGTTACTATGTCCCATTTGATCATGTTTTTCACCTACTGTTTAATAATATAGGGGGCACACAATTCCACTCCTTAAGAGCAGCGACGTCTCATAGCCCTGCTGTATTTTAACTTAAGTAAATTACTTATTTAGACGGCTAGCGACTGGAACAAGCTGCAACAAACACTCAAACTGAACAGTTTTATCTCTTCATTCAAAGACTCAAATCATGGACACTCTTAATGACAGTTGTGGCTGCTTTGCGTGATATGTTGTTGTCTCTACCTTCTTGCCCTTTGTGCTGTTGTCTGTGCCCAATAATGTTTGTACCCTGTATTGTGCTGCTGCCATGTTGTGTTGCTATCATTTTGTTGTCATGTTGTGTTGCTACCATGTTGTTGTCACCTTGTGTTGCTACCATGCTGTGTTGTCATGTGTTGCTGCCATGCTATGTTGTTGTCTTAGGTCTCTCTTTATGTAGTGTTGTGTTGTCTCTCTTGTCGTGATGTGTGTTTTGTCCTATATTTATATTATTTTAATTTGTTTATTTTAATCCCATCCCCCGTCCCCTCAGGAGGTCTCTTTTACAGCTGGGCCCTGCGTATACATGTCTACACATACAGTTTAGGTACAATGATTAAGAAATTACACAAGACAAACAAAACGATCACAGATAACACACAAAAATACAGCAGCAGATTATTACATTTACAAACAGGTTATTCCCCTAACAGCACAAGAACTTGCATTACCTAAAACAGTTACAAGCAATACAAAAATAAAAATCATCCAATAAATGTTTACATTTGGCAAGGGGGACAAGAGTCTCAAGTTTAAGTTTAGTCTGCAGGCTATTCCATAGGCAAGGAGCGTAACAGGAAACGGCAGCCATACCCAACTCTGTGGAAATCGCACGGGCCTCAAGTGTAATCCATGCTTGAGACCTGGTTTTAGGAATTATAATTATAATGTTGATGAGTGACGAGAAAATAAATGATTGGTTATGTAGCAAGGAGAAGGGAAAACCAACATACACTGGAATTGCAGACAGCTTCATTCATCATGCATGTTCAATCTAAAGACATATTCAAATACATTTTATTCAAATACGATACATAGGACATGTGTGTAGACTATGGACACACATTTTCAGAGGAAAAAACAGGTCATTATCTGAATGAGCAAAGAGAATTTCCTCGACTCAGAGTGGGCACTTGCACTGTATCTCCCAGGTGTATCTAGACCCAGACATACTTCTACTCTGCTTTAAATATAATAGGGCCAGAACAAGTGGTGCAGACATCTACCGAAGACATCGGACTGCCACACAGCCATTCATCAAAGTCTCTGTTACTCTCTTACCATATGTAAATTCACCCCTAGCCATGGAAAGTGTCTGGGCTTCCATTACTCTGCGGATAGACCAATGGTAGACGTGACGCTGACACCCTGCTAGACCAGGAACAGATAGCGAATCAGCAGTTCACTGTGTCTAATGAGGAACACGAGGAAACACAACATGGCTTTTATCTATGGGCAAAGGGATGAATCATAATCTATTGGCCCTTGGACGCTATCAATACTAATGGACCTCGTGGGATTTTTTGTTTTGAGGATTAATAACAACCTTGTCATGTCAGGCCCACTCATGTCAATAACGACCCTCAACTAACCGGTGCCCCCGCACATTGACTCTGTACCGGCACCCTCCTGCATATATTGTTATTTTTTTACTGCTCCTCTTTAATTACTTGTTACTTTTATCTCTTATTCTTATCCGTATTTTTTGAAACTGCACTGTCGGTTAGGGGCTCGTAAGTAAGCCTTTCGCTGTAAGGTCTACACCTGCTGTATTCAGCACATGTGACTAATACAATTTGATTTCATGTGATGTTTTGGAGAATTATTTTTTGACACCTTCAGTGTTATTAATTCAGTTCCAATATGGATGACATTTTTTTTATGCAACGTTGTTCACCGCCAAGTAATCTTGGGGCTCAAAGACATTAGTCATGTCTCGTCTTTGTCACGTCCTGACCATAGTTCTTATGTGTTTTGCTTGTTTAGTGTTGGTCAGGATGTGAGCTGGGTGGGAATTCTATGTTGTGTGTCTAGTTTGTCTGTTTCTGTGTCCAGCCTAATATGGTTCTCAATCAGAGACAGCTGTCAATCGTTGTCCCTGATTGAGAATCATATATAGGTGGCTTGTTTTGTGTTGGGGATTGTGGGTGGTTGTTTCCTGTCTCTGTGTTTGTGGTCTGCACCACATAGGACTGTTTCGGTTTGCCACACTTTGTTATTTTTTGTTCGTTGTAAGTGTTCACTGTTTTTTGTTTAATTAAAAATGTTGAGCACTGGCTATGCTGCGTGTTGGTCCGATCCCTGTTTCACCCCCTCTTTTAGTGAAGAGAGGGAAGGCTGTCGTGACAGTCTTTGTCATTTACAAACATTAACCAAAAGAGGAAGTTAGATTGAGGGAAAACCAAAGGCGATGAATCGATTGTGATTTGCTGAATACAAACTCTGAGCCTCGAAAACAGCCAGACAGCACCAAGGGCTATGTGATCTAAATAGCTGTTTAAAACCTCTTGACGCTAGGGGTCAGATTCTTTAAAAAAAAAATTATAACGTTCCCAAGGTAAACAGACTATTTCTCAGGTCCAGATCGTAGAATATGCATATAATTTACAGATTAGGATAGAAAACACTCCAAGGTTTCCAAAACTGTCAAAATATTGTCTGTTGGTATAACAAAACTGATTCTGCAGGCAAAAACCTGAGGAAATCTAACCCGGAAGTGATTTAAAAAAAAAAATGTTATCTGTGTTTCCTGGCCCGTCTTTCTTCCATTTAAAGGGGTATCAACCAGATTCCTTTTCCAATGGCTTCCCCAGGCTGTGACCAGGCTTTAGACATAGTTTCAGGCTTTTATTTTGAAAAATGAGCGAGATTTTTCAAAACTAGTCAGGTGTCCTCTGATTAGTTCCTGCGCGCGAGAGGGGTAGCTCTCCATTTTCTTTCTCTCTTTTATTGAATAGGTCACGGTCCGGTTGAAATATTATTGATTATGTTTGTTAAAAACAACCTGAGGATTGATTAAAATAAACATTTGACATGTTTCTACGAACATTACAGATACTTTTTGGAATTTTCGTCGAACGGAACGAGGCTTTGGTTTTCTGAACATAACGCACAAACAAAATGGCGTAAAATTTGGTTTGTGCGTTAGTAATATTTATCGAACAAAAATAACATTTGTTGTGTAACTGGGAGTATCGTGAGTGCAAACATCCAAAGATTATCAAAGGTAAGCGATTAATTTCATTGTTTTTCTGACTTTCGTGACCATGCTAATTTGGGGCTAGCTGTTGTAGCATTGATTGATACACTCACAAAAGCTTGGATTGCTTTCGCTGCAAAGCATATTTTCAAAATCTGACATGATAGGTGGATTTAACAACAAGCTAAACTGTGTTTTTGTATATTTCACTTGTGATTGCATGATTATAAATATTGTTAGTAACATTTTGCGCCCTGCAATTCAGCGGTTGTTTAGGAAAATGATCCCACTAAAGGGATCCGTAGCGCAGAGAAGTTTTAATCGCAATGCAAATAAGGACCAGCTTTTTCAGACCGAAGATTATGACTCAGAAATTGTTTAGCATGACTACAGATCAAAGACAGTAGATGGGAAGATATAACGATAGAATGATTACCCTTTGAAATAATCCAACCGTATTTACTTTGAGTTTTTGGGAAAAAGACTCTCAATGTGGGGCCTGAGAAACTCTCAATCACTCATCACTGCCAGCACCTTGGAGCCCCGGCACCTCATCTCCACCAGCTCCTTGGAGCCCCGGCACCTCATCTCCACCAGCTCCTTGGAGCCCCGGCACCTCATCTCCACCAGCTTCTTGGAGCCCCGGCACCTCATCTCCACCAGCTTCTTGGAGCCCCGGCACCTCATTTCCACCAGCTCTTTGGAGCCCCGGCACCTCATCTCCACCAGCTCCTTGGAGCCCCGGCACCTCATCTCCACCAGCTCCTTGGAGCCCCGGCACCTCATCTCCACCGGCTCCTTAGAGCCCAGGCACCTCATCTCCACCAACTCCTTGGAGCCCCAGCACCTCATCTCCACCAGCTCCTTGGAGCCCCGGCACCACAGTATGGTGTAATGGTTTCCTTTGGACGGTCCAGACAGCCCCAAAGGCCAGTTTCTCAGAAAGTAAAACTACTAATGGACTAAAATGCATGCTTAATGGAAATTCTGAATTGAAATAGGTTTTTAGTCCAGGCTTAATCTCTGTCTAGAAAATCACCTCAAACGGTTCTAAAAGCTGCTGTTGTGCATGCTAAGGTCATCAAAATATTTGTTCTTGAATTGCGGTGTCATTTGCATCCCTTGCCTTTGCAACCATTTAAAACACGTTGACATTATGTAGAGTTACACATGTGTAATCTTTATTTAACTAGGCAAGTCAGTTAAGAACAAAATCTTACAATCTGCCCCTGATTGTAGGGGTACAATTCTACCCCTACAATCAGGGGCAGAACGACAGAGTTTTACCTTGCCAGCTCGGGGATTCGATGTAACAACTTTTTGTTTATTTTCAGTTACTGGCCCAATGCTCTAACCACTAGGCTACCTGCCGCCATCATACATGTTTCTGTTCTATGTTTATATTGACCTGTTTATCAATTATAAAGGATAATGCAAGTATTTTATAGTGCTTTATAATGTTTAAATCATAAAACCTGCTTGAAATAAAAAATAAATCCCCCCCCCAAATTCGACTTTCATAATTCACATCTCGAAATTCATAACGTTAACGTGCAAAAAATGTTTTTTTGCATATCCCTATTTATTTCTTCAAGAACACACTCACTCATCACAAATTGTAAGGAGGCTAGTTACAGTGCCTCCTAAAGAGATGATTGACATCGGGAACATTTGGTGGGCTAGCAACTGATCATTGATGTTGATGATTGATAGAAATCTGCTAGTTAGCTAGCTCAAAAATATTTTTACTGATTGTGATTTACAGTGCATTCAGAAAGTATTCAGACCCCTTGAATTTTTCCACATTTTGTTACGTTACCGCCTTATTCTAAAATTGATTAATTTGGTTTGTTTCATCATCAATCTTTTTTAAAGATTTTTTTTAGCTAATTTATGAAAAATAAAAAACTTCAATATTACATTTACATAAGTATTCAGACCCTTTACTCAGTACTTTGCTGAAGCACCTTTGGCAGCGATTAAAGTCTAGAGTTTTCTTGGGTATGACGCTACAAGCTTGGCACATCTGTATTTAGGGAGTTTCTCCCATTCTTCTCTGCAGATCCTCTCAAGCTCTATCAGGTTGGAAAGGGAGCGTTGCTACACAGCTATTTTCAGGTCTCTACAGAGATGTTCGATCGGGTTCAAGTCCGGGCTCTGGCTGGGCCACTCAAGGACATACAAAGACTTGTCCTGAAGCCACACCTGCGTTGTTTTTCTGTGTGTTTAGGGTCGTTGTTCTGTTGAAAGGTGAACCTTCGCCCCAGTCTGAGGTCCTGAGCGCTCGGGAGCAGGTTTTCATCAAGGATCTCTCTGTAATTTGCTCTGTTCATCTTTCCCTCAATCCTGACTTGTCTCCCAGTCCCTGCCGCTGAAAAACATCCCCACAGCATGATGCTGCCACCACTATGCTTCACCGTAGGGATGGTGCCAGGTTTCCTCCAGACATGTTCCTACGGACAATTCCTTCGACCTCATGGCTTGGTTTTTGCTCTGACATGCACTGTCAACTGTGGGACCTTATATAGACAGGTGTGTGTCTTTCCAAATTATGTCTAATCAATTGAATTCACCACAGGTAGACTCCAATCAAGTTGTAGAAACAGCTCAAGGATGATCAACTGATGCACCTGAGCTCAATTTCGAATCTCATAGCGAAGGGTCTGAATGCTTATGTCAATAAGGTATTTCTGGGGGTTTTATATACAGTTGCAAACATTTCTAAAAAAATGTTCTTTGCTTTGTCATTATGGGGCATTGTATGTAGATTGATTAGGATTTTCTATTTATTTCATCCATTTTATAATAAGGAAAAAGTCAAGGGGTCTGAATACTTTCTTAATCTATCTTCAACGATCTTTAATAATGATAATTTCATAGTATAATATTCATAATCCTTTAACTCTATTGGCTGGCTGGTGGTTATCTAGAGTCTAGACTACCTGTGTTGTTGCTGCCCTGACACACATATGAAACTCCCGACTGAAGAAGGGATGGAGTTGGGTCGGAGGGTATTAGATACAGCTGCTCCTCTCTGTGTTTCTCTGCTGTGTGTAGGCCAGACCGAATATTGACGATAATGAAACTCAAGTGTTATCAAGTGGTTAATAAAATATTATGATGCAGCTGCTGTGGCAGGGCTGTTGATATTTAAACTAGGTAGCTTGCTACACAGACTGGACCGGTGAATGCATCTCAAGCCGTGCATGTTTAGATACCAGGTGTACGCAATCTCCATACAAGGCAGAATGGGTAACAGGTGCAAAGCTGGATTGGGGGGGGAAGTGGGGGTGGAATGTGGCAAACTTGAGTTGGTTCAGAACATCAACAACAAAAACGGCATGTAAAAATATAAATACATACCACCACCCAAAAGGGCAGGTGTGGGAGGTCAAAGAGGCGGGTTATCAGGTACACCCCTATCTGTACCCCACAGGAGGCTGCGGAGGGGAGAACGACTCTAAATAATGTCCGGAACGGAGCAAATGGAATGGCATCAAAACACCTGGAAACCATGTTTGATGTATTTGTTACCATTCCACTGATTCAGCTCCGGTCATTAGAAGGAGCCCATTATCCTTTGCTGTGCATGTGTCTGGTTTAAAGTACTTAGGGTAGGGGTATTCAACCTGGGGTCTGTGGCCCCCTAGTGGTCCGCAGAGGTACTGCAGCGAGTCCAACCCCAAAAAATGTAAAGTGGAAAAATATGTTTTTGGAGTTACCTTTCTAGCTAATAGGCTAAAGTTTAGGCCTACACTTCCTCTTCCAAATATGATGTGGGAAGGTCAAAATAATGAAAAACTATGTACCAAATTCATTAATTTTAAAATGTTGATTACTTCTCCTTGCCATTATCATTCACCTGATGATAAGACAAGGCATGTGATTATTTTTTTGCTAACATATGATGAGGTTCCCTGGTTTGCCGGTTTGCCTGTGAGGAAGTCCTTGGGCAAAAAAAGTTTAAAGACCCCTGACTTTGGGTAAGCAAATTGGCTTGTCCCAGTAGTGATGTGTAGAGCCGTGACATGTTTGGGGGATTTATAGATATCTATCTAATATCTATCTATTATTTTGAATGCTAGAAAGTGAACTACAATATTTAATATATTGTATAGATCAATAAAAACAAAGAATTCTATTTAATAATCCTATTTTACTAGTATAAAGTGTGTCCCTCAGTTTTATGTCACTGGTGTTACTGCCTTGAAAATCACTCATTAATGATATAATGTACAAGGATTATTAGCTAATCACACCCTTTTAGTATGTTACATTTGAGGATTTAATTGATCATTTGGTGTGTCTAAATCCAAAGTGTCACTTGATGTTAGTCAATTTATTAGGGAAATAACATTGTGAGCAAAATGATTAATCATTAGTAAATCCAGCAAGTGAAGAAGCCGGATGTGGAGGTCCTGGGCTGGCGTGGTTACACGTGGTCGTGAGGCCGGATCGGACGTACTGCCAAATTCTTTAAAACGACCTTATAGGTGGCTTATGGTAGACAAATGAACATACATTCTCTGGCAACAGCTCTGGTGGAGAGAAATAATGAGAGAAATAAGCTTTTTGTGCGTATGGACCATTTCTGGGATCTTATATTTCACCTCATGAAATATGGGACAAACATTTTACATGTTGTGTTTCTATATTTTTGCTCAGTGTAGAAAAGTCTATATTTAATATTGGGCGGAAAACGAGTTTGATTTGGCCAGGAAAAGGTTTGAGCACATCCCTGATTATGAAATACTAGTGAAGTTGAACACAGACATTGGGAAATGTGTTATTAGAGAGCTATTAACAGCTGTTACAGAATGTGTCAGACTTCTTCACTCACAGCCGATTGCATCTACAGACCTTCCTAAAGGAGTTAGGCATCGGATTTAGACCAAGTGTTACAGGGAACACATGGTCGATTGGCATGAACACTAGCCATATTGCAACTGGGAGTACTACTACCATGGTTGATTTCCCATCGTTCATGGCTGAGAGAGAGTGGTTAAGTAACAGTTCTCACACACAGCAACTGAACACACACACACACAGACACACACACACACACACACGACTGACTGAACAGTAGGTACTAATACATTTTCTTTTCCATTGACACTAGCTTTAGCCGGAGTGCTAGAGGGAATGTAATGGTCCATTGGCCCATGAAGTAAGCTCCAATATGACTGCAACAAAAACCATTCCTCATCACCAAGGGACAGGGGCACCAGGGCGAGAGAGAGGAAGAAGGGGAGAGAGAATACGAAGAAAGAAAACGTTTGACACAGAGAGAGATAGACCTTATGGATTACCTCTCCGTTGTCTTTCGAACAAGACCACCCACGCACGCCTGTCCTTCCGCCCACACTGGGCCTCCACTCGTCCCCGCGGCAACGAGGGGGACTAATAACCTCAGGCGTCAATCACGACGCTCCTTCACAACATGGCGCAGCACCGGACCCAGGATGAAATTGTGTAATTACCTCCCCCACTAACGCACTGGCTCCACAATGACCGGCTCAGACGAGACTCATGCATCTCTTTGGAGTGTGTGTCTGTGTTTGTAAGGGGGGGGGGGGGCATTTCAACAGGAAATAAGGTAGTGCTACATTATTAGCGAGGACACAGTTACAGTGATGTCGCAAAGGTGCTGACAAATCCATAGACGCCGCAGAACATTGGCCATGCATATGGAACAGGACCCCACTCACAGGAGATGAGATCTGTATCTTTGGGAGAAATTAATTCCAGTCAGCAGAAGATGTATGTTTTGTGGGGCCCAATGTGAGACAGAACTTCACTGAC
Organism: Salvelinus fontinalis; assembly: GCF_029448725.1. Lineage (NCBI taxonomy): Eukaryota > Metazoa > Chordata > Actinopteri > Salmoniformes > Salmonidae > Salvelinus > Salvelinus fontinalis. The sequence continues at coordinate 13,382,759 of NC_074690.1, forward strand.
TGTGACAGTGTGGGAAATGATGTGGAATTATCTTTTTCATCAAGCTTAGTTCATAAACCACCCTCCCTCTCACCAACACCCAAAGCCAAATAAAAGCCCACATTAAAACATTGTCGAGACTGTTAAGGCACCGGACAGTTTTTGACATAGCATTCTCTTGGTCTTAGGTGTAATGGGTCTATCCAACAATTAGGTGCCGTTTGAGTAGCGTAACTTGGTGGGGGGAAAAAATATTTTACTTCACCCTATTTTAACATTCTGTCATAAAGAGCATTCTGTCATAAAGAACATTCTGTCATAAAGAGCATTCTGTCATAAAGAACATTCTGTCATAAAGAGCATTCTGTCATAAAGAACATTCTGTCATAAAGAGCATTCTGTCATAAAGAACATTCTGTCAAAAAGAACAATCTGTCATAAAGAGCACATGTTCCACCTCAACAAGTACAAGAACAACACAGATTGTTCTGAAATAGTTTCTGCTCTTAGAAACAGCTAAGATTAGCATTCCTGCAACATTATTTAGTTGAAATATAATTTGATCTTTGAGATTTTAAGGTAATGAATTGCATCTGAAATGGCCATTTTTAATTTATAGGATTCCTTTTTTATTCAATAAATATAGTATCTAACATCCAATTTTGGACTTTTTTTTTTTTTTTTTTTTTTAACAATAAGACATGAGGAATCTAAGAAATAGTCAAAAGCCACTAATGGACATCCCACATCCCACGTCAACCCCAACCCAACAACGAGTACAGAGTCTAAGTTCTCTACAGTATGTCTGACAAGTAATATGGGGTGGTTTGTTTCTAACAACACAAATGATTCCAGAACAATCTGAGTTGGTGGGTGTAATGGCTTGCTTAAATGACTTGGAACAATCATGACAGAAGGCGAGACCCAGATGCAGATCAGATGGTTACAATATTTATTAGTCCAATAGGATAAGGCAAGAGAATGGTCGTGGACAGGCAAAAGGGTCAAAAAGGCACCAAAGGGTAGGCAGAATCAAGGTCAGGGCAGGCAGGATGATCAGGCAGGTGGGAAAGTAGTCCAGAGTCAGGCAGGGGTCAAAACCGGGAAGACTATCAAAAAGAGAATAGCAAAAGGTGTACGGGAAAAACACGCTGGTTGACTTGACTAACATACAAGATGAACTGACCCAGAAAGGCAGGAAACACAGGGATAAATACACTGGCCCAGAGAGACAGGAAACACAGGGATAAATACACTGGGGAAAACAAGCGACACCTGGAGGGGGTAGAGACAATCACAGGTACAGGTGTAACAGATCAGTCCGTGACAGGAAAGGCCCACATAATAAAAAATCATGTTTTCCCATCTCAAGAGATTAAATAAACCCTTGGCCTAAAATTTCCATGACCCCGAAATCTAATTAATGTCATAAAAAAATCCCCATCAAAATCTGTCTGTTTACGCTAAAGATGTCTGTTTTTTTGCATGGGCTGAGTCTCAATCCATCGCATCTGCCGATATCACCCTTACGCATCTGCGGTGAAAGGTGGGAGAGCTAGAGCGTTGTTTGTCAGACCATGAGACATCCCGAAAATCAGTATTCTCACTAAAAAGTCTGTAGTGTCCGAACGGTTTGGCAAAACTATTAACCGTTTGGCAAAACTACAAACTATTATGACCACTTTATTGAAAGATGAGACTCTCATGAACATGATGGTGTTCTCCATTTTTCTCTAGGATGCCCAGAAGCCTCACAAGTCTTGTCTGAAGATCCCGGTACCAGTTTTTAAGAAAATTAATGGAAAACAAGGGGATAAATACATGTAAAAAAAGTTGTTTCCTGATCTTTCTTACATCTCTCAGATATAGGACAGACACTTCAGTTAAAACTACCTTTTGATTTTTTGGGGACGATCTGTTGTTCCATGTAGTGAATCTGTTATTCAATGCGTTTCTATTGGCTAACAGCAGTAATGCCAAATTCAATGTTTTATTCAATCATTTTTTTATATATATTTTTTAAATACTTTTTAATGGGTCTTAAAATTCAAAATCAAATTGCTAAATAATCCTTGGTATCCACATCGTAAAACAATTAAAACAAAAACAAGAGCACTTTTTGCCAGTCCTGTCTGGTCCAGCGACGGTGGGTTTGTGCCCATAGGCGACGTTGTTGCCGGTGATGTCTGGTGAGGACCTGCCTTACATCAGGCCTACAAGCCCTCAGTCCAGCCTCTCTCAGCCTATTGTGGACAGACTGAGCACTGATGGAGGGATTGTGCGTTCCTGGTGTAACTCTGGCAGTTGTTGTTGCCATCCTGTCCTCTTCTGGCTGTGCCGGTTGGAGATTATAAGAGTACATGGCCTTTAATTAAGACCAGATTGTTCTTCAAGATGTTCAAACCTTCATAGATGACCAGCACAGTCAAATAATAATCACAGTGGTTGTAGAGGGTGCAACAGATCATCACCTTAGAAGTAAATGTTGGCATTTCATAGCAGAGCATTCAGAGGTCGAGACAGCAGGTGCGATAGAGAGAGAAAGAGGGAGAGTCAAAAAACAGCAGGTCTGGGACAAGGTAGCACGTCCTGTGAACATGGTCAGGGTAACGGGGACAGCCAGGAGTCATCAGGCCAGGTAGTCCTGAGGCATGGTCCTAGGGCTCAGGTCCTCCGGGAGGGGAGGGAGACAGAGAGAGAGAATTAAACTCACACAGGACACCAGATAAGTGAAGAGAATTAGACCAGATATAACAGACTGACACTAGCCCCCCCGGCACATAGTCTATTGCAACATAGATACTGGAGGCTGGGGGGGGGGGGGGGGGGGGGGACACTGTGGCCCTGTCTGAAGCACAGCAGCCCCCCCGCCTTCACTAGAGGGATATGAACAGACCACCAACATACTATTCTGAGACAAGGATGAGTATAGCCCACGAAGATCTCCTCCACCTCATGACACCGAGGGGGCGCAAGACCAGACTGGAAGGTCAAGTCAGTGACTCAACCTACTCAAGTCGAGAATAGCGCAGATGAGCTTGGCACGACGTGACGCACCCCTCCTAGTGACGGCATGGAAGAGCAGTAGTAAGCCAGTAACTCAGCCACCGTAATACGTTTAGAGACAGAGAATCCCAGTGGAAAAAGGGGAGCCAGACAGACAGAGAAAGCAAGGGCGGTTCGTCATTCCAGTGCCATGCCGTTCACCTTCACACCCCTGGGCCAGACTACACTCATTCATAGGACCTACTGAAGAGATGTGTCTTCAGTAAAGCCTTAAAGGTCGAGAGCGAGTCTGCGTCTCTCACATGGATAGGCAGACCATTTCTTAAAAATGGAGCGCTATAGGAGAAAGCCCTGCCTCCAGCTGTTTGCTAAGAAATCCTAGGGACAATAAGGAGGCCTGCGTCTTTTGACCGTAGCGTACATGTAGCTATGTATGGCAGGACCAAATCGGATAGATGGGTAGAAGCAAGTTCATGTAATGCTTTGTAGTTTAGTAGTAATATGATATATTTTGGGGGGTTCTAGTCAGGATTCTAGCAGCCGTATTTAGCACTAACTGAAGTTTATGTAATGCTTCATCCGGGTAGCCGGAGAAAAGAGCATTGCAGTAGTCTAATCTATAAATGACAAAAGCATGGATTAGCTTTTCTGCATAATTTTTCCGATTTTTGCAATGCAATGAAGATGGAAAAAAGCTGCCCTTGAAATATTATTGATATGTTCGTCAAACGAGAGATCAGGGTCCAAAGTAATGCAGAGGTCCTTCACAGTTAATTGTCAGATCAAACCGCAGATCTCTTTGCTTCTTGGGACAGAGAACTAGCATCTCTGTGTTGTCCGAGTTTAAAAGTAAAACATTTTCCGCCATTCACTTCCTGATGTCTGAAATACAAGGGTAGGCAATTTTAGGGCTATAACATTTTTTCATTGAAATGTACAGCTGTAGTGAAAGTTGACGTTGTGTTTCCCGAATGACATCATCAAGAGATCAAGAGAATATATAGTGAAAATAATAGAGGTCCTAAAATGGAACCTTGAGGAATACCGAAACTTACAATTGATTAGTCAGAGGACAAACCATCCACAGAGATGAACTGATATCTTTCCGAAAGACAATTTCTATTTTACCTTTATTTAACTAGGCAAGTCAGTTAAGAACAAATTCTTATTTACAATGGCGGCCTACACCAGCCAACGCTGGGCCAGTTGTGCATATCCCTACGGGACTCCCAATCACGGCCAGATGTTATAATGCCTGGATTCAAACCAGGGACTGTAGTGACACCTCTTGCACTGAGTTGCAGTGCCTTAGACTGCTGCGCCACTCGGGAGCCTAATCTAGAAGTGATAAAAGCATGGATTAGCTTTTCTACTTAATTTTGGGACAAAAAGTTATGATGATGGAAAAAAGTCTAAACCAGGAAAGAACTTGTCCGTGTAGACCACTCAAACTCAACTCTGGACCTCGAAGCCAGTTCCACTGCATTTTTTAATTGTTCCCCTCTAATCAGGGACTGATTTAGACATGGGACACCAGGTGAGTGCAATTAATTTGAGTTGAGTACCTCTGGTGTAGACCAATTAGGATTTCCAATCTCTCCAAAAGAATGTGATGATCAACGGGGTCATAACCGGCACAAGGACAGATGCCGACACATATTTCTAGCTAATTTACACACTGAAGTTATGTTGCCCTTGTTGACCTCTGACTGTTTCACATCTTTGGTGCCGATGTAGACAACAATATCCCTATGCTCTCTACACTCGCCAATTTTAGCCATAGCCAGCACCCTCTTCAGATTAGCCTTCACGTCGGAAGCCCTGCACCCTGGTAAACAGTGTATGATCACTGGATGATTCGTTTTAAAGTCTAATATTGTGGGTAATGGACTCTACAGATTTCAATTTGTCAGAGGTAATGGTGGGAGCCTTCAGCAGCTCAGACCCCGTAACGGGTGGAGGAGAGACCTGAGAATGCTCGGCCTCTGACTCCGAACCGGTTGAAAGTATCTGTCGGCTGAATGAGCAATACGGGTTGACAGCATTTCTTTCCAGAAGCCTTGAGAAAATTGTCCGGCTGCGGTGTCTCTCGGGGGGATTTAAATTACTATTTGTACTTATTGGTGGAACAGACGCTGTTTCATCCTTTCCTACACTTAAAGTGCCTAACGATTGCGTCTGAAGCTGGGCTTGCGACTCCACTATCCTCACCATAAGGCGATAGTTCTTCTGCATATTATGAGTACAGCAACTGAAATTAGATGGGCATAACGTTAATGTTACTACTTAGCTTTTTCGGCTAGTAGAGATCCTGTAGTACCATGTCAAGATAAAGCGTCTGGGGTGAAAAAGTTGAATGAAAAAAGTTGAGCGAGGAAAAAACTAAGACGCTGGTAAATTTGAGTTTTGATTAAAAGTAAAAAAATGAAGTTTGGCTGTCTGACCCTGCTGGGACACCTGTCACCATCCGATCCTGCTAACACATGATGAGCATAGTGTTGTGTACTGACTGTGCACCATGACAGTGAAGTCTGTAGAGCTGTTGATACCAATAATGTTATTGATACCGTGTCAGTGTGAAAAGTAGGGAATTAGTTAGGGAAACTGACAGATCAATAACATTACATTGCCATACTGAGTCTAATAAAAACTCACTTTGCGCTGTCAAAAACATCAGAATATTGATCTTCAATCATTTTGCTGCTGGTCTAGTGTGATTGAGGCAAAAATAAGAGCTCTAATGATACATTATCGAACAAAAACTAGCCAAGTTAATTTACGTCTGTTGAAATGGGACAACACAAAGGCTACAAAAAAATTCCATACACACAACAGCTGTTAGATACTGCTACCTGACAGATAGCTGTAGAGGCTAGAGCTGATCTGACTGTGGTAGCTGCTAGCTAGGAAGCTAGTTCATTCACTTCAGACAGAACTTCAGTCAAGAGGGGATGAAACATTAGCTAACATTACACTACACTGGGAATATATTTTTTCTTCTATTAAGTCTCACAACAGTTACCTTGCCAGCTACATTAGTCAAATAAAGAGTAGCCAGTTTCTGCTCTGCTTGCTTTTACAACTCGGAGAAAAAGCACAACACAGTCAGACAGCAGCTGCCTCTGTTCGTCTCTGCCATACTGGTCCTATAAGCCAGCCTTTCAGAAGCTTTGCTTTCAAATGCGCTGCATGGTCAATCTGACATCTGCATTGGACGTGCAGCATTTACGGTAATACGGCCTCTGCAGAAGTCAGGGCATACATACTTCTTGCGCTTCGCGGAGCAGAGCAGGGCTGTTGTGAAGGAAGTTGTCAAGGAAGTGAGTTTTGTATTTATACAGGACCTCCCATCCCCACTTACTGTCAACCAATAATATCAATGTGGAGCTATATGGAGCTGTACGGAGCCCTCTGCATTGTTACATTTTGGAGGGACACAGCGATGCGGTACGGAGCTCAATTTGGCTTCTGCAATTGCATCACATCCTCCCTACGGAACCTCCGAGCACATTTTTGGATCAAGAATTAATTGGCTTTCACACAGCCTGTCCGCACGCTCTGTGGTGTTCAGCGGTCCTAAATCCAGCAGTCTACCCGACCGCTCTGAGGAGTCAGCATGGTCCTTTTATTTATTTATATTTTTTATCTTTATTTAACTGCCCCCCCCCCCCCCCGACTCCCCCCATCATCTCCAGTAAAAGTTGCCCCCCTGTAAACAAGCTATCTTGTGTACCGTTTGTTCAAAAGTCATAAGGCATCAAACTATCCTAGCATAGAAAATGAAGTTATACAAAAGTTCTTGATTCCATCTGTCAGGAAGGGAACATAAGGCACAGATATGGCAGGCTGAGAGAAGGAAAAGAATCAATCACTTAAAACACATGAGTTTCACAATCCCATTTTACCACCCTGGAATTATCTGTTCAAAATGGATGAACAGAGATTTTTGGGAAAACAACACTACTTCAACTGCAGTGATGCAAGTTTGGATTAATTTAATCGAAAACGCAACGTGTGCAGAAAAGAAAGTCAACTGTATACATATTCTAACAAGCTATCTTGTGCGGTTCAAATATAATTTTGCTTTACCTGGAAATTCATGGTTACCAGATGCAAAGGGCTTTAAGTCTCTCAATTAGGAGAAACCAAATAAAGTTGTATTACCAGGTTTGAAATGCGTTTTACATCATGGGAACTCATGCACCAACCAGGATGTTAACAGAGGGTTGTTTGAGTGGCCAAACTACCAGAAATCTGTCATTTTCAATGGAAGGAGGAGACTGAAGGACAGACATATTATTTGACATTGGCAACTAGAGATTTTACGACCAGAGATTAGAAAGTTTAAACTCTGTGCAAATGATCAGCAAAACGACTTTGCAATATTAACCAAAGAAGGGAAGGATGTGGGAACCTCTCGCTAGAAAGCTTTGGCACTGTGTTGGTTAGGCTACCAACCAATGTGCTGTTTTGTATGCAGTGCAGAAGAAAAGTCCATGAAGGGTGATTCCGGCGATGTATTACAACAAAGTAGTAAACAATGTGAATCCTATCTAAGCAGGATAGTGTCACCACACCATAGACCAGCAATATCCCAGACATACTCCATGGGAAGATAGGAGGATAGCCTTGGTTAGTGGGGATGATTGTAGATGGTTCCCCAACTGGTGGCCGGCTGTTATTATGGCCCCCCAAGTTTTCGTTTTTTAGGGGGATGCGGGTGAGGGGGGGGGGCATACAAGACTGTAAAAACACCAGGAAATCAGCTGTGATTTCAATTTAAGAAATCTGTTCCAAAGTATTCCCACGCATAATAGAGAGACATGATTGTATACAAATGTAAGGAAGGTTGGAAATGATTACATTTTAGTCATACATTACATCTGTTTGGCCTTCCTGCTGTCAATTTACAGTCTACTAAGTATTTGTAATTATGTTCCGGCCGCCCAAACTTCCACTCAAGAAAACAATCAGCCCGCGGCTGAATCCAGTAGATGATCCCTGGCATAGATGGTGTGTGGAGGGGGCACCTTTTCAACCATCCCTGCTGTTGACAGATTGAAAAGGGTGAGAGAGTAGAGGGTAAAAAGGAGACCATGAAAAATGGATGCTGAAATATTAATAGATGACCTTCCTCACTCAAATTCACGATGGCATATTCTGTGGAGGTGGGCATGTTCTGTAGAGTGACTGATGATGACAACCTTCCTGGTGAGACACTCTTCCTGGGCAAACTGACGTCCTCCGTTCTGACGTCTGTCATCTTGAATGAGGGCCAGGGTTGCGGTTTTCTATTTAACGCATTGTGTTTTTTGTGTGTGTGTGTGTTTCTTTAATATATAAACCATTCTGTGTTTGGTCCCTGTACTTTGTCAAACTGTAATGTTTTCTCAGCCACACAAGACAAGGGTCATGGAGAGTGGTCAACTCAGGGGCGCAGTGTGTTTACCACGATGAACATAATCAGTCTGGATAGGAGTTAATGATACAGGCTTTTCATTCTCAGAATCAACTTTTAAAATTATACTGAATCTAAAATAGTGCTTATTATTGGTTATTCCTGCTTGCTTTTTAACCATTTGTTCAATCAGGAAATTACAAATTGTTGATGGCTTCATCGTGACACACAGCTTGTGTTTGCGTCTTCTGGCAAAGTCATGCATATTGGGAAAGCCTCCCAAATAAAGGGTGTTGATTGCAAATGTGAAAAATGTTGAGGCAGAAATCAGGAAACCAAATGTGACCAAGGGCCAGCATTGCAAACCACACCTGGTCATGAAAGATGAATCAAGCTGTTACATTTTACATTAGTCATAGAGGTATCCATATAATCCATTTGTACAGGTCACATAATCACAGGTTGGGCAACAAATGACCCATATGTACAAGTGTAGGATCTTAATATGATCACTTTCTCACAGCAGGAAATGTCCTGCAACAACAGGGTGATCAAATTAAGATCCTATACTGTATATCTGTAGCACCTTGCAGTCCCCTGACTAAACATTTCTATTGATCAGCTAGCTCAGAAAAGCAAATTAGTTAAAGCAAATAATGAGGGCCAGACACAAGGGAGCTAGGCTTGATGTGTGTGTGTTTTATTCCCATTTCCATTTCAAATCTAGGAGCTTTTGTGAGCTGAACGTGTTTTTGTGGGGGGGTTGAGAATGGGTATACAGAACATGCACATACAGTTGATGTCGGAAGTTTACATACACTTAGGTTGGAGTCATTAAAACTTGTTTATCAACCACTCCACACATTTCTTGTTAACAAACTTTAGTTTTGGCAAGTCGGTTAGGACATCTACTTTGTGCATGACACAAGTAATTTTTGTGTCATAATTATTTCACTCTATCACAATTCCAGTAGGTCAGAAGTTTACATACACTAAGTTGACTGTGCCTTTAAACAGCTTGGAAAATGCCAGAAAATGATGTCATGGCTTTAGAAGCTACTGATTTACATAATTGACATCATTTGAGTCAATTGAAGGTGCACCTGTGGACCTTAAACTCAGTGCCTCTTTGCTTGACATCATGGGAAAATCAAAAGAAATCAGCCAAGTGTCACGTTCCTGACCTATTTCTGTTAGTTTGTTGTATGTGTTAGTTGGTCAGGACGTGAGTTTGGGTGGGCATTCTATGTTTTCTGTTTCTATGTTGGTTTAAGGGTTGCCTGGTATGGCTCTCAATTAGAGGCAGGTGTTTGGCGTTTCCTCTAATTGAGAGTCATATTTAGGTAGGTTGTTTCACAGTGTTCGTTGTGGGAGGTTGTCTCCTGTGTCAGTGTTTGTCGCACCATACGGGACTGTTCGGTTTGTTTGTACATCGTTCTTTTTGTGTAGTCTATTTTCCCTGTTTGTGCGTTCTTCGTGTTTTATGTAAGTTCGTATAGTTCAGGTCTGTCTACACATTCGTTTTGTTATTTTGTTAGTTAATTCAAGTATAGTTCGTTTTCTGTCTTCGTTGTTTTGTCGTGTCTTAAATAAATCATGTAATTTCACAACGCTGCGCCTTGGTTCAATCCGTGCTCATCCTCTTCGGATGAAGAGGAGGAGGACTACCGTAACACCAAGACCTTGTAGACCTCCACAAGTCTGGTTCATCCTTGGGAGCAATTTCCAAACGCCTGACGTTATCATCTGTACAAACAATAGTACTCAAGTATAAACACCATGGGACAAACACAGCCGCCATAACGCTCAGGAAGGAGACGCGTTCTGTCTCCTAGAGATGAACGTACTTTGGTGCGAAAAGCGAAAAATCAATCCCAGAACAACAGCAAAGGACCTTGTGAAGACGCTGGAGGAAACAGGTACAAAAGTATCTATATCCACAGTAAAACGAGTCCTGTATTGACATAACCTGAAAGGCCGCTCAGCAAGGAAGAAGACACTGCTCCAAAACCGCCATAAAAAAGCCAGACTACAGTTTGCAAATGCACATGGGGACAAAGATCATACTCTTTGGAGAAATGTCCTCTGGTCTGATGAAACAAAAATAGAACTGTTTGGCCATAATGAGCATCGTTAGGAGGCTTGCAAGCCGAAGAACACCATCCCAACCGTGAAGCACAGGGGTGGCAGCACCATATTGTGGGGGTGCTCTGCTGCAGGAGGGACTGGTGCGCTTCACAAAATAGGTGGCATCATGAGGTAGGAAAATTCTGTGGATATATTGAAGCAACATCTCAAGACATCAGTCAGGAAGTTAAAGCTTGGTCACAAATGGGTCTTCCAAATGGACAATGACCCCAAGCATACTTCCAAAGTTGTGGCAAAATGGCTTAAGGACAACAAAGTCAAGGTATTGGAGTGGCCATCACAAAGCCTTGACCTCAATCCTGTAGAAAATTTGTGGGCAGAACTGAAAAAGCGTGTGCGAGCAAGGAGGCCTACAAACCTGACTCAGTTACACCAGCTCTGTCAGGAGGAATGGGCCAAAATTCACCTAACTTATTGTGGAAAGCTTGTGGAAGGCTACCCAAAACGTTTGACCCAAGTTAAACAATATAAAGGCAATGCTACCAAATATGAATTGAGTGTACATAAACTTCTGACCCACTGGGAATGTGATGAAATAAATAAAAGCTGAAATAAATCATTCTCTCTACTATTATTCTGACATTTCACATTCTTAAAATAAAGTGGTGATCCTAACTGACCTAAAACAGGGAATTTCTACTAGGATTAAATGTCAGGAATTATGAAAAACTGAGTTGAAATGTATTTGGCTGAGGTGTATGTAAACTTCAGACTTCAACTGTATAGCCGTGTAACGTTTTTGTGGGGGATGTATCTGTAATTTTGTCAGTGACAGTGGGTAATGGGTTTCATTCCCCTTTATATTTAATTTGGTTGTGCAAGGCGCTCCTTGGTACCTATGTGAGTGTTCTGTACACCCCTTCTCAAACCCCTCAAAAACACGTTCCGCTCACAAAAGCTCCTAGATTTGAAATGGAAATGGGAATAAAACACACACACACATCAAGCCTAGCTCCCCTGTGTCAAGCCTTCACTATTTGCTTTAACTTGCCTGACTAATTTGCTTTTCTGAGCTAGCTGATCAATAGAAATGGATAGTCAGGGGACTGCAATGTGCTACAGATATACAGTATAGGATCTTAATTTGATCACCCTGTTGTTGTAGGACAATGCAAACTTGTTGTGTATTTGAGATTTAAAAAGGCTTCACACGTTTGTAATTTCCACTTTAATTCCACTTTAATTCCAGAATGTCTACAAACAAATTATAGTAATTATAATCCACACAATAAAAGGCGCTGCGTGGTCAATCCGCCATCTGCATTGGCCTTGCAACATTTATGAACAGAAGAGATTGTAGAGATTGTGTTGTAGTGCGTTAATCAGAGATATGGCTATACTGTATGTGTTAATCAGAGATATGGCTATACTGTATGTGTTAATCAGAGATAGGGCTATACTGTATGTGTTAATCAGAGATATGGCTATACTGTATGTGTTAATCAGAGATAGGGCTATACTGTATGTGTTAATCAGAGATAGGGCTATACTGTATGTGTTAATCAGAGATAGGGCTATACTGTATGTGTTAATCAGAGATAGGGCTATACTGTATGTGTTAATCAGAGATAGGGCTATACTGTATAAGGATCCGCCCCTTTTTAACTGCCTGTAGCTCAGGCCCTGAAGCAAGGATATGCATATTTTTGGTACCATTTGAAAGGAAATACTTTTTTGTTTGTGGAAATGTGATAGGAATGTAGGAGAATATAACACATTAGATCTGGTAAAAGATAATACCAAGAAAAAAACAACCGTTCTTTTGTATTTTTTGACTGATCCAATGAACCATTGCATTTCTGTTCAAAATGTTGTATCAAGACTGCCCAAATATGACTAATTTCTTGATTAATACCTTTTTATGTTCAAAATTGTGCATTCTCCTCAAACAATAGCTTGGTATTCTTTCACTGTAATAGCTACTGTAAATTGGACTGTCACGTTCCTGACCTGTTTTCTCTTGTTTTGTATGTGTTTATTGGTCAGGGCGTGAGCTGGGTGGGCATTTCTATGTGTTGTGTTTCTATGTTGGGTTAAAGGGTTAATTGACCTTGTATGGCTCTCAATCAGAGACAGGTGTTTTCATTTTCCTCTGATTGAGAGACATACATAGGGAGGTTGTTTCTCACTGTTTGTGTGTGGGTGATTGTCGCTGTGTCTAGGTCGATGTTCTATGTTGCATGTATGCACTAGTTCATTCTTAGCTTCACGTTCGTCAGTTTTGTTATTTTGTTAGTTTGTTAAAGTGGTTTCGTTTTGTGTTGGTTCTCTTCTAAATAAAAGAAGATGGCTTATTTTCCACATGCTGCGCCTTGGTCCTCACTCTCTCCTAATGACGATCGTGACATGGACAGTGCAGTTAGATTAGAAAGAGTTTAAGCTTTCTGACAATATCAGATATGTCTATGTCCTGGGAAATGTTCTTGTTACTTACAACCTCATGCTAATCGCATTAGCCAACGTTATCTCAACCGTCCCGTGGAAGGGACACCAATCCCGAAGAAGTTTAACCACTTTAAAATGGACACACATCAATGATTTCAACACTTCATTAAATTACACTGAAAAGCCCATTTCATATAGAATGTTACAAACGGGTGTAAGGGGTGCGTACTGGCGGCAGAGAAGTCAGGCGCAGGAGAGCGAAAACTGTGTTACAACGGTGTATTTTAATAATAAAATCACCGTAAACAGAATAAACAATACAATAGGTACAAAACCCGTTGCACACCAACATAACAATAAACAATTCCGGACAAGGACATGGGGGGTGAACAGAGGGTTAAATACACAACATGTAATGATGGAATTGAAACCAGGTGTGTGGGAAGACAAGACAAAACAAATGAAAAGTGGATCAATGATGGCTAGAAGACCGGCGACGCCGACCGCCGAGCGCCGCCCGAACAAGGAGAGGACCCAACTTCAGCGGAAGTCATGACAACGGGACTATATTCAGTTAACTTACTTTGAAGAGATGGTGATTGGGTCTTAATGGGCGTTTGGTGTTTGGCGTCTTAATTCAGTGTACTTGTCTTTGACTGCCATTTCCCAAAAGTCAGACTCCTCCCACACGCCAACTAATTTTTCTCAGCAAATGTTGTGTAGTTATCCTTCAGAGATTTTCTCCAGACTTGCCCAGAGGTAATTGTTGATATGTTGTCAATTTTATTTTCTAGATAACATTTTCTTTGGAAAGATTTGCCGAAAAATGCATTTTATGTACATATTCTTTTGTATTTTACTGATAGAAAGATGAAAAAAAAGTTCTTATCCACAATGTGCAATCCACAATCTAGACAAATCTGGTCCTGGAGTGTCTTAAAATGTATTGAAATGTTGATTACTGTTATATGATAAGCTTAAGAAAATATACATTTTCATCAAGTTTTCAACATTTTATTAATGGACCAAAATACCAACAAATCTCAAAATTGATGCTGTGCCAGACTCCAACTGTGCATGAAGTTTCAAAAGCATTCTGTCATTACTAAATGTGTATTATGATTGGTATTTTAACACCAAAATAATTTGATAAATAAAACATCAGTCATCTTCCTCAAATGATGGCGATGATGACACAATCTTTTAGAGAGGGAGGGAATCTGATTTTATTTATCTCCAACTCGCAGCTCAGATATTTGCCATAGGAATGTACCTGGCTAAAATGTGAGCCACTTTCATGGTAGTGGTTATCCCGAGTTGAACTGAGTTGACCTAAAGTCACCTCGGCAACTCCTCAAACCGGATTGGAAGTATAGGTCTCTGGGGCACCAGGGTAGATTTACTTCAAATGCAAGGTGTGAAGGACGAGCGTACTCCGTCGTGATTACGCACCAAATACAGCTGCTGAACTCAAAACACCTCACGGTCTTCAGTGAGGTGGAACATTAGTCGCAGATAGAAAAGTAATGAAAAGAGCTGACATGATATCTCTTTTAATATGTGTTGTATTATTGTCTGATCGCCAGGACATCTAGACATATGGGAGACTGGGAGATTGGTAATGAAGAGAGGCATAGAGATAGATGACGGTAAAGAGCACAGACAGGAGAGCCTGAGTTGAGATATGTGTGATCCGGAGTTGAGAATATGGGACTGCTCAACCAGACTCCAGCACATGGCAGACATCATATCTGTTCTACGCAATATGTTTCTATCTGAATGTTCTGTAACCTTGCAGCATCCTGACAAACTTGTGTTTTTAATTATGGGGTACTTTCTTACAATTGTTTTTTTCTTCTCTCAAATAATTTTCTACTAAGTATGATGATCGGAGCAAACTGCTCCGAGAACGCACTTGTACTCCAATATCAGCGGAAACATTTAGCCAACATTTTCTACTGCAAATTGACATAGATGATTTTTTCCTTTCATGTACGTTCCCCACAAGATGTCTAATGAGTTAGTAGTTTAGGCCAACTGCATGGCCATACAGTGAGCACACATAAAGAAACATGACAGAACTGAAAAGAAAACCAGACTAAATCCTACTAATACAGTATTTACTTTATTTACCGTATTGTATTCAGGTATGAAGTTAAATCTACCCCATATTATTTATTAAAGGTGCATTTCACAGTGTCTCAACACACTTTACAAATGCCGGTTAAAACACAGGAAGCTGCTGATCGGAGAACGGCTCTTAATAAATGTCCGGAACGGAGAAAATGGAATGGCATCAAACACCTGGAAACCATGTTTGATGTATTTGTTACCCATCCACTAATGCCGCTCCAGTCATTACCACAAGCCTGTCCTACCCAATTAAGGCTTTAAAGGCAATATTGCCATTTGTACTTTAGTTTATCCACACTACTAGATTAGAGCCCATCCTGGTACCAGCCATCAACCCCGTCCTGGTACCAGCCGACAACCCCGTCCTGGTACCAGCCGACAACCCCGTCCTGGTACCAGCCGACAACCCCGTCCTGGTACCAGCCGACAACCCCGTCCTGGTACCAGCCGACAACCCCGTCCTGGTACCAGCCGACAACCCCGTCCTGGTACCAGCCAACAACCCCATCCTGGTACCAGCCAACAACCCCGTCCTGGTACCAGCCAACAACCCCGTCCTGGTACCAGTCAACAACCAGAGTGGTACAAGCCAACAACCCCGTCCTGGTACCAGCCAACAACCAGAGTGGTACCAGCCGACAACCCCGTCCTGGTACCAGCCGACAACCCCGTCCTGGTACCAGCCGACAACCCCGTCCTGGTACCAGCCGACAACCCCGTCCTGGTACCAGCCGACAACCCCGTCCTGGTACCAGCCGACAACCCCGTCCTGGTACCAGCCGACAACCCCGTCCTGGTACCAGCCGACAACCCCGTCCTGGTACCAGCCGACAACCCCGTCCTGGTACCAGCCGACAACCCCGTCCTGGTACCAGCCGACAACCCCGTCCTGGTACCAGCCGACAACCCCGTCCTGGTACCAGCCGACAACCCCGTCCTGGTACCAACCGACAACCCCGTCCTGGTACCAGCCAACAACCCCGTCCTGGTACCAGCCGACAACCCCGTCCTGGTACCAGCCGACAACCCCGTCCTGGTACCAGCCAACAACCCCATCCTGGTACCAGCCGACAACCCCGTCCTGGTACCAGCCGACAACCCCGTCCTGGTACCAGCCAACAACCAGAGTGGTACAAGCCGACAACCAGAGTGGTACAAGCCGACAACCCCGTCCTGGTACCAGCCAACAACCCCATCCTGGTACCAGCCGACAACCCCATCCTGGTACCAGCCGACAACCCCGTCCTGGTACCAGCCGACAACCCCGTCCTGGTACCAGCCGACAACCAGAGTGGTACAAGCCGACAACCCCGTCCTGGTACCAGCCAACAACCCCGTCCTGGTACCAGCCGACAACCCCGTCCTGGTACCAGCCGACAACCCCGTCCTGGTACCAACCGACAACCCCGTCCTGGTACCAGCCGACAACCCCGTCCTGGTACCAGCCGACAACCCCGTCCTGGTACCAGCCGACAACCCCGTCCTGGTACCAGTCAACAACCAGAGTGGTACAAGCCAACAACCCCGTCCTGGTACCAGCCAACAACCAGAGTGGTACCAGCCAACAACCCCGTCCTGGAACCAGCCGACAACCCCGTCCTGGTACCAGCCGACAACCCCGTCCTGGTACCAGCCGACAACCCCGTCCTGGTACCAGCCGACAACCCCGTCCTGGTACCAGCCGACAACCCCGTCCTGGTACCAGCCGACAACCCCGTCCTGGTACCAGCCGACAACCCCGTCCTGGTACCAGCCGACAACCCCGTCCTGGTACCAGCCGACAACCCCGTCCTGGTACCAGCCGACAACCCCGTCCTGGTACCAGCCGACAACCCCGTCCTGGTACAAGCCGACAACCCCGTCCTGGTACCAGCCGACAACCCCGTCCTGGTACCAGCCGACAACCCCGTCCTGGTACCAGCCGACAACCCCGTCCTGGTACCAGCCGACAACCCCGTCCTGGTATCAGCCAACAACCCCGTCCTGGTACCAGTCAACAACCAGAGTGGTACAAGCCAACAACCCCGTCCTGGTACCAGCCAACAACCAGAGTGGTACCAGCCAACAACCCCGTCCTGGTACCAGCCGACAACCCCGTCCTGGTACCAGCCGACAACCCCGTCCTGGTACCAGCCGACAACTCCGTCCTGGTACCAGCCGACAACCAGAGTGGGACCAGCCAACAACCCCATCCTGGTACCAGCCGACAACCCCGTCCTGGTACAAGCCGACAACCCCGTCCTGGTATCAGCCGACAACCAGAGTGGGACCAGCCAACAACCCCGTCCTGGTACCAGCCAACAACCCCGTCCTGGTACCAGCCAACAACCCCGTCCTGGTACCAGTCAACAACCCCGTCCTGGTACCAGCCGACAACCAGAGTGGGACCAGCCAACAACCCCATCCTGGTACCAGCCGACAACCCCGTCCTGGTACAAGCCGACAACCCCGTCCTGGTATCAGCCGACAACCAGAGTGGGACCAGCCAACAACCCCGTCCTGGTACCAGCCAACAACCCCGTCCTGGTACCAGCCAACAACCCCGTCCTGGTACCAGTCAACAACCCCGTCCTGGTACCAGCCAACAACAAAGGCCTGGTACCAGCCAACAACCCCGTCCTGGTACCAGTCAACAACCCCGTCCTGGTACCAGCCAACAACCCCGTCCTGGTACCACCTGACAACCCCGTCCTGGTACCAGCCGACAACCCCGTCCTGGTACCAGCCAACAACCAGAGTGGGACCAGTCAACAACCAGAGTGGTCTCACCCAGGAATCCTTTTCCAGGTGGTGCCATGTGACATGATGATGAATGGCTTTGGTGGAGGCCGGGAGTGGGGGGGGGGGGGGTCGGGGTGGGGTCCTCGACACTGACGTAACCTCTTTTCACCTCCCAAGAAAAAAAACACCATCGTCCTCTCAGAGCAGGTTCTTATAATTATCTCATCTTCTGAGGAGCGGTAGAGGTGGGGTTTTTTTCTCTCCGCTGATGATACACGTGTCCGAAAAAAAGAACAGTGGTTCCAGGGTTTCTGACGAGCGAGGCACATTAAGGCAGCGTTCTCAGTGAATGGAATTAGAAGCAGGGTACCCAGCTGTGTGTGTGTGTGTGTGTGTGTGTGTGTGTGTGTGTGTGTGTGTGTGTGTGTGTGTATATGCTCATGCACGTACACTCAAGTGTGTGTTTTCAAGAGTTCTTCTTCTCCAGTAATAAATGGATCTGCTTCCTCTGACACCTGGGCTACAGTAATATTGAAAAAGGTTTTTCATTTATACTGAGCCAAATGTTTGGTCACAGTATGTCTGAATGAGGGAACCGAGCCATTCAATGAGCCTGTTTTTATTCTCGTCGGTGCAAAGCTTCCTGGGTAAAGGTCTCACTGTCCAACTGTTCCCCAAAACATGTTTAATGAATAACGGAGCAGCAGACATTTGTATACGTCGTCAAAAAACTGGACAACACCAATTCATAACACAAACACACTGATTACAAGCATTTCGCTACACTCGCAATAACATCTGCTATCCAGTTGTATGTGACCAATACATTTGATTTGATTAACACATACAGTACAGCACTATCTCTGATTAACCAAATATTTAGGCTGCCTTCCTCCAGTGCTGTTAACTGAAGCTGGCTAGCTTTAGAAAACCCTGAGTAGCTTCCTTCATAGTATACCCTTCTGGTCTTGATGAAAATCCAACCTACTGTATTGCCTATTACGACTGATATTTATCATATTTATGGCATGACTCCCATTTTTCCAAGAACATAGGCTTTCTTAAATGGAAATGTGTTTTTGGACCAATAAAAAAGTGAACTAAAATATATATTTCAGAAGAGCTGACTCCTGAAGATAGTAATAATAATAGTAAGTAGATAGTAAGTAGTAAGAAAATCCTCTGTCTGCAAGAGGAGTTGGAGGATTGTCTTTTAATGAGGTTGGATGTGGTACAGATGTAGGATCCTAATTTGATCACTCTTTTGTTGCTGAGAATTTTCCTGCACCGAAGGAAATGCAGATGAGCTTCGTGATTTACATAAATTCACTGAAAACTCACACGAACGCACGATTATATTAACAGTATTGCACTTTTCATGTAGCCTACTTTTGGCCAGCTAACAGCCCAACCACCTGAATCAAGCAACATTATGGACTAAACATTCACATTCTGTTGCTGCAGGATTATTTTGCTATGACAATATAGGTCAAATTAAGATCCTATATCTGTATGTTATTTTGCTTGGCCATGTGACCTGCTAGATAGATTGAGACCGAGGAACAGGGAGAAGAGGAAGAAGAGATGTGGATTGTGGACAATACCATCTTCATCACCAGTTTCAACATTGTATTTGTAATCATCATCATCATCATCACTGTATTCATCAATAACATACTCATCCCTACCGTGACCATTATTAGAGGCACTATCATCTTCATCATCCTCAAAACAAGCACGCACAATTTGTAATCGTTCGCTCCAACTGTTTCTCTCAAAAGCAGTCTTTCAACATTCCATACGGAAAACGTGACTCTCTGAGACACTTCATCAATGACACTCTCCTCCTTTCATTCTCTCCTCTTTTTATTCTCTCTTTCTTTTTTTCCTGGTGCCGTGTGTTTTTCAAGGAATTACATGTTTTTCCTCGTGCCGTCTGTTTCATGAATTTTGACAGTTGTTGCATTACAGTTGCCTGTCATATGCTTTGGGCCCAACACACTTGTTCCTTCAAGAACCGAAGATTGGCCGTTAAACATTGATTTTAGAATCATTACTCTCTCTCTCTGCTGTGTGGTCAGAGAAATGTTCTGGCACAGTAGCTACTAAGGCTTTGGGGAAACTTAAGATCTGGAGTAAATTGGTATAGTGTTAACCTAAAGTACTGATTCATATTTTTTTCCACTAGCTGGATCTTTTCAAGCGCTAAAGGTCGACTGACTAGGTGTCTCTCATAGACCAAGGTGTAAGTAAGTCAACCATCCCTGCTGCAGATTGAACTCTTTGATGGTGGAAAGGTGAGATATCTCTTTTATGCAGTAATATAACGACTGTGCGGTCTTTAAAGAAGGGAAAGGGCAATGCTAAGGGAGTGAACTGTCAGCGAAATATTCAGATCATTTTTTTGCTTTCAAAGTCAACACATGAAAGCAGCTCCTACATGGCAAAAACGACTTCTGTTTGAAGCGTGAAATCAAAAACACGCAAGGATTATTATCTTGAAGTGAAAGGCAGGATATGCTGATTGTGAAGCAAAGACAGACAAGTATATACACAGAGACACACACACACAGGTAGTTTAGGTTATAGTGTTTGTGTGAGTTTCATATCGATTAAATGTTGTTGTCTGAGGTGAGTATTTTGAAATGTTGCACTTTTAAAATGAAATAAAACGTATTTTAAAAGTACCAGATGTCTGTTTTTTGTGCGCCATTATTTTCCCAAGGGACCCCAGGGAATCAAAACCTTTTCCTCCCTCTGAAGTTTGATTAAATCAATACTTTCAGAAGCAAGAACAAGTCAAAAGGAGTTTGCTTCAATCAGTTTACCCATCAATGCCCTTACCAAATCTCTCTTTTGGCTCTCCGCCCACCCTCCCTACTGTCTCTCCCTCTCTCTCACATCATTTATTGACACGGAAAGTAAAATACTTAAATTGTCAAAGTAAACATATAATCACTATGTTCCAATAAGACAGTAAAAAACTTAGTAATAAAGCAATAATAACAATGTTAATAGTGGAAATAATATCAACAGTAACTACACCAATAATAACAATGAGCTAGTAATGACTAGTAATGGTATAGCTAGTAATGACTAGTAATGGTATAGCTCAGGGGTGTCAAACTCATTTCGCATCGTGGGCCACATACGGCCTAGGGAGATGTCAAGTGGGCCGGACCATTAAAATTATACCATACTCTGCTATAAATAACCAAAATATCATGTCTTTCCTTTGTTTTGGTGTAAAGAAGCACAAGAACATTAGGAAAATATTGAAATTTAATGAACTATCCTTTTACAAAACATTTCATGAAACACCTCATATTTCCTTAGACAAATGTGCAATTTACTTTTATCATTCACAAATATGCATTGCAACTGATCCCACGGATTGTACAAAGGCACAAAACTTTAATTGGTACTGAAAAATATAGTAATGCACTTTAAGATTAAATGAGACTTTTAAAGAAAGGAATTTTTAAACCACTTACACATACGCATATAAAATCTAAATGTAATCCCTGCGTACACCTTACAAACTAAGGAGAGTGATTTTAAATGTGTAATGAAGAAAGTGTTCGCCTGTCCTGTAAATCTGTAAACTTCATACATGAAACATACATACACATACAATACATACTGAAAATTTATGGAGTTGTATGAACAGTAGAATTCCATCACACAACTTTTGTTTTGAAGCTGCTGACTAACATTAAAGCGCACATTTTTTAAATCACCACAGTAAGGATTCATCTTCACAGAGCTGTATTCTTTCAATGCAAACAGTATCTAAGGCAGCATTTTAAAGGTGTTAGTCTAGTCTGGACTTGTATTTGTTCCTGAAACTTGGCATCTTTTGGCCTGTACAAGTGCATCAACACCAGGTGTCATGTCCTTTCAGAATGTCATTTAAGTGCTTGTTTGTGAGCCTTGAACGCATTTTTGTTTTATTGATATTCATCACTGAGAAAATTTGTTCACAAAGGTAGGTTGTCCCAAACATGCACAAAATTTTAGCAGCCAGGGCTGTTAATTTGGGGTACCCTGGTAGTAGATACTGATAAAATCTGTCCAGACCTACAGAGGCAAATTTGCCCTTCAAATCTGCATCACACTGCAAATCAATTATCTCTAGCTGAATTTCGACCGGCAGATCAGAAGCTTTAACTGTGAAAGGTGAGCGAAAAACTGAAAATTCTGTCTCAAGTTCACCAAATACCTGAAAACGTTTCTCAAACTCCCGCAGTAGTCCTGCAATTTTGTCTTTGTACCGTTTCATGTCCGCATCAGGTCTGGTCACACACACATCTCTCAGACAGGGGAAATGAGCAGGGTTGCCATTTGCCAGTTGCATCTCCCACAAAGTCAGCTTCAACTTAAATGCATGTATGTTGTCAGAAAACTGTGTGACAACTTTTTTGCGGCCTTGCAACATTTTGTTCAGATTGTTCAAGTGTTCAGTAATATCAACCAAGAATGCAAGGTCCCGTAGCCATTCCTGAGATTGTAATTCCAACACCGGTTTTCCTTTTTTCTCCATGAACTGTCCGATTTCCTCTCGTAGATCAAAGAAATGCCTCAGCACAGCGCCTCGGCTTAACCATCTCACTTCAGTGTGGTATGGCAGGCTGTGGGTAATGTTGCTGTCGCTGAGAAGTTTGTCAAACTGACGATGGTTCAGACCTCTGGACCGGATGAAATTTACAGTGCGAACAACCACCTCCATGACGTGGTCCATTTTCAGCGACTTGCAACACAATGCCTCCTGGTGCAAAATACAGTGAAATGTCCAGAAACGATCTCCTCCATTAAGGGCTTGTACTTTGTCTTTGAACTTTGTCGCGACACCTGCTTTCTTTCCGACCATGGATAGCGCGCCGTCTGTAGCCAGGCTGACAGCGCGGGACCAGTCCACTCCAACTCTGTCCAATGCAGCAACGACAGAGCCGAAAATGTCCTCGGCTGTTGTGGTGTCCATCATTGGCACCAACTCAAGAAACTCTTCAGTAACAGTCAATGTCTCATCAACTCCTCGAATAAATATGGCCAGTTGGGCCACGTCTGTGATGTCAGTGCTCTCGTCAATTGCCACGGAAAATGCAATAAATGACTTGACTCTCTGTTTCAATTGACTGTCTAAATCTGCCGATAGTTCCGAAATCCTCTCTGCTATAGTATTCCTCGTCAGGCTAATATTGGCAAAAGCTTGTCGCTTCTCGGGACATACAAGTTCAGCCGCCTTCATCATGCATCGTTTAACAAAGTCACCGTCGGAATACGGCTTCGATGCTAATGCTATTTCGCTAGCAATTAGGTAGCTGGCTTTTACCGCTGCTTCACTGACTTCTCGGCTCTGGATGAAAGTTGACTGCTGTTTCCTCAGACCCGCCAGCAATTCGTTAATCTTATCTCTTCTCAGTTGTCCTTGTAAGCCGTCATATTTTTCGCTGTGATGAGTCTCGTAGTGGCGTGGAATATTATATTCCTTCAATACTGAAACTTGTTGCAAACACACCAAGCACGAAGGTTTTCCGTGCATCTCTGTAAATAAATAGGACGTGGTCCATTTTTCTTTGAAAATTCTACACTCCTTATCTACTTTTCTCCGTTTGGATAACGACATTTTGGCTAATGAGGGTGTAGCGGAGAGGTAGAGACCAAGGTATTAACAACGTCGTAACAAGCAGCAGATGGCGCATTGATACCGTCTGCTGTTTTCAGTCTGTCTCAGTGATGCGGCTTGTCTTCTACTCTGATGGAAAGAGTGTGTCCCTTAGCGGATAATCCATGAATTGCAGCGAATTAAAAATATTAATTCCATGTCTTTTATGCATTTTTTCCACTTTCAAATTATCCTGCGGGCCTGATCGAACCTCCTTGGGGGCGGGTTCCGGCCCGCGGGCCGTATGTTTGACACCCCTGGTATAGCTAGTAAAGACTAGTAATGGTATAGCTAGTAATGGTATAGTAATGGTATAGCTAGTAATGACTAGTAATGGTATAGCTAGTAATGACTAGTAATGGCATAGCTGGTAATGGCTAGTAATGGCATAGCTGGTAATGACTAGTAATGGTATAGCTAGTAATGACTAGTAATGGTATAGCTAGTAATGACTAGTAATGGTATAGCTAGTAATGACTAGTAATGGTATAGCTAGTAATGACTAGTAATGGTATAGCTAGTAATGACTAGTAATGGTATAGCTAGTAATGACTAGTAATGGTATAGCTAGTAATGACTAGTAATGGTATAGCTAGAAATGACTAGTAATGGTATAGCTAGTAATGACTAGTAATGGTATAGCTGGTAATGGCTAGTAATGGTATAGCTAGTAATGACTAGTAATGGTATAGCAGCTAGTAATGACTAGTAATGGTATAGCTAGTAATGACTAGTAATGGTATAGCTAGTAATGACTAGTAATGGTATAGCTAGAAATGACTAGTAATGGTATAGCTAGTAATGACTAGTAATGGTATAGCTGGTAATGGCTAGTAATGGTATAGCTAGTAATGACTAGTAATGGTATAGCAGCTAGTAATGACTAGTAATGGTATAGCTGGTAATGGCTAGTAATGGTATAGCTAGTAATGACTAGTAATGGTATAGCTAGTAATGACTAGTAATGGTATAGCTTGTAATGACTAGTAATGGTATAGCTAGTAATATCTAGTAATGACTAGTAATGGTATAGCTAGTAATGACTAGTACTGGTATAGCTAGTAATGACTAGTACTGGTATAGCTAGTAATGACTAGTAATGGTATAGCTAGTAATGACTAGTAATGGTATAGCTTGTAATGACTAGTAATGGTATAGCTAGTAATGACTAGTAATGGTATAGCTGGTAATAGCTAGTAATGGCATAGCTGGTAAGGACTAGTAATGGTATAGCTAGTAATGACTAGTAATGGTATAGCTAGTAATGACTAGTAATGGTATAGCTAGTAATGACTAGTAATTATTGGTACAGCTAGTGATGACTAGTAATGGTATAGCTAGAAATGGCGTAGCTAGTAATGACTAATAATGGTATAGCTAGTAATGACTAGTAATGGTATAGCTAGTAATGACTAGTAATGGCATAGCTAGTAATGACTAGTAATGGTATAGCTAGAAATGGCATAGCTAGTATGGACTAGTAATGGTATAGCTAGTAATGACTAATAATGGTATAGCTAGTAATGACTAGTAATGGTACAGCTAGTGATGGTAAAGGTACAGGAGCGACGAACCACCCTTGCTGTCTCTGCCTGGTCGGTTCCCCTCTCTCCACTGGGATTTTCTGCCTCTAACTCTATTACGGGGGCTGAGTCACTGGCTCACTACTACTCATCCATGCCGTACCTAGGAGGGGTGCATCACTTGAGTGGGTTGAGTCTCTGACGTGATCTTCCTGTCTGGGTTGACGCCGCCCTCGGGTTCATGCCGTGGTGGAGATCTTCGTGGGCTATACTCGGCCTTGTCTCAGGGCAGTAAGTTGGTGGTTGAAGATATCCCTCTAGTAATGATATCCCCCCACTTTGGCAAAGTGGGTGGGGTTATATCCTGCCTGGTTGGCCCTGTCCAGGGGGTATAGTCGGACGGGACCACAGTGTCTTCCGACCCCTCCTGTCTCAGCCTCCAGTAATTATGCTGCAATAGTTTGTGTCGGGGGGCTAGGGTCAGTCTGTTATATCTGGAGTATTTCTCCTGTCTTATCCGGTATCCTGTGAGAATTTAAGTATGCTCCCTCTAATTCTCTCCTTCTCTTCTCTCGGAGGATCTGAGCCTCAGGACTACCTGGCCTGATGATTCCTTGCTGTCCCCAGTCCACCTGGTCATGCTACTGATCCAGGTTCAACTGTTCTGCCTGCGACTATGGAACCCTGACCTGTTCAATGGACGTGCTACCTTGTCCCAGACCTGCTGTTTTTGACTCTCTCTCTACCGCACCTGTTGTCTCTAACTCTGAATGATTGGCTATGAAAAGCCAACTGACATTTACTCCTGAGGTGCTGACCTTTTGCACCCTCTACAACCACTGTGATTATTATTATTTGACCCTGCTGGTAATCTATGAACGTTTGAACATCTTGGCCATGTACTCTTATAATCTCCACCCGGCACAGCCAGAAGAGGACTAGCTAGTAATGACTCGTAACGGTATAGCTAGTAATAGCTAGTAATGGCATAGCGAGTAATGACTAGTAATGGCATAGCTAGGAATGACTAGCAATGGTATAGCTAGTAATGACTAGTAATAGTATATCTAGTAATGACTAGTAATGGTATAGCTAGTAATAACTAGTAATGGCATAGCTAGTAATGACTAGTAATGGTATAGCTAGTAATGACTTGTAATGGTATATCTAGTAATAACTAGTAATGGCATAGCTAGTAATAACTAGTAATGGCATAGCTAGTAATGACTAGTAATGGCATAGCTAGTAATGACGGTTAATGGCATAGCTAGTAATGACTAGTAATAGTATAGCTAGTAATGACTAGTAATGGTATAGCTAGTAATGACTAGTAATGGTATAGCTAGTAATGACTAGTAATGGTATAGCTAGTAATCACTAGTAATGGTATAGCTGGTAATGGCTAGTAATGGTATATCTAGTAATGACTAGTAATGGTATAGCTAGTAATGACTAGTAATGGTATAGCTAGTAATCACTAGTAATGGTATAGCTGGTAATGGCTAGTAATGGTATATCTAGTAATGACTAGTAATGGTATAGCAGCTAGTAATGACTAGTAATGGTATAGCAGCTAGTAATGACTAGTAATGGTATAGCAGCTAGTAATGACTAGTAATGGCATGGAAAAGCCAAAACAGAGCAAAAAGGCTAATATTAATCACACTATATTTTCACTGGCTGTCCCTCAGGTTGTGACAGGTGGACACATATTTGGCTGCCAAAACACAGCAGAAGGAAACACCAACATAAAGTGTCTTAATAGGGTTGTTGTCTGGAACTCTATTGGAGGGATGCGACACCATTCTTCCACAAGAAAATCCGTTGTTTGGTGTTTTATTGACGGTGGTGGAAAACGCTGTCTCAGTCACCACTCCTGAGTTTCCCATAAGTGCTCAATTGGGCTGAGATCTGGTGACTGAGACGGCCACGGCTTACATCGTTTTTCACGCTCATCAAACCGCTCAGTGACGACTCGTGCCCTATGGATGGAGGCATTGTCATCTTATCGGGGGCATAGCCATGGTAGCCAATATAATGGTCATAATAAGTAGTAGCAGTAGTCTTGGTCCTGGTTGGAAAGTTCAGAGCGTCTGCTCTTTTCTATCTATTGATTCTGGCTTGATTGGCTTGGCTGGTCGCCGTGGCAAAGGAGGAGGAGTGAAGTGGGCAGGGTATCTGAAGACGTAAGGAACGCAGAAGCTCATAAGTAAAAATAGAGTGGGGGGGGGGGGGCTACATAAAAGGGTTTGAGTAGCATGTTGTAAAATGTAAAAGAAGTATAAACTATATGTGGTTGTTGTTGTAATACTTGTTACTGACCACAGCCCAGTGGGTTCGGTTGAAGGTTAGGATTTGTTGCGTGGCTTATCTTGGGGTTGCATGGAGGGATGTACAGTAGGGTTGGGGTGTGGACACAGCTCCAGTTTAGGGGTCAGGGAGTTTGGGTTAGGGAGTTGCTCAGTACGATGGAGAGAAGTGTGTCTTGGTAGTGTATTGCTCGTTCTATTGTTTTCTTTCGTGATGGATTGTCTTTTGCTTTGTGAATATATTTCTGTCCCAACAGGTGCAACAGGTGCTTGTTGATTGTTTTTTCAGCCCGGAGATGAAGGTAGGTGACAGGGATGTGTTTAGGGAGGTGGTAGGCTGCTCTTATTGCTGTGTTCTGGATTATTTGTTGCTCGTGTTTCTGTAGTGTTGATGCGGACATCAAGGCTGAGGAGGAGTACACGAAAACAGGCCTGATGTGGCTTTGGTATACTTTCATCATATTGGTTGGCATTGCTCGGTACACCTCCCACACAGGGCTTTCAGGTGGTCGATTATTGTTTCTCCCTCTGTTTTAGTTTGCAATGTGGGTTGTCCACTTTATGTCATGCTGGAAAGTGACACCCAGGAATTGTGTTGTGTTCTCAAATCTTCAGATGTTGTCTATATATTGTTTCAGTGTGAGTGGCAGTTTAGATGAGTTATTGTTTTGAGTTTATTGTCCTGGAGCCTGTAGAGAATACCTTGGTGGCACATTTGATCAAATGCCTTCTCTATGTCAAAAAACACAGCAAGGGTAAAAACTGTTTAGTTCAAATCTTTTAAAACGCATTCTGAGATTCTTAAAATGTTGTCCGTTGTGGATTTGTATCGAGTGCGCTGAGAGTCAGGAAGCAAGTTCAGGGAGGGAGTGTTTTAATAAATAAACAATGAACACGAAACAGAAAAGCACCGACATGAAACAGAGTCAATAACACCTGAGGAGAGAACCCAAGGGGAGGGACAGATATAAGGAAGATAATCAAGGAGGTGATGGAGTCCAGGTGAGTGTCATGAGGCACAGCTGCGCAAGACGATGGTGACAGGTGTGCAGGATAATCAGCAGCCTGATGACCTAGAGGCTGGAGAGGGAGTATACGTGACAGTACCCCCCCCCCCCTCTCCACCCCAACCAACCCCCAACGCGCGGGTCTCCACCCCAACCAACCCCCAACGCCATCAAAGGGGACGAACACGGGCATCAGGTGCGAACCGGTCACCCCTGCTGATGCGCGAGAAACTGTCACGCCAGCTGATGCATGGGAACCTGTCGAGTCAGCTGGAGTGCGGGAACCTGATAGATCAGTTGAGGCAGCCTGGCGGTCGGCTGAGGCATGAGAACCTGGCGAGCTGGTGGAAGCAGGGGAGCCTGGCGATCCGGCGGAGACATGAAAGCCCGACGAGACGGCTGAGGCATGATAGCCTGACAAGCCGGCTGAGGCAGGGAAGCCTGGCGATCTGGTTGAGGCATGAGAGCCTGCAGCAGTTCCGGAACCCGACGTCATATAAACACTCCCTGATGCTTCCCTTAGGTGAGGTGTCATTCTGTAACGATGTGCGCTGTGAGTCAGGAAGCAAGTTCAGGGAGTGAGTGTTTTAATAAAATAAACGGAACATAATAGAAAACAAGAAACACTAACAACATGCATGCATTATGACACTCACCTGGACTCTATCACCTCCTTGACATAATATTACACATGTTCCGTGTATTATGTTCCATAACGATGGTGATGGCGATGTGCGCAGTGACCTAGAGGCCAGAGAGGGAGCACACGTGACAGGATCTCCCTTTGCTAAAACCGTCCTGATGAATACCCAGGATCTGTTGTCGCTCTGTATCTTGTAAAAAAAAAAAAAAAAATCTAAAAAAAGGTTCCCCGGGTTACTTAAAAGACCGATGGGCTGACAGCTGGTGACATTTTGTGGGTCCTTCCAGGTTTCTTAAATGATTGTCACCAGTGCCGTCTTCCAGGGAGTAGAGAAGTTACCGTTTTGGAGGCAGGCAGAAAACAGCTGGTTCAGGTGACGTTGTGGAGCGTCTTTGAGAAGGCTGTTGTTAAGCTCTTCCTCATTTCTTGGTTGTTCTCCAGGGGACTGCCGTTTTGGACTAAAGCTGGTGTTGTGTTGTTGTCGTTCTCGTTTTCATTGAGTCTTTTTTGCCAGAAAGTGTGGGTATTGGAGTCTTTATCTAGTTGTTGGTAGAATGTGGACCATTTCTTCTGCTTGTGCAAATTGAGCTGGTGTTTGCTGTGGCTCTGGAGCCGGTTGACTTCTGTTTTAAGGACAAAATAATCTATCATTGGTGGACTAATGGCGCTCTGCTGTACCCTCTCTATTCCCTCGATGGGAATGCTCTCCTCTGCTCTGCACAGGCTGAGCTAATGGGGAGACAATGTTCTCTCTCTCTCTCTCTGTCCAGAAGAAAAGAACCAGGAGCCTAACGCCAGAGTTGCGTTCTAAATGGCGCCCAATAACCTTTATACATGGCACTACTGTTGACCAGAGCCCTATTCCCTATGGGCCCCTGGTGAAAAGTAGTGCACTATATAGTGGAATATGGTGCCACTTGGAACGCAACCCCGGTGAGGGCCACATCTGTACAATGGGGATGAAGGAAGCATTGACTTGTTTGTCTGAGCAGAAAGACAGAGGGAAGGGGAGGTAGAGAAAACATGAGAGATGGGAAGGAGGTGTAAAGTGCAGGATGAGATGAGAGAAAAAAAATAGAAATATGAGATGGAAGAGACACACAAACAAACACAAACACACACACACACAATGCTAAACAACGATTTCTCCTCTATTTGGAAGACAGAACAACGTGTAAAAGAACTGCAGTGAAAATGGTCCATTCCGATCAGTCGTCGTCTTCCTTATAAATCAGGAGAGAGAACGAATGTAGAGATGAAAGGAGGAGATGAAGAAAGACAAAGATAAAGATACTGAGCCAAAGCAACCTGATTATAAAGGAAGCAAAGACGACGATTGATTTGACTGGGCCCTTTGACTGTCTTCCCAATTGATGAGAAATCGTTGTTAGCATTGACCGAAAAACTGTGTGTGTATGTGTGTGTGTGTCTGCATTTGTGCATGTATGTGTCTCACTGTCTGTCTGTCAATCTGTCTGTGTGGATTGAGAAAAGCTGTTCCTTTGAGCGCATATTGAAGCCCATCAAATTCCCCTTTCTCCTCTTATTTGATCCCCCCTCTCTGTCTCCCCCCTCCTCCCTAATCCACCCTCTTCTCCCCCCTGCTCTCTCCCCACCCTCCTCTATAACCCTCCTCCCTATTTCTTCTCCCCCCTCTCTCTCCACCCTCCTCTCCCGCCTTCTCTCTCTTCTCCCCCTTCTCTTTCCCCCTCCCCACCCTCCTCTATACCCCTCCTCCCTATTATTTCTTCTCCCCCCTCTCTCTCCACCCTCCTCTCCCACCTTCTCCCCCCCCTCTCTATCCCCCCCCCCCCCCCCCCCCCTCTCTCTCTGTCAGTGAGTTCTTCGGTTCAGCTCCCAGCCTGGGGCCACCCTGATGGCCACTCAGAATCCTAATGGGGTGTAGAAAAAGAGGAGCGAGAGAGAACCGAGTTGGCTGGAGGAAGGAGAGGAGGGAGGAAGGGAGAGAGAGGAGGGAGAGCGAGGACAGAGTGGGCCAGAGGAAGGAGAGGAGAGAGGAAGGGAGAGGGAGGACAAGGTGGGCCAGAGGAAGGAGAGGAGAGAGCAATCGATACCAGGGCTAAATCGTGCATTGCATTGGCACTAAGGGGGTAATGGCTGGAAGAATGCCTCAAATACAAATGCCTAATGACCAAGGAATTGACCTCTGACCTTGATATTTAGTACATTTGAGATTGGACCCCCCCCCTCCCCTCCCCCCCCCCTCCCCCTCCATATTAGAGACATGCCC
Source organism: Salvelinus fontinalis (assembly GCF_029448725.1). NCBI lineage: Eukaryota > Metazoa > Chordata > Actinopteri > Salmoniformes > Salmonidae > Salvelinus > Salvelinus fontinalis. The sequence goes on from NC_074690.1 coordinate 13,413,927, forward strand.
ATTTTGACCCCCTCACAATATTATACCATGAATTTGATGGATTGAAAAGCATTTTCCCAGAGTAGCTAATGGCTTTCTGTGGCTTTACACTACACAGTACTACTCAATTCCTAATTTTATGATTAGACCCCCCCTCCCCCCCAAGGCCAAGTATGCCTTTGGTTTGACCCGGTGCTCAGAGGTTTGTGAACGGGGAAAACGTTACGCAAGGCTTGTAAGGATAACGTAGCAATAACCCCTCTCTTTCTCTCTTCTAAACAAACACTTCATTCTGTGAGCTAAATTTAATGTTTTTAATTAAGAAGTAGTCACATTTAACATGGTCAATTCACAAGCACAAATAAGAACTATTATTTTTCAAATGGGGGAAGTTTCAAAAAAATCTTTGCTTCAACCTTTCTCATGTTCACGCTTAGAAAAAAGGGTTCCATAAGGGTTCTTCGGCTGTCCCCATAGGAGAACCCTTTTGGTTCCACGTAGAACACTTTTTGGGTTCAATTTAGAACTCTCTGTAGAAAGGGTCCTACATGGAACCCAAAAGGGTTCTACCAGGAACCAAAAGGGTTCTTCCAGGAACAACAAGGGTTCTACCTGTAACCAAAAAGTGTTATTCAAAGGGTTCTCCTATGAGGACAGCCAAATAACCATTATAGGTTCTAGATAGCATATTTTCTTCTAATATTGTAGTGTCTGCACTCTGTTAGCAATATCCCCTTGAACCAGCCAATCTCAAACTGCACAAGATTTCAGTGATAATGTTGACATTCATAGCCGCGGGAAGTAGTTTGGGGGTGGGGGTGCTGCGGCTATGTTGACATCGGTGTGATGTGAGATGGGGAAGCTTCGAAGGCTTGAATACACTGGGACGACATATCAACACAAATAGCTGTCACAATTCCTGCCAAAAGTGAATTTCTTCCCCTTATTCCCCCAGATAGCCTTCCTCTCTTCACTTCTGTATAAAATGTGTCAAATGCAGTAGTCATATCATCATCCTTATGCTGTCAGCATGAGGCTACGGCTACACAGACGCTTGAACACAGATGAACATCAATTGTCCATGTCTGTCTTGTAAGGGTTAAACTTATGCCAAGACTGTGCAAAGCTGTCATCGAGGCAAAGGGGGCTACTTTGAAGAATCTAACCTTACTGACTGCAGAGAATCTAATATTTAGATTTGTTTAACACTTTTTTTGATTACTACATGATTTCATGTGTGTTATTTCATAGTTTTGATGTCTTCACTATTATTCTACAATGTAGAAAATTGTAACAAAGAAAAACCTTGGAATGATTAGGTGGGATTGAACTTTTGACTGGTACTGTAAGTAAACTATTTTCGGACGTTTATACATCTTCATACATAAAAAGGTGGACATTTGTGTTTTTTGACAGACAATCATCTCCGTTGTCAATCATCAGTCAACGTATGACTCCTATTGAAAAACCATTGGTCCAAACCATAATTTTCGTAGCAGAAATCTCTACATGGCCACAGCCTAACACCACCAAGTCATGTACATTGGTTCAGTAGCATTAATGCATGGTCACACTGTATGGGTGCTACTGTTACAGAACACCGACTAAATCTGCTTCCTGTTCTGTACGTTCTGTCATGTTCTCCGTTGGCATGATCTTTTCACTTCGGGATTTTTGGGGTTTGCTGTGTTCTGTTCCGTGGCAGACAAACAAATACCAGGGTAGAATGGAACAGATAGCAGTGAATAATAGTAACAATAGGTTTTTGACGCTCTGCCTTTGTTGTAACGGGGGTCATTGCTCTGGGAGCCGAGGACTGCATCATTTGCTTGTTTACAGCCTTGGGGGCTTTCCACAAGGTACACAATCTCCATCGACCTTTCAACTACGATATTGGCCACAAATCGCTAATAGAGGAACACTACAATATCTAGACTCTGTCTCAATCATAAATGGAAATCAATGCTATGAAAAACATCTATCATAGTAATTGTACCTGTATGTGTGTGTGTGTGTCTGTGTGTGTGTGTGTCACAATTTCCAGCCAATACATTTTTAAATGAAAAGATCCATGCCACAAATCATCAAATGTCAATCGGCATGCAGGAATCCAATTACACACATGAGAGGAGCGAGGTACTGTAGACGAAACATCCTTGCCAATAACACGCATGAGGTATTATCCATATCGCGTGAGCCATTCCTGTCTTATTACGCATAGAAAGGAAGGATATGGCTCATATAAAATAGCAGGTGATGGGATTGCTGAGCATAGGACAGGTGGAGGGAGTCCATGCTACTGGTTTATTAGCTCTTCAGAAACATGTCACTAATGCTTAATAAAGCACGAATAAAGGAGTAAGTCTTTTATGCTTATGATTTAGGCCTGTAAGGTTCCATGATGGCTAGGTAGTCTGTAAGGTTCCATGATGGCTCGGCAGTCAGTAAGGTTCCATGATGGCTCGGCAGTCTGTAAGGTTCCATGATGGCTCGGCAGTCAGTAAGGTTCCATGATGGCTCGGCAGTCAGTAAGGTTCCATGATGGCTCGGCAGTCAGTAAGGTTCCATGAAGGCTCGGCAGTCAGTAAGGTTCCATGATGGCTCGGCAGTCAGTAAGGTTCCATGATGGCTCGGCAGTCAGTAAGGTTCCATGATGGCTCGGCAGTCAGTAAGGTTCCATGATGGCTCGGCAGTTAGTAATGTTCCATGATGGCTCGGCAGTTAGTAATGTTCCATGATGACTCGGCAGTCAGTAAGGTTCCATGATGGCTCGGCAGTCAGTAAGGTTCCATGATGGCTCGGCAGTTAGTAATGTTCCATGATGACTCGGCAGTCAGTAAGGTTCCATGATGGTTCGGCAGTCAGTAAGCCATCAATTAATTTTCACCTTTTGAAACCTAAGATTATTTTTATGTAAAGACCTGTAAATGTACACAAGGTAACAACAAGTCAATGATTGATTACAGAAACACATACGATGTACAGTAGATACTCTCTTTTTCATGTGAATCTTTCCCTCGCATAGGTTCATTATCAATGCCCTTGCATGCAGGACCCTATACGTCAGTGGTGGTCGGTGGGCTGCCCGGCTATGTGCCTGATCAATAAACCAGCAGTGGTGACCTTGGTTTGACAACACATAACCCTACCAATCTCTCTACTCATAGCTAGGTTCCTCTGGTGCAAGGTGGAGAGCTTCTTGATTGGCTCCCCAGGCACTCCAATCCACTCAACGGCTGCTCCGCTGTCTCTTCTTCAGAGCATGAAGAGGGTTTTAAGAGGACTCCCATCCACCGTTCTGAGGACACCCCAGTCAGCCAGACACACGCACACATACAAAGTATTCTATGTTATGCAGGTGTCTACAGTATTTCACCATGGTAACACTCAATCTTATTATTGACTTGGGAACGGCACACTCGGTACTCATGAGATAGCGAATGAGGGAGAGACAGAGAGACAGCCAGGGAGGAGAGAGAGAGAGAGAGACCTGTTGCCACAAGAAAAGGGCAACCAGTGAAGAACAAACACCATTGTAAATACAACCCATATTTATGTTAATTCATTTTCCCTTTTGTACATCGTTACAACACTGTATATAGACATAATATCACATTTGAAATGTCTATATTCTTTTGAAACTTCTGTAAGTGTAATGTTTACTGTTAATTGTTATTGTTTATTTCACTTTTGTCTATTATCTACTTCACTTGCTTTGGCAATGTTAACATATGTTTCCCATGCCAATAAAGCCCTTACATTTAAATTGAATTGAGAGAGAGCGATACAAAGGGGGAAAGAGTGAGATAGCCAGTGAGGGAGAGAGAGTGACGGAGAGAGACAGAGAGAGGGAGAGATAACGACAGAGAAAGAGAGAGAGAGAAAGAGGACCGATCGCCCCAATCCACAAAAGTCCACAAAAGTGGAGACAAATTTGACCCCAATAAGTACCGGGGGATATGCGTCAAGAGCAACCTTTGGAAAATCCTCTGCATTATCATTAACAGCAGACTCGTACATTTCCTCAGTGAAAACAATGTGCTGAGCAAATGTCAAATTGTCTTTCTACTAAATTACCGTCCGACAAACCACGTACTCACAATGCACACCCTAATTGACAAACAAACAAACCAAAACAAAGGCAAAGTCTTCTCATGCATTGTTGATTTCAAAAAAGCTTTCAACTCAATTTGTCACAAGGGCCTGCTGTACAAATTGATGGAAAGTGGTGTTGGGGAAAAACATACAACATTATAAAATCCATGTACACAAACAAGTGTGCGGTTAAAATGGGCCAAAAATGCACACATTTCTTTCCACAGGGACGTATCTCAGAGCAAATGGCTCTGAGAAACTAATAATAAGATCATACTATTAACGTTAGCTAGCGAGCCAGCCAGCTACCGTTAGCTAGCTAGGTAAACAATGAACCATAATCCCAACTCATGACGCTACTAACCTGCATGAATCTGCAGGTAGCTAACAAACCAGGTTCAATGTTAGCTAGCTAGCATTAGGCTACAGCTAGCCAAGCAAATAGCTCTGAGATACGAATAATAAGATCATACACGTAACATTAGCTAGCGAGCCAGCCAGCTAACATTAGCTAGCCAGTACACTTGTACAATGCAGCTAGCTAGACAATCTTACCCGTATATATCATTCGTGGATGGACGCATCTCCTGTCGGATGCCATGGTTGCCCTTAGTTTGAAGATGTAATCAGGAGACAGGTCTTTTCTCCATCTCCTTAGCTATCATACTCTAATTCCACTGATTTCAAAACTCGGTCCTCCAGTAAGTGGAGAGCAACACTTACGCAGTCCACTACTGTTGACTAACCCCATTCCGTACAAATTTGCACAACCGCGGCATTCAAACGAGGCTGCAATGAAAACTAATGAGACTTTAGCGACTGTGTCGGCATCAAAATCTGGGGTGTGAACTACGTTTCTATTCAAGTGTTGATTGACATGGTAATGGCCCAATAGTATTGGAGAAAAGTAGAAAAAAACGGACCCCTCTGACACTACGTTAAATGGCGACTTGTCATGACGTAGCATACAGCACGCATAAACCAACTCATTCTGTGTCATACAGCCTCTCTCGCAGACTAAAAACAAGAAAGGTGTCACGATCGTGTTGACATGAATGAGAGGACCAAGGCGCAACATGATATGAATACATCTTCTTTAATTTATAATGACGAAGATGAACACGAAACACTTAAACCACACTAACAAAAACAACAAACGATCGTGAAACTTCAAACGCAAGTGCACACACAAACTACTTACGTCGACATATACATATACAATGACCCACAAACAGCTAAAGCCTATGGCAGCCTTAAATATTGTTCCCAATTAGAGACAACCGAAACCAGCTGTCTCTAATTGAGAAGAGAACCCATTCAGGCAACCATAGACTTTCCTAGAAAACTACACACCCATAGACACAGCTAGATACATACACTCAACACAAACCCATACACTACCACCAACACCACCTCTACCATATAAATACCCCCAAACACACACATACCCCATGTCACACCCTGACCTAACTAAAATAATAAAGAAAACAAATAATACTAAGGCCAGGGCGTGACAAAAGGGACAGGGTAAGGTGGGATACCTAGTCAATTATACAACTGAATGCATTCATTTTTTGCGTCATCACTGCAAGCCAACAAGACTCTCAAAAGCCGCAACAGCCGCTGTTTACTTCTGAAGATAACTTCAGCGGCGCCCTAAAAGCCCGATTCAAATTCGACACAAACCTTCAAATTGGTATGTCGTGACACATTATATAAACTTTTTATAGTGTTTTACATTTTAGAAGTGATAAGTTGGACAGATCGGGTAAAAAGCAGTTTCCCCACACAACATATTTATTTCCCTATCACGCAGTAGGTTTCGTTTTCCCCACCCGTAATTTAAAAAAAAGACCCGACGGAGCTCATTTGCATTCTTCAATCGTGCAGACAAACAGCATGAAGGTCTCGTCATTGATTTTGCTGGAAAGGGGAGAAATTGTGCTTTACAATGGTATTCATATTACAGCTGACCTGGAAGTATTACGTTTTTTTGGGGCGATAAAATAAGGTAAATTGTATATTCCAGGCGATATACAAAAGTGCGTTAGCTAGCTATATCTTATTTTTTAAGCTGCGTTAGACAGGATTACCTAGACATACTAAGCAGCTCAAATAAGACAGAAGCGTGCTATTTATATGGCAGACCAATCCAAACTCATCTCTCGGCATGTCCAGCCCACTCATTATCTCAGCCAATCATGACTAGCGGGAAGGTTGCTTACTTTTGCTGTGGCTAAACCAACTAGGCTCGTAATTTAACCATTTTATTTGTATTTACAGATGGCATACAAGTTTGTTATTAAGGCACATGAAAGTTCATATGTTAGAGAAGGCATTTCTGGCAAAAAAAATTTGACAACAGCATTTTGACAACAACAAAAAATGTTTACGTTCAAACGGCTCTCCTATGAAGTAACCCGTGACATACGCCTAGTTCCTGAAACGGGTCACATATATCAACGAATTGGCAGGGGCACTAGACACTGTTGCCCTAGAGCACACAAAAAACCTATACATACCTCGTCCTAAATATCGGGGCCACAGGCAACTGCCACAATGCTGTGAATGATTTGAGAGACAAGGCAAGAAGGGCCTTCTATGCCATCAAAAGGAATATGAAATTCGACATACCAATTAGGATCCGGCAAAAAATACTTCAATCAGTTATAGAACGCATTGTCCTTTATGGTTGTGAGGTCTGGGGTCCGCTCACCAACCAAGAATTCACAAAATGGGACAAACACCAAATTGAGACTGCATGCAGAATTCTGCAAAACTATCCTCAGTGTACAACGTAAAACACAAAATAACGCATGCAGAGCAGAATTAGTCCGATACCCGCTAATTATCAAAATCCAGAAAAGAGCCGCTAAATTCTACAACCACCTAAAAGGAAGTGATTCCCAAACCTTGCATAACAAAAGCATCGCCTACAGAGAAATGCACCTGGAGAAGAGTCCCCTAAGCAACCTGGTCCTGGGGCTGTGTTCACAAACACAAACAGACCACACAGAGCCCCAGGAAAGTAACACAATTAGGCCCAACCAAATCATGAGAAAACAAAAAGATAATTACTTGACACATTGGAATTAACAAAACAACAGCAAACTAGAATGCTATTTGGCCCTAAACAGAGAGTACACAGTGGCCGAATACCTGACCACTGTGACTGACCAAAACTTAAGGAAAGCTTTGACTATGTACAGACTCAGTGAGCATAGCCTTGCTATTGAGAAAGGCAGCGGTAGGCAGACCTGGCTCTCAAGAGAAGACAGGCTATGTGCACACTGCCAACAAAATGAGGTGGAAACTGAGCTGCACTTCCTAACCTCCTGCCCAATGTATGACCATAGAGACACACATTTCCCTCAGATTACACAGATCCACAAAGAATTCAAAAACAAACCCAATTTTGATAAACTCACACATCTATTAGGTGAAATACCACAGTGTGCCATCACAGCAGCAAGATTTGTGACCTGTTGCCACAAGAAAAGGGCAACCAGTGAAGAACAAACACCATTGTAAATACAACCCACATTTATGTTTATTTATTTTCCCTTTTGTACTTTAACTATTTGCACATAATATGACATTTGCAATGTTTACTGTTAATTTTTTATTGTTTATTTCACTTTTGTTTATTTATTTCACTTGCTTTGGCAATGTAAACATGTTTTCCCCATGCCAATAAAGCATTTAAATTGAATTGATAGCTGGTGAGGGAGAAAGAGAGCAGATAAACAGGGGGGCAAGACATACTAGACCATCCCCCAGTACACTCCTACCACTAGACCAGCCCCCAGTACACTACGACCACTAGACCAGCCCCCAGTACAGTACTACCACTAGACCAGCCCCCAGTACACTACTACCACTAGACCAGCCCCCAGTACACTACTACCACTAGACCAGCCCCCAGTACAGTACTACCACTAGACCAGCCCCCAGTACACTACTACCACTAGACCAGCCCCCAGTACACTACGACCACTAGACCAGCCCCCAGTACACTACTACCACTAGACCAGCCCCCAGTACACTACTACCACTAGACCAGCCCCCAGTACACTACTACCACTAGACCAGTCCCCAGTACACTACTACCACTAGACCAGCCCCCAGTACACTACTACCACTAGACCAGCGCCCAGTACACTACTACCACTAGACCAGCCCCCAGTACACTACTACCACTAGACCAGTCCCCAGTACACTACTACCACTAGACCAGCCCCCAGTACACTACTACCACTAGACCAGCCCCCAGTACACTACTACCACTAGACCAGCCCCCAGTACACTACTACCACTAGACCAGCCCCCAGTACACTACTACCACTAGACCAGCCCCCAGTACAGTACTACCACTAGACCAGCCCCCAGTACACTACTACCACTAGACCAGTACCCAGTGCACTATTACCACTAGACCAGTCCCCTACTACCACTAGACCAGTCCCCAGTACAGTACTACCACTAGACCAGCCCCCAGTACACTACTACCACTAGACCAGTCCCCAGTACACTACTACCACTAGACCAGCCCCCAGTACAGTAGTACCACTAGACCAGCCCCCAGTACACTACTACCACTAGACAAGCCCCCAGTACACTACTACCACTAGACCAGCCCCCAGTACACTACTACCACTAGACCAGCCCCCAGTACACTACTACCACTAGACCAGCCCCCAGTACACTACTACCACTAGACCAGCCCCCAGTACACTACTACCACTAGACCAGTCCCCAGTACAGTAGTACCACTAGACCAGCCCCCAGTACACTACTACCACTAGACCAGCCCCCAGTACACTACTACCACTAGACCAGCCCCCAGTGCACTATTACCACTAGACCAGCCCCCAGTACAGTACTACCACTAGACCAGCCCCCAGTACACTACTACCACTAGACCAGCCCCCAGTACACTACTACCACTAGACCAGCCCCCAGTACAGTACTACCACTAGACCAGTCCCCAGTACAGTACTACCACTAGACCAGCCCCCAGTATACTACTACCACTAGACCAGCACCCAGTACACTACTACCACTAGACCAGCCCCCAGTACACTACTACCACTAGACCAGCCCCCAGTACACTACTACCACTAGACCAGTCCCCAGTACACTACTACCACTAGACCAGCCCCCAGTACAGTACTACCACTAGACCAGCCCCCAGTACAGTACTACCACTAGACCAGCCCCCAGTACAGTACTACCACTAGACCAGCCCCCAGTACAGCACTACCACTAGACCAGCCCCCAGTACAGCACTACCACTAGACACGCCCCCAGTACAGTACTACCACTAGACCAGCCCCCAGTACAGTACTACCACTAGACCAGCCCCCAGTACACTACTACCACTAGACCAGCCCCCAGTACACTACTACCACTAGACCAGTCCCCAGTACAGTACTACCACTAGACCAGCCCCCAGTACACTACTACCACTAGACCAGCCCCCAGTACAGTACTACCACTAGACCAGCCCCCAGTACAGTACTACCACTAGACCAGTCCCCAGTACAGTACTACCACTAGACCAGTCCCCAGTACAGTACTACCACTAGACCAGCCCCCAGTACAGTACTACCACTAGACCAGCCCCCAGTACAGCACTACCACTAGACCAGCCCCCAGTACAGCACTACCACTAGACCAGCCCCCAGTACAGCACTACCACTAGACCAGCCCCCAGTACAGTACTACCACTAGACCAGCCCCCAGTACAGTACTACCACTAGACCAGCCCCCAGTACAGCACTACCACTAGACCAGCCCCCAGTACAGCACTACCACTAGACACGCCCCCAGTACAGTACTACCACTAGACCAGCCCCCAGTACAGTACTACCACTAGACCAGCCCCCAGTACACTACTACCACTAGACCAGCCCCCAGTACACTACTACCACTAGACCAGTCCCCAGTACAGTACTACCACTAGACCAGCCCCCAGTACACTACTACCACTAGACCAGCCCCCAGTACAGTACTACCACTAGACCAGCCCCCAGTACAGTACTACCACTAGACCAGTCCCCAGTACAGTACTACCACTAGACCAGTCCCCAGTACAGTACTACCACTAGACCAGCCCCCAGTACAGTACTACCACTAGACCAGCCCCCAGTACAGCACTACCACTAGACCAGCCCCCAGTACAGCACTACCACTAGACCAGCCCCCAGTACAGCACTACCACTAGACCAGCCCCCAATATACTAGTACTACCACTAGACCAGCCCCCAATATACTAGTACCACTAGACCAGCCCCCAGTACAGTACTACCACTAGACCAGCCCCCAGTACAGTACTACCACTAGACCAGTCCCCAGTACAGTACTACCACTAGACCAGCCCCCAGTACAGTACTACGACTAGACCAGCCCCCAGTACAGTACTACCACAGAGAGGAAAGAAGATAATCAAATTTGAGAGATTTATTTGGTTACCATTTAAGGCTTTAGCCAAGTTTAAACTGAGTCAAGCAGGGCATTAGCATCGGGTATGCCTAATTCCCCTCTACACGCACACTTCCCCAAACGGCAGAAGTTTCTCAGTTATCTCTACACTTTCTTTGTCTCCCTCTACTTTACCTTCCTCCCTTTTTTATTTTCGAAAAAACTAGATAATTTCTCTGGGGGAATGTTCTGTACCCAATGCTTCTTTTATACCATAATGATCAGGAAGTCAGATATGTTTTTTATTTGGTCTAGGGACGGCTACAATACTGTGCACATACATCACAAAGACGAATGGAGGACTCACACTTCTCATTAGTAAGCAAAAGTTCAGCAGCCCAAATGGTAGTGCGAGTGTGTGTGGGGGTGTAGACAGTACATGAGTAAGGGAAGAATATGTCCAGGCCCTCTACCTTGGAAATGCCAACCTCTTTATAACAAGTGACTCCATAGCTGCAGAGCTTCAACATATTTATTGTGTAATGAAGTTTAAATCTTCCTCGACTGCGAGCTGTTTTAAAAACATCATTAGGAATTCCACAATCATAAAACAAAAATGGGATCTTTTCATACAAGTTGTATAAAGGAAAAACACTTTAATGTACTCTGAAACACAACCCAGTGAACACACACTGGTTGAATCAACGTTGTTTCCATGTCCTTCCACTGAAATGACCTTGAACCAATGTGGAATGGACGTTGAATTGACGTCTGTGCCCAGTGAGAAGTGACAATGTTTTCTAAACAAGGATAATTCATAATGAGAAACTAGGATCCATATGTGACTCGTTTCAGTAAACTAGATGTATGTCACGTGTCACTAATTCACAGGAGAGCCATTTGAACGTAAACTTATTTTTGGGGGGGATCAAAATGCGTTTTTTTGTTAGAAATGCCTTCTGGATCATGTGACTTTACATGTGCCTTAATAACAAACTTGTATGCCATCTGTAAATACAAATACAATTGTAAAATTACGAGCCTAGTTGGTTTAGCCACAGAAAAAGGAAAAACCTTCCCGCTCGCCATGTTTGGCTGAGATAATGGATAGGCTGGACATACCAAGAGATGATTTCGGATTGGTCTGCCATGTAGCATGCTTTGTCTACAACAAAGGGCTGCTCCATATTTGTAGGTAATCCTTTCTAAATTGGCTTTAAAACATATATTTTTTAAAGGTATCACAAATAACTGCACAACTGTTGCTCTCCACTTTTTGGAGGACAGAGTTCTGAAATCAGTGGAATTCCCGGTGGACGCAAAGTATGATAGCTAAGGAGATAATGGGACTGGCGTTTGATTGCACGGAGGGAGTCGTAAATAGAACACACAGAAGGCTGTTGTATAAAACACCCGTCTCCGGATTACATCTAAGGGTAACCATGACATCCGTGACAGAGAGGGAGAAGCGTCCATCCATGTATACAGGTAAGAGTCTAGCTAGCTACATTTTCAGATATTATAAGCTTCTACTTTTGTCAGAAAGTTTTTTTTCATTGCAAGTTAAAGAGTACTGTTAGCTAGCTAGCCACCGTTGGCTGGCTGGATCGCTATCTACCGTTATGTGTATGATCTGTTAGTAATATTATTCATATCTCAGGGCCAATTTGCATTGCTAGTTATAGCCTAATGTTAACTAGCTAACATTGAATCGAGTTGGTTAGCTACCTGCAGATTCATGCAAGGTAGTCACGTTTATGAGTTAGGATTATGGTTCATTGTTTAGCTAGCTACATGTCTAAACAAAAGACTCCACTATGCAAGGTACCAGTTCACTGTACCATTTACACCTTCTGTATCCTGTGCATGTGACAAATACACTTTGATTTTATCTGATATAGTGTGTGTTTATCAGAGACTGTAATGTGAAGAACAACATGACCTGCACTAAAATCAAATGAGGATATAACGTTAGGCCAACGAGACAGTGTCCAAGTTCTAACATTCTCCGGTAGAATGCCCTGCTTTTATTTTCTCACATTCACAACCGTAAGTTATTTTCTCTAATTAACTGGCCATTAACTTGTAAATAAATGGTCTTGTTGTGAGTTTATTGTCCTGTAATAATGAATACAAATTAGCTAAAAAGTTAAGACGTTGTCAGCTATATGATGTGGTCATTATTTGAACTGGCTAGCCAGCTAACGTAACGTTAGCTACTGTAGCTAACAAGCTAGAAACGAATCAAAACATTGTTTAGAAAGTTGCTTTTATAGTTGCCTGGTTTGGTAGATTGAAATAGACTAAATTCATTTTTTAAACAGATGAGTTTATTGGTGTTAGAATACACCAGTTACGCTATTTTGGACCACCAGGCTGCTGATGTCATGTATAAGAATCCTTAAACAGACGGGTGGGGCTAAGGCTTAAGACGGTGTAGTGACGCCTCTATAACTGAGATGCAATGCCTTAGACTGCTGCGCCACTTGGGAGCCCCAAAGACAAAGAAGAGCTCTCCAGTAGGTGAACCAAACATTCAAGGACCATTTTCTCAAAGTGGGGTTACAGGTTTATCAACTGTCAAAGCAGAGTTACTTTCCCATTGTTCCTCAACTGTAGTGTGTGATATACCATTTTCTAGCTCAGAGTCTTTACTTTTATCCAATGATAAAAACACAATTTCAAATGTTGCTACATAAGACCGAATTGAGCCGGTCGGTCACATATGCTGAATACAAGATCTGTGACCTTGTAGAGAGCAAACAAGGCCAATTGTCATAAAGGTTGAGTCAATCCTCACAAGAAACCCACATAATTGATTCAGACTAATCCCTCACACACCAAGGCCACGAAAGGGTGGATACACACATGACACACACAGAAACCTGGAAAATACTCTACACACATTTCATGCGCATATACTGAAATGAAGCCGTAAACACTGATTTGGCCATTTGTCAGAGGTTTGTCTGTCCTTCACGAGCAAACAAAAGAAACACATGTAATAGGGGACTTAACCCTTGTGCTGACCCTTAACCCTTGTGCTGACCCTTAACCCTTGTGTTGTCTTAAGGGTCAAAGATGACCCGCCACTATGTTTAACAGCAGAGAAAAGCTCCTAAATGATATTTTTCAACTTGAAATTTGATGACTTTTCCTAGAATGACCCCAACATTAGAAAAAGTGAAACATCGCCTTAATGTTCAGATTTCCATGAAAGCTGTACACCAACAGGGTACAAAGGTTGTCTACAGGTCATTTTTGACCCGGCAGTTATAAAATAATGTACACACCGCAAAAAAAAACACACACACACACACACACACACACACACACACACACACACACACACAATGAGAAATTGAAATTATGTGTGCTACTGATTGAACTCAGCCAGCAGCTCCTGAACAGGAAGATCACCACCACAGTTAGAAAGAACAAGCCTGATCTCCCCCTGCATTCCTTTCTGCTACTTTATTAGGCTATACTGGTGCTATCTCTTGCTAAAAAACATGTTTACACCTATGCAGTACCTTAAGCTACAATAATAATAATAATAATAATAATAATAAATAATAATAAATAATAATAACCCTATACTTTATGACAGGTGTGTTGTAATAAAAACGAGTGGTGTCCACTGATTAAATGCAGTCTTTCTGGATTGTGAGGGAAAACCCAGATATTCATAAAGTTTGTGAATGAATGGCAGGTTGTTTCTTCATGCAAAATAGATTTAGGGTTTAAAATTCAATTAAGCTGCTTTATTTTAGTGGTTTAGTGAAGGCCCGGTCATTTTGTTACCCTTAGTACAAGGGGAGTATACAGAATGTTAAGACTACACAAGGGGTTAAGTAAAATGCCCCATAGCTAGCTATCCAAAAAGTATCCAAGCCATTTTCATTTGAGGCTACAGTATATACAAAATATGGAGATATATCAATTTTTCTCTTTCAACTAATTGAAGAGCATTCAGGGCAGTGTTCAGAGTTGCCGGGCACTTTATGGCTAAATAACTCTAAGTGAGAAATTGGCAATTAGCTGCCCATTCTTCTAAGTGTTATGTAAGAACTGGCACTTTCCTCGCTGCACGTTAAATATTTCATTTAACTTTTATTTAACTAGGCAAGTCAGTTAAGAACAAATTATTATTTACAATGATGGCCTACCCCGGCCAAACCCGGACGATGCTGGGCCAATTGTGCGCCACCCTATGGGACTCCCGATCACGGCCAGATGTGATACAGCCTGGATTCGAGATGCAGTGACACTCGAGACCGCTGCGCCACTCGGGAGCCACCCAATCAACGCTCATCAAGACGTACCAAGAAAAACAATCAGACGTAACGAGAGCAAGGTAAAAAAAAGTAATTAAAACATTTTATACATTTGAGATTGGCAGCATTAACTTGCATTTGTACTCTTGCACAATTCCATACACCAAGGGGGAAGGGGGGAATCAGCTACACAACCATGGGGAAATAAAACACTTTGGGGGAAGTACATCGGTACAGGTTAGAGGTCATAATGGATCCACATGTACCCGAATACCCAACAGCCCATCTGGCACCCGAGTGGGTCCACAACCAGAGTTCTAAATAATATCACGGATCTGGTTCGGATCTGATTGTCACGGGTCTCTGGTACGTGTAATTTTGACTGATTTGCCCGGAAGAGAATGCACAGATCCGAATGCAACTGCTACAGTAGAGCGAGAGAGAGAAGTTGTCGTTTTTAAACTGCTGCTCTTGCTTTTCACCAGAGAGGCGCTTGTTGTTGGCCAATCATAAGTAATCAAATCGGCTACTGCCTCGCTCCGTGTGTGGCAAAAGTTAGGAGATATCTAATCAGTGGAAGATGGAATTAAAATGACGGAATGAAAAGTTAAAGGAGAAGGATAGACTACGACAACCAAGAGCCAAGAGGTAGGCTGCTACTTAATATTCTGAATGGAATTGTTATTAGTAACTGTAGGATGATAACGCGCAGGCACTGCAGCCTTAGTTAGCCTAACTAACTAGCTTCTCTTCCAGGTTTGATGCAGTCCAAGACCGGTACTACATAATCATATTTGATGATAAATAACCTAGCTATGGCAGCTATTAGTCTACTATAGCGTGAGTTGGCTTGGTTGGTTGCTGTCTCTCGTCTCTCCCTCCCTGCTCCCCGTGTCACCTAGCAGTTAAAGGCATTGGGCCAGTAAACAAAAGGTTGCTGGCTTGAATCCCTGAGCTGTCAAGATAAACAAATAACATAAACTCACCCCATTCCGTACAAATGTGCGCAAACGCGACATTCAAACGAGGCTGTAAAGAAAACTAATGGGACTGTGTTGACTTCAACATCTGGGGTGTGAACTACGTTTCTATTCAAGCGTTGATCGACATGGTAATGGCTCTATAGTATTGGAGAAAAGTTGAACAAATCTGACCCTCCGTTACATCGTGACGTGTCATGCCGTAACGTACAGCACGCATAAAGTAACTATTTCTGTCTTACAATCTCTCTCCACCAGGTGTAGCACTTCTCTCATCGTTTAAAAACAAGAAATGGACAGTGACGGGGGTAAGGGGGATACCTAGTCCTTTTTTGCTTCATCATCGTAAGCGATCGTCACTCTCAAAGCTGATGTTAACTTCTGAAGATCACGTTAGCAACGTCCTAAAAACCCGACACAAACCTTCAAATACGTATGTAATGACACATTATATAAACTCTTTATAGTGTTTTATTTACATTTTAGAGGCGATAAGGTGATAAGTTGGACAGATCGAGTAAAAAAAAAAGGTGTTTGCCCACACATCTCCTCTCCTTCTCACTACCACGCATTAGTTTTGCTTCCCCACCCGCCATTTTTAAAAAGACCCGAAGGAGCTCATTGCCTTCTTCAATCATGCAGAAACAGGCAGCGTGGAGGTCTCGGCATGAATTCTGTTGGAAAGGGGATAAATTGTGCTTTACATTGGTATTGACATTACAGTTGATCTGGAAGTATTACGTTTTTTTGGGGTGGTAAAATAAGGTCAATTGTACGGACTAAGGCGATGTACAAAAGTGAGTGAGTTTACTTTATGCCGTTCTGCCTTTGGGCAAGACAGTTAACCCCCCAACAACACGCACTCCCCAGGTGCCGATGACATGTATGTCGGTAAAGCAGCCCCCCACACCTCTCTTATTCTGAGGGGTTGGGTTGACATGTCAGTTGAATGCTGTTGTGCAACTGACTAGGTTCTCTTTCCCCTCTCTCATTGTCGTTCACACTACGGCCCCTCTTCGACTGCTAGAGCGCCACCTTTCTCCCTTTAAAATAATAAATAACTTATTCATATCGGTTCCGGGTGGAAAAGCCCCAGCTCGATTTTTGGAAACGTGTCCAACTTTTGTGTACCCGTGACGACCTCTAGTACAAGTACATCGGGATGAACGAACAACAAACCCACACCAAGGTAATACAGCGATCATCTTAAAAACAACATGAATAGGAGAACATTGGTTTGGGTAATATTGCCATAATGTTGCATCAGTCCTTCTAACTACAGCAGCTTGGTATCATGTAAGACATGGGGATTGTGTCACCTTATCGTGACATCATCAGACTGTGCCACTAAGCATTTTTCTGTGCATCAAGGAGTTCACAGCAATGGAAGCACTCTTTTTTTTTGTCATGGCTGGATGACCTTGACTGTTGGAAGAAGTTACATGTGCCTTATTATTGCATACAGGAAAAGCTCAACTAAGGCGGTGTTCCAAACCATAAACGTGGACACTTTACCTCTGCCCTTTGAGGACTGGCCTGGGTGAATCTTAAGGGGCGGATAGGTAGGACTGATAGTTCCACTGCATTAAACCTTGCAAGTTTTTGGCAAATTGGTTTCACCTATCCAGACCTTCCTTATCTGTGATGGTAAACGACTAAGAGGCAAGGAGACAATGTTTGAGTTTGGAACATGGCCAAAGTGTCTACGGAACAGTTCACAGACAGACACGGTGTTCTAATCAAGACACGGTGTTCTAATCAAGACACAGTGTTCTAATCAAGACACCGATCACAACTACTTGGCATAACATTCTCTCTTGAGTTTTAGACAAAGACACAAACAAATAAACAGTCACACAAGTCCAATTTGCTACAGTGCAAAGACTGGATAAAGATCAGCCTTCAAGCCCACTACATGGTAGGAGTGGTCTGCTAGGAGTCTGATAGTTTTACCGTGTTGGTCTGTGCTTAAATTTCAACTCACTTGAAATCAGATTAAGCCTTCTAATGTAAGATTCATTTTCAGATTGAAATCAACTATAAAAAGTTATTGGGTTTATTGTGGTCTGATGTAGCTCAGTTGGTAGAGCATGGCATTTGCAGCGGCAGGATAATGGGTTCGATTGCCGGGATCAAGTAGTTGCTTTGGATAAAAGCTTCTACTTAAATAGCATATTATGATTATATAGTGAAAAAATATATAAAACGCAACAATTTCAAAGATTTTAGTTAGTTACAGTTCATATGTAGAAATCAGTCAATTGAAATAAATTCATTAGGCCCTAATCTATGGACTTCACATGACTGAGAATACAGATATGCATCTGTTGGTCACAGACACCTTAAAAAATAATACGGGCCTTACAACGGGCCTCAGGATCTCGTTACGGTATTTTTGTGCATTCAAATCACCATCGATAAAATGCAATTGTGTTCGTTGTCTGTAACTCATGCCTGCCCATACCATAACCCCACCGCCACCATGGGGCACTCTGTTCACAACGTTGACATCAGCAAACTGCTCACCCACACAACACCATTCACATGGTCTGCGGTTGGGAGGCCGGTTGGACGTACTGCCAAATTCTCCAAATCAATGTTGGAGGCGGCTTATGGTAGAGAAATAAGCTTTTTGTGCGTATGGAACATTTCTGTGATCTTTTATTTCAGCTCATGTTACCAACACTTTACATGTTGCGTTTTATGTTTTTGTTCAGTGTACAGTATATTAACGTTCAGTTCGCCAAAAAACATTATTTGAATCATAACACACGGAAAAGCACACAGCGTGCATCAGGATAAGACAGAATAGAAAATACATCCAACCAACACATATCACTATACAGTTTGCTCTAGGCTATACACTTTATTGTCTGAGACTAACGTCCAGTATGGTGACGTGTTGTATCTTGCATGTGCTTGACGTGGTGTGTCATCAACTAGAGCCAGTGGTATCTAGTCTTCCCGGTCAAAATTGTGTGTAACCTATGGGTGTTGACTGAGGGTTTTAGCCCCTAATAGTTGAGGGAAAGACTAGCGGCAATGTTCTTAATTCTAGAAGTATCAACGTGCTTTGAACACATGGTAAAATAGGCGAGCCAGTGGGCGATTTTCATCAGTTGTTTTGTGTGGGCAGGTGCTTAGAGTAGATAGTGTGAGAGCACTATGATTAGTCAGGCGTCATATAGCACACCAGAAGTTCTACATGGCCACCAGGAGTGGATCAGATTGATGTCACTGACAAACATAAGTGAACTCGATTCAGGGAAAGCACAACATACATGGTTTTAATAACTGACAAAATATATATATTTTTAATCTCAAGAATTGAATGTTTTCAATATGTCCCCCTTTTCAAACAACCGGTTCAAAACCCAGAATATATTAAAAACAGAGCACTAAAAACTAAAAATACCAACTTCTAGCACATATTCGCTACAGATATATAAACTGAACTATTCATGTATGTAACTGTTTGTGTGCATAAAAAAAAAATCTCTTAATTCCTCTCCTTAATAAAAATCAAGTAGAAATCTCTAGAATAGAAAATAAAAAAAGGAGTCGACTTAAAAGTAGACCAGCTGCATTTCGTTTTTTCCCCCCCTCTCTTGTATTCGTTCTCTCCATCCAGGTGGGCTTTGTGAACTTTGCCCTCTGCTAAAACACAGTAGAGCCTGGGAGGGCGGGCGGCGCAGCAGAAAGATGCTGGCCTCACTAAAACAAGCCCCTATCCAAACCGAGGAGCTTAGCAAAGCTCACATACAGTAGGGGAGTGCTGATTCATATCTCAGTAATAACACAAAAGAGGTCAGCCTAGTTGGTCAAAGGTGTATTGTGGCATTGATATAACTGAATCGGGGAGACCAGCAATTAAAAAGAGGATGTTTTTCCTTCAGTGTTGGGTATAGGGTAGGAACCAGCAGACACCATGGTCCCTTGAAGAGTATGGTTCCACTACCTGTATTCTAAGTTGACTTCCACTCATATTCGGTGGTAGAACGGGAGGCTCCTCAGTGTGGAGGCTAGCCCCCTGGTCCTCAGTGTGGAGGCTAGCCCCCTGGTCCTCAGTGTGGAGGCTAGCCCCCTGGTCCTCAGTGTGGAGGCTAGCCCCCTGGTCCTCAGTGTGGAGGCTAGCCCCCTGGTCCTCAGTGTGGAGGCTAGCCCCCTGGTCCTCAGTGTGGAGGCTAGCCCCGTGGTCCTCAGTGTGGAGGCTAGCCCCGTGGTCCTCAGTGTGGAGGCTAGCCCCCTGGTCCTCAGTGTGGAGGCTAGCCCCCTGGTCCTCAGTGTGGAGGCTGCTGAGGGGAGGACGGCTCATAATAATATCTGGAATGGAGTCGATGGAATGTTATCAACCACATGGAAACCACGTCTTTGATGTGTTTGATACCATTCCATTGACTCCATTCCAGACATTATTATGAGCCAGCCTCCACTGAGGACCAGGTCTCAGTGTACAGTAGGCAAGACTGCAGCCATGGCCCATCACACAGTCAAATGTACCCCAGGTTCACACTCAAATCCCCGTCTTCTTAAGGGATGCGTCTGGCAAGTCATAAAAGAGGGATGGGAGCAGACTCCGTCCCCTAAAAGACAAAAGTTCTGCTGTTGCTCCTACAGCATCGGTCACCGCCTGCAATGGGATGAGAGATGTATTTTGATGTTCCATTATTTCAAAACAAATCCAAGTACATTCACAATTCCATCTATTTTACTTGGTGCTAGATTAACGTAAATTGATACAGTTTAAATTGTGGATAGACACGAGTATACTAGGTTATTGGGCTGGACCAAGCAGCAACACACCGAATTGATTCTTAATTAGTAGAATCAGTGACTTGTTCATTCGGCACCAAACAGAAGAAATCATACTGAAACAGGGACTACCTGGTTCCTTTTTATTTTCCTATTCAAAACGTTTAGTTACAGTGTGCCCTACTGAACATGACCCATGTGTTTGGCTGTTTGTCTGGAGCAAAATCCAGCATCGGCATCAGCACCAGTAGGGTTAGTTTGCCCTAAATTCTCCTGAGGTCTCCTCTTAAAGGGATAGTTTGGCATGTTGGCACTACAGTGCCTTCAGAAAGTATTCACACCCCTTGACTTATTTTACATTGTGTTGTGTTACATCTGGAATTCAATAATAAAACATTTTAAAAAACATGAGCTGGCGCACACCCAGAAAATAGTTTGTGTGGAGGTGCTGACTAGCAGCGAATAAAGTCGCACACTCCACGTATAATCTCCCAGCAATTTAATGGGTATTTACCAACGTTTCGGCATCACTGTGCCTTCCTCAGGGTGATGTCATGAATATTTGAACTAGGTTATGTAAACACACAGTGCAATTAGTGTAACCAATGACAGTGGTGAGGGGTGTGTCATAATGATTAAGTTAATTAAAATGAATTGGTGAAACTGTTAAAAAAAATTGTATATGGCATATTAAATATTATGCTATTGTTATCATATAGAAACATAATGGAATATTGTACATCATATTAGCATCAACATACATTATTGTTTCATTCAATTTCACATAATTTTCTATTTCATTTTTGTTACATGTAATATTGGTTCAACCTTAATATTTAATGAGCATCATCAACAGGGGGAACATATTAGGTGTACGCTAATATGCTGTAAAAAATATTTATTACATTTATAAGACTTGTTCATAAAGGAAAATGTGTTCATAAGAAGGGCCTGAGATCAAAGTCAATACTCAGACCACTAGGGGTCAATGTTTTTAGACAGGATATCCTGTCTCTCTTTGTAGTAGTAGGATCTCGATGTTACCTCCTCTCCTTGGTAGAGCAACATGCTCAGTGCCTGTGTATTTGAGGGAGGAGATTGGATGGTTAGCTTCAACAAAGTGAGCTGCTACTGGATAGTCAATGTTCTTACACCTGATTGAGCTGCGGTGTTCAGCTATGCATTGTTTTAATTGTCTTTTCGTTTGTCCTACGTAGGCTTTTCCACATGAACAGGTGATGAGATAGATTACTCCCCTTGGTCTTGCATGAGATGATACCTCTCACAGGGATCTTTCGACCTGTATGTGGGTGTCTGAAGAAAGATGTTTTTTTTTTGGTGCAATTACACTGTGCGCATGAGCCACATTTGTAGTTCCCATTTGGGATAGGTATCGGAGTGAGCTCAGGGGGCATGTCAGATCTCACCAAACTATCTCCAATATTGCGACCACACTTATAGACCACCAGTGGGGGTTCCTTGAAGAGGTGTGTAATTTTTTTTTGTCTGATTGCAGAATATTTCAGTGCTTTTTCAGGATTGCTTTCATTTTCTCCGAACCTCTTGGTGTTCTTAGTGCAAAAGACAGTTGCGTTGTTTTTCTTCTTTGGTTGAGTTTTTAGTAATTCCTCTCTTGTTTTTTTTGTTGATATTTTCCTCATTGCAGCATCAAGAGTTTTGTCCTTGTAGCCTCTCATTTTGAATGTATCTGTCATTTCTTTAGCATTGCTATCAAAATCTGTCTGGTGGCCAACGATTTGTTTATTAATACATAACTGGCTATATGGTAGACCATTCTTGAGGGGAAGGGGATGCATACTATCCGCACATAGCAAGGTATTGAGGTCTGTGGGCTTTGTGTATAAGTCTGTGTGTAATGCATCATCCTCTTTGATGATCCATAAGTCCAGGTAGTTAATTTTTCTCTCATCAGTCTGCATGGTGAATCTGAGGTATTCAGAGCTCTCATTTAGTAGAGTTTGGAATTAATTTAGTTCCTACTGACTTCCTTCCCGGAGCACAAAGACATCATCTATGTATCTCTTCCATAGAAGTATTTTAGAAAGTAAGGTGTGTGTCTGTTTTAAAAAGGAATGCTTCTTCAAATTGTCCCACATACAGGTGTGCATAGTTGGGGGAAATTACATCCGGAATTCAAAATAGAATCTAATCAAAAACATTTTCTCACCCATCTCCACACAATAACGCATAGCGACAAAGTGAAAACATGTTTTAAAAATAAATACATGTATTGATCATGAAATACTGAACTATTACATTCGAGTCAATACTTTGTAGAAGCACCTTTTGGTGGCGATTACAGCTGTGAGTCTTTCTGGGTAAGTCTCTTAAGAGACTTGCACCCCTGGATTATACAATATTATTCAAAATTCTTAAATCTGTCAAGTTTATTCTTGATCATTGCTGAACAACCATTTCCATGCCATATATTTTCATGCAGATTTAAGTCAAAACTGTAACTAGGCCACTCAGGAACATTCAATGTCGTCTTGGTAAATTTGTCCTTGTGTTTTAGGTTATTGTCCTGCTGAAAGGTGAATTTATGTCCCAGTGCCTGTTGGAAAGCATACTGAACCAGGTTTCTTCAAGGATTTTGCTGTATAACTTTTATTTTTATTCCCCCAAAAAACCTCCCTAATCCTTGCCAATGATAATCATACCCATAACATGATGCAGCCACCACCGTGCTTGAAGAGGGGTATTCAGCGATGTGTTGGATTTGCCCCAAACATAACGCTTTGTATTCAGGACAAAAAGTTCATTTATTTGCCACATGATGTTTTGGAAAAATATTATTCTATATAGGCTTCCTTCTTTAAAAAAAAATCTTTATTTAACTAGGCAAGTCAGTTAAGAAAAATTATTATTTTACAATGACGGCCTACCCCGGCCAAACCCTCCCCTAACCCGGACAAGGCTGTGCCAATTGTGCGCCGCCCTATGGGACTCCCGATCATGGCTGGTTGTGATACAGCCCGGGATCAAACCTGGGTCTGTAGTGGCAACCTCTAGCAGTGAGATGCAGTGCCTTAGATCGCTGCGGCACTCAGGAGCCTTCTTTTAACTCTGTCATTTAGGTTAGTATTATGGAGTGACTACAATGTTGTTGATCCATCCTCAAGTTCTCTCATACAACTCTCACACAACCATTAAACTCTGTAACTGTTTTAAAATCACCATTGGGCTCCATTGGTGAAATCCCTGAGCAGTTTCCTTCTTCTCTGGCAACTGAGTTAAGAAGGACGCCTGTATCTTTGTAATGACTGGCTGTATTGATACACCATCTCAAGCCTAATTAATAACTTCACCAAAGGTCCTTCGCTCAAAGGGACATTCAGCATCTGCTTTTATAGATTGTTTTACACATCTACCAATCAGTGCCTTTCTTTGCAAGGCATTGAAAACCCTCTCTGGTCTTTGTGGTTGAATCTGTGCTTGAAATTCACTACTTGATTACAGAGAATTTTTATGTGTGGGGTACAGAGATGGGGTAGTCATTCAAAAACCATGTTAACCACTTTTATTGAACACAGAATGAGTCCATGCAACTTATTATGCGATTTGTTACATTTTTACTCCTGAACTTATTTAGGCTTTCCATAACAAAGGTGTTGAATACTTATTGACTCAAGACATTTCGGATTAATGATTTTTCTCATTTAAAAAAACATTCTACAAACAAAATTCCACTTTTAAATTACAGGGTATTGTGTGTAGATCAGACATAAAATCAAAATTCAGGCTGTAACGCAACCAAATGTGGAAAAAGTAAAAGGGGTGTGAATACTTCCTGAAGGGACTGCATCTATTTTTCCCACAGATTAAGTCATGGACCCATTTTTATGTCGCTGCATCCAGTATGAAGGAAGTTACAGGTAGTTTCGCAAACAAATGCTATCTAGTGTTAGCCCAAAAGCTGGAAGTCTTTGGGATCAGCCATCAAGTACATAAAGGGCTTCGTTACCAAAATCTCAAACTATCCCTTTAAGTTCTCCAGAATTCTATGTTACCTTTGCGTGACGGCGCTGTAGGAGTCCAGGAGCTGAGTGCTGGCCACTTCCAGGTTCCAGTTGTACATCTCCAGCATCTTGAGACACTCCAGCCTGGTCTTCAGGCCAAGACAGAACAGCTGCTCAACCTTGACAACAACAGGATCAGTTACAACTCACCCTTACTACTCATCATCTCTGAAAACATTGTATTATTCATGTATCTGTCATCAGATATTTAAAAATCAGCAAATGTTTTGATGGGTTAACTTCTGTAAAAAGGACTTATCCCGTTTGTAAGCTAGAGCAGTTTTATTTCCACAACTTCCTAAGGAAAAATAAAGAAAGTCGCACACTATATACAGCCAATGATTATAGATCACTGGGAGTTTATACATCACTGGGAGTTGATACAATTGAAGTCAGAAGTTAACATACACCTAGTAGTCATTAAAACTAGTTTTTCAACCACTCCACACATTTCTTGTTAACAAACTATAGTTTTGGCAAGTCGGTTAGGACATCTACTTTGTGCATGACAAGTCATTTTTGCAAAAATTGTTTACAGACAGATAATTTCATTTATAATTCACTGTATCACAATTCCAGTGGGTCAGACGTTTACATACACTCAGTTGAGTGTGCCTTTAAACAGCTTGGAAAATTTCAGAAAATTATGTCATGGCTTTAGAAGCTTCTGGTAGGCTAATTGACATCATTTGAATTAATTGGAGGTGTACCCACCCGGCACAGCCAGAAGAGGACTGGCCACCCCTCATAGCCTGGTTCCTCTCTAGGTTTCTTCCTAGGTTTTGGCCTTTCTAGGGAGTTTTCCCTAGCCACCGTGCTTCTACACCTGCATTGCTTGCTGTTTGGGGTTTTAGGCTGGGTTTCTGTACAGCACTTCGAGATATTAGCTGATGTACGAAGGGCTATATAAAATAAACTTGATTTGATTTACCTGTGAATGTATTTCAAGGCCTACCTTCAAACTCAGTGCCTCTTTGCTTGACATCATGGGAAAATCAAAAGAAATTAGCCAAGACCTCAGAACAAAAAATTCTAGACCTCCACGAGTCTGGTTCATCCATGGGAGCAATTTCCAAACATCTGAAGGTACCACGTTCATCTGTACAAACAATAGTATGCAAGTATAAACACCATGGGACCACGCGGCCGTCATAACGCTAAGGAAGGAGACGCGTTCTGTCTCCTAGAGATGAACGTACTTTGGTGAGAAAAGTGCAAATCAATCCCAGAACAACAGCAAAGGACCTTGTGAAGATGCTGGAAGAAATAGGTACAAAAGTATCTATATCCACAGTAAAACGAGTCCTATATCAACATAACCTGAAAGGCCACTCACCAAGGAAGAAGCCACTGCTCCAAAACCGCCATTAAAAAGCCAGACTACAGTTTGCAACTGCACATGGGGACAAAGATCGTACTTTTTGGAGAAATGTCCTCTGGTCTGATGAACCAAAAATAGAAATGTTTGGCCATAATGACCATCTTTATGTTTGGATGAAAAAGGGAAAAGCTTGCAAGCTGAAGAACACCATCCCAGCCGTGAAGCACGGGGGTGGCAGCATCATGTTGTGGGGGTGCTCTGCTGCAGGAGGGACTGGCGCACTTCACAAAATAGATGGCATCATGAGGGAGGGAAATTATGTGGATATATTGAAGCAACATCTCAAGACATCAGTCAGGAAGTTAAAGCTTGGTCGCAAATGGTTCTTCCAAATGGACAATGACCCCAAGCATACTTCCAAAGTTGTGGCAAAATGGCTTAAGAACAACAATGTCAAGGTATTATAGTGGCCATCACAAAGCACTGACCTCAATCCTATAGAAAAATTGTGGGCAGAACTGAAAAAGCGTGTGCGAGCAAGGAGGCCTACAAACCCGACTCAGTTACACTAGCTCTGTCAGGAGGAAATGGGCAAAAATTCACCCAACTTATTGTGGAAGGCTACCCGAAACTTTTGACCCAAGTTAAACAATTTAAAGGCAATGCTACCAAATACTAATTGAGTGTATGTAAACTTCTGACCCACTGGGAATGTGATGAAAGAAATAAAAGCTGAAATAAAAAATTTTCTCTAATATTATTCTGACATTTCATATTCTTAAAATAAAGTGGTGATCCTAACTGACCTAAGACAGGGATTTTTTACTTGGATTAAATGTCGGGAATTGTGAAAAACTGAGTTTAAATGTATTTGGCTAAGGTGTATGTAAACTTCTGACTTTAACTGTACATCACGGGGAATTGATACATCACGGGGAATTGATACATCACGGGGAGTTGATACATCACGGGGAGTTTATACATCACGGGGAGTTTATACATCACGGGGAGTTTATACATCACGGGGAGTTTATACATCACGGGGGAGTTTATACATCACGGGGGAGTTTATACATCACAGGGAGTTTATACATCACGGGGAGTTTATACATCACGGGGAATTGATACATCACGGGGAGTTTATATAGTGCTGTGATTAGAAATGTTGTAATTGTAGGTCCCAGCAACTATGGTGGACGAGTAACCAGGCCAACGTAGTACAGCTCTGATTGGCTCCATAGTGTGACAAGGTAATAGTGCACTACCACCAAGGGCCCCTACCTTGAGGTAGTGCACAGCTTTCTGCACGTTCCAGCTGTGGTTCTGGAGGGCTGTCTGACACTCCTCTACAGTCACGCCATGGACCGCCTCCTGCACCTGTGGATGCCACACAAACAACCAATCAGCTCTGCAGTTCTCTACAAAATCAACCAATCAGGTCAATACTGCTGCTACACTGACCAATCAGCTCGGCAGTCCTCTGCTGTCAATCAAAACCACATACACAAAACAAAAACAAAAAAAAGAATTATTCAACTATGCTCAGACACTAACACTTTAGTGGCATGCTCATTATGTTTGTTCTACAAGTCTAATACATTGTGGGAAAGAATAAGTGTTGAGTGTCTATCAGTCTTTGAGTGAGTGAGTGAGTGGCTTCAAATTGTATTCTCTGCACTCGTACACTCCACCTCATGGATTTAAAAGGAATGGACTGGTCTGAGCAATATGGTGGAAACTCCCTGCAGCCATGCTTGCACCAATCCAATGCTTTTAAATGCATAGAGGAGTGAATGAGTGCACACTTTTCAAAAAGGGTACAGAATTGAAATGCAGCGAGCGTGTGAGTGCTTTAATGAGTGACTGACTGACTGACTGTCTGACTGCCTGCTTTAATGCAGACTCCTTATCGAACCTTTTCCAAGACCCTTTTCTCAGTCCATCCATCTTCCCAAGTGCTCTCGGTGCACAAATTACATTTGGTTGTTATACATCAAATAGAATTTGGTTACAGTTTGAAATATTGAATTTTGATTTAGTTAGGAAGTAATCAATCCACCAGTAAGGAGAAGATGTCTATAAGCAAGCAGACAAACAGTGCCTCCAGCAGGAGTTGATGTTATGGAAAGACTGGTCAGGAATTGCCCTGTGTTGCCCCCTACTGTTCAATGATGGCACATGAAACACCAAAAACACTGTCTCCAAAGCAAAACAAAATAACACACTATTCCAAGGATCATCAGCTACATTCAGCTGCGGGGCAAATATGTCTTGAGCGTCTGGTCGGTGGACCGGAACATAATTACAAATAATTTGTAGAGCACTAATATACAGATATAATATTTGACTAAAACATAATAATTTCAAACCTTGCTTACATTTTGTATACGATCATATTTACTATGCGTGGCAATACTTGGGAATAGATTTCCGAGGGGATTTCCTGGTGTTTTGTCCAACAATGAAAATGATGAAAATAAATTCAAATTATAATAAGAATTTGACTCAGAAACCTTGGCAATACTAATTAAATCACCGGGCCACCAGTTGGGGAATCCTGTCCTATTCCCTATATAGTGCACTCCTTTTAACTACAGCCTATGGGGCTCTGGTCAAAAGTACTGCACTATATAGGGAATAGTGGACTGGTCCCCTAACAAGTCAGCTTCCAGTTCAATCTAGGGGTTCTGGGGGAGAGAGGACACTGCATCTGATCCCACAGACCAATCTTTAGAAGTGTTATGCCCATAGCTTATGTTAAGACAATGCCAATGACATGGGTTGGGACAACGATTTACTATGTTATACAACTCTAATGACATGGGTTGGGACAACGATTTACTATATTATACAACTCCAATGACATGGGTTGGGACAACGATTTAATATATTATACAACTCCAATGACATGGGTTGGGACAACGATTTACTATGTTATACAACTCCAATGACATGGGTTGGGACAACGATTTACTATAATATACAACTCTAATGACATGGGTTGGGACAACAATTTACTATATTATACAACTCCAATGACATGGGTTGGGATAACGATTTACTATAATATACAACTCTAATGACATGGGTTGGGACAACGATTTACTATATTATACAACTCTAATGACATGGGTTGGGACAACGATTTACTATATTATACAACTCCAATGACATGGGTTGGGACAACGATTTACTATATTATACAACTCCAATGACATGGGTTGGGACAACGATTTACTATATTATACAACTCTAATGACATGGGTTGGGACAACGATTTACTATATTATACAACTCCAATGACATGGGTTGGGACAACGATTTACTATATTATACAACTCCAATGACATGGGTTGGGACAACGATTTACTATAATATACAACTCCAATGACATGGGTTGGGACAACGATTTACTATAATATACAACTCTAATGACATGGGTTGGGACAACGATTTACTATAATATACAACTCTAATGACATGGGTTGGGACAACGATTTACTATAATATACAACTCTAATGACATGGGTTGGGACAACGATTTACTATATTATACAACTCTAATTTCATTCCACAGTGCAATGTAGTCTTATAAAATAATCTTTGATGGCTACTTGATTGGTTGAGAGAGTGTTGATTTCGATCGATTGGTTAGATAGTTTTGCGTGGACCGAATCCCAGTACTTTAATCCTCTAGGGACTTGGGGAAGTTTGATTTGTCAGCAAAATGATAAACGAACACGGTAAAGAACATCGGGTGGGTGTATCCTCTAACTCTGCCAAAGTCGATTTATTGTAACTCGATTTCTTGTTTCTTTTAATACTTTCTGTGTCATTTTTCTTGTTTTCTGAATCAGTAGTTGTGCTCTTTGTCTCCATATCAAACATACTGTAATGCCATACTGTAGCATCATTACTCATACTTCATTACTCATACCTCATTACTCATACTTCATTACTCATTACTCATACTTCATTACTCATTACTCATACTTCATTACTCATTACTCATACTTCATTACTCATACCTCCTACCTCCTTACTCCTACCTCCTTACTCCTACCTCCTTACTCCTACCTCCTTACTCCTACCTCCTTACTCCTACCTCCTTACTCCTACCTCCTTACTCCTACCTCCTTACTCATACCTCCTTACTCATACCTCCTTACTCATACCTCATACCTCCTTACTCATACCTCCTTACTCTTTTTATTTGGTTGTAATATAACAGTAATGGTTGCCTCCCCCTTAGTTTTTTTTGTTTTGGTAGGCCTATGTGTTTGTGTTTTGGTAGGACTATGTGTTTGTGTTTTGGTAGGTCTGTGTGTTTGTGTTTTGGTAGGACTATGTGTTTGTGTTTTGGTAGGACTATGTGTTTGTGTTTTGGTAGGCCTATGTGTTTGTGTTTTGGTAGGACTGTGTGTTTGTGTTTTGGTAGGCCTATGTGTTTGTGTTTTGGTAGGCCTATGTGTTTGTGTTTTGGTAGGCCTATGTGTTTGTGTTTTGGTAGGCCTATGTGTTTGTGTTTTGGTGAGCTATGTGTTTTTGTTTTGGTAGGTCTGTGTGTTTTGGTAGGTCTGTGTGTTTTGGTAGGTCTGTGTGTTTTTGTTTTGGTAGGCATATGTGTTTTTGTTTTGGTGAGCTATGTGTTTTTGTTTTGGTAGGCCTATGTGTTTTGGTAGGCCTGTGTGTTTTGGTAGGTCTGTGTGTTTTTGTTTTGGTAGGCTTGTGTGTTTTTGTTTTGGTAGGCCTGTGTGTTTTGGTAGGTCTGTGTGTTTTGGTAGTCCTGTGTGTTTTGGTAGGTCTGTGTGTTTTGGTAGACCTGTGTATTTTGGTAGGTCTGTGTATTTTGGTAGGTCTGTGTGTTTTGGTAGGTCTGTGTGTTTTTGTTTTGGTAGGTCTGTGTGTTTTTGTTTTGGTAGGTCTGTGTGTTTTTGTTTTGGTAGGCCTGTGTGTTTTTGTTTTGGTAGGCCTATGTGTTTTTGTTTTGGTAGGCGTGTTTGTTTTGGTAGGTCTGTGTGTTTTTGTTTTGGTAGGCCTATGTGTTTTGGTAGGTCTGTGTGTTTGTTTTGGTAGGTCTGTGTGTTTTTGTTTTGGTAGAACTATGTGTTTTGGTAGGTCTGTGTGTTTGTGTTTTGGTAGGCCTATGTGTTTTGGTAGGTCTGTGTGTTTTTGTTTTGGTAGGTCTATGTGTTTGTGTTTTGGTAGGACTTATGTGTTTGTGTCTAATAGACTATGTCCTTTCCAGTCGTCAACTGATTACGGATTATAAAAAGCCAATCTGACTGGCGCTTTCGGTACTACACACCATCTTGACCTGGTCTGTTGTGGTTCCACCCGCTGCCCTGCTGGCTGACCCCTCAGAGCTGACCCTAGGCAGGCTAAGGAAGGCCCTCATGCCCGGCCGGCAGCCCAGACTGCTGTTGTTGTTGGAGAAGTTGGCCTTGAAATCTCCTCCCTTGCTCTGCTGCTGCTGGTTCACCACCATTGGCCTGACCGTGGCCGTGTTGGCCTGCTGCCTCTCCTCACAGATCCCACTGCCGCCACCGGTCGGCACGTTTTCTGCTTCCCTGAAGAAGCGGTCGAAGCGGTCCAGGTAAGGCGGCCTCTCGGGCAGGAGGTAGTAGTGCGTGTTGCTGACTTTGCGGCCGTCGCGGACAATGGGCAGGATGCATGGCCCCTTGGCCAGGTCCTTACCCTGGGCTTGTGCTTGGATGACCTTGAGCGCGGCGTATTTTGGGTCTGAGGCAAAGCTGTGCGTAGTGGGCATGATCTTCCCCGGGGATGTGGAGAGGTAGGATCCGTATGTGGCCGGAGGAGGGGCGCTGGGGCAAACCATTGTCCTCTGCTGGGGGGAGCCCACCTGGAGCCCCATGGGACTGGGGGTGCGCGAGCCTGGCTGGGACAGGGGGTTCCGTGGGGGGATCTGAGGGGGCCGGTCCTGGACTTCCTCGGAAGCTGGAGCCGGGGACAGGTCACCGGACCAGCGGGTGTAGTCCCCTCGTTTGACGGGGCGAGGCGGGATGGGAATGCGGGGAGGGATCTGGGGCTTGTCCTCGGAGAAGGATAGGACGATATGGCGGTGCACGTCTATGGACTGGAGGCCTGAGCTCGGTGACGGAGAGGGGGGCTGGGGAACTCCTCCTGTGGGCACATTGAGCCTCCTCATGCACTCCTGCTGGAGCTCCTGAAAGATCTCTGCTGATTGGGAGAAGGATGTGTAGGCCTGGCTCTGTTGGGAGGGTAAGAAGAGGTTGTCCTCCAGGGGTTTCCCCTCCTCCCCAGCCGGGATGGCCTCCGTGGGGCTGTGGCTCTCACCCATCCCCCCCTGCTGTCGCTGCTCAAAGCTGTTGATGGAGCTCACTTCCATGTCCTCCTCGTCCTGCGCCACGTCATCGTACGCAGGAGGCGGAGGTAAGGGGCGGGCGTCCCAGTCCACCACTGGCGTTGGGTGTAAAGGGCAGGGCAGCGAGCACCATGGGCTCTGAGGAGGAGTCCTGTCCAGAATAGACTCCGCCTCCAGGGCCAGCTTGACAAATGAGGGCAACTGTAGCTCCGCCACTGGGGAGGGAGTGGGTGTGGCCGGGGGAAACTCCTGCTCAAAGTCGATGAGCGACACCTTGCTGGGGGTGTGGCCTGAACCCGTAGTCCGTTCCCCCTGTTTGGAGGCGGAGACCCAGGCGGCGGGTTTGAGCTTGAGGATGGAACCTGCTTTCCGTAACGACAGCCTCTTGAGGCCTGAGGCGGTTAGCTCCTCGTCCTCAGTCACTGAGTCGTAGCATGGCTCTGGACAAATAAACAGACAAACAAACACAACTTAATGACTTTGGCAACAATACCCTAACCCAACTCTGTAACCTCTCCTCGTGTAGCAGTGTAGTCCATCCCCAAGGCCCCAGCTGTCTACATTGAGTGCTCAACCTTGAGTGCTGCCTTTGATGTGAGGTTTATTTATGCGCATAATGTCCCTGAAATGAGTAGGTAATATTCCTCAGTGTGTCCATCTGTAATGTGTGCATTTCATACACTGTGTATGAATGGAAACAAACACAATCCTACAGAGAACATTAGCTCTTTAAAGATGTTTAGGATGAAATCATAAACATTAAACTCATAAACATTAAAAAGTACCGTAATCATAAACATTAAAGTACCGTAATGATAAACATTAAAAAGTACCTTAATCATAAACATTAAAAAGTACCGTAATGATAAACATTAAAAACAACTATAATCATAACCATTAAAAACTACCGTAACAACTTGTCTTTTAACCCACTCAATGCACAGCAACCCAGACTGCCCCGTTTGTGGGAGAGAAACGACAAGGAGGAAGAACACAAATGGAGACACTGAGAGGCGGGAGCTGGGGAGAGAGACGACACTGGCTGGGGGGGAGGAGGACACTGGCTGGGGGGAGAGACGACACTGGCTGGGGGGAGAGACGACACCGGCTGGGGGGAGAGACGACACCGGCTGGGGGGAGAGACGACACCGGCTGGGGGGAGAGACGACACCGGCTGGGGGGAGAGACGACACTGGCTGGGGGGAGAGACGACACTGGCTGGGGGGGGGGGGAGACGACACTGGCTGGGGGGGGGGGAGACGACACTGGCTGGGGGGGGGGGGGGATGACACTGGCTGGGGGGGGGGGAGACGACACTGGCTGGGGGGGGGGAGACGACACTGGCTGGGGGGGGGGGAGACGACACTGGCTGGGGGGGGGGGAGACGACACTGGCTGGGGGGGGGGGAGACGACACTGGCTGGGGGGGGGAGAGACGACACTGGCTGGGGGGGGAGAGACGACACTGGCTGGGGGGGGAGAGACGACACTGGCTGGGGGGGGAGAGACGACACTGGCTGGGGGGGGAGAGACGACACTGGCTGGGGGGGAGAGACGACACTGGCTGGGGGGGGAGAGACGACACTGGCTGGGGGGGGACGACACTGGCTGGGGGGGGGGACGACACTGGCTGGGGGGGGGGGACGACACTGGCTGGGGGGGGGAGACGACACTGGCTGGGGGGGGGGGAGACGACACTGGCTGGGGGGGGGGAGACGACACTGGCTGGGGGGGTAGAGACGACACTGGCTGAGGTGGGGGTGAGACGACACTGGCTGGGGGGGGAGACGACACTGGCTGGGGGGGGAGAGACGACACTGGCTGGGGGGGAGAGACGACACTGGCTGGGGGGGAGAGACGACACTGGCTGGGGGGGAGAGACGACACTGGCTGGGGGGGGGACGACACTGGCTGGGGGGGGAGACGACACTGGCTGGGGGGGGGAGACGACACTGGCTGGGGGGGGGAGACGACACTGGCTGGGGGGGGAGACGACACTGGCTGGGGGGGGGAGACGACACTGGCTGGGGGGGGAGAGACGACACTGGCTGGGGGGGGGAGACGACACTGGCTGGGGGGGGAGACGACACTGGCTGGGGGGGGAGACGACACTGGCTGGGGGGGAGACGACACTGGCTGGGGGGGGAGACGACACTGGCTGGGGGGGAGAGACGACACTGGCTGGGGGGGGGACGACACTGGCTGGGGGGGGAGACGACACTGGCTGGGGGGGGGAGACGACACTGGCTGGGGGGGGGAGACGACACTGGCTGGGGGGGGAGACGACACTGGCTGGGGGGGGGAGACGACACTGGCTGGGGGGGGAGAGACGACACTGGCTGGGGGGGGGAGACGACACTGGCTGGGGGGGGAGACGACACTGGCTGGGGGGGGAGACGACACTGGCTGGGGGGGAGACGACACTGGCTGGGGGGGGAGACGACACTGGCTGGGGGGGGGAGACGACACTGGCTGGGGGGGGGAGACGACACTGGCTGGGGGGGGGAGACGACACTGGCTGGGGGGGGGAGACGACACTGGCTGGGGGGGGGAGAGACGACACTGGCTGGGGGGGGGAGAGACGACACTGGCTGGGGGGGGGGAGAGACGACACTGGCTGGGGGGGGGGAGAGACGACACTGGCTGGGGGGGGAGAGACGACACTGGCTGGGGGGGAGAGACGACACTGGCTGGGGGGGAGGACAACACTTGCTGGGGGGGGAGGGACGACACTGGCTGGGGGGGGAGAGACGACACTGGCTGGGGGGGGGAGAGACGACACTGGCTGGGGGGGGGAGGGACGACACTGGCTGGGGGGGGGGGGGACGACACTGGCTGGGGGGGGGGGACGACACTGGCTGGGGGGGACGACGACACTGGCTGGGGGGGGGGGGACGACACTGGCTGGGGGGGGGAGACGACACTGGCTGGGGGGGGGGGAGACGACACTGGCTGGGGGGGGGGGGAGACGACACTGGCTGGGGGGGTAGAGACGACACTGGCTGAGGTGGGGGTGAGACGACACTGGCTGGGGGGTGAGACGACACTGGCTGGGGGGGGAGACGACACTGGCTGGGGGGGGAGAGACGACACTGGCTGGGGGGGAGAGACGACACTGGCTGGGGGGGAGAGACGACACTGGCTGGGGGGGGGGACGACACTGGCTGGGGGGGGAGACGACACTGGCTGGGGGGGGGAGACGACACTGGCTGGGGGGGGAGACGACACTGGCTGGGGGGGGAGACGACACTGGCTGGGGGGGGAGACGACACTGGCTGGGGGGGGAGAGACGACACTGGCTGGGGGGGGGAGACGACACTGGCTGGGGGGGGAGACGACACTGGCTGGGGGGGGAGACGACACTGGCTGGGGGGGAGACGACACTGGCTGGGGGGGAGACGACACTGGCTGGGGGGGGAGACGACACTGGCTGGGGGGGGGAGACGACACTGGCTGGGGGGGGAGACGACACTGGCTGGGGGGGGGAGACGACACTGGCTGGGGGGGGAGAGACGACACTGGCTGGGGGGGGAGAGACGACACTGGCTGGGGGGGAGAGACGACACTGGCTGGGGGGGAGGACAACACTTGCTGGGGGGGGAGGGACGACACTGGCTGGGGGGGGAGAGACGACACTGGCTGGGGGGGGGAGAGACGACACTGGCTGGGGGGGGGAGAGACGACACTGGCTGGGGGGGGGGGAGACGACACTGGCTGGGGGGGGGTAGAGACGACACTGGCTGGGGGGGGGGAGAGACGACACTGGCTGGGGGGGAGAGACGACACTGGCTGGGGGGGGGGAGAGACGACACTGGCTGGGGGGGGGGAGAGACGACACTGGCTGGGGGGGGAGAGACGACACTGGCTGGGGGGGGGGAGAGACGACACTGGCTGGGGGGGGGAGAGA
Organism: Salvelinus fontinalis; assembly: GCF_029448725.1. Taxonomy (NCBI): domain Eukaryota; kingdom Metazoa; phylum Chordata; class Actinopteri; order Salmoniformes; family Salmonidae; genus Salvelinus; species Salvelinus fontinalis. The sequence goes on from NC_074690.1 coordinate 13,450,046, forward strand.
CGACACTGGCTGGGGGGGGGGAGAGACGACACTGGCTGGGGGGGGGGGAGACGACACTGGCTGGGGGGGGGAGAGACGACACTGGCTGGGGGGGGGAGAGACGACACTGGCTGGGGGGGGGAGGGACGACACTGGCTGGGGGGGGGGGGGGGACGACACTGGCTGGGGGGGGGAGAGACGACACTGGCTGGGGGGGTAGAGACGACACTGGCTGGGGGGGGGGGGGAGAGACGACACTGGCTGGGGGGGAGAGACGACACTGGCTGGGGGGGTAGAGACGACACTGGCTGGGGGGGTAGAGACGACACTGGCTGGGGGGGAGAGACGACACTGGCTGGGGGGGAGAGACGACACTGGCTGGGGGGGAGAGACGACACTGGCTGGGGGGGAGAGACGACACTGGCTGGGGGGGAGACGACACTGGCTGGGGGGGGAGACGACACTGGCTGGGGGGGGGGAGACGACACTGGCTGGGGGGGGGAGACGACACTGGCTGGGGGGGGAGAGACGACACTGGCTGGGGGGGGAGAGACGACACTGGCTGGGGGGGGGGAGAGACGACACTGGCTGGGGGGGGGAGAGACGACACTGGCTGGGGGGGGGAGAGACGACACTGGCTGGGGGGGGGGGGAGACGACACTGGCTGGGGGGGGGGAGAGACGACACTGGCTGGGGGGGGGGAGAGACGACACTGGCTGGGGGGGGGGAGAGACGACACTGGCTGGGGGGGGGAGAGACGACACTGGCTGGGGGGGGGAGACGACACTGGCTGGGGGGGGGGGGGATGACACTGGCTGGGGGGGGGGGAGAGATGACACTGGCTGGGGGGGGGGGAGAGACGACACTGGCTGGGGGGGAGAGACGACACTGGCTGGGGGGGAGAGACGACACTGGCTGGGGGGGGGAGAGACGACACTGGCTGGGGGGGGAGAGACGACACTGGCTGGGGGAAGAGACGACACTGGCTGGGGGGGTGAAAACACTGGCTGGGGGGGGGGTAAACACTGGCTGGGGGGAGAGACAACACTGGCTGGGGGGAGAGACAACACTGGCTGGGGGCAGAGACAACACTGGCTGGGGGGGGGTGAAAACACTGGCTGGGGGGGGTGTTGAAAACACTGGCTGGGGGGGGTGAAAACACTGGCTGGGGGGGATGTTGAAAACACTGGCTGGGGGGGGAGAGACGACACTGTCTGGGGGGGGGGGAGACGACACTGGCTGGAGGGGAGAGACGACACTGGCTGGGGGGGGGGAGAGACGACACTGGCTGGGGGGGGAGAGACGACACTGGCTGGGGGGGGGAGAGACGACACTGGCTGGGGGGGGAGACGACACTGGCTGGGGGGGGGGAGACGACACTGGCTGGGGGGGGGGGGAGAGACGACACTGGCTGGGGGGGGGGAGACGACACTGGCTGGGGGGGGGAGAGACGACACTGGCTGGGGGGGAGAGACGACACTGGCTGGGGGGGAGAGACGACACTGGCTGGGGGGGAGAGACGACACTGGCTGGGGGGGAGAGACGACACTGGCTGGGGGGGAGAGACGACACTGGCTGGGGGGGAGAGACGACACTGGCTGGGGGGGGAGAGACGACACTGGCTGGGGGGGGAGAGACGACACTGGCTGGGGGGGGAGAGACGACACTGGCTGGGGGGGGAGAGACGACACTGGCTGGGGGGGGGAGAGACGACACTGGCTGGGGGGGAGAGACGACACTGGCTGGGGGGGAGAGACGACACTGGCTGGGGGGGAGAGACGACACTGGCTGGGGGGGGGAGAGACGACACTGGCTGGGGGGGGAGAGACGACACTGGCTGGGGGGGGAGAGACGACACTGGCTGGGGGGGGAGAGACGACACTGGCTGGGGGGGGAGAGACGACACTGGCTGGGGGGGGGGGGGAGAGACGACACTGGCTGGGGGGGGGGGGGGAGAGACGACACTGGCTGGGGGGGAGAGACGACACTGGCTGGGGGGGGGGGACACTGGCTGGGGGGGGGGGACACTGGCTGGGGGGGGGGGCACTGGCTGGGGGGGGGGAGAGACGACACTGGCTGGGGGGGTAGAGACGACACTGGCTGGGGGGGGTAGAGACGACACTGGCTGGGGGGGGTAGAGACGACACTGGCTGGGGGGGGGGAGAGACGACACTGGCTGGGGGGGAGAGACGACACTGGCTGGGGGGGAGAGACGACACTGGCTGGGGGGGAGAGACGACACTGGCTGGGGGGGAGAGACGACACTGGCTGGGGGGGAGAGACGACACTGGCTGGGGGGGGAGAGACGACACTGGCTGGGGGGGGAGAGACGACACTGGCTGGGGGGGGGAGAGACGACACTGGCTGGGGGGGAGAGACGACACTGGCTGGGGGGGAGAGACGACACTGGCTGGGGGGGAGAGACGACACTGGCTGGGGGGGGAGAGACGACACTGGCTGGGGGGGGGAGAGACGACACTGGCTGGGGGGGGAGAGACGACACTGGCTGGGGGGGGAGAGACGACACTGGCTGGGGGGGGAGAGACGACACTGGCTGGGGGGGGAGAGACGACACTGGCTGGGGGGGGGAGAGACGACACTGGCGGGGGGGGGGGGGAGAGACGACACTGGCTGGGGGGGGGGGGACACTGGCTGGGGGGGAGAGACGACACTGGCTGGGGGGGGGGGGGACACTGGCTGGGGGGGGGGGGGACACTGGCTGGGGGGAGAGACAACACTGGCTGGGGGGGGGGGGAAACACTGGCTGGGGGGGGGGGAAACACTGGCTGGGGGGGGGGTGAAAACACTGGCTGGGGGGGGGGGTGAAAACACTGGCTGGGGGGGGGGTGAAAACACTGGCTGGGGGGAGAGACAACACTGGCTGGGGGGAGAGACAACACTGGCTGGGGGGAGAGACAACACTGGCTGGGGGGGTGAAAACACTGGCGGGGGGGGTGAAAACACTGGCTGGGGACGACGACGACGACACTAGCTGGGGGGGGGGGGGCGACGACACTGGCCGGGGGGGGGGGGGGCGACGACACTGGCCGGGGGGGGGGGGGGGGGGGACGACACTGGCTGGGGGGAGAGACGACACTGGCTGGGGGGAGAGACGACACTGGCTGGGGGGAGAGACAACACTGGCTGGGGGGGGGGTGAAAACACTGGCTGGGGGGGTGAAAACACTGGCTGGGGGGGTGAAAACACTAGCGGGGGGGTGAAAACACTGGCTGGGGACGACGACGACACTGGCTGGGGACGACGACGACGACACTAGGTGGGGGGGGGCGAACGACACTGGCCGGGGGGGGCGGGGGGTGGGAGACGACACTGGCCGGGGGGGGGGGGAGAGACGACACTGGCCCGGGGGGGGGAGAGACGACACTGGCTGGGGGGAGAGACGACACTGGCTGGGGGGAGAGACGACACTGGCTGGGGGGAGAGACGACACTGGCTGGGGGGAGAGACGACACTGGCTGGGGGGAGAGACGACACAGGCTGGGGGGGAGAGACGACACTGGCTGGGGGGGAGAGACGACACTGGCTGGGGGGGAGAGACGACACTGGCTGGGGGGGAGAGACGACACTGGCTGGGGGGGAGAGACGACACTGGCTGGGGGGGAGAGACGACACTGGCTGGGGGGGAGAGACAACACTGGCTGGCTGGGGGGAGAGAAACACCAACCAGCGAGAGAAACACCAACCACTAAGAGAAACACCAACCACTAAGAGAAACACCAACCACTAAGAGAAACATCAACAAGCGAGAGAAACTCCAACAACTAAGAGAAACACCAACCACTAAGAGAAACACCAACCACTAAGAGAAACACCAACCAGCGAGAGAAACACCAACCACTAAGAGAAACACCAACCACTAAGAGAAACACAAACCACTAAGAGAAACACCAACCACTAAAAGAAACACCAACCACTAAGAGAAACACCAACCACTAAGAGAAACACCAACCAGCGAGAGAAACACCAACCAGCGAGAGAAACACCAACCAGCGAGAGAAACACCAACCAGCGAGAGAAACACCAACCAGCGAGAGAAACACCAACCAGCGAGAGAAACACCAACCACTAAGAGAAACACCAACCACTAAGAGAAACACCAACCACTAAGAGAAACACCAACCACTAAGAGAAACACCAACCACTAAGAGAAACACCAACCACTAAGAGAAACACCAACCACTAAGAGAAACACCAACCACTGAGAGAAACACCAACCAGCGAGAGAAACACCAACCAGCGAGAGAAACACCAACCAGCGAGAGAAACACCAACCACTAAGAGAAACACCAACCACTAAGAGAAACACCAACCACTAAGAGAAACACCAACCACTAAGAGAAACACCAACCACTAAGAGAAACACCAACAACTGAGAGAAACACCAACCAGCGAGAGAAACACCAACCAGCGAGAGAAACACCAACCAGCGAGAGAAACACCAACCAGCGAGCGAAACACCAACCAGCGAGAGAAACACCAAATAGCGAGAGAAACACCAACCACTAAGAGAAACACCAACCACTAAGAGAAACACCAACCAGCGAGAGAAACACCAACCAGCGAGAGAAACACCAACCAGCGAGAGAAACACCAACCAGCGAGAGAAACACCAACCAGCGAGAGAAACACCAACCAGCGCGAGAAACACCAACCAGCGAGAGAAACACCAACCAGCGAGAGAAACACCAACCAGCGAGAGAAACACCAACCAGCGAGAGAAACACCAACCACTGAGAGAAACATCAACCAGCGAGAGAAACACCAACCAGCGAGAGAAACACCAACCAGCGAGAGAAACACCAACCAGCGAGAGAAACACCAACCCCTAAGAGAAACACCAACCACTAAGAGAAACACCAACCAGCGAGAGAAACACCAACCAGCGAGAGAAACACCAACCAGCGAGAGAAACACCAACCAGCGAGAGAAACACCAACCAGCGAGAGAAACACCAACCAGCGAGAGAAACACCAACCAGCGAGAGAAACACCAACCAGCGAGAGAAACACCAACCAGCGAGAGAAACACCAACCACTGAGAGAAACACCAACCAGCGAGAGAAACACCAACCAGCGAGAGAAACACCAACCTGCGAGAGAAACACCAACCTGCGAGAGAAACAACAACCAGCGAGAGAAACAACAACCAGCGAGAGAAACACCAACCAGCGAGAGAAACACCAACCAGCGAGAGAAACACCAACCAGCGAGAGAAACACCAACCAGCGAGAGAAACACCAACCAGCGAGAGAAACACCAACCACTAAGAGAAACACCAACCACTAAGAGAAACACCAACCACTAAGAGAAACACCAACCACTAAGAGAAATACCAACCACTAAGAGAAACACCAACCACTAAGAGAAACACCAACCACTAAGAGAAACACCAACCACTAAAAGAAACACCAACCAGCGAGAGAAACACCAACCAGCGAGAGAAACACCAACCAGCGAGAGAAACACCAACCAGCGAGAGAAACACCAACCACTAAGAGAAACACCAACCACTAAGAGAAACACCAACCACTAAGAGAAACACCAACCACTAAGAGAAATACCAACCACTAAGAGAAACACCAACCACTAAAAGAAACACCAACCAGCGAGAGAAACACCAACCAGCGAGAGAAACACCAACCAGCGAGAGAAACACCAACCAGCGAGAGAAACACCAACCAGCGAGAGAAACACCAACCAGCGAGAGAAACACCAACCAGCGAGAGAAACACCACCAGCGAGAGAAACACCAACCACTAAGAGAAACACCAACAACTGAGAGAAACACCAACCAGCGAGAGAAACACCAACCAGCGAGAGAAACACCAACCAGCGAGAGAAACACCAACCAGCAAGCGAAACACCAACCAGCGAGAGAAACACCAAATAGCGAGAGAAACACCAACCACTAAGAGAAACACCAACCACTAAGAGAAACACCAACCAGCGAGAGAAACACCAACCAGCGAGAGAAACACCAACCAGCGAGAGAAACACCAACCAGCGAGAGAAACACCAACCAGCGAGAGAAACACCAACCAGCGCGAGAAACACCAACCAGCGAGAGAAACACCAACCAGCGAGAGAAACACCAACCAGCGAGAGAAACACCAACCAGCGAGAGAAACACCAACCAGCGAGAGAAACACCAACCACTGAGAGAAACATCAACCAGCGAGAGAAACACCAACCAGCGAGAGAAACACCAACCAGCGAGAGAAACACCAACCAGCGAGAGAAACACCAACCACTAAGAGAAACACCAACCACTAAGAGAAACACCAACCAGCGAGAGAAACACCAACCAGCGAGAGAAACACCAACCAGCGAGAGAAACACCAACCAGCGAGAGAAACACCAACCAGCGAGAGAAACACCAACCAGCGAGAGAAACACCAACCAGCGAGAGAAACACCAACCAGCGAGAGAAACACCAACCAGCGAGAGAAACACCAACCAGCGAGAGAAACACCAACCACTGAGAGAAACACCAACCAGCGAGAGAAACACCAACCTGCGAGAGAAACAACAACCTGCGAGAGAAACACCAACCTGCGAGAGAAACAACAACCAGCGAGAGAAACAACAACCAGCGAGAGAAACACCAACCAGCGAGAGAAACACCAACCAGCGAGAGAAACACCAACCAGCGAGAGAAACACCAACCAGCGAGAGAAACACCAACCAGCGAGAGAAACACCAACCAGCGAGAGAAACACCAACCACTAAGAGAAACACCAACCACTAAGAGAAACACCAACCACTAAGAGAAACACCAACCACTGAGAGAAACACCAACCAGCGAGCGAAACGCCAACCAGCGAGAGAAACACCAAATAGCGAGAGAAACACCAACCACTAAGAGAAACACCAACCACTAAGAGAAACACCAACCAGCGAGAGAAACACCAACCAGCGAGAGAAACACCAACCAGCGAGAGAAACACCAACCAGCGAGAGAAACACCAACCAGCGCGAGAAACACCAACCAGCGAGAGAAACACCAACCAGCGAGAGAAACACCAACCAGCGAGAGAAACACCAACCAGCGAGAGAAACACCAACCAGCGAGAGAAACACCAACCACTGAGAGAAACATCAACCAGCGAGAGAAACACCAACCAGCGAGAGAAACACCAACCAGCGAGAGAAACACCAACCAGCGAGAGAAACACCAACCCCTAAGAGAAACACCAACCACTAAGAGAAACACCAACCAGCGAGAGAAACACCAACCAGCGAGAGAAACACCAACCAGCGAGAGAAACACCAACCAGCGAGAGAAACACCAACCAGCGAGAGAAACACCAACCAGCGAGAGAAACACCAACCAGCGAGAGAAACACCAACCAGCGAGAGAAACACCAACCAGCGAGAGAAACACCAACCACTGAGAGAAACACCAACCAGCGAGAGAAACACCAACCAGCGAGAGAAACACCAACCTGCGAGAGAAACACCAACCTGCGAGAGAAACAACAACCAGCGAGAGAAACAACAACCAGCGAGAGAAACACCAACCAGCGAGAGAAACACCAACCAGCGAGAGAAACACCAACCAGCGAGAGAAACACCAACCAGCGAGAGAAACACCAACCAGCGAGAGAAACACCAACCAGCGAGAGAAACACCAACCAGCGAGAGAAACACCAACCACTAAGAGAAACACCAACCACTAAGAGAAACACCAACCACTAAGAGAAACACCAACCACTAAGAGAAATACCAACCACTAAGAGAAACACCAACCACTAAGAGAAACACCAACCACTAAAAGAAACACCAACCACTAAAAGAAACACCAACCAGCGAGAGAAACACCAACCAGCGAGAGAAACACCAACCAGCGAGAGAAACACCAACCAGCGAGAGAAACACCAACCACTAAGAGAAACACCAACCACTAAGAGAAACACCAACCACTAAGAGAAACACCAACCACTAAGAGAAATACCAACCACTAAGAGAAACACCAACCACTAAAAGAAACACCAACCAGCGAGAGAAACACCAACCAGCGAGAGAAACACCAACCAGCGAGAGAAACACCAACCAGCGAGAGAAACACCAACCAGCGAGAGAAACACCAACCAGCGAGAGAAACACCAACCAGCGAGAGAAACACCAACCAGCGAGAGAAACACCACCAGCGAGAGAAACACCAACCACTAAGAGAAACACCAACAACTGAGAGAAACACCAACCAGCGAGAGAAACACCAACCAGCGAGAGAAACACCAACCACTAAAAGAAACACCAACCAGCGAGAGAAACACCAACCAGCGAGAGAAACACCAACCAGCGAGAGAAACACCAACCAGCGAGAGAAACACCAACCAGCGAGAGAAACACCAACCAGCGAGAGAAACACCACCAGCGAGAGAAACACCAACCACTAAGAGAAACACCAACAACTGAGAGAAACACCAACCAGCGAGAGAAACACCAACCAGCGAGAGAAACACCAACCAGCGAGAGAAACACCAACCAGCGAGCGAAACACCAACCAGCGAGAGAAACACCAAATAGCGAGAGAAACACCAACCACTAAGAGAAACACCAACCACTAAGAGAAACACCAACCAGCGAGAGAAACACCAACCAGCGAGAGAAACACCAACCAGCGAGAGAAACACCAACCAGCGAGAGAAACACCAACCAGCGAGAGAAACACCAACCAGCGCGAGAAACACCAACCAGCGAGAGAAACACCAACCAGCGAGAGAAACACCAACCAGCGAGAGAAACACCAACCAGCGAGAGAAACACCAACCAGCGAGAGAAACACCAACCACTGAGAGAAACATCAACCAGCGAGAGAAACACCAACCAGCGAGAGAAACACCAACCAGCGAGAGAAACACCAACCAGCGAGAGAAACACCAACCACTAAGAGAAACACCAACCACTAAGAGAAACACCAACCAGCGAGAGAAACACCAACCAGCGAGAGAAACACCAACCAGCGAGAGAAACACCAACCAGCGAGAGAAACACCAACCAGCGAGAGAAACACCAACCAGCGAGAGAAACACCAACCAGCGAGAGAAACACCAACCAGCGAGAGAAACACCAACCAGCGAGAGAAACACCAACCAGCGAGAGAAACACCAACCACTGAGAGAAACACCAACCAGCGAGAGAAACACCAACCTGCGAGAGAAACAACAACCTGCGAGAGAAACACCAACCTGCGAGAGAAACAACAACCAGCGAGAGAAACAACAACCAGCGAGAGAAACACCAACCAGCGAGAGAAACACCAACCAGCGAGAGAAACACCAACCAGCGAGAGAAACACCAACCAGCGAGAGAAACACCAACCAGCGAGAGAAACACCAACCAGCGAGAGAAACACCAACCACTAAGAGAAACACCAACCACTAAGAGAAACACCAACCACTAAGAGAAACACCAACCACTGAGAGAAACACCAACCAGCGAGCGAAACACCAACCAGCGAGAGAAACACCAAATAGCGAGAGAAACACCAACCACTAAGAGAAACACCAACCACTAAGAGAAACACCAACCAGCGAGAGAAACACCAACCAGCGAGAGAAACACCAACCAGCGAGAGAAACACCAACCAGCGAGAGAAACACCAACCAGCGCGAGAAACACCAACCAGCGAGAGAAACACCAACCAGCGAGAGAAACACCAACCAGCGAGAGAAACACCAACCAGCGAGAGAAACACCAACCACTGAGAGAAACATCAACCAGCGAGAGAAACACCAACCAGCGAGAGAAACACCAACCAGCGAGAGAAACACCAACCAGCGAGAGAAACACCAACCCCTAAGAGAAACACCAACCACTAAGAGAAACACCAACCAGCGAGAGAAACACCAACCAGCGAGAGAAACACCAACCAGCGAGAGAAACACCAACCAGCGAGAGAAACACCAACCAGCGAGAGAAACACCAACCAGCGAGAGAAACACCAACCAGCGAGAGAAACACCAACCAGCGAGAGAAACACCAACCACTGAGAGAAACACCAACCAGCGAGAGAAACACCAACCAGCGAGAGAAACACCAACCTGCGAGAGAAACACCAACCTGCGAGAGAAACAACAACCAGCGAGAGAAACAACAACCAGCGAGAGAAACACCAACCAGCGAGAGAAACACCAACCAGCGAGAGAAACACCAACCAGCGAGAGAAACACCAACCAGCGAGAGAAACACCAACCAGCGAGAGAAACACCAACCAGCGAGAGAAACACCAACCACTAAGAGAAACACCAACCACTAAGAGAAACACCAACCACTAAGAGAAACACCAACCACTAAGAGAAATACCAACCACTAAGAGAAACACCAACCACTAAGAGAAACACCAACCACTAAAAGAAACACCAACCACTAAAAGAAACACCAACCAGCGAGAGAAACACCAACCAGCGAGAGAAACACCAACCAGCGAGAGAAACACCAACCAGCGAGAGAAACACCAACCACTAAGAGAAACACCAACCACTAAGAGAAACACCAACCACTAAGAGAAACACCAACCACTAAGAGAAATACCAACCACTAAGAGAAACACCAACCACTAAAAGAAACACCAACCAGCGAGAGAAACACCAACCAGCGAGAGAAACACCAACCAGCGAGAGAAACACCAACCAGCGAGAGAAACACCAACCAGCGAGAGAAACACCAACCAGCGAGAGAAACACCAACCAGCGAGAGAAACACCAACCAGCGAGAGAAACACCACCAGCGAGAGAAACACCAACCACTAAGAGAAACACCAACAACTGAGAGAAACACCAACCAGCGAGAGAAACACCAACCAGCGAGAGAAACACCAACCAGCGAGAGAAACACCAACCAGCGAGCGAAACACCAACCAGCGAGATAAACACCAAATAGCGAGAGAAACACCAACCACTAAGAGAAACACCAACCACTAAGAGAAACACCAACCAGCGAGAGAAACACCAACCAGCGAGAGAAACACCAACCAGCGAGAGAAACACCAACCAGCGAGAGAAACACCAACCAGCGAGAGAAACACCAACCAGCGCGAGAAACACCAACCAGCGAGAGAAACACCAACCAGCGAGAGAAACACCAACCAGCGAGAGAAACACCAACCAGCGAGAGAAACACCAACCACTGAGAGAAACATCAACCAGCGAGAGAAACACCAACCAGCGAGAGAAACACCAACCAGCGAGAGAAACACCAACCAGCGAGAGAAACACCAACCACTGAGAGAAACACCAACCACTAAGAGAAACACCAACCAGCGAGAGAAACACCAACCAGCGAGAGAAACACCAACCAGCGAGAGAAACACCAACCAGCGAGAGAAACACCAACCAGCGAGAGAAACACCAACCAGCGAGAGAAACACCAACCAGCGAGAGAAACACCAACCAGCGAGAGAAACACCAACCAGCGAGAGAAACACCAACCACTGAGAGAAACACCAACCAGCGAGAGAAACACCAACCTGCGAGAGAAACAACAACCTGCGAGAGAAACACCAACCTGCGAGAGAAACAACAACCAGCGAGAGAAACAACAACCAGCGAGAGAAACACCAACCAGCGAGAGAAACACCAACCAGCGAGAGAAACACCAACCAGCGAGAGAAACACCAACCAGCGAGAGAAACACCAACCAGCGAGAGAAACACCAACCAGCGAGAGAAACACCAACCAGCGAGAGAAACACCAACCACTAAGAGAAACACCAACCACTAAGAGAAACACCAACCACTACGAGAAACACCAACCACTAAGAGAAATACCAACCACTAAGAGAAACACCAACCACTAAGAGAAACACCAACCACTAAAAGAAACACCAACCAGCGAGAGAAACACCAACCAGCGAGAGAAACACCAACCAGCGAGAGAAACACCAACCAGCGAGAGAAACACCAACCACTAAGAGAAACACCAACCACTAAGAGAAACACCAACCACTAAGAGAAACACCAACCACTAAGAGAAATACCAACCACTAAGAGAAACACCAACCACTAAAAGAAACACCAACCAGCGAGAGAAACACCAACCAGCGAGAGAAACACCAACCAGCGAGAGAAACACCAACCAGCGAGAGAAACACCAACCAGCGAGAGAAACACCAACCAGCGAGAGAAACACCAACCAGCGAGAGAAACACCAACCAGCGAGAGAAACACCACCAGCGAGAGAAACACCAACCACTAAGAGAAACACCAACCACTAAGAGAAACACCAACCAGCGAGAGAAACACCAACCTGCGAGAGAAACACCAACCAGCGAGAGAAACACAAACCAGCGAGAGAAACACCAACCAGCGAGAGAAACACCAACCAGCGAGAGAAACACCAACCAGCGAGAGAAACATCAACCAGCGAGAGAAACACCAACCAGCGAGAGAAACACCAACCAGCGAGAGAAACACCAACCAGCGAGAGAAACACCAACCAGCGAGAGAAACACCAACCACTAAGAGAAACACCAACCACTAAGAGAAACACCAACCAGCGAGAGAAACACCAACCTGCGAGAGAAACACCAACCAGCGAGAGAAACACCAACCAGCGAGAGAAACACCAACCAGCGAGAGAAACACCAACCAGCGAGAGAAACACCAACCACTGAGAGAAACATCAACCAGCGAGAGAAACATCAACCAGCGAGAGAAACACCAACCAGCGAGAGAAACACCAACCAGCGAGAGAAACACCAACCAGTGAGAGAAACACCAACCAGCGAGAGAAACACCAACCAGCGAGAGAAACACCAACCAGCGAGAGAAACACCAACCAGCGAGAGAAACACCAACCAGCGAGAGAAACACCAACCAGCGAGAGAAACACCAACCAGCGAGAGAAACACCAACCAGCGAGAGAAACACCAACCACTGAGAGAAACACCAACCACTGAGAGAAACACCAACCAGCGAGAGAAACACCAACCAGCGAGAGAAACACCAACCAGCGAGAGAAACACCAACCAGTGAGAGAAACACCAACCAGTGAGAGAAACACCAACCAGCGAGAGAAACATACTTCCTAGAGTCACTGACAATAGTTGTCCAATTAAATAGTGTTATGGGACAGGGGCTGTAGGTTGTTTAGGAACCGGCCTCTCACTTTTTCCTCGTCCCAGTAGCTGAGTGGGCCGGGCAGCATTGAGGTCCAACCCCAAGACATCTGGTGGGTCCATGGGGTTTCCTAAGTACAGACTAGAGAGACAGAGAGACAGAGAGAGACAGAGAGAGAGACAGAGAGACAGAGAGAGAGAGACAGAGAGAGAGAGACAGACAGACACAGAGAGAGAGAGAGACAGAGACACAGAGAGAGAGAGAGAGAGAGACAGAGACACAGAGAGAGAGACAGAGAGAGAGAGACAGACACAGAGAGAGGGAGACAGAGAGAGAGAGAGACAGAGACACAGAGAGAGAGACAGAGAGACAGAGACACAGAGAGACAGAGACACAGAGAGAGAGAGACAGAGACACAGAGAGAGAGAGACAGAGACACAGAGAGAGAGAGACAGAGATAGAGGGGGAATTTATTGAATTTCCATACCAAGACGTTCTTTACTCTGGGCTAGCCATAAATCAGGTGTACAGTGGCTCGCCCCAGGTTTCACATCTGCTTAACCAACCCTGGGCCACGTTCAGCTAGTTGCTAAACGTTGTCAGACTGCAATGCGTGTTCTACAGAGTAGAATATTTCTATTTGATTGTCCCAAAACCTTGCGTCCTGCTGAAGGTGCCCCTGGCCTGCCTGATGCTGTCATTTCTACTGCGCTTCACCTGACTAAAGTCAAATTAACTACACTCTACTGCGCTCTAGTGGTCAGAAAAACAATTGACTTTTTTTGGCAACAGACTCAAGTGAAGATACTGTTAGATTCTCTAACAATTTGTTGTTCCTGTATGACTCAGTTATTAAGACGATAGAACTGGCAAAGCCAAGGTTGAGGGTTCGATTCCATTTACTATAAAATGTATACACTCGCTGAACTGTCAGAATGTTATAGATTTGATCAAATTTGATTAGATTTTACAAGGATGGGACAGTTAGATGGAGGAAGTTATGAGGACATGTCTTTACTCATTAATACAGTCCAGGTTAGTTATGAGGACATGTCTAATCGTTAATACGGTCAAGGTTAGTTATAAGGACATGTCTTACTCATTAATACAGTCCAGGTTAGTTATGAGGACGTCTTTAATCATTAATACGGTCCAGGTTAGTTATGAGGACATGTCTTTACTCATTAATACAGTCCAGGTTAGTTATGAGGACATGTCTTTAATCATTAATACGGTCCAGGTTAGTTATGAGGACATGTCTTTACTCATTAATACGGTCCAGGTTAGTTATGAGGACATGTCTTTACTCATTAATACGGTCCAGGTTAGTTATGAGGACATGTCTTACTCATTAATACGGTCCTGGTTAGTTATGAGGACATGTCTTTACTCATTAATACGGTCCAGGTTAGTTATGAGGACATGTCTTACTCATTAATACTGTCCAGGTTAGTTATGAGGACATGTCTTTACTCATTAATACGGTCCAGGTTAGTTATGAGGACATATCTTTACTCATTAATACTGTCCAGGTTAGTTATGAGGACATGTCTTACTCATTAATACGATCCAGGTTAGTTATGAGGACATGTCTTTACTCATTAATACGGTCCAGGTTAGTTATGAGGACATGTCTTTACTCATTAATACAGTCCAGGTTAGTTATGAGGACATGTCTTTACTCATTAATACGGTCCAGGCTAGTTATGAGGACATGTCTTTACTCATTAATACGGTCCAGGTTAGTTATGAGGACATGTCTTTACTCATTAATACTGTCCAGGTTAGTTATGAGGACATGTCTTTACTCATTAATACGATCCAGGTTAGTTATGAGGACATGTCTTTACTCATTAATACTGTCCAGGTTAGTTATGAGGACATGTCTTTACTCATTAATACAGTCCAGGTTAGTTATGAGGACATGTCTTTACTCATTAATACGGTCCAGGCTAGTTATGAGGACATGTCTTTACTCATTAATACGGTCCAGGTTAGTTATGAGGACATGTCTTTACTCATTAATACGGTCCAGGTTAGTTATGAGGACATGTCTTTACTCATTAATACTGTCCAGGTTAGTTATGAGGACATGTCTTTACTCATTAATACGGTCCAGGTTAGTTATGAGGACATATCTTTACTCATTAATACTGTCCAGGTTAGTTATGAGGACATGTCTTACTCATTAATACGATCCAGGTTAGTTATGAGGACATATCTTTACTCATTAATACTGTCCAGGTTAGTTATGAGGACATGTCTTTACTCATTAATACTGTCCAGGTTAGTTATGAGGACATGTCTTTACTCATTAATACAGTCCAGGTTAGTTATGAGGACATGTCTTTACTCATTAATACGGTCCAGGCTAGTTATGAGGACATGTCTTTACTCATTAATACGGTCCAGGTTAGTTATGAGGACATGTCTTTACTCATTAATACGGTCCAGGTTAGTTATGAGGACATGTCTTTACTCATTAATACTGTCCAGGTTAGTTATGAGGACATGTCTTTACTCATTAATACGGTCCAGGCTAGTTATGAGGACATGTCTTTACTCATTAATACAGTCCAGGTTAGTTATGAGGACATGTCTTTACTCATTAATACGGTCCAGGTTAGTTATGAGGACATGTCTTTACTCATTAATACTGTCCAGGTTAGTTATGAGGACATGTCTTACTCATTAATACGGTCCAGGTTAGTTATGAGGACATGTCTTACTCATTAATACGGTCCAGGTTAGTTATGAGGACATGTCTTTACTCATTAATACGGTCCAGGTTAGTTATGAGGACGTCTTACTCATTAATACGGTCCAGGTTAGTTATGAAGACATATCTTTACTCATTAATACAGTCCAGGTTAGTTATGAGGACATGTCTTTACTCATTAATACGGTCCAGGCTAGTTATGAGGACATGTCTTTACTCATTAATACGGTACAGGTTAGTTATGAGGACATGTCTTTACTCATTAATACTGTCCAGGTTAGTTATGAGGACATGTCTTTACTCATTAATACGGTCCAGGCTAGTTATGAGGACATGTCTTTACTCATTAATACAGTCCAGGTTAGTTATGAGGACATGTCTTACTCATTAATACGGTCCAGGTTAGTTATGAGGACATGTCTTTACTCATTAATACTGTCCAGGTTAGTTATGAGGACATGTCTTACTCATTAATACGGTCCAGGTTAGTTATGAGGACATCTCTTTACTCATTAATACGGTCCAGGTTAGTTATGAGGACATGTCTTTACTCATTAATACAGTCCAGGTTAGTTATGAGGACATATCTTTACTCATTAATACGGTCCAGGTTAGTTATGAGGACATGTCTTTACTCATTAATACGGTCCAGGTTAGTTATGAGGACATATCTTTACTCATTAATACTGTCCAGGTTAGTTATGAGGACATGTCTTACTCATTAATACGATCCAGGTTAGTTATGAGGACATGTCTTTACTCATTAATACGGTCCAGGCTAGTTATGAGGACATGTCTTTACTCATTAATACAGTCCAGGTTAGTTATGAGGACATGTCTTACTCATTAATACGGTCCAGGTTAGTTATGAGGACATGTCTTTACTCATTAATACAGTCCAGGTTAGTTATGAGGACATGTCTTACTCATTAATACGGTCCAGGTTAGTTATGAGGACATGTCTTTACTCATTAATACTGTCCAGGTTAGTTATGAGGACATGTCTTACTCATTAATACGGTCCAGGTTAGTTATGAGGACATCTCTTTACTCATTAATACGGTCCAGGTTAGTTATGAGGACATGTCTTTACTCATTAATACAGTCCAGGTTAGTTATGAGGACATATCTTTACTCATTAATACGGTCCAGGTTAGTTATGAGGACATGTCTTTACTCATTAATACGGTCCAGGTTAGTTATGAGGACATATCTTTACTCATTAATACTGTCCAGGTTAGTTATGAGGACATGTCTTACTCATTAATACGATCCAGGTTAGTTATGAGGACATGTCTTTACTCATTAATACGGTCCAGGTTAGTTATGAGGACATATCTTTACTCATTAATACTGTCCAGGTTAGTTATGAGGACATGTCTTTACTCATTAATACTGTCCAGGTTAGTTATGAGGACATGTCTTTACTCATTAATACAGTCCAGGTTAGTTATGAGGACATGTCTTTACTCATTAATACGGTCCAGGCTAGTTATGAGGACATGTCTTTACTCATTAATACGGTCCAGGTTAGTTATGAGGACATGTCTTTACTCATTAATACGGTCCAGGTTAGTTATGAGGACATGTCTTACTCATTAATACGGTCCAGGTTAGTTATGAGGACATGTCTTTACTCATTAATACGGTCCAGGTTAGTTATGAGGACATGTCTAATCGTTAATACAGTCCAGGTTAGTTATGAGGGCGTCTTACTCATTAATACAGTCCAGGTTAGTTATGAGGACATGTCTTTACTCATTAATACAGTCCAGGTTAGTTATGAGGACATGTCTTACTCATTAATACGGTCCAGGTTAGTTATGAGGACATGTCTTTACTCATTAATACTGTCCAGGTTAGTTATGAGGACATGTCTTTACTCATTAATACGGTCCAGGCTAGTTATGAGGACATGTCTTTACTCATTAATACAGTCCAGGTTAGTTATGAGGACATGTCTTACTCATTAATACGGTCCAGGTTAGTTATGAGGACATGTCTTACTCATTGATACGGTCCAGGTTAGTTATGAGGACATGTCTTTACTCATTAATACGGTCCAGGTTAGTTATGAGGACGTCTTACTCATTAATACGGTCCAGGTTAGTTATGAAGACATATCTTTACTCATTAATACAGTCCAGGTTAGTTATGAGGACATGTCTTTACTCATTAATACGGTCCAGGCTAGTTATGAGGACATGTCTTTACTCATTAATACGGTACAGGTTAGTTATGAGGACATGTCTTTACTCATTAATACTGTCCAGGTTAGTTATGAGGACATGTCTTTACTCATTAATACGGTCCAGGCTACTTATGAGGACATGTCTTTACTCATTAATACAGTCCAGGTTAGTTATGAGGACATGTCTTACTCATTAATACGGTCCAGGTTAGTTATGAGGACATGTCTTACTCATTAATACGGTCCAGGTTAGTTATGAGGACATGTCTTTACTCATTAATACTGTCCAGGTTAGTTATGAGGACATGTCTTACTCATTAATACGGTCCAGGTTAGTTATGAGGACATCTCTTTACTCATTAATACGGTCCAGGTTAGTTATGAGGACATGTCTTTACTCATTAATACAGTCCAGGTTAGTTATGAGGACATATCTTTACTCATTAATACGGTCCAGGTTAGTTATGAGGACATGTCTTTACTCATTAATACTGTCCAGGTTAGTTATGAGGACATGTCTTTACTCATTAATACGGTCCAGGCTAGTTATGAGGACATGTCTTTACTCATTAATACAGTCCAGGTTAGTTATGAGGACATGTCTTACTCATTAATACGGTCCAGGTTAGTTATGAGGACATGTCTTTACTCATTAATACTGTCCAGGTTAGTTATGAGGACATGTCTTACTCATTAATACGGTCCAGGTTAGTTATGAGGACATGTCTTACTCATTAATACGGTCCAGGTTAGTTATGAGGACATGTCTTTACTCATTAATACGGTCCAGGTTAGTTATGAGGACGTCTTACTCATTAATACGGTCCAGGTTAGTTATGAAGACATATCTTTACTCATTAATACAGTCCAGGTTAGTTATGAGGACATGTCTTTACTTATTAATACGGTCCAGGCTAGTTATGAGGACATGTCTTTACTCATTAATACGGTACAGGTTAGTTATGAGGACATGTCTTTACTCATTAATACTGTCCAGGTTAGTTATGAGGACATGTCTTTACTCATTAATACGGTCCAGGCTAGTTATGAGGACATGTCTTTACTCATTAATACAGTCCAGGTTAGTTATGAGGACATGTCTTACTCATTAATAGGGTCCAGGTTAGTTATGAGGACATGTCTTTACTCATTAATACTGTCCAGGTTAGTTATGAGGACATGTCTTACTCATTAATACGGTCCAGGTTAGTTATGAGGACATGTCTTTACTCATTAATACTGTCCAGGTTAGTTATGAGGACATGTCTTAATCATTAATACGGTTCAGGTTAGTTATGAGGACATATCTTTACTCATTAATACTGTCCAGGTTAGTTATGAGGACATGTCTTACTCATTAATACGATCCAGGTTAGTTATGAGGACATGTCTTTACTCATTAATACGGTCCAGGCTAGTTATGAGGACATGTCTTTACTCATTAATACAGTCCAGGTTAGTTATGAGGACATGTCTTACTCATTAATACGGTCCAGGTTAGTTATGAGGACATGTCTTTACTCATTAATACTGTCCAGGTTAGTTATGAGGACATGTCTTACTCATTAATACGGTCCAGGTTAGTTATGAGGACATGTCTTTACTCATTAATACTGTCCAGGTTAGTTATGAGGACATGTCTTAATCATTAATACGGTCCAGGTTAGTTATGAGGACATCTCTTTACTCATTAATACGGTCCAGGTTAGTTATGAGGACATGTCTTTACTCATTAATACAGTCCAGGTTAGTTATGAGGACATATCTTTACTCATTAATACGGTCCAGGTTAGTTATGAGGACATGTCTTTACTCATTAATACGGTCCAGGTTAGTTATGAGGACATATCTTTACTCATTAAAACTGTCCAGGTTAGTTATGAGGACATGTCTTACTCATTAATACGATCCAGGTTAGTTATGAGGACATGTCTTTACTCATTAATACGGTCCAGGTTAGTTATGAGGACATATCTTTACTCATTAATACTGTCCAGGTTAGTTATGAGGACATGTCTTTACTCATTAATACTGTCCAGGTTAGTTATGAGGACATGTCTAATCGTTAATACAGTCCAGGTTAGTTATGAGGGCGTCTTACTCATTAATACAGTCCAGGTTAGTTATGAGGACATGTCTTTACTCATTAATACAGTCCAGGTTAGTTATGAGGACATGTCTTACTCATTAATACGGTCCAGGTTAGTTATGAGGACATGTCTTTACTCATTAATACTGTCCAGGTTAGTTATGAGGACATGTCTTACTCATTAATACGGTCCAGGTTAGTTATGAGGACATGTCTTACTCATTGATACGGTCCAGGTTAGTTATGAGGACATGTCTTTACTCATTAATACGGTCCAGGTTAGTTATGAGGACGTCTTACTCATTAATACGGTCCAGGTTAGTTATGAAGACATATCTTTACTCATTAATACAGTCCAGGTTAGTTATGAGGACATGTCTTTACTCATTAATACGGTCCAGGCTAGTTATGAGGACATGTCTTTACTCATTAATACGGTACAGGTTAGTTATGAGGACATGTCTTTACTCATTAATACGGTCCAGGTTAGTTATGAGGACATGTCTTTACTCATTAATACTGTCCAGGTTAGTTATGAGGACATGTCTTACTCATTAATACGGTCCAGGTTAGTTATGAGGACATGTCTTACTCATTGATACGGTCCAGGTTAGTTATGAGGACATGTCTTTACTCATTAATACGGTCCAGGTTAGTTATGAGGACGTCTTACTCATTAATACGGTCCAGGTTAGTTATGAAGACATATCTTTACTCATTAATACAGTCCAGGTTAGTTATGAGGACATGTCTTTACTCATTAATACGGTCCAGGCTAGTTATGAGGACATGTCTTTACTCATTAATACGGTACAGGTTAGTTATGAGGACATGTCTTTACTCATGAATACTGTCCAGGTTAGTTATGAGGACATGTCTTTACTCATTAATACGGTCCAGGCTAGTTATGAGGACATGTCTTTACTCATTAATACAGTCCAGGTTAGTTATGAGGACATGTCTTACTCATTAATACGGTCCAGGTTAGTTATGAGGACATGTCTTACTCATTAATACGGTCCAGGTTAGTTATGAGGACATGTCTTTACTCATTAATACTGTCCAGGTTAGTTATGAGGACATGTCTTACTCATTAATACGGTCCAGGTTAGTTATGAGGACATCTCTTTACTCATTAATACGGTCCAGGTTAGTTATGAGGACATGTCTTTACTCATTAATACAGTCCAGGTTAGTTATGAGGACATATCTTTACTCATTAATACGGTCCAGGTTAGTTATGAGGACATGTCTTTACTCATTAATACTGTCCAGGTTAGTTATGAGGACATGTCTTTACTCATTAATACGGTCCAGGCTAGTTATGAGGACATGTCTTTACTCATTAATACAGTCCAGGTTAGTTATGAGGACATGTCTTACTCATTAATACGGTCCAGGATAGTTATGAGGACATGTCTTACTCATTAATACGGTCCAGGTTAGTTATGAGGACATGTCTTTACTCATTAATACTGTCCAGGTTAGTTATGAGGACATGTCTTACTCATTAATACGGTCCAGGTTAGTTATGAGGACATCTCTTTACTCATTAATACGGTCCAGGTTAGTTATGAGGACATGTCTTTACTCATTAATACAGTCCAGGTTAGTTATGAGGACATATCTTTACTCATTAATACGGTCCAGGTTAGTTATGAGGACATGTCTTTACTCATTAATACTGTCCAGGTTAGTTATGAGGACATGTCTTTACTCATTAATACGGTCCAGGCTAGTTATGAGGACATGTCTTTACTCATTAATACAGTCCAGGTTAGTTATGAGGACATGTCTTACTCATTAATACGGTCCAGGTTAGTTATGAGGACATGTCTTTACTCATTAATACTGTCCAGGTTAGTTATGAGGACATGTCTTACTCATTAATACGGTCCAGGTTAGTTATGAGGACATGTCTTACTCATTAATACGGTCCAGGTTAGTTATGAGGACATGTCTTTACTCATTAATACGGTCCAGGTTAGTTATGAGGACGTCTTACTCATTAATACGGTCCAGGTTAGTTATGAAGACATATCTTTACTCATTAATACAGTCCAGGTTAGTTATGAGGACATGTCTTTACTCATTAATACGGTCCAGGCTAGTTATGAGGACATGTCTTTACTCATTAATACGGTACAGGTTAGTTATGAGGACATGTCTTTACTCATTAATACTGTCCAGGTTAGTTATGAGGACATGTCTTTACTCATTAATACGGTCCAGGCTAGTTATGAGGACATGTCTTTACTCATTAATACAGTCCAGGTTAGTTATGAGGACATGTCTTACTCATTAATACGGTCCAGGTTAGTTATGAGGACATGTCTTTACTCATTAATACTGTCCAGGTTAGTTATGAGGACATGTCTTACTCATTAATACGGTCCAGGTTAGTTATGAGGACATGTCTTTACTCATTAATACTGTCCAGGTTAGTTATGAGGACATGTCTTAATCATTAATACGGTCCAGGTTAGTTATGAGGACATATCTTTACTCATTAATACTGTCCAGGTTAGTTATGAGGACATGTCTTACTCATTAATACGATCCAGGTTAGTTATGAGGACATGTCTTTACTCATTAATACGGTCCAGGCTAGTTATGAGGACATGTCTTTACTCATTAATACAGTCCAGGTTAGTTATGAGGACATGTCTTACTCATTAATACGGTCCAGGTTAGTTATGAGGACATGTCTTTACTCATTAATACTGTCCAGGTTAGTTATGAGGACATGTCTTACTCATTAATACGGTCCAGGTTAGTTATGAGGACATGTCTTTACTCATTAATACTGTCCAGGTTAGTTATGAGGACATGTCTTAATCATTAATACGGTCCAGGTTAGTTATGAGGACATCTCTTTACTCATTAATACGGTCCAGGTTAGTTATGAGGACATGTCTTTACTCATTAATACAGTCCAGGTTAGTTATGAGGACATATCTTTACTCATTAATACGGTCCAGGTTAGTTATGAGGACATGTCTTTACTCATTAATACGGTCCAGGTTAGTTATGAGGACATATCTTTACTCATTAAAACTGTCCAGGTTAGTTATGAGGACATGTCTTACTCATTAATACGATCCAGGTTAGTTATGAGGACATGTCTTTACTCATTAATACGGTCCAGGTTAGTTATGAGGACATATCTTTACTCATTAATACTGTCCAGGTTAGTTATGAGGACATGTCTTTACTCATTAATACTGTCCAGGTTAGTTATGAGGACATGTCTTTACTCATTAATACAGTCCAGGTTAGTTATGAGGACATGTCTTACTCATTAATACGGTCCAGGTTAGTTATGAGGACATGTCTTTACTCATTAATACGGTCCAGGTTAGTTATGAGGACATGTCTTAATCATTAATACAGTCCAGGTTAGTTATGAGGACATGTCTTACTCATTAATACGGTCCAGGTTAGTTATGAGGACATGTCTTTAATCATTAATACGGTCCAGGTTAGTTATGAGGACGTCTTACTCATTAATACGGTCCAGGTTAGTTATGAAGACATATCTTTACTCATTAATACTGTCCAGGTTAGTTATGAGGACATGTCTTACTCATTAATACGGTCCAGGTTAGTTATGAGGACATGTCTTTACTCATTAATACTGTCCAGGTTAGTTATGAGGACATGTCTTACTCATTAATACGGTCCAGGTTAGTTATGAGGACATCTCTTTACTCATTAATACGGTCCAGGTTAGTTATGAGGACATGTCTTTACTCATTAATACAGTCCAGGTTAGTTATGAGGACATGTCTTACTCATTAATACGATCCAGGTTAGTTATGAGGACATGTCTTTACTCATTAATACGTTCCAGGTTAGTTATGAGGACATATCTTTACTCATTAATACTGTCCAGGTTAGTTATGAGGACATGTCTTTACTCATTAATACTGTCCAGGTTAGTTATGAGGACATGTCTTTACTCATTAATACAGTCCAGGTTAGTTATGAGGACATGTCTTTACTCATTAATACGGTCCAGGCTAGTTATGAGGACATGTCTTTACTCATTAATACGGTCCAGGTTAGTTATGAGGACATGTCTTTACTCATTAATACGGTCCAGGTTAGTTATGAGGACATGTCTTTACTCATTAATACGGTCCAGGTTAGTTATGAGGACATGTCTTACTCATTAATACGGTCCAGGTTAGTTATGAGGACATGTCTTTACTCATTAATACGGTCCAGGTTAGTTATGAGGACATGTCTAATCGTTAATACAGTCCAGGTTAGTTATGAGGGCGTCTTACTCATTAATACAGTCCAGGTTAGTTATGAGGACATGTCTTTACTCATTAATACAGTCCAGGTTAGTTATGAGGACATGTCTTACTCATTAATACGGTCCAGGTTAGTTATGAGGACATGTCTTTACTCATTAATACTGTCCAGGTTAGTTATGAGGACATGTCTTTACTCATTAATACGGTCCAGGCTAGTTATGAGGACATGTCTTTACTCATTAATACAGTCCAGGTTAGTTATGAGGACATGTCTTACTCATTAATACGGTCCAGGTTAGTTATGAGGACATGTCTTTACTCATTAATACTGTCCAGGTTAGTTATGAGGACATGTCTTACTCATTAATACGGTCCAGGTTAGTTATGAGGACATGTCTTACTCATTGATACGGTCCAGGTTAGTTATGAGGACATGTCTTTACTCATTAATACGGTCCAGGTTAGTTATGAGGACGTCTTACTCATTAATACGGTCCAGGTTAGTTATGAAGACATATCTTTACTCATTAATACAGTCCAGGTTAGTTATGAGGACATGTCTTTACTCATTAATACGGTCCAGGCTAGTTATGAGGACATGTCTTTACTCATTAATACGGTACAGGTTAGTTATGAGGACATGTCTTTACTCATTAATACTTTCCAGGTTAGTTATGAGGACATGTCTTTACTCATTAATACGGTCCAGGCTAGTTATGAGGACATGTCTTTACTCATTAATACAGTCCAGGTTAGTTATGAGGACATGTCTTACTCATTAATACGGTCCAGGTTAGTTATGAGGACATGTCTTACTCATTAATACGGTCCAGGTTAGTTATGAGGACATGTCTTTACTCATTAATACTGTCCAGGTTAGTTATGAGGACATGTCTTACTCATTAATACGGTCCAGGTTAGTTATGAGGACATCTCTTTACTCATTAATACGGTCCAGGTTAGTTATGAGGACATGTCTTTACTCATTAATACAGTCCAGGTTAGTTATGAGGACATATCTTTACTCATTAATACGGTCCAGGTTAGTTATGAGGACATGTCTTTACTCATTAATACTGTCCAGGTTAGTTATGAGGACATGTCTTTACTCATTAATACGGTCCAGGCTAGTTATGAGGACATGTCTTTACTCATTAATACAGTCCAGGTTAGTTATGAGGACATGTCTTACTCATTAATACGGTCCAGGTTAGTTATGAGGACATGTCTTTACTCATTAATACTGTCCAGGTTAGTTATGAGGACATGTCTTACTCATTAATACGGTCCAGGTTAGTTATGAGGACATGTCTTACTCATTAATACGGTCCAGGTTAGTTATGAGGACATGTCTTTACTCATTAATACGGTCCAGGTTAGTTATGAGGACGTCTTACTCATTAATACGGTCCAGGTTAGTTATGAGGACATATCTTTACTCATTAATACAGTCCAGGTTAGTTATGAGGACATGTCTTTACTCATTAATACGGTCCAGGCTAGTTATGAGGACATGTCTTTACTCATTAATACGGTACAGGTTAGTTATGAGGACATGTCTTTACTCATTAATACTGTCCAGGTTAGTTATGAGGACATGTCTTTACTCATTAATACGGTCCAGGCTAGTTATGAGGACATGTCTTTACTCATTAATACAGTCCAGGTTAGTTATGAGGACATGTCTTACTCATTAATACGGTCCAGGTTAGTTATGAGGACATGTCTTTACTCATTAATACTGTCCAGGTTAGTTATGAGGACATGTCTTACTCATTAATACGGTCCAGGTTAGTTATGAGGACATGTCTTTACTCATTAATACTGTCCAGGTTAGTTATGAGGACATGTCTTAATCATTAATACGGTCCAGGTTAGTTATGAGGACATCTCTTTACTCATTAATACTGTCCAGGTTAGTTATGAGGACATGTCTTACTCATTAATACGGTCCAGGTTAGTTATGAGGACATCTCTTTACTCATTAATACGGTCCAGGTTAGTTATGAGGACATGTCTTTACTCATTAATACGGTCCAGGTTAGTTATGAGGACATATCTTTACTCATTAAAACTGTCCAGGTTAGTTATGAGGACATGTCTTACTCATTAATACGATCCAGGTTAGTTATGAGGACATGTCTTTACTCATTAATACGGTCCAGGTTAGTTATGAGGACATATCTTTACTCATTAATACTGTCCAGGTTAGTTATGAGGACATGTCTTTACTCATTAATACTGTCCAGGTTAGTTATGAGGACATGTCTTTACTCATTAATACAGTCCAGGTTAGTTATGAGGACATGTCTTTACTCATTAATACGGTCCAGGCTAGTTATGAGGACATGTCTTTACTCATTAATACGGTCCAGGTTAGTTATGAGGACATGTCTTTACTCATTAATACGGTCCAGGTTAGTTATGAGGACATGTCTTACTCATTAATACGGTCCAGGTTAGTTATGAGGACATGTCTTTACTCATTAATACGGTCCAGGTTAGTTATGAGGACATGTCTAATCGTTAATACAGTCCAGGTTAGTTATGAGGGCGTCTTACTCATTAATACAGTCCAGGTTAGTTATGAGGACATGTCTTTACTCATTAATACAGTCCAGGTTAGTTATGAGGACATGTCTTACTCATTAATACGGTCCAGGTTAGTTATGAGGACATGTCTTTACTCATTAATACTGTCCAGGTTAGTTATGAGGACATGTCTTTACTCATTAATACGGTCCAGGCTAGTTATGAGGACATGTCTTTACTCATTAATACAGTCCAGGTTAGTTATGAGGACATGTCTTACTCATTAATACGGTCCAGGTTAGTTATGAGGACATGTCTTTACTCATTAATACTGTCCAGGTTAGTTATGAGGACATGTCTTACTCATTAATACGGTCCAGGTTAGTTATGAGGACATGTCTTACTCATTGATACGGTCCAGGTTAGTTATGAGGACATGTCTTTACTCATTAATACGGTCCAGGTTAGTTATGAGGACGTCTTACTCATTAATACGGTCCAGGTTAGTTATGAAGACATATCTTTACTCATTAATACAGTCCAGGTTAGTTATGAGGACATGTCTTTACTCATTAATACGGTCCAGGCTAGTTATGAGGACATGTCTTTACTCATTAATACGGTACAGGTTAGTTATGAGGACATGTCTTTACTCATTAATACTGTCCAGGTTAGTTATGAGGACATGTCTTTACTCATTAATACGGTCCAGTCTAGTTATGAGGACATGTCTTTACTCATTAATACAGTCCAGGTTAGTTATGAGGACATGTCTTACTCATTAATACGGTCCAGGTTAGTTATGAGGACATGTCTTACTCATTAATACGGTCCAGGTTAGTTATGAGGACATGTCTTTACTCATTAATACTGTCCAGGTTAGTTATGAGGACATGTCTTACTCATTAATACGGTCCAGGTTAGTTATGAGGACATCTCTTTACTCATTAATACGGTCCAGGTTAGTTATGAGGACATGTCTTTACTCATTAATACAGTCCAGGTTAGTTATGAGGACATATCTTTACTCATTAATACGGTCCAGGTTAGTTATCAGGACATGTCTTTACTCATTAATACGGTCCAGGTTAGTTATCAGGACATGTCTTTACTCATTAATACGGTCCAGGTTAGTTATGAGGACATGTCTTTACTCATTAATACGGTCCAGGCTAGTTATGAGGACATGTCTTTACTCATTAATACGGTCCAGGTTAGTTATGAGGACATGTCTTTACTCATTAATACAGTCCAGGTTAGTTATGAGGACATGTCTTTACTCATTAATACGGTCCAGATTAGTTATGAGGACATGTCTTTACTCATTAATACAGTCCAGGTTAGTTATGAGGACATGTCTTTACTCATTAATACGGTCCAGGTTAGTTATGAGGACATGTCTTTACTCATTAATACAGTCCAGGTTAGTTATGAGGACATGTCTTTACTCATTAATACATTCCAGGTTAGTTATGAGGACATGTCTTACTCATTAATACGGTCCAGGTTAGTTATGAGGACATGTCTTTACTCATTAATACAGTCCAGGTTAGTTATGAGGACATGTCTTTACTCATTAATACAGTCCAGGTTAGTTATGAGGACATGTCTTTACTCATTAATACGGTCCAGGTTAGTTATGAGGACATGTCTTTACTCATTAATACAGTCCAGGTTAGTTATGAGGACATGTCTTTACTCATTAATACGGTCCAGGTTAGTTATGAGGACATGTCTTTACTCATTAATACTGTCCAGGTTAGTTATGAGGACATATCTTTACTCATTAATACGGTCCAGGTTAGTTATGAGGACATGTCTTACTCATTAATACGGTCCAGGTTTGTTATGAGGACATGTCTTTACTCATTAATACGGTCCAGGTTAGTTATGAGGACATGTCTTTACTCATTAATACGGTCCAGGTTAGTTATGAGGACATGTCTTACTCATTAATACGGTCCAGGTTAGTTATGAGGACATGTCTTTACTCATTAATACGGTCCAGGTTAGTTATGAGGACATGTCTTTACTCATTAATACGGTCCAGGTTAGTTATGAGGACATGTCTTTACTCATTAATACGATCCAGGTTAGTTATGAGGACATGTCTTTACTCATTAATACGGTCCAGGTTAGTTATGAGGACATGTCTTTACTCATTAATACGGTCCAGGTTAGTTATGAGGACATGTCTTACTCATTAATATGGTCCAGGTTTGTTATGAGGACATGTCTTTACTCATTAATACGGTCCAGGTTAGTTATGAGGACATGTCTTACTCATTAATACGGTCCAGGTTAGTTATGAGGACATGTCTTTACTCATTAATACGGTCCAGGTTAGTTATGAGGACATGTCTTACTCATTAATACGGTCCAGGTTAGTTATGAGGACATGTCTTTACTCATTAATACGGTCCAGGCTAGTTATGAGGACATGTCTTTACTCATTAATACGGTACAGGTTAGTTATGAGGACATGTCTTTACTCATTAATACTGTCCAGGTTAGTTATGAGGACATGTCTTTACTCATTAATACGGTCCAGGCTAGTTATGAGGACATGTCTTTACTCATTAATACAGTCCAGGTTAGTTATGAGGACATGTCTTACTCATTAATACGGTCCAGGTTAGTTATGAGGACATGTCTTTACTCATTAATACTGTCCAGGTTAGTTATGAGGACATGTCTTACTCATTAATACGGTCCAGGTTAGTTATGAGGACATGTCTTTACTCATTAATACTGTCCAGGTTAGTTATGAGGACATGTCTTAATCATTAATACGGTCCAGGTTAGTTATGAGGACATCTCTTTACTCATTAATACTGTCCAGGTTAGTTATGAGGACATGTCTTACTCATTAATACGGTCCAGGTTAGTTATGAGGACATCTCTTTACTCATTAATACGGTCCAGGTTAGTTATGAGGACATGTCTTTACTCATTAATACAGTCCAGGTTAGTTATGAGGACATGTCTTTACTCATTAATACTGTCCAGGTTAGTTATGAGGACATGTCTTTACTCATTAATACGGTCCAGGCTAGTTATGAGGACATGTCTTTACTCATTAATACAGTCCAGGTTAGTTATGAGGACATGTCTTACTCATTAATACGGTCCAGGTTAGTTATGAGGACATGTCTTTACTCATTAATACTGTCCAGGTTAGTTATGAGGACATGTCTTACTCATTAATACGGTCCAGGTTAGTTATGAGGACATGTCTTACTCATTAATACGGTCCAGGTTAGTTATGAGGACATGTCTTTACTCATTAATACGGTCCAGGTTAGTTATGAGGACGTCTTACTCATTAATACGGTCCAGGTTAGTTATGAGGACATATCTTTACTCATTAATACAGTCCAGGTTAGTTATGAGGACATGTCTTTACTCATTAATACGGTCCAGGCTAGTTATGAGGACATGTCTTTACTCATTAATACGGTACAGGTTAGTTATGAGGACATGTCTTTACTCATTAATACTGTCCAGGTTAGTTATGAGGACATGTCTTTACTCATTAATACGGTCCAGGCTAGTTATGAGGACATGTCTTTACTCATTAATACAGTCCAGGTTAGTTATGAGGACATGTCTTACTCATTAATACGGTCCAGGTTAGTTATGAGGACATGTCTTTACTCATTAATACTGTCCAGGTTAGTTATGAGGACATGTCTTACTCATTAATACGGTCCAGGTTAGTTATGAGGACATGTCTTTACTCATTAATACTGTCCAGGTTAGTTATGAGGACATGTCTTAATCATTAATACGGTCCAGGTTAGTTATGAGGACATCTCTTTACTCATTAATACTGTCCAGGTTAGTTATGAGGACATGTCTTACTCATTAATACGGTCCAGGTTAGTTATGAGGACATCTCTTTACTCATTAATACGGTCCAGGTTAGTTATGAGGACATGTCTTTACTCATTAATACAGTCCAGGTTAGTTATGAGGACATATCTTTACTCATTAATACGGTCCAGGTTAGTTATGAGGACATGTCTTTACTCATTAATACGGTCCAGGTTAGTTATGAGGACATATCTTTACTCATTAAAACTGTCCAGGTTAGTTATGAGGACATGTCTTACTCATTAATACGATCCAGGTTAGTTATGAGGACATGTCTTTACTCATTAATACGGTCCAGGTTAGTTATGAGGACATATCTTTACTCATTAATACTGTCCAGGTTAGTTATGAGGACATGTCTTTACTCATTAATACTGTCCAGGTTAGTTATGAGGACATGTCTTTACTCATTAATACAGTCCAGGTTAGTTATGAGGACATGTCTTTACTCATTAATACGGTCCAGGCTAGTTATGAGGACATGTCTTTACTCATTAATACGGTCCAGGTTAGTTATGAGGACATGTCTTTACTCATTAATACGGTCCAGGTTAGTTATGAGGACATGTCTTACTCATTAATACGGTCCAGGTTAGTTATGAGGACATGTCTTTACTCATTAATACGGTCCAGGTTAGTTATGAGGACATGTCTAATCGTTAATACAGTCCAGGTTAGTTATGAGGGCGTCTTACTCATTAATACAGTCCAGGTTAGTTATGAGGACATGTCTTTACTCATTAATACAGTCCAGGTTAGTTATGAGGACATGTCTTACTCATTAATACGGTCCAGGTTAGTTATGAGGACATGTCTTTACTCATTAATACTGTCCAGGTTAGTTATGAGGACATGTCTTTACTCATTAATACGGTCCAGGCTAGTTATGAGGACATGTCTTTACTCATTAATACAGTCCAGGTTAGTTATGAGGACATGTCTTACTCATTAATACGGTCCAGGTTAGTTATGAGGACATGTCTTTACTCATTAATACTGTCCAGGTTAGTTATGAGGACATGTCTTACTCATTAATACGGTCCAGGTTAGTTATGAGGACATGTCTTACTCATTGATACGGTCCAGGTTAGTTATGAGGACATGTCTTTACTCATTAATACGGTCCAGGTTAGTTATGAGGACGTCTTACTCATTAATACGGTCCAGGTTAGTTATGAAGACATATCTTTACTCATTAATACAGTCCAGGTTAGTTATGAGGACATGTCTTTACTCATTAATACGGTCCAGGCTAGTTATGAGGACATGTCTTTACTCATTAATACGGTACAGGTTAGTTATGAGGACATGTCTTTACTCATTAATACTGTCCAGGTTAGTTATGAGGACATGTCTTTACTCATTAATACGGTCCAGTCTAGTTATGAGGACATGTCTTTACTCATTAATACAGTCCAGGTTAGTTATGAGGACATGTCTTTACTCATTAATACATTCCAGGTTAGTTATGAGGACATGTCTTACTCATTAATACGGTCCAGGTTAGTTATGAGGACATGTCTTTACTCATTAATACAGTCCAGGTTAGTTATGAGGACATGTCTTTACTCATTAATACAGTCCAGGTTAGTTATGAGGACATGTCTTTACTCATTAATACGGTCCAGGTTAGTTATGAGGACATGTCTTTACTCATTAATACAGTCCAGGTTAGTTATGAGGACATGTCTTTACTCATTAATACGGTCCAGGTTAGTTATGAGGACATGTCTTTACTCATTAATACTGTCCAGGTTAGTTATGAGGACATATCTTTACTCATTAATACGGTCCAGGTTAGTTATGAGGACATGTCTTACTCATTAATACGGTCCAGGTTTGTTATGAGGACATGTCTTTACTCATTAATACGGTCCAGGTTAGTTATGAGGACATGTCTTTACTCATTAATACGGTCCAGGTTAGTTATGAGGACATGTCTTACTCATTAATACGGTCCAGGTTAGTTATGAGGACATGTCTTTACTCATTAATACGGTCCAGGTTAGTTATGAGGACATGTCTTTACTCATTAATACGGTCCAGGTTAGTTATGAGGACATGTCTTTACTCATTAATACGATCCAGGTTAGTTATGAGGACATGTCTTTACTCATTAATACGGTCCAGGTTAGTTATGAGGACATGTCTTTACTCATTAATACGGTCCAGGTTAGTTATGAGGACATGTCTTACTCATTAATATGGTCCAGGTTTGTTATGAGGACATGTCTTTACTCATTAATACGGTCCAGGTTAGTTATGAGGACATGTCTTACTCATTAATACGGTCCAGGTTAGTTATGAGGACATGTCTTTACTCATTAATACGGTCCAGGTTAGTTATGAGGACATGTCTTACTCATTAATACGGTCCAGGTTAGTTATGAGGACATGTCTTTACTCATTAATACGGTCCAGGCTAGTTATGAGGACATGTCTTTACTCATTAATACGGTACAGGTTAGTTATGAGGACATGTCTTTACTCATTAATACTGTCCAGGTTAGTTATGAGGACATGTCTTTACTCATTAATACGGTCCAGGCTAGTTATGAGGACATGTCTTTACTCATTAATACAGTCCAGGTTAGTTATGAGGACATGTCTTACTCATTAATACGGTCCAGGTTAGTTATGAGGACATGTCTTTACTCATTAATACTGTCCAGGTTAGTTATGAGGACATGTCTTACTCATTAATACGGTCCAGGTTAGTTATGAGGACATGTCTTTACTCATTAATACTGTCCAGGTTAGTTATGAGGACATGTCTTAATCATTAATACGGTCCAGGTTAGTTATGAGGACATCTCTTTACTCATTAATACTGTCCAGGTTAGTTATGAGGACATGTCTTACTCATTAATACGGTCCAGGTTAGTTATGAGGACATCTCTTTACTCATTAATACGGTCCAGGTTAGTTATGAGGACATGTCTTTACTCATTAATACAGTCCAGGTTAGTTATGAGGACATGTCTTTACTCATTAATACTGTCCAGGTTAGTTATGAGGACATGTCTTTACTCATTAATACGGTCCAGGCTAGTTATGAGGACATGTCTTTACTCATTAATACAGTCCAGGTTAGTTATGAGGACATGTCTTACTCATTAATACGGTCCAGGTTAGTTATGAGGACATGTCTTTACTCATTAATACTGTCCAGGTTAGTTATGAGGACATGTCTTACTCATTAATACGGTCCAGGTTAGTTATGAGGACATGTCTTACTCATTAATACGGTCCAGGTTAGTTATGAGGACATGTCTTTACTCATTAATACGGTCCAGGTTAGTTATGAGGACGTCTTACTCATTAATACGGTCCAGGTTAGTTATGAGGACATATCTTTACTCATTAATACAGTCCAGGTTAGTTATGAGGACATGTCTTTACTCATTAATACGGTCCAGGCTAGTTATGAGGACATGTCTTTACTCATTAATACGGTACAGGTTAGTTATGAGGACATGTCTTTACTCATTAATACTGTCCAGGTTAGTTATGAGGACATGTCTTTACTCATTAATACGGTCCAGGCTAGTTATGAGGACATGTCTTTACTCATTAATACAGTCCAGGTTAGTTATGAGGACATGTCTTACTCATTAATACGGTCCAGGTTAGTTATGAGGACATGTCTTTACTCATTAATACTGTCCAGGTTAGTTATGAGGACATGTCTTACTCATTAATACGGTCCAGGTTAGTTATGAGGACATGTCTTTACTCATTAATACTGTCCAGGTTAGTTATGAGGACATGTCTTAATCATTAATACGGTCCAGGTTAGTTATGAGGACATCTCTTTACTCATTAATACTGTCCAGGTTAGTTATGAGGACATGTCTTACTCATTAATACGGTCCAGGTTAGTTATGAGGACATCTCTTTACTCATTAATACGGTCCAGGTTAGTTATGAGGACATGTCTTTACTCATTAATACAGTCCAGGTTAGTTATGAGGACATATCTTTACTCATTAATACGGTCCAGGTTAGTTATGAGGACATGTCTTTACTCATTAATACGGTCCAGGTTAGTTATGAGGACATATCTTTACTCATTAAAACTGTCCAGGTTAGTTATGAGGACATGTCTTACTCATTAATACGATCCAGGTTAGTTATGAGGACATGTCTTTACTCATTAATACGGTCCAGGTTAGTTATGAGGACATATCTTTACTCATTAATACTGTCCAGGTTAGTTATGAGGACATGTCTTTACTCATTAATACTGTCCAGGTTAGTTATGAGGACATGTCTTTACTCATTAATACAGTCCAGGTTAGTTATGAGGACATGTCTTTACTCATTAATACGGTCCAGGCTAGTTATGAGGACATGTCTTTACTCATTAATACGGTCCAGGTTAGTTATGAGGACATGTCTTTACTCATTAATACGGTCCAGGTTAGTTATGAGGACATGTCTTACTCATTAATACGGTCCAGGTTAGTTATGAGGACATGTCTTTACTCATTAATACGGTCCAGGTTAGTTATGAGGACATGTCTAATCGTTAATACAGTCCAGGTTAGTTATGAGGGCGTCTTACTCATTAATACAGTCCAGGTTAGTTATGAGGACATGTCTTTACTCATTAATACAGTCCAGGTTAGTTATGAGGACATGTCTTACTCATTAATACGGTCCAGGTTAGTTATGAGGACATGTCTTTACTCATTAATACTGTCCAGGTTAGTTATGAGGACATGTCTTTACTCATTAATACGGTCCAGGCTAGTTATGAGGACATGTCTTTACTCATTAATACAGTCCAGGTTAGTTATGAGGACATGTCTTACTCATTAATACGGTCCAGGTTAGTTATGAGGACATGTCTTTACTCATTAATACTGTCCAGGTTAGTTATGAGGACATGTCTTACTCATTAATACGGTCCAGGTTAGTTATGAGGACATGTCTTACTCATTGATACGGTCCAGGTTAGTTATGAGGACATGTCTTTACTCATTAATACGGTCCAGGTTAGTTATGAGGACGTCTTACTCATTAATACGGTCCAGGTTAGTTATGAAGACATATCTTTACTCATTAATACAGTCCAGGTTAGTTATGAGGACATGTCTTTACTCATTAATACGGTCCAGGCTAGTTATGAGGACATGTCTTTACTCATTAATACGGTACAGGTTAGTTATGAGGACATGTCTTTACTCATTAATACTGTCCAGGTTAGTTATGAGGACATGTCTTTACTCATTAATACGGTCCAGTCTAGTTATGAGGACATGTCTTTACTCATTAATACAGTCCAGGTTAGTTATGAGGACATGTCTTACTCATTAATACGGTCCAGGTTAGTTATGAGGACATGTCTTACTCATTAATACGGTCCAGGTTAGTTATGAGGACATGTCTTTACTCATTAATACTGTCCAGGTTAGTTATGAGGACATGTCTTACTCATTAATACGGTCCAGGTTAGTTATGAGGACATCTCTTTACTCATTAATACGGTCCAGGTTAGTTATGAGGACATGTCTTTACTCATTAATACAGTCCAGGTTAGTTATGAGGACATATCTTTACTCATTAATACGGTCCAGGTTAGTTATCAGGACATGTCTTTACTCATTAATACGGTCCAGGTTAGTTATCAGGACATGTCTTTACTCATTAATACGGTCCAGGTTAGTTATGAGGACATGTCTTTACTCATTAATACGGTCCAGGCTAGTTATGAGGACATGTCTTTACTCATTAATACGGTCCAGGTTAGTTATGAGGACATGTCTTTACTCATTAATACAGTCCAGGTTAGTTATGAGGACATGTCTTTACTCATTAATACGGTCCAGATTAGTT
The DNA here is from genome assembly GCF_029448725.1 of Salvelinus fontinalis. Lineage (NCBI taxonomy): Eukaryota > Metazoa > Chordata > Actinopteri > Salmoniformes > Salmonidae > Salvelinus > Salvelinus fontinalis. Next base: position 13,486,618 of record NC_074690.1, read on the forward strand.
ATGAGGACATGTCTTTACTCATTAATACAGTCCAGGTTAGTTATGAGGACATGTCTTTACTCATTAATACGGTCCAGGTTAGTTATGAGGACATGTCTTTACTCATTAATACAGTCCAGGTTAGTTATGAGGACATGTCTTTACTCATTAATACATTCCAGGTTAGTTATGAGGACATGTCTTACTCATTAATACGGTCCAGGTTAGTTATGAGGACATGTCTTTACTCATTAATACAGTCCAGGTTAGTTATGAGGACATGTCTTTACTCATTAATACAGTCCAGGTTAGTTATGAGGACATGTCTTTACTCATTAATACGGTCCAGGTTAGTTATGAGGACATGTCTTTACTCATTAATACAGTCCAGGTTAGTTATGAGGACATGTCTTTACTCATTAATACGGTCCAGGTTAGTTATGAGGACATGTCTTTACTCATTAATACTGTCCAGGTTAGTTATGAGGACATATCTTTACTCATTAATACGGTCCAGGTTAGTTATGAGGACATGTCTTACTCATTAATACGGTCCAGGTTTGTTATGAGGACATGTCTTTACTCATTAATACGGTCCAGGTTAGTTATGAGGACATGTCTTTACTCATTAATACGGTCCAGGTTAGTTATGAGGACATGTCTTACTCATTAATACGGTCCAGGTTAGTTATGAGGACATGTCTTTACTCATTAATACGGTCCAGGTTAGTTATGAGGACATGTCTTTACTCATTAATACGGTCCAGGTTAGTTATGAGGACATGTCTTTACTCATTAATACGATCCAGGTTAGTTATGAGGACATGTCTTTACTCATTAATACGGTCCAGGTTAGTTATGAGGACATGTCTTTACTCATTAATACGGTCCAGGTTAGTTATGAGGACATGTCTTACTCATTAATATGGTCCAGGTTTGTTATGAGGACATGTCTTTACTCATTAATACGGTCCAGGTTAGTTATGAGGACATGTCTTACTCATTAATACGGTCCAGGTTAGTTATGAGGACATGTCTTTACTCATTAATACGGTCCAGGTTAGTTATGAGGACATGTCTTACTCATTAATACGGTCCAGGTTAGTTATGAGGACATGTCTTTACTCATTAATACGGTCCAGGCTAGTTATGAGGACATGTCTTTACTCATTAATACGGTACAGGTTAGTTATGAGGACATGTCTTTACTCATTAATACTGTCCAGGTTAGTTATGAGGACATGTCTTTACTCATTAATACGGTCCAGGCTAGTTATGAGGACATGTCTTTACTCATTAATACAGTCCAGGTTAGTTATGAGGACATGTCTTACTCATTAATACGGTCCAGGTTAGTTATGAGGACATGTCTTTACTCATTAATACTGTCCAGGTTAGTTATGAGGACATGTCTTACTCATTAATACGGTCCAGGTTAGTTATGAGGACATGTCTTTACTCATTAATACTGTCCAGGTTAGTTATGAGGACATGTCTTAATCATTAATACGGTCCAGGTTAGTTATGAGGACATCTCTTTACTCATTAATACTGTCCAGGTTAGTTATGAGGACATGTCTTACTCATTAATACGGTCCAGGTTAGTTATGAGGACATCTCTTTACTCATTAATACGGTCCAGGTTAGTTATGAGGACATGTCTTTACTCATTAATACAGTCCAGGTTAGTTATGAGGACATATCTTTACTCATTAATACGGTCCAGGTTAGTTATGAGGACATGTCTTTACTCATTAATACGGTCCAGGTTAGTTATGAGGACATATCTTTACTCATTAAAACTGTCCAGGTTAGTTATGAGGACATGTCTTACTCATTAATACGATCCAGGTTAGTTATGAGGACATGTCTTTACTCATTAATACGGTCCAGGTTAGTTATGAGGACATATCTTTACTCATTAATACTGTCCAGGTTAGTTATGAGGACATGTCTTTACTCATTAATACTGTCCAGGTTAGTTATGAGGACATGTCTTTACTCATTAATACAGTCCAGGTTAGTTATGAGGACATGTCTTTACTCATTAATACGGTCCAGGCTAGTTATGAGGACATGTCTTTACTCATTAATACGGTCCAGGTTAGTTATGAGGACATGTCTTTACTCATTAATATGGTCCAGGTTAGTTATGAGGACATGTCTTACTCATTAATACGGTCCAGGTTAGTTATGAGGACATGTCTTTACTCATTAATACGGTCCAGGTTAGTTATGAGGACATGTCTAATCGTTAATACAGTCCAGGTTAGTTATGAGGGCGTCTTACTCATTAATACAGTCCAGGTTAGTTATGAGGACATGTCTTTACTCATTAATACAGTCCAGGTTAGTTATGAGGACATGTCTTACTCATTAATACGGTCCAGGTTAGTTATGAGGACATGTCTTTACTCATTAATACTGTCCAGGTTAGTTATGAGGACATGTCTTTACTCATTAATACGGTCCAGGCTAGTTATGAGGACATGTCTTTACTCATTAATACAGTCCAGGTTAGTTATGAGGACATGTCTTACTCATTAATACGGTCCAGGTTAGTTATGAGGACATGTCTTTACTCATTAATACTGTCCAGGTTAGTTATGAGGACATGTCTTACTCATTAATACGGTCCAGGTTAGTTATGAGGACATGTCTTACTCATTGATACGGTCCAGGTTAGTTATGAGGACATGTCTTTACTCATTAATACGGTCCAGGTTAGTTATGAGGACGTCTTACTCATTAATACGGTCCAGGTTAGTTATGAAGACATATCTTTACTCATTAATACAGTCCAGGTTAGTTATGAGGACATGTCTTTACTCATTAATACGGTCCAGGCTAGTTATGAGGACATGTCTTTACTCATTAATACGGTACAGGTTAGTTATGAGGACATGTCTTTACTCATTAATACTGTCCAGGTTAGTTATGAGGACATGTCTTTACTCATTAATACGGTCCAGTCTAGTTATGAGGACATGTCTTTACTCATTAATACAGTCCAGGTTAGTTATGAGGACATGTCTTACTCATTAATACGGTCCAGGTTAGTTATGAGGACATGTCTTACTCATTAATACGGTCCAGGTTAGTTATGAGGACATGTCTTTACTCATTAATACTGTCCAGGTTAGTTATGAGGACATGTCTTACTCATTAATACGGTCCAGGTTAGTTATGAGGACATCTCTTTACTCATTAATACGGTCCAGGTTAGTTATGAGGACATGTCTTTACTCATTAATACAGTCCAGGTTAGTTATGAGGACATATCTTTACTCATTAATACGGTCCAGGTTAGTTATCAGGACATGTCTTTACTCATTAATACGGTCCAGGTTAGTTATCAGGACATGTCTTTACTCATTAATACGGTCCAGGTTAGTTATGAGGACATGTCTTTACTCATTAATACGGTCCAGGCTAGTTATGAGGACATGTCTTTACTCATTAATACGGTCCAGGTTAGTTATGAGGACATGTCTTTACTCATTAATACAGTCCAGGTTAGTTATGAGGACATGTCTTTACTCATTAATACGGTCCAGATTAGTTATGAGGACATGTCTTTACTCATTAATACAGTCCAGGTTAGTTATGAGGACATGTCTTTACTCATTAATACGGTCCAGGTTAGTTATGAGGACATGTCTTTACTCATTAATACAGTCCAGGTTAGTTATGAGGACATGTCTTTACTCATTAATACATTCCAGGTTAGTTATGAGGACATGTCTTACTCATTAATACGGTCCAGGTTAGTTATGAGGACATGTCTTTACTCATTAATACAGTCCAGGTTAGTTATGAGGACATGTCTTTACTCATTAATACAGTCCAGGTTAGTTATGAGGACATGTCTTTACTCATTAATACGGTCCAGGTTAGTTATGAGGACATGTCTTTACTCATTAATACAGTCCAGGTTAGTTATGAGGACATGTCTTTACTCATTAATACGGTCCAGGTTAGTTATGAGGACATGTCTTTACTCATTAATACTGTCCAGGTTAGTTATGAGGACATATCTTTACTCATTAATACGGTCCAGGTTAGTTATGAGGACATGTCTTACTCATTAATACGGTCCAGGTTTGTTATGAGGACATGTCTTTACTCATTAATACGGTCCAGGTTAGTTATGAGGACATGTCTTTACTCATTAATACGGTCCAGGTTAGTTATGAGGACATGTCTTACTCATTAATACGGTCCAGGTTAGTTATGAGGACATGTCTTTACTCATTAATACGGTCCAGGTTAGTTATGAGGACATGTCTTTACTCATTAATACGGTCCAGGTTAGTTATGAGGACATGTCTTTACTCATTAATTCGATCCAGGTTAGTTATGAGGACATGTCTTTACTCATTAATACGGTCCAGGTTAGTTATGAGGACATGTCTTTACTCATTAATACGGTCCAGGTTAGTTATGAGGACATGTCTTACTCATTAATACGGTCCAGGTTTGTTATGAGGACATGTCTTTACTCATTAATACGGTCCAGGTTAGTTATGAGGACATGTCTTACTCATTAATACGGTCCAGGTTAGTTATGAGGACATGTCTTTACTCATTAATACGGTCCAGGTTAGTTATGAGGACATGTCTTTACTCATTAATACGGTCCAGGTTAGTTATGAGGACATGTCTTACTCATTAATACGGTCCAGGTTAGTTATGAGGACATATCTTTACTCATTAATACTGTCCAGGTTAGTTATGAGGACATGTCTTTACTCATAAATACTGTCCAGGTTAGTTATGAGGACATGTCTTTACTCATTAATACTGTCCAGGTTAGTTATGGGGACATGTCTTTACTCATTAATACGGTCCAGGCTAGTTATGAGGACATGTCTTTACTCATTAATACAGTCCAGGTTAGTTATGAGGACATGTCTTACTCATTAATACGGTCCAGGTTAGTTATGAGGACATGTCTTTACTCATTAATACTGTCCAGGTTAGTTATGAGGACATGTCTTACTCATTAATACGGTCCAGGTTAGTTATGAGGACATGTCTTTACTCATTAATACTGTCCAGGTTAGTTATGAGGACATGTCTTACTCATTAATACGGTCCAGGTTAGTTATGAGGACATGTCTTTACTCATTAATACTGTCCAGGTTAGTTATGAGGACATGTCTTACTCATTAATACGGTCCAGGTTAGTTATGAGGACATGTCTTTACTCATTAAAACGGTCCAGGTTAGTTATGAGGACATGTCTAATCGTTAATACAGTCCAGGTTAGTTATGAGGACATGTCTTTACTCATTAATACGGTCCAGGTTAGTTATGAGGACATGTCTTTACTCATTAATACGGTCCAGGTTAGTTATGAGGACATGTCTTTACTCATTAATACAGTCCAGGTTAGTTATGAGGACATATCTTTACTCATTAATACGGTCCAGGTTAGTTATCAGGACATGTCTTTACTCATTAATACGGTCCAGGTTAGTTATCAGGACATGTCTTTACTCATTAATACGGTCCAGGTTAGTTATGAGGACATGTCTTTACTCATTAATACGGTCCAGGTTAGTTATGAGGACATGTCTTTACTCATTAATACGGTCCAGGTTAGTTATGAGGACATGTCTTTACTCATTAATACAGTCCAGGTTAGTTATGAGGACATATCTTTACTCATTAATACGGTCCAGGTTAGTTATCAGGACATGTCTTTACTCATTAATACGGTCCAGGTTAGTTATCAGGACATGTCTTTACTCATTAATACAGTCCAGGTTAGTTATGAGGACATGTCTTTACTCATTAAAACGGTCCAGGTTAGTTATCAGGACATGTCTTTACTCATTAATACGGTCCAGGTTAGTTATGAGGACATGTCTTACTCATTAATACGGTCCAGGTTAGTTATGATGACATGTCTTACTCATTAATACGGTCCAGGTTAGTTATGAGGACATGTCTTACTCATTAATACGGTCCAGGCTAGTTATGAGGACATGTCTTTACTCATTAATACGATCCAGGTTAGTTATCAGGACATGTCTTTACTCATTAATACGGTCCAGGTTAGTTATGAGGACATGTCTTACTCATTAATACGGTCCAGGTTAGTTATGAGGACATGTCTTTACTCATTAATACGGTCCAGGCTAGTTATGAGGACATGTCTTTACTAATTAATACGGTCCAGGTTAGTTATGAGGACATGTCTTACTCATTAATACGGTCCAGATTTGTTATGAGGACATGTCTTTACTCATTAATACGGTCCAGGTTAGTTATGAGGACATGTCTTTACTCATTAATACGGTCCAGGTTAGTTATGAGTTCATGTCTTTACTCATTAATACGGTCCCGGTTAGTTATGAGAACATGTCTTTACTCATTAATACAGTCCAGGTTAGTTATGAGGACGTCTTTAATCATTAATACGGTCCAGGTTAGTTATGAGGACATGTCTTTACTCATTAATACGGTCCAGGTTAGTTATGAGGACATGTCTAATCGTTAATACAGTCCAGGTTAGTTATGAGGACATGTCTTTACTCATTAATACAGTCCAGGTTAGTTATGAGGACATGTCTTTACTCATTAATACGGTCCAGGTTAGTTATGAGGACATGTCTTTACTCATTAATACGGTCCAGGTTAGTTATGAGGAAATGTCTTTACTCATTAACACAGTCCAGGTTAGTTATGAGGACATGTCTTTACTCATTAATACGGTCCAGGTTAGCTATGAGGACATGTCTTTACTCATTAATACAGTCCAGGTTAGTTATGAGGACATGTCTTTACTCATTAATACAGTCCAGGTTAGTTATGAGGACATGTCTTACTCATTAATACGGTCCAGGTTAGTTATGAGGACATGTCTTTACTCATTAATACTGTCCAGGTTAGTTATGAGGACATATCTTTACTCATTAATACGGTCCAGGTTAGTTATGAGGACATGTCTTACTCATTAATACGGTACAGATTTGTTATGAGGACATGTCTTTACTCATTAATACGGTCCAGGTTAGTTATGAGGACATGTCTTTACTCATTAATACGGTCCAGGTTAGTTATGAGGACATGTCTTACTCATTAATACGGTCCAGGTTAGTTATGAGGACATGTCTTTACTCATTAATACGGTCCAGGTTAGTTATGAGGACATGTCTTACTCATTAATACGGTCCAGGTTAGTTATGAGGACATGTCTTTACTCATTAATACTGTCCAGGTTAGTTATGAGGACGTCTTACTCATTAATACGGTCCAGGTTAGTTATGAGGACATGTCTTACTCATTAATACGATCCAGGTTAGTTATGAGGACATGTCTTTACTCATTAATACGGTCCAGGTTAGTTATGAGGACATATCTTTACTCATTAATACTGTCCAGGTTAGTTATGAGGACATGTCTTACTCATTAATACGATCCAGGTTAGTTATGAGGACATGTCTTTACTCATTAATACGGTCCAGGTTAGTTATGAGGACATATCTTTACTCATTAATACTGTCCAGGTTAGTTATGAGGACATGTCTTTACTCATAAATACTGTCCAGGTTAGTTATGAGGACATGTCTTTACTCATTAATACTGTCCAGGTTAGTTATGAGGACATGTCTTTACTCATTAATACGGTCCAGGCTAGTTATGAGGACATGTCTTTACTCATTAATACGGTCCAGGTTAGTTATGAGGACATGTCTTTACTCATTAATACGGTCCAGGCTAGTTGTGAGGACATGTCTTTACTCATTAATACAGTCCAGGTTAGTTATGAGGACATGTCTTACTCATTAATACGGTCCAGGTTAGTTATGAGGACATGTCTTTACTCATTAATACTGTCCAGGTTAGTTATGAGGACATGTCTTACTCATTAATACGGTCCAGGTTAGTTATGAGGACATGTCTTTGCTCATTAATACTGTCCAGGTTAGTTATGAGGACATGTCTTACTCATTAATACGGTCCAGGTTAGTTATGAGGACATGTCTTTACTCATTAATACTGTCCAGGTTAGTTATGAGGACATGTCTTACTCATTAATACGGTCCAGGTTAGTTATGAGGACATGTCTTTACTCATTAAAACGGTCCAGGTTAGTTATGAGGACATGTCTAATCGTTAATACAGTCCAGGTTAGTTATGAGGACATGTCTTTACTCATTAATACGGTCCAGGTTAGTTATGAGGACATGTCTTTACTCATTAATACGGTCCAGGTTAGTTATGAGGACATGTCTTTACTCATTAATACAGTCCAGGTTAGTTATGAGGACATATCTTTACTCATTAATACGGTCCAGGTTAGTTATCAGGACATGTCTTTACTCATTAATACGGTCCAGGTTAGTTATCAGGACATGTCTTTACTCATTAATACGGTCCAGGTTAGTTATGAGGACATGTCTTTACTCATTAATACGGTCCAGGTTAGTTATGAGGACATGTCTTTACTCATTAATACGGTCCAGGTTAGTTATGAGGACATATCTTTACTCATTAATACGGTCCAGGTTAGTTATCAGGACATGTCTTTACTCATTAATACAGTCCAGGTTAGTTATGAGGACATGTCTTTACTCATTAAAACGGTCCAGGTTAGTTATCAGGACATGTCTTTACTCATTAATACGGTCCAGGTTAGTTATGAGGACATGTCTTACTCATTAATACGGTCCAGGTTAGTTATGATGACATGTCTTACTCATTAATACGGTCCAGGTTAGTTATGAGGACATGTCTTACTCATTAATACGGTCCAGGCTAGTTATGAGGACATGTCTTTACTCATTAATACGATCCAGGTTAGTTATCAGGACATGTCTTTACTCATTAATACGGTCCAGGTTAGTTATGAGGACATGTCTTACTCATTAATACGGTCCAGGTTAGTTATGAGGACATGTCTTTACTCATTAATACTGTCCAGGTTAGTTATGAGGACATATCTTTACTCATTAATACGGTCCAGGTTAGTTATGAGGACATGTCTTACTCATTAATACGGTCCAGATTTGTTATGAGGACATGTCTTTACTCATTAATACGGTCCAGGTTAGTTATGAGGACATGTCTTTACTCATTAATACGGTCCAGGTTAGTTATGAGGACATGTCTTACTCATTAATACGGTCCAGGTTAGTTATGAGGACATGTCTTTACTCATTAATACGGTCCAGGTTAGTTATGAGGACATGTCTTTACTCATTAATACGGTCCAGGTTAGTTATGAGGACATGTCTTTACTCATTAATAAGGTCCAGGTTAGTTATGAGGACATGTCTTTACTCATTAATACGGTCCAGGTTAGTTATGAGGACATGTCTTTACTCATTAATACAGTCCAGGTTAGTTATGAGGACATGTCTTACTCATTAATACGGTCCAGGTTTGTTATGAGGACATGTCTTTACTCATTAATACGGTCCAGGTTAGTTATGAGGACATGTCTTACTCATTAATACGGTCCAGGTTAGTTATGAGGACATGTCTTTACTCATTAATACGGTCCAGGTTAGTTATGAGGACATGTCTTACTCATTAATACGGTCCAGGTTAGTTATGAGGACATGTCTTTACTCATTAATACAGTCCAGGTTAGTTATGAGGGCGTCTTACTCATTAATACAGTCCAGGTTAGTTATGAGGACATGTCTTTACTCATTAATACGGTCCAGGTTAGTTATGAGGACATGTCTTTACTCATTAATACAGTCCAGGTTAGTTATGAGGGCGTCTTACTCATTAATACGGTCCAGGTTAGTTATGAGGACATGTCTTTACTCATTAATACGGTCCAGGTTAGTTATGAGGACATGTCTTTACTCATTAATACAGTCCAGGCTAGTTATGAGGACATATCTTTACTCATTAATACGGTCCAGGTTAGTTATGAGGACATGTCTTTACTCATTAATACAGTCGACGGTTAGTTATGAGGACATGTCTTACTCATTAATACGGTCCAGGTTAGTTATGAGGACATGTCTTACTCATTAATGCGGTCCAGGTTAGTTATGAGGACATGTCTTACTCATTAATACGGTCCAGGTTAGTTATGAGGACATGTCTTACTCATTAATACGGTCCAGGTTAGTTATGAGGACATGTCTTTACTCATTAATACGGTCCAGGTTAGTTATGAGGACATGTCTTTACTCATTAATACGGTCCAGGTTAGTTATGAGGACATTTCTTTACTCATTAATACGGTCCAGGTTAGTTATGAGGACATTTCTTTACTCATTAACAAGGTCCAGGTTAGTTATGAGGACATGTCTAATCGTTAATACAGTCCAGGTTAGTTATGAGGACATGTCTTTACTCATTAATACGGTCCAGGTTAGTTATGAGGACATGTCTTTACTCATTAATACGGTCCAGGTTAGTTATCAGGACATGTCTTTACTCATTAATACGGTCCAGGTTAGTTATGAGGACATGTCTTACTCATTAATACAGTCCAGGTTAGTTATGAGGACATGTCTTTACTCATTAATACGGTCCAGGTTAGTTATGAGGACATTTCTTTACTCATTAACACGGTCCAGGTTAGTTATGAGGACATGTCTAATCGTTAATACAGTCCAGGTTAGTTATGAGGACATGTCTTTACTCATTAATACTGTCCAGGCTAGTTATGAGGACATGTCTTTACTCATTAATACGGTCCAGGTTAGTTATGAGGACATGTCTTACTCATTAACACGGTCCAGGTTAGTTATGAGGACATGTCTAATCGTTAATACAGTCCAGGTTAGTTATGAGGGCGTCTTACTCATTAATACGGTCCAGGTTAGTTATGAGAACATGTCCTTACTCATTAATACGGTCCAGGTTAGTTATGAGGACATGTCTTTACTCATTAATACAGTCCAGGTTAGTTATGAGGACATATCTTTACTCATTAATACGGTCCAGGTTAGTTATGAGGACATGTCTTTACTCATTAATACAGTCCAGGTTAGTTATGAGGACATGTCTTAACTCATTAATACGGTCCAGGTTAGTTATGAGGACATGTCTTTACTCATTAATACGGTCCAGGTTAGTTATGAGGACATGTCTTTACTCATTAATACGGTCCAGGTTAGTTATGAGGACATGTCTTTACTCATTAATACGGTCCAGGTTAGTTATGAGGACATGTCTTACTCATTAATACAATCCAGGTTAGTTATGAGGACATATCTTTACTCATTAATACGGTCCAGGTTAGTTATGAAGACATGTCTTTACTCATTAATACGGTCCAGGTTAGTTATGAGGACATGTCTTTACTCATTAATACAGTCCAGGTTAGTTATGAGGACATGTCTAATCGTTAATACGGTCCAGGTTAGTTATGAGGACATGTCTTTCATTGTTAATACGGTCCAGGTTAGTTATGAGGACATGTCTTTACTCATTAATACCGTCCAGGTTAGTTATGAGGACATGTCTTTACTCATTAATACGTCCAGGTTAGTTATGAGGACATGTCTTTACTCATTAATACGGTCCAGGTTAGTTATGAGGACATGTCTTTACTCATTAATACGGTCCAGGTTAGTTATGAGGACATGTCTTTACTCATTAATACGGTCCAGGTTAGTTATGAGGACATGTCTTTACTCATTAATACGGTCCAGGTTAGTTATCAGGACATATCTTTACTCATTAATGATATAAAAGTAGGATTAGTTATGTCTTACTCGTCGATGCGGTCTGGGAATCCCCAGCAGCGGTGTGGGTCGGAGTCTCCATGGCCAGTGTGGATGAAGCTGTGTTGAAGGGGCCTGCTGATGTCGTGGGCCGACAGGCCCGCAACGGAGGTCACCACGTTCCTGGGGAACTGGCCCACCTTCAGCGTGCGTTTGTTCTGGCCCTGCCACCAGTAGTTCTCCGCTCTGACAAAGAGGGTTGTAAAATAGACGTACAGGTGAATGTGAGAAAACACAGAGGGAGGGAGGGAGGGAGGGAGGCAGGCAGGCAGGCAGGCAGGCAGGCAGGCAGGCAGGCAGGCAGGCAGGCAGGCAGGCATATACAGACCTAACACATACAGGTATATACAGACCTAACACATACAGGTATATATACAGACCTAACACATACAGGTATATAAAGACCTAACACATACAGGTATATAAAGACCTAACACATACAGGTATATAAAGACCTAACACATCTGAAGGTACCACGTTCATCTGTACAAACAATAGTACTCAAGTATAAACACCATGGGATCACGCAGCCGTCATACCGCTCAGGAAGGAGACTCGTTCCGTCTCCTAGAGATGAACGTACTTTGGTGCGAAAAGTGCAAATCAATCCCAGAACAACAGAAAAGGACCTTGTGAAGATGCTGGAGGAAACAGGTACAAAATTATCTATATCCACAGTAAAAACGAGTACTATATCGACATAATCTGAAAGGCCGCTCAACAAGGAAGAAGCCACTGCTACAAAACCGCCATAAAAAAGATGAAACAAAAATAGAACTGTTTGGCCTTAATGACCATCTTTATTGTTTGCAGGAAAAAGGGCGAGGCTTGCAATCTGAAGAACACCGTCCCAACCGTGAAGCACGGGGGTGGCAGCATTATGTTGTGGGGGTGCTTTGCTGCAGGAGGGACTGGTGCACTTCACGAAATAGATGGTATCATGTCAAAGGAAAATGATGTGGATATATTGAAGCAACATCTCAAAATATCAGTCAGGAAGTTAAAGCTTGGTCGCAAATGGGTCTTCCAAATGGACAATGACCCCAAGCATACGTCCAAAGTTGTGGCAAAATGGCTTAAGGACAACAGTTAAGGTATTGGAGTGGCCATCACAAAGCCCTGACCTCAATCCTATAGAAAATGTGTGGGCAGAACTGAAAAAGCGTGTGCGAGCAAGGAGGCCTACAAACCTGACTCAGTTACACCAGCTCTGTCAGGAGGAATGGGCCAAAATTCACCCAACTTATTGTGGGAAGCTTGTGGAAGGCTACCCGAAACGTTTGACCCAAGTTAAACAATTTCAAGGCAATTCTACCAAACACTAATTGAGTGTATGTAAACTTCTGACCCACTGGGAATGTGCTGAAAGATATAAAAGCTGAAATAAATCATTCTCTCTACTATTATTCTGACATTTCACATTCTTAAAATAAAGTGGTGATCCTAACTGACCTAAGACAGGGAATTTTTACTCGGATTAAATGTCAGGAATTGTGAAAAACTGAGTTTAAATGTATTTGGCTAAGGTGTATGTAAACTGCATATAAAGACAACACATACAGGTATATAAAGGCATAACACACACAGACAGGTACACACACATACACAGGTGGGTGCAGATGCACATGCACATGCATTGCATACACACACACACACACGCACTCTGACCGACACAAAACATACATAGAAAACCCAATGACGACAGAATATTGATTTACAGTTCATCAGTTGATCACACACACCTGCCCTCGATGATGGTGATGACGTCGTCGACCTGAATCTGAAGCTTGTCAGCCTCTTCAAAGTCCTGCAGCGCGCACATGTCTGCTGGCATGGTCTGGAACGGAGACACACACACACACACACAGAAAAACCAAGTGTGATTACCTTAAAACACACACTGCATCCCAACGTAGTCATTTGGGCCCAAAACCTAAAAATGAAATCAGAGGGTGAGTTTTCCTCCACAAATCTCAGTTAAGTCAAGTTAGGATTCCTCAGTTGGTGAGGCCATAATGTACCCCTGACCCATACAGTGTGCCCCTGACCCATACGCTGTGCCCCTGACCCATACGCTGTGCCCCTGACCTACACAGTGTGTCCCTGACCCATACACTGCGCCCCTGACCCTTACACTGTGCCGCTGACCCACACAATGTGCCCCTGACAGTGTGGCCCTGACCCATACACTGTGCCCCTGACCCATACACTGTGCCCCTGACACTGTGCCCCTGACCCATACACTGTGCCCCTGACCCATACACTGTGCCCCTGACCCATACACTGTGCCCCTGACCCATACACTGTGCCCCTGACCCATACAGTGTGCCCCTGACCCATACAGTGTGCCCCTGACCCATACAGTGTGCCCCTGACACTGTGCCCCTGACCCATACACTGTGCCCCTGACCCATACACTGTGACCCTGACCCTTACACTGTGCCCCTGACCCATACACTGTGCCCCTGACCCATACACTGTGCCCCTGACCCATACAGTGTGCCCCTGACCCATACAGTGTGCCCCTGACCCATACAGTGTGCCCCTGACCCATACAGTGTGCCCCTGACACTGTGCCCCTGACCCATACACTGTGACCCTGACCCTTACACTGTGACCCTGACCCTTACACTGTGCCCCTGACCCATACACTGTGCCCCTGACCCATACACTGTGCCCCTGACCCATGCAGTACCGTAGTAGATTCACTAGGTGGAGCTATAGGTCCAGTTAACATATTAAGAGCTCCCAAAGTCAAGACTTCATCTTGTCATTCAATAATGCGAGTAAATAATTAAAATGAAATGACATTTTACACAAATTGTGTATACAAGTTAAGTATTTAGTACTGACATCTCAGGTTCTAAGCAAATTGATCCACTAAACTTGACGTCAGTATATACAATTGTCGCTCATGAAGGTCATGTATACAACCTTGAAGGTACACATTCAGAATATACTCAACCATTCAGAATATACTCAACCATTCAGAATATACTCAACCATTCAGAATATACTCAGCCATTCAGAATATACTCAACCATTCAGAATATACTCAACCATTCAGAATATACTCAACCATTCAGAATATACTCAACCATTCAGAATATACTCAACCATTCAGAATATACTCAACCATTCAGAATATACTCAGACATGCAGAATATACTCAGACATGCAGAATATACTCAGACATGCAGAATATACTCAACCATTCAGAATATACTCAACCAACTCAACCATTCAGAATATACTCAACCATTCAGAATATACTCAACCATTCAGAATATACTCAGACATGCAGAATATACTCAACCATTCAGAATATTCTCAGACATGCAGAATATACTCAACCATTCAGAATATACTCAACCAACTCAACCATTCAGAATATACTCAACCATTCAGAATATACTCAACCATTCAGAATATACTCAGACATGCAAATAGAAACACACACACACACACACGTAATGCAAATACTAATGTAAACACACATCCAACCCCCCACCCCACCCCCCCACACACACATCCAACACCCCCATCCAACCCCCTAAACACAGACACATCCAACCACCACCCCACCCCCCACACACACATCCAACACCCCCATCCAACCCCCTCCCAATACACACACATCCAACCCCCACCCCACACACACATCCAACACCCCCATCCAACCCCCTAAACACAGACACATCCAACCCCCCCACACACACATCCAACCCCCACTCCACCCCCCACACACACATCCAATCCCCTCACAAAATGTCCCCAGTTGGTCAAATTTTTGTTCGTTTACTATACTTGTGTGTGTGTACCTCGAGCAGGAACTCCCTGAGGGCGAGGAATGTGGGCCTGTCGTCAGGTTTCTGGGCCCAGCACTGCAACATGACGTTGTAGAGGTCCTGAGGACAGTCCTCTGGCTTGGGCAGACGCTCACCCTCCTTGTCTATCTTGTGTAAGATCTGAAACACAGATTGAAATACTGAAATTAAACCCACAATGAAATCTTGATGTACAAAGGGGACAAATACTTTTTCACACGTGTGTGTGTGTGTATGCGTGTATGTATGTATATATACCTGGCTGCCGTTGAGGCCCAGCCAGGGCTCTTGTCCGTGGGTACACATCTCCCAC
Organism: Salvelinus fontinalis; assembly: GCF_029448725.1. Classification (NCBI taxonomy): domain Eukaryota; kingdom Metazoa; phylum Chordata; class Actinopteri; order Salmoniformes; family Salmonidae; genus Salvelinus; species Salvelinus fontinalis. The sequence continues at coordinate 13,502,445 of NC_074690.1, forward strand.
AGCGTCACCCCAAACATCCAGGTGTCTGTAGCGTGGGAGAACGTCCGTGTCTTCAGGCTCTCAGGGGCACACCTGGAGGGAGAGAACACACACACAGAGCAAATTCACATACAGCAAATGTACGGGGACACGCACGTTAGACAACTGGATTAAAAAGGTGATGAGAACAGGGAATAAACAAACACTACGGCATGCACAGCCACATCAGGAGCACAATGTTGTGGAATATCCAGATACAAATATGTCATGTTCAACAAACATGCCTTTAGACACGTAGAATAAACAGACCTGATGAGGAATTACAAGATCATGTCTGATCTATTCATGACATTTCTATCTGCAACGTCAGACGTCTGTTTACTGACTGTGGCCCCTGATCACAACAGACACACAGCTCCCTGTCCCCCCCCCCCCCCTCACCAGGCGAACGGCACCTTGCGGTGCTCCTGCATCACGTAGTGCTCGTGGTTGTTGGGCAACGCTCGCATCAGGCCGAAGTCGCCGATCTTCACCGTATCGGCCGACGCCAGCAGGATGTTGCGGGCGGCCAGGTCGCGGTGGATGAAGCGCCGCTGCTCCAGGTAGGCCATGCCGCACGCCACCTGCACGGCGTACTGGCATAGCGTGTGGATGAGGACGGGGCCCTGCGTCGGAACGCAGCGCAGATGGTCCAGCAGGGAGCCCAGCGGGGCTAGTTCAGTCACCTGGGGGGGGGGGGGGGGATATGACGCAGATGAATAGAACACGGAGGAAAGGTCAGCCTTCATTTTAGTCCTCTGTCTCAATCAATCACTTCTCTCCTCCTGCCGGCCTGGAGGTTTCTGACACTGACATGATTTAAATGGGGACAGGAAGCAGTCTGACAGGAAGCAGTCTGAGCAGTGTGTTTATGTGTGTTTGGTATGTGCGTCCGGTGTGTGTGCTTATGTGTGTGTGTTTATGATAGTCTGGTATGTGTGTCCAGTGTGTGTGTGTGTTTATGTGTGTCCCCGGTGTGTGTGTGTATGTGTGTCCGGTGTATGTGTGCATGCATGTACCACAGGATGTTGGTGGCACCTTAACTGGGGAGGATGGGCTCATTGTAATGGCTGGAGCTGAATAGGTAGAATGGTATCAAATACATCAAACAAATGGTTTCCATGTTCTTGATGTCATTCCATTCGCTCCATTCCAGCCATTATTATGAGCCGTCCTCCCCTCAGCAGCCTCCTGTGCCATGATGTGTGTGTCCGTACCATCTTCATGGGGCGTGTGAGCACCACCCCGTACAGCCTGATGAGGTTCTGGTGATCCAGGGAGTGCATGGCGTTCACCTCGCAGATGAAGTCGTCCAGTGCGTCCGGCTGACTCAGAACGTCTGTCTTTAAACACTTCACTGCTACCTCCAACTGGAGAAGAGAAGGGGGTAAGGAGAGATGGGGGGTTAGCCTAATGCTAAATCCATAGTGAAAATTATTGATGATTGATGCTAGCAGATGTTTACTTTGAGTGACTACAGTTGTGCTTACTAACAGTGTGGTGGACTTGGAACAATCTAAAACTAGGAGACAATAGAGCACCAGGGGTGTATTCATGCAACCGTTAGCTTCTGTTAGCTTCCGTTTGGTTCTGTTAGCTTCCGTTTGGTTCTGTTAGCTTCCGTTTGGTTCTGTTAGCTTCTGTTAGCTTCCGTTTGGTTCTGTTAGCTTCCGTTTGGTTCTGTTTGGTTCTGTTTGGTTCCATTTGTTTCGTAGGGTAATACTTGAACAACCCTGTTTTATGGGCTCTGTAAACCATGTGTCACATGTTCTGTAAACTATTCCTTTGTTCTGTTGGGACTCTGCACCTGGCTTTACTGGTCCCATCTGGCCATGTTGGGGTCACTGTGTGTATGTACTGTGTCTTTGTGTGTGTGTGTGTGTGTGTGTGTGTGTGTGTGTGTGTGTGTGTGTGTGTGTGTGTGTGTGTGTGTGTGTGTGTGTGTGTGTGTGTGTGTGTGGTCACTCGGTCACTTCTGGAGAGTGTTTGGACAAGATTCTCTCTTTCTCCATCACTCCCTCGCTCCCTCGAGGTCAAGTCTATAGGGGCTAGTGGTCAAGGCTTTGACCAAAACAGATGTTGGAGAGAGAGTGTTTTTGGTCATTTTTCCATGTTGTCATGGTTTCAACTTTGAAGCCACTGATACTGTTCCCCAGGGTGATCACGAGGAACTCCCTACTCCTTCTCCCTCTGTTCCTCTTTCTATTCTGACACCTTATTGTGAAACTTTACCACAAACGTTCCATAAGCATGTGTGAAACAACTGAAGCGTAAAAACAGGTGCTGCCTGTGCGGCCGGAGTAACACTTCTCATTGACTAGGTCTACAGTGGCTCTGTTTCACCCACGGTCCAAAAACACAAGACGTAAAAAACAAAATGGGGGAGGGGCGATGGTATTCTCTCTTCCCTGATTACGATTATTGATCAGCTGAATTAGATGTGTTGTCTAGATGGGACCCTGTTTTCTAAACGGGAACCTATAGAGGGTAAGATTTAGACCAAAACCCATCCCATCACCCGCCACACACACAGACAGAGACAGTATCCCCCCCCCCCACACACACACACAGACAGACAGAGACAGTATCCCCCCCACACACACAGAGACAGTATCCCCCCCCCCCACACAGACAGACAGAGACAGTATCCCCCCCACACACACAGAGACAGTATCCCCCCCCCCCCCCCCCCCCCCCCCACACACACACACACACACACACACACACGGAGACAGAGACAGTATCCCCCCCACACACATAGACAGACACAGTACCCCCCCCCCACACACACACACAGACAGACACAGTCCCCCCCCCCCCACACACACAGACAGAGACAGTATCCCCCCACACACATAGACAGACACAGTACCCCCCCCCCCCCACACACACACACAGACAGACAGTATCCCCCCCCACACACACAGACAGACACAGTCCCGCCCCCCCCCACACACACAGACAGAGACAGTATCCCCCCCCCCACACACCCAGACAGACAGACACAGTACCCCCCCCCCCCCCCCACACACACACAGGCAGACAGACAGACAGACAGAGTACCCCCCCCCCACACACACACACACACAGACAGACAGAGATACAGCACAGTACCCCCCCCCCCCCCACACACACACACATAGACAGACACAGTACCCCCCCCCCCCCCCCCCCACACACACACACACAGAGACAGTATCCCCCCCACACACATAGACAGACACAGTACCCCCCCCCCCACACACCCAGACAGACAGTATCCCCCCCACACACCCAGACAGACAGACACAGTACCCCCCCCCCCCCCCCCCCCACACACACACACAGACAGACAGAGTACCCCCCCCCCCACACACACACACACAGACAGACAGAGATACAGACACAGTACCCCCCCCACACACACACCCAGACAGAGACACAATACCCCCCCACACACCCAGACAGACAAGACACAGTACCCCGCCAGCACACATAGAGACAGATACACAGTACCCCCCCCACACACACACAGAGAGACAGACAGACACAGTACCCCCCCATACACAGACAGAACCCACCCCGTCTCACCACTTTCCCAGCGGGCGTGAACCACTCGCCCCTTTTGACCACGCCGAAGGAGCCTTCGCCCAGCTTCTGGAAGAGGACCAGGTCCTTCTCACTGATCAGACAGCTGAGTGCCTGCTGCTGGGGGGGCGGCGTAGGGGACAGCTTGCGGAAGGAGGAGGTGGGGGCCGCCTGCTGGAAGTCCCCGCCGTCCGGCCGCTTCCCGCTGAACACCTGGAGAAAGACGAGAAAAGAGATACGTCATTAATAGAAGATGAATGAAAAGACCCAACTCTCACTACATTATGTAAATGAGTCTCTGGGTGCTGTAGTGCAGGAGGTATCTGACCTGTATGAAACAGACAACAGTACTTAGCTGTGAGAATATAATGTTCACCATTAAGATATATATATATACACTCAGCGGCCAGTTGATGAAGTACATCACCCCGTTCACGCAAATGGTTCGCTCCTACAGACAGTGAGTCACGTGGCCGTGGCTTGCTGTATAAATCAGGCAGACAGGCAACCAGTTACTGTTTCGACTGAACGTTGCAATGGGCGGAAAGAGTTTGAGCGTGGTAGGATCGTCAGGGACCAGGGGCGCCGGTTACAGTAGCTCAGAAACGGACGTCCTCCTGGGCTTTTCACCTGCAACAGTGTCTACGGTTTACAGAGAATGGTGCAACAAACTAAAACCATCCAGTCAGCGGCAGTCCTATGGTGAAAACAGCTTGTTGATGAGAGGTGGAAGGAGAACGGCAAGAGTCCTGCAAGCTAACAGGCGGGCAACAAACAGGCAAATAATGTCCCAGTACAACAGTGGTGTACAGAACGGCATCTCTGAACTCACAACTCGTCAGTCCTTGTCAAGGACGGACTATTGCAACAGACGACCACACCGGGTTCCACTCTTATCAGCTAAAAACAAGAAGAAGCAGCTCCAGTGAGCACGCCATCACCAACACTGGGCACGCCATCACCAACACTGGACACGCCATCACCAACACTGGAAACGCCATCACCAACACTGGACACGCCATCACCAACACTGGACACGCCATCACCAACACTGGACACGCCATCACCAACACTGGGCACGCCATCACCAACACTGGGCACGCCATCACCAACACTGGGCACGCCATCACCAACACTGGGCACGCCATCACCAACACTGGGCACGCCATCACCAACACTGGAAACGCCATCACCAACACTGGGCACGCCATCACCAACACTGGGCACGCCATCACCAACACTGGACACGCCATCACCAACACTGGACACGCCATCACCAACACTGGACACGCCATCACCAACACTGGGCACGCCATCACCAACACTGGGCACGCCATCACCAACACTGGACACGCCATCACCAACACTGGACACGCCATCACCAACACTGGACACGCCATCACCAACACTGGACACGCCATCACCAACACTGGGCACGCCATCACCAACACTGGACACGCCATCACCAACACTGGACACGCCATCACCAACACTGGACACGCCATCACCAACACTGGACACGCCATCACCAACACTGGGCACGCCATCACCAACACTGGGCACGCCATCACCAACACTGGGCACGCCATCACCAACACTGGAAACGCCATCACCAACACTGGACACGCCATCACCAACACTGGACACGCCATCACCAACACTGGAAACGCCATCACCAACACTGGACACGCCATCACCAACACTGGACACGCCATCACCAACACTGGAAACGCCATCACCAACACTGGAAACGCCATCACCAACACTGGAAACGCCATCACCAACACTGGACACGCCATCACCAACACTGGAAACGCCATCACCAACACTGGAAACGCCATCACCAACACTGGACACGCCATCACCAACACTGGACACGCCATCACCATCACTGGACACGCCATCACCAACACTGGGCACGCCATCACCAACACTGGACACGCCATCACCAACACTGGAAACGCCATCACCAACACTGGAAACGCCATCACCAACACTGGACACGCCATCACCAACACTGGACACGCCATCACCAACACTGGACACGCCATCACCAACACTGGACACGCCATCACCAACACTGGAAACGCCATCACCAACACTGGACCTGCCATCACCAACACTGGAAACGCCATCACCAACACTGGACACGCCATCACCAACACTGGAAACGCCATCACCAACACTGGACACGCCATCACCAACACTGGACACGCCATCACCAACACTGGGCACGCCATCACCAACACTGGACACGCCATCACCAACACTGGACACGCCATCACCAACACTGGACACGCCATCACCAACACTGGACACGCCATCACCAACACTGGACACGCCATCACCAACACTGGACACGCCATCACCAACACTGGACAACTGAGGAGTGGAAAAACATTGGCTGGTCCAAAGATATCCCGGTTCCTGTTGCCTCATGCTGACGGCAGAGTCAGGATTTGGTGTAAGCAGCATTAGTCCATGGCTCCATCCTGCCTGGCGCCAACGGTACAGGATGTTGGCGATGGTGTAATGGTGTGGGGAATGATTTCCTGGCACACGTTAGGTCCTTTGATACCAACTGAGCAACGTTTGAATGCCACACCTTATAGAATCCATGCTCTGAAGAATTCAGACTGTTCTGGAGGCAAAGGGGGTTCCGACCCGGTACTAGATAGGTGGACCGAATAAACCTATTGTATGACTTTGACCTTAGTTGTACATTCAAAATAGCGTGAGAGACATACAAAAGGCAGGGTGTATGTCTCTGCAGTGTGGTGTGTATCAATGTCCCTGTTCTTCAGTCTGTGGTGTGTATTAATGGGTCTGTTCTTCAGTCTGTGGTGTGTATCAATGTCCCTGTTCTTCAGTCTGTGGTGTGGTGTGTATCAATGAGTCTGTTCTTCAGTCTGTGGTGTGGTGTGTATCAATGAGTCTGTTCTTCAGTCTGTGGTGTGGTGTGTATCAATGAGTCTGTTCTTCAGTCTGTGGTGTGGTGTGTATCAATGAGTCTGTTCTTCAGTCTGTGGTGTGGTGTGTATCAATGAGTCTGTTCTTCAGTCTGTGGTGTGGTGTGTATCAATGAGTCTGTTCTTCAGTCTGTGGTGTGTATCAATGAGTCTGTTCTTCAGTCTGTGTAGGTCTCTGTATTGAGTCGGAGTTGTAAATAAAGGTATGGGAGGTTCATTCAACAGTGAAGACGGTAGACCATCACACAACTCTGAACTGTACACCTAACTGTCTGGGGAATTTTGGAATAATTTTGAATATTTTTGTCCATTCCATTTTGAAGTTAAAAATCAACATTTCTGCCACATTTTTTTGGGGGGGGGGGGGGTCCTGTGCAGTTGTAATTCAAACAAATACACGGGTTAACACCAAATGTTTTATTTTAAATGTTTTTAAAGTTATTTTAGAAGAGATAGTGAATCATGCAACGGTTCCAATACATCAGTATGCATGGTACGGATATGCATGAGTTTGTGTAATGTACCTTGCTCATCCAGGACTTGCGCTTGCACATGGCTTTCCTCCTCTTGACTGCCTCCCACAGCCGTCTCTGCCCTGCAGCGACACCATCGAGAGACAGAGAGAAGAGAGACAGAGAGAGAGACAGAGAAGAGAGAGAGAGGAGACAGAGAGAGAGAGAGACAGAGAGAGAGAGAGACAGAGAGACAGAGAGAGAGGAGAGAGAGAGACAGAGACAGAGAGACAGACACAAAGAGAGCACACGAGAGGGAGAGAATGTCACTGACTATGCAGACCAAGAATGAGAAACCCTAAGGCATGTGATAAGTCATCCGATTCAACTACCAAGGTCCTGGCAACTCCTCCGATTCAACTACCAAGGTCCTGGCAACTCCTCCGATTCAACTACAAAGGTCCTGGCAACTCCTCCGATTCAACTACAAAGGTCCTGGCAACTCCTCCGATTCAACTACAAAGGTCCTGGCAACTCCTCCGATTCAACTACAAAGGTCCTGGCAACTCCTCCGATTCAACTACAAAGGTCCTGGCAACTCCCCCGATTCAACTACAAAGGTCCTGGCAACTCCTCCGATTCAACTACAAAGGTCCTGGCAACTCCTCCGATTCAACTACAAAGGTCCTGGCAACTCCTCCGATTCAACTACAAAGGTCCTGGCAACTCCTCCGATTCAACTACCAAGGTCCTAGCAACTCCTCCGATTCAACTACCAAGGTCCTGGCAACTCCTCCGATTCAACTACCAAGGTCCTGGCAACTCCTCCGATTCAACTACAAAGGTCCTGGCAACTCCTCCGATTCAACTACAAAGGTCCTGGCAACTCCTCCGATTCAACTACAAAGGTCCTGGCAACTCCTCCGATTCAACTACCAAGGTCCTGGCAACTCCTCCGATTCAACTACCACAGTCCTGGCAACTCCTCCGATTCAACTACCACGGTCCTGGTAACTCATCCGATTCAGCGAATCAAGGTCCTGGCAACTCCTCCGATTCAACTACCAAAGTCCTGGCAACTCTTCCGATTCAACTACCATGGTCCTGGTAACTCATCCGATTCAGCGAATCAAGGTCCTGGCAACTCATCCGAATCAGCGAATCAAGGTCCTGGCAACTCATCCGAATCAGCGAATCAAGGTCCTGGCAACTCATCCGATTCAGCGAATCAAGGTCCTGCAACTCATCCGATTCAGCGAATCAAGGTCCTGGCAACTCATCCGATTCAGCGAATCAAGGTCCTGGCAACTCATCCGAATCAGCGAATCAAGGTCCTGGCAACTCATCCGATTCAGCGAATCAAGGTCCTGGCAACTCATCCGATTCAGCGAATCAAGGCCCTGGCAACGCATCCGATTCAGCGAATCAAGGTCCTGGCAACTCATCCGATTCAGCGAATCAAGGTCCTGGCAACTCATCCGATTCAGCTAACCAAGGTCCTGGCAACTCATCCGATTCAGCTAACCAAGGGTAGCCCTGTGGGAGGAGAGTTGGGCACCGCTGCCCACCAGGGGGGTAGCCCTCTGGGAGGAGAGTTGGTGGACTTGAAACATCAGAAAAGCATTTACATTTGATTAATTTAGCTTAATTAATTTACACGTATCCAGAATGACTTACAGTTAGTGCATTCTTCTTAAAGGAATACTTTGGGATTTTAGCAATGATGCCATTTATCTACTTCCCCAGAGTCAGATGAACTTGTGGATAAAATGTTTATGTCTCGGTGTCCAGTATGAAGGAAGTTAGAGGTAGTTTTGCGAGCCAATGCTAACTAGCATTAGCACAATGACTAGAAGTGCTAGCAGATACCCATAGACTTCCATTCATTGCGCTAACGCTAGTTAGCTATTGCACTAACGCTAGTTAGCAACTTCCTTCCTATTGCGCTAACGCTAGTTAGCAAGTTTATCTGACTCTGAGGAAGTAGACAAAATCCCAAAGTATCCCCTTTTAAGATAGCTAGGTGGGACAACCACATATCTCAGTCATAGTGAGGTGGGACAACCACATCTCAGTCATAGTGGGGTGAGACAACCACATCTCAGTCACAGTGAGGTGAGACAACCACATATCTCAGTCACATTGAGGTGGGACAATCACATATCTCAGTCATAGTGAGGTGGGACAACCACATCTCTCAGTCATAGTGAGGTGGGACAACCACATATCTCAGTCATAGCCAGGTGGGACAACCACATATCTCAGTCACAGTGAGGTGGGACAACCACATATCTCAGTCACAGTGAGGTGGGACAACCACATCTCTCAGTCACAGTGAGGTGGGACAACCACATATCTCAGTCACAGTGAGGTGGGACAACCACATATCTCAGTCATAGCCAGGTGTGACAACCACATCTCAGTCATAGCCAGGTGGGACAACCACATCTCTCAGTCATAGCCAGGTGGGACAACCACATCTCTCAGTCATAGCCAGGTGGGACAACCACATCTCTCAGTCATAGTGAGGTGAGACAACCACATCTCTCAGTTACAGTGAGGTGGGACAACCACATCTCTCAGTCATAGCCAGGTGGGACAACCACATCTCTCAGTCATAGCCAGGTGGGACAACCACATCTCTCAGTCATAGCCAGGTGGGACAACCACATCTCTCAGTCATAGCCAGGTGGGACAACCACATCTCTCAGTCATAGCCAGGTGGGACAACCACATCTCTCAGTCATGGTGAGTAAAATGTTCTTCAATAAAGTTAGCTGCTAGTAGTTTCAAGAGAAATAAAGAAAAAAGGAGTGTGCTCGAGGAAGAGGAGAAAGAGAGAGAGGAGAGGAGAGAGAGCGAGAAAGGGAGAGAGGAGAGGAGAGAGAGCGAGAAAGGGAGAGAGGAGAGCGAGCGAGAAAGGGAGAGAGGAGAGGAGAGAGAGCGAGAAAGGGAGAGAGGAGTTGAGAGCGAGCGAGAAAGGGAGAGAGGAGAGGAGAGCGAGCGAGAAAGGGGGAGAGGAGAGGAGAGCGAGCGAGAAAGGGAGAGAGGAGAGGAGAGCGAGCGAGAAAGGGAGAGAGGAGAGCGAGCGAGAAAGGGAGAGAGGAGAGGAGAGAGAGCGAGAAAGGGAGAGAGGAGTTGAGAGCGAGCGAGAAAGGGAGAGAGGAGAGGAGAGCGAGCGAGAAAGGGGGAGAGGAGAGGAGAGCGAGCGAGAAAGGGAGAGAGGAGAGGAGAGCGAGCGAGAAAGGGAGAGAGGAGAGCGAGCGAGAAAGGGAGAGAGGAGAGGAGAGAGAGCGAGAAAGGGAGAGAGGAGTTGAGAGCGAGCGAGAAAGGGAGAGAGGAGAGGAGAGAGAGCGAGAAAGGGAGAGAGGAGAGGAGAGCGAGCGAGAAAGGGAGAGAGGAGAGGAGAGCGAGCGAGAAAGGGGGAGAGGAGAGGAGAGCGAGCGAGAAAGGGAGAGAGGAGAGCGAGCGAGAAAGGGAGAGAGGAGAGGAGAGAGAGCGAGAAAGGGAGAGAGGAGTTGAGAGCGAGCGAGAAAGGGAGAGAGGAGAGGAGAGCGAGCGAGAAAGGGGGAGAGGAGAGGAGAGCGAGCGAGAAAGGGAGAGAGGAGAGGAGAGCGAGCGAGAAAGGGAGAGAGGAGAGCGAGCGAGAAAGGGAGAGAGGAGAGGAGAGAGAGCGAGAAAGGGAGAGAGGAGTTGAGAGCGAGCGAGAAAGGGAGAGAGGAGAGGAGAGAGAGCGAGAAAGGGAGAGAGGAGAGGAGAGAGAGCGAGAAAGGGAGAGGAGAGAGAGCGAGAAAGGGAGAGAGGAGTTGAGAGGGGGGCTTAGAGCGTGAAAAATGGGAGAGAAAATAAGAGCTAAAGACTAGGGTTTATTTTTTTTCACTCTCATTAATGTGCATAAGGTCGCACGCCTGTCAGACTGGCTTAAGGCACCCGTATACTAGGTTCAGGTTTGCTCCTGAGCAGAACTCAGCAATTTTTCTGTTTGTCCCTGTAGCAACCACACAGCCAGTATACACTTCCTCAAAAAATTAATGTCCCCCCCCCCCCCCCCCCCAAAAAAAATGTCACATCCACGTCTTCAGTGCCCGGGGAACTGCCTTGCTCAGGGGCAGAACGACAGATTTTTACCTTGTCAGCTTAGGGATTCAATCCAGCAAACTTTCAGTTACTGACCCAATGCTCTAACCACTAAAACATAACACCTAACCATGTACTAATCTAACAGAAAAAGTAATGTCTCCCCCCTCAAATTATTTTTGCAATGTGGCCAAGTGCACTCGCGGATGGCCGTTGTGCAATTTCGGGCGTTCCGTATTTCAAAGCCATATCAGATATCTTGAATGTAAAAAACAATGTGCTTTGAGCTCAATAACGATCGTTGAGAAATAAGAGGGGCTCAGGAAGGAGAGAGAGCCTCATTACAGCAGCCGGCCCCAGAAAAACAGGCTGACACTTACAACAGGAATCATGAGGATAGCGCACTTTACTGTAACAAATTAATGGTTTTATCCGGCCCCAAAAAACAGGACGTTTTGATTGAGGTGACCAGGTAGAATGTGCAGCTCACCAATGCGACCAATGAAAAATGTAACTCTCACAGCCAAAAGTCAAAACCATCCCCACTATAACAACTCACCGGGCCGCCCCATTCCGATCTTCTCCAGGTCCTCGTTCTTGACGTAGTCGAAGTGGGAGATGAGCGTCACGTTAAGGTCGTCACGGATACGCAAAAGGTACTGCTGCAGCTGCACCTCCATCAGCAGCTCCAGGAGCCATTCTGTGCCCTCCTCAGACTGCATGCTACGGCCCAGCTTCTGAATAACACATAGGAGAAACTGGGTTTAAATAATGACAAGCACACAGCATCTATACAAAACCAAAAAAGCACAACCGCTTCACAGACATAGCAAATTACCACACCCGTTCCTCCCCCGAGAATACACTGGCACTGTCATAGATCAGTAAGTAGACATCAGTAGCCGGACATCCGTAGCCAGACAGACATCAGTAGCCGGACATCCGTAGCCAGACAGACATCCGTAGCCGGACATCCGTAGCCAGACAGACATCAGTAGCCGGACATCCGTAGCCGGACATCCGTAGCCAGACAGACATCAGTAGCCGGACATCCGTAGCCAGACAGACATCCGTAGCCGGACATCCGTAGCCGGACATCCGTAGCCAGACATCCGTAGCCAGACATCCGTAGCCAGACAGACATCCGTAGCCGGACATCCGTAGCCAGACAGACATCAGTAGCCAGACATCCGTAGCCAGACAGACATCAGTAGCCGGACATCCGTAGCCAGACAGACATCAGTAGCCAGACAGACATCAGTAGCCAGACAGACATCAGTAGCCAGACAGACATCAGTAGCCAGACAGACATCAGTAGCCAGACAGACATCTGTAGCCAGACAGACATCCGTAGCCAGACAGACATCCGTAGCCAGACAGACATCCGTAGCCAGACAGACATCCGTAGCCAGACAGACATCCGTAGCCGGACATCCGTAGCCAGACATCCGTAGCCAGACATCCGTAGCCAGACAGACATCAGTAGCCGGACATCCGTAGCCAGACAGACATCAGTAGCCGGACATCCGTAGCCGGACAGACATCAGTAGCCGAACAGACATCAGTAGCCGGACATCCGTAGCCAGACAGACATCCGTAGCCGGACATCCGTAGCCGGACATCCGTAGCCGGACATCCGTAGCCAGACAGACATCAGTAGCCGGACATCCGTAGCCAGACAGACATCCGTAGCCAGACAGACATCCGTAGCCGGACATCCGTAGCCAGACAGACATCAGTAGCCGGACATCCGTAGCCAGACAGACATCCGTAGCCAGACAGACATCCGTAGCCGGACATCCGTAGCCGGACATCCGTAGCCGGACATCCGTAGCCAGACATCCGTAGCCAGACATCCGTAGCCAGACATCCGTAGCCAGACATCCGTAGCCAGACAGACATCAGTAACCGGACATCCGTAGCCAGACAGACATCAGTAGCCGGACATCCGTAGCCGGACATCCGTAGCCAGACAGACATCAGTAGCCGGACATCCGTAGCCAGACAGACATCAGTAGCCAGACAGACATCAGTAGCCAGACAGACATCAGTAGCCAGACAGACATCCGTAGCCAGACAGACATCCGTAGCCAGACAGACATCCGTAGCCAGACAGACATCCGTAGCCAGACAGACATCCGTAGCCAGACAGACATCCGTAGCCAGACAGACATCCGTAGCCAGACAGACATCCGTAGCCAGACAGACATCCGTAGCCAGACAGACATCCGTAGCCAGACAGACACCCGTAGCCAGACAGACACCCGTAGCCAGACAGACATCCGTAGCCAGACAGACACCCGTAGCCAGACAGACACCCGTAGCCAGACAGACACCCGTAGCCAGACAGACATCCGTAGCCAGACAGACATCCGTAGCCAGACAGACACCCGTAGCCAGACAGACACCCGTAGCCAGACAGACACCCGTAGCCAGACAGACACCCGTAGCCAGACAGACATCAGTAGCCAGACAGACATCCGCAGCCAGACAGACATCCGTAGCCAGACAGTACAAAGCACATCTGGTATCCAGATGATACACAGACAATGTATCCAAACAGACAATGTATCCAAGCAGACAATGTATCCAAACAGACAATGTATCCAAGCAGACAATGTATCCAAACAGACAATGTATCCAAGCAGACAATGTATCCAAACAGACAATGTATCCAAGCAGTCAATGTATCCAAACAGACAATGTATCCAAACAGACAATGTATCCAAGCAGACAATGTATCCAAACAGACAATGTATCCAAGCAGACAATGTATCCAAGCAGACAATGTATCCAAGCAGTCAATGTATCCAAACAGACAATGTATCCAATCAGACAATGTATCCAAGCAGACAATGTATCCAAGCAGTCAATGTATCCAAGCAGTCAATGTATCCAAACAGACAATGTATCCAATCAGACAATGTATCCAAGCAGACAATGTATCCAAGCAGACAATGTATCCAAGCAGACAATCTATTCAAACAGTCAATGTATCCAAACAGACAATGTATCCAAACAGACAATGTATCCAAGCAGACAATCTATTCAAACAGACAATGCAGCCAGACCGTTTTCCTCATTCTCAACCATACCCTGTGTAGAGGGCAGTATGAAGTGCTGTGTGCTCTTGTTTGATAGCCTAGCCTATATGTCAAACAACTGTCATCAGGACACAGAGTTCTTTTGACTTCTGTCAAACATGTCCGGCTGCCTTCTTCTCTATTGGATTTGAAGTGCTGCTTTCAATTATCCAACTATCTAGTTCTGAGAGAGAGAAAGAGACAGAGCCTCTGAAAGAGAGACAATATAGATAGAGAGAGAGAGAGAGAGAGAGAGGCTGGAAGTCGCTTGACTAGTACTTCAGATATGAGAGAGAGAGACGCTTGACTAGTACTTCAGATATGAGAGAGAGAGAGAGGCAGGAAGTCGCTTGACTAGTACTTCAGATATGAGAGAGAGAGACGCTTGACTAGTACTTCAGATATGAGAGAGAGAGAGAGGCAGGAAGTCGCTTGACTAGTACTTCAGATATGAGAGAGAGAGACACTTGACTAGTTCTTCAGATATGAGAGAGAGAGACGCTTGACTAGTACTTCGGATATGAGAGAGAGAGACGCTTGACTAGTACTTCAGATATGAGAGAGAGAGACGCTTGACTAGTACTTCAGATATGAGAGAGAGAGACGCTTGACTAGTACTTCAGATATGAGAGAGAGACGCTTGACTAGTACTTCGGATATGAGAGACACTTGACTAGTACTTCAGATATGAGAGAGAGACGCTTGACTAGTACTTCGGATATGAGAGAGAGACGCTTGACTAGTACTTCGGATATGAGAGAGAGAGCGACAGAGACAGAGACAGGAAGACGCTTGACTAGTACTTCAGATGTCTGTGTGTGTACCTGCACACATGCACACACACAGATCTTTATGACCAAGTTCAAAAACCTTTCACTGACTAGCAAGATAGACCCATAGCCTATAACTCAAATGATATGACATGAGAAGAGATTACTTCTATTTTGCTTAAGACATTACACAATTTGAGATTCAAATTGAGTTACTGTTATACTACTCCCAAATGGTTACGCCAGATGTTTGCATCCTGATTCGAATCCACCACAAGCACATAAATCTAGGTCACAATGCAGTAATATTCCTGTCTCAATATTCCCGAGTAGCACTTTGTAATCTGTCAGCTCTTAGTGGTCTGGCACCTGGGCTTGGTCCACTTCTAGAACCCCTGAGTAGAACTGGGCTTGGTCCCCTTCTAGAACCCCTGAGTAGAACTGGGCTTGGTTCACTTCTAGAACCCCTGAGTAGAACTGGGCTTGGTCCACTTCTAGAACCCCTGAGTAGAACTGGGCTTGGTCCACTTCTAGAACCCCTGAGTAGAACTGGGCTTGGTCCACTTCTAGAACCCCTGAGTAGAACTGGGCTTGGTCCACTTCTAGAACCCCTGAGTAGAACTGGGCTTGGTCCACTTCTAGAACCCCTGAGTAGAACTGGGCTTGGTCCACTTCTAGAACCCCTGAGTAGAACTGGGCTTGGTCCACTTCTAGAACCCCTGAGTAGAACTGGGCTTGGTCCACTTCTAGAACCCCTGAGTAGAACTGGGCTTGGTCCACTTCTAGAACCCCTGAGTAGAACTGGGCTTGGTCCACTTCTAGAACCCCTGAGTAGAACTGGGCTTGGTCCACTTCTAGAACCCCTGAGTAGAACTGAGCTTGGTCCACTTCTAGAACCCCTGAGTAGAACTGAGCTTGGTCCCCTTCTAGAACCCCTGAGTAGAACTGAGCTTGGTCCCCTTCTAGAACCCCTGAGTAGAACTGAGCTTGGTCCCCTTCTAGAACCCCTGAGTAGAACTGAGCTTGGTCCCCTTCTAGAACCCCTGAGTAGAACTGGGCTTGGTCCACTTCTAGAACCCCTGAGTAGAACTGGGCTTGGTCCACTTCTAGAACCCCTGAGTAGAACTGGGCTTGGTCCACTTCTAGAACCCCTGAGTAGAACTGGGCTTGGTCCACTTCTAGAACCCCTGAGTAGAACTGGGCTTGGTCCACTTCTAGAACCCCTGAGTAGAACTGGGCTTGGTCCACTTCTAGAACCCCTGAGTAGAACTGGGCTTGGTCCACTTCTAGAACCCCTGAGTAGAACTGGGCTTGGTCCACTTCTAGAACCCCTGAGTAGAACTGAGCTTGGTCCACTTCTAGAACCCCTGAGTAGAACTGGGCTTGGTCCACTTCTAGAACCCCTGAGTAGAACTGGGCTTGGTCCCCTTCTAGAACCCCTGAGTAGAACTGGGCTTGGTCCACTTCTAGAACCCCTGAGTAGAACTGTGCTTGGTCCACTTCTAGAACCCCTGAGTAGAACTGGGCTTGGTCCCCTTCTAGAACCCCTGAGTAGAACTGGGCTTGGTCCACTTCTAGAACCCCTGAGTAGAACTGGGCTTGGTCCACTTCTAGAACCCCTGAGTAGAACTGGGCTTGGTCCACTTCTATTTAATTTTTTTATTAATTTTATCCCCTTTTTCTCCCCAATTTCGTGGTATCCAATTGTTAGTAGTTACTATCTTGTCTCATCGCTACAACTCCCGTACGGGCTCGGGAGAGACGAAGGTCGAAAGCCATGCGTCCTCCGAAACACAACCCAACCTAGCCGCAATGCTTCTTAACACAGCGCGCATCCAACCCGGAAGCCAGCCGCACCAATGTGTCGGAGGAAACACTGTACACCTGGCGACCTTGGTTAGCGTGCACTGCGCCCGGCCCGTCACAGGAGTCGCTGGAGCGCGATGAGACAAGGATATCCCTACCGGCCAAACCCTCCCTAACCCAGACGATGCTAGGCCAATTGTGCGTCGCCCCACGGACCTCCCGGTCGCGGCCGGCTGCGACAGAGCCTGGGCGCGAACCCAGAGTCTCTGGTGGCACAGCTAGCGCTGCGATGCAGTGCCCTAGACCACTGCGCCACCCGGGAGTTGGTCCACTTCTAGAACCCCTGAGTAGAACGCAGTGGGCTCAACTGACTCACCCGTGCTCAGTCTAAAGGCTAATGGGTCTCATTTCAGGGGGGGAAAACTCAACGTTAAACCTAGAGAATTCGTTGAAGCAAAAGACCACAACCCCAAAGGGCCTTTTTTGTCTGAATTCCACTCATGACGTACTGTCAGAGGTCTCTTTTTAAAAGGTCAAAAGGTCTACTGAATTTGCATTGTAGCCATGATGCAAAAGTGTAGTTGTAGAAAGCTACTGGGTGTAGTGCTGTATAATGAGGTGGCGGGAGAAAGGAGCTGGGGTTGGAGTAATGGAAAGGGGTGGGAAGTGCTACAAGAAGTTCCTGGTGAAAAATGCCTCTGGCCTGAACTCCTTCCCCTTGGCGGAATGAAGAATTGCAAAAGGTCCTGGACTGCTCTCAACAACCCTCCCTGTTGTCTTCAAAAGTTATTTGTCTCAGCACAGAGTCAGGCAACAAAAAAATGACAAAGCAATGTAAAAGCAAGCAGTGCTTTCCTCAACTAGATCCAGTGGAGGTCTACCTTGACCACTTGTACAAACGTTAGCCTTAAAGTGTTAGTCAGAGCGTCTCAAGACTGAATTAAGGAAACAACGAGATCGTTTTAAGGTGTCTAGACTGTTCTTTTTTGGGGGGGGGTATTCATTAGTGTGTTTAGTAGACTACATCTAGTGGGTAGGCTGTGTTTGTATTCTGGTCTAAGTATAAGAGGAGCAGTGGTTCAGCCTCGCAATGTGTAGCAATGATCATCCTGGTGAAGCAATGAGTGAGTGAAGCAATGTGAAAGCCATGAACATCCTGGCCTGTTGTCCGGTCCATAATGCCTCACTCTGTTTCAAAAAACACCCAGCTGTAAAAGTTGCTATAGTTTTAACTGGCAAACAAATCCACATACTGTACGTTTGACCGTCTTTGGATCAGAAAGCAGAATATGTCCACAAGCTTCATGCAATCCCAGCTAATCTACATTAAGCCTACACTAGAACAACAGGGACCATGTCTGACATTTGGTAGGTCATATTATAATTTCTGACATTTGGTAGGCCGTATTATAGTTTCTGACATTTGGTAGGCCATATTATAATTTCAGACATTTGGTAGGCCATATTATAATTTCAGACATTTGGTAGGCCATATTATAATTTCAGACATTTGGTAGGCCATATTATAATTTCTGACATTTGGTAGGCCATATTATAATTTCTGACATTTGGTAGGCCATATTATAATTTCTGACATTTGGTAGGCCATATTATAATTTCTGACATTTGGTAGTCTATTTGTTTGTCAACTATAGTTAGATACATGCAGCTTCTCTTCTGTCATAACTTGTTGCCCCAGAAGACTAAATAAAGAAATGCTCACCAGAATAATGTCTTACATGGATAGAATGAATGCATTAGTAACTAGTTAAACAGTGGTAACGTTGTCTGTTGCATTTAGGGACCGGGGAGAAAACACAATAACTGCCAAAACAGTGGTAACGTTGTCTGTTGCATTTAGGGACCGGGGAGAAAACACAATAACTGCCAAAACAATGGAAAGATTGGTCCTGTCCAAAATGTCCAAAATGTGATCCGTTTGACCGGTTTTAAGGAAATTAAAAAGCTGAGAATACAATGAAACAGGTTTCTGAAAAGACTTTAGTGTGTCTTGGGCACATATTTTATGTGGTTGGAATACTGTCTGTTTGCAGAACTGTGTCAAAGATAACACATCACATTCACATTTTCTCAAGAGAACCTGAAAGAAAGGAATCATATTTCTCCAGTCCTGTTCCCGAGACAATGTTGTATAATTTCACTGCAAGAAATGCATAATTTGCAGGCATTAGTGTTATATTACTCTACATGTGAGAGGTTATAGACCTACAGTTAGTATTATATTACTCTACATGTGAGAGGTTATAGACCAACAGTATTATATTACTCTACATGTGAGAGGTTATAGACCAACAGCTAGTATTATATTACTCTACATGTGAGAGGTTATAGACCAACAGTATTATATTACTCTACATGTGAGAGGTTATAGACCTACAGTCAGTATTATATTACTCTACATGTGAGAGGTTATGGACATACAGTAAGTATTATATTACTCTACATGTGAGAGGTTATAGACCAACAGTATTATATTACTCTACATGTGAGAGGTTATAGACCTACAGCTAGTATTATATTACTCTACATGTGAGAGGTTATAGACCAACAGTATTATATTACTCTACATGTGAGAGGTTATAGACCTACAGCTAGTATTATATTACTCTACATGTGAGAGGTTATAGACCAACAGTATTATATTACTCTACATGTGAGAGGTTATATACCTACAGTTAGTATTATATTACTCTACATGTGAGAGGTTATAGACCAACAGTATTATATTACTCTACATGTGAGAGGTTATATACCTACAGTCAGTATTATATTACTCTACATGTGAGAGTTTATAGACCTACAGTTAGTATTATATTACTCTACATGTGAGAGGTTATAGACCTACAGTATTATATTACTCTACATGTGAGAGGTTATAGACCTACAGTATTATATTACTCTACATGTGAGAGGTTATAGACCTACAGTATTATATTACTCTACATGTGAGAGGTTATAGACCTACAGTATTATATTACTCTGCATGTGAGAGGTTATAGACCTACAGTTAGTATTATATTACTCTACATGTGAGAGGTTATATACCAACAGTATTATATTACTCTACAGGTGAGAGGTTATAGACCTACAGTCAGTATTATATTACTCTACATGTGAGAGGTTATAGACCTACAGTATTATATTACTCTACAGGTGAGAGGTTATAGACCTACAGTCAGTATTATATTACTCTACATGTGAGAGGTTATAGACCTACAGTATTATATTACTCTACATGTGAGAGGTTATATACCTACAGTCAGTATTATATTACTCTACATGTGAGAGGTTATAGACCTACAGTCAGTATTATATTACTCTACATGTAAGAGGTTATAGACCTACAGTCAGTATTATATTACTCTACATGTGAGAGGTTATAGACCTATAGTATTATATTACTCTACATGTGAGAGGTTATAGACCTACAATCAGTATTATATTACTCTACATGTGAGAGGTTATGGACATACAGTAAGTATTATATTACTCTACATGTGAGAGGTTATAGACCTACAGTCAGTATTATATTACTCTACATGTGAGAGGTTATGGACATACAGTAAGTATTATATTACTCTACATGTGAGAGGTTATAGACCTACAGTCAGTATTATATTACTCTACATGTGAGAGGTTATAGACCTACAGTATTATATTACTCTACATGTGAGAGGTTATAGACCTACAGTATTATATTACTCTACATGTGAGAGGTTATAGACCTATAGTATTATATTACTCTACATGTGAGAGGTTATAGACCTACAGTTAGTATTATATTACTCTACATGTGAGAGTTTATAGACCTACAGTATTATATTACTCTACATGTGAGAGGTTATAGACCTACAGTCAGTATTATATTACTCTACATGTGAGAGGTTATAGACCTACAGTATTATATTACTCTACATGTGAGAGGTTATAGACCTACAGTATTATATTACTCTACATGTAAGAGGTTATAGACCTACAGTCAGTATTATATCACTCTACATGTGAGAGGTTATAGACCTACAGTCAGTATTATATTACTCTACATGTGAGAGGTTATAGACCAACAGTTAGTGTCCATATTTCAGTAACTATTCAATTTAACCCATATATTACATTCTAAATATTCTGTTTATTCATGGATACAGGGATACTCATGAGCGGGATATCAAAGCTGCATGTAAACAACGTATCCTGAATAAGACCTTTAGCGGGATATGAGCTACTATCCGTAATACTGTGAGCATGTAAATGTGGTCAGTGAGGCTAACCTACATTCAGAATATGAACTAATTCCAGGAGGAAATCAACCAAGCGCTGTCTGGCTTCTAACTAAAACATGATTGCAACTGAAATCTGGCTTAGTAATGTTAAGTGATCTTACATATCAAAAAGGCAGTGGGTGTGGACAGGTTGAGCAGCGTGTGAGATGTGTACATTTTGGACATAGGATAGATCCATTCAAGCATAGGCGACCCATAAGTCTTTCATTTGAAGAACCTAATCTTCACCCCAAATTCCTCCACATTGATAGAAATACTTTACTTATGGTACCAGACCAGACCAGCCACAACCGTACCCATTCATTCAATGACATCACCGTAACAACTTGTCAACGAGACGAAACGAGTAGGCTTACTCTGTACACATGGAAGTGTGCCAGGAAAGGGAACGACATTCTGAGTTTGTCGAAACGCCGCATCCCGAATTCTGTGTGAGAGAGAGTATTTTTTTAAATCTTCAGAGACACCTGCTTCTGTGGCCTGACAGTATCAGAGCAACAGGATTCCCCGGAGAGGGAATGCTGAGAGAGCGCTCCAACGATCCCGTTCCCAATCCCGGGAAAAGGGAAAACTTCCTGAGCACTTGTAACCAGGCTACATTCCAGCACGGGGCATAACACAGGAACAATCTAAAGAAACATAACAAATGGTCAAATGAGAAGGATAAATCCAGAGGAACTGTCACTTTGTCAGAAGGATAAATCCAGAGGAACTGTCACTTTGTCAGAAGGATAAATCCAGAGGAACTGTCACTTTGTGAGAAGGATAAATCAAGAGGAACTGTCACTTTGTCAGAAGGATAAATCCAGAGGAACTGTCACTTTGTCAGAAGGATAAATCCAGAGGAACTGTCACTTTGTGAGAAGGATAAATCCAGAGGAACTGTCACTTTGTGAGAAGGATAAATCCAGAGGAAATGTCACTTTGTTAGAAGGATAAATCCAAAGGAACTGTCACTTTGTCAGTTTCTCTAGCAGCTTTGCGAAGTTGGCTGAGATATAGCCCAATGCTGCCCAGTTCCTGCCCTCTTCTCTACCCTCCTCCGTGTGCCCAGCTCCTGTCCATTCGTTTATCCATCCCCACCATCGTGGGGCTAAAAATAGCAGCGACTTGGTTTTCGCCTAGATTCACTCAGAGCTGCCAGCTCCAGCCGATAGAAAAGTGGAGAACAGCGGCGTGATGACTCACAGAGTGTACCTGTATATGTGGTATGGTATTTTAGTGAGCGAGTTTGTGTATTTGTTTGTGGCGCACATGAATGTGTGTGTAAGCACGTCAGTGTGTGCACTGGAAGGACGATCTGTTCCTTCTGTTTTGAGCAAAGCTGGCAAATAACTCTGGCTCGGCCTCTCTCTCCTCCCTCTCTCTCCTCCCTCTCTCTCCTCCCTCTCTCTCCTCCCTCTCTCTCCTCCCTCTCTCTCTCTCCTCCCCTCTTTCTTGCTTGCTGGATGGGTTGGCTCAGTCAGCTTGGTGATTCCTGGTATTCCCTCTGCCTCTTTTTCCCCTCGTTCTCTTTCTCCCTTTCAGTCTCTCTGCCCGTTTCACTTTTCTTCCATCCTCTTCTTCTCTCCTTTCCTACCTCCCTCCCTCTCTAAGACAGACAGGGAAGTGCTCCGTGTCGAGTACAGAGGCTCCATGGTATTCGGCTGAAGGAACATTTAAGTTCAGATTTGAGGTCAGTTTGAACTGCAGGATGGAGAACTCGTTTCCTGTGCACCCCCTACTTACAGTATATTAGGATCTTAACCCTTTACACTGGTGGGAATTGCCCTATAACTATATGGATAGGGATACATTGAAATGTTTCTTACAGAAGAAATATGGAAAGTACATGCATAACCATGGTAACAATTGAAAGGGGAAAGTTTGGCAATTATGGGAAAATTATTAGACCACAGTTCACCT
Organism: Salvelinus fontinalis; assembly: GCF_029448725.1. Taxonomy (NCBI): domain Eukaryota; kingdom Metazoa; phylum Chordata; class Actinopteri; order Salmoniformes; family Salmonidae; genus Salvelinus; species Salvelinus fontinalis. The sequence goes on from NC_074690.1 coordinate 13,525,393, forward strand.
GACAAGATTGAATCCAAACATTACACTGTTGATTTTGTGTGTATTTTACATTTACTGCCACCTTAACGACATCTGAAAGTCCTCTGGATACCTTCAGTAACGTGATGAGAATATTCCTGGACAATGTGTTGTAGGTGCAACATAAGACAAGAGAATGACAAGGGTTTGAGACAGAGGACTAACTGGTGTCTCCAAGTGGATACACACACACACAGACCTCTCCAAAGTGTGCATATTTCAATGCACTTTTATGACTCAAAGAAGAGTCTTCAACTAGAAGGTGTTTTTCTTTAGCGTTCCTATCTGTGCAGTAGAGGAAGTAAAGCAGCAGACTTGTAGTTGTTTAGTTCAGAACACAAACCTGCATCCCCGCCGTCACACAACTACTGTTGTTTACGCAATTAAAAACGGCCCATTATAAAATCACAATCTGGGTCAGCCAAGCATCATTTGAAAGCTTGTTCTATTGCCAACAAGACTAGTAGCTAAGTTATAAAAAATATGATCTTACAGGGTTAAAATTTTCACAATTCAATTCAGTGGAAACAGATTGTAATTTTGGTGCGGATAGAAAGGAGACCTGAGTGCATTCTGCTGTGTGTAGAATAACCCGGGGTATGACACCATGTCATCTAGTAACTGTACATCACACATAGTGATCGTGAACGTTGTAAATTACATGACTTTAATGATACGGAAATGTGAAGTGCACATTTGGACTCCCGGTTGTTGTTTGCTGTCTTGTATGAAATCAAAGCGGTATGTAATTATAATCCTCAACGTCTCATCTTTCAAAATACATAAAGTCCACTTCAAAATATTTTCTACATTTTCCCAATTAGGAGGAGGGACAGGGCAACTACCGAATGTCTGTCAGCCAAAACCAATAAGGTGCTGTGAAGGTCTGATGTCATGCATGTTACTATACAGCCACTGCATTCCTTTCCATTTAGTTTTAGATTTTATAAACAATACAAAACATACACACATCAACTACATCACACCTGTCCAGACCCACTAGAACACACCTCCATCTCCATTAACTACATCACAACTGCCCAGACCCACTAGAACACACCTCCATCTCCATGAACTACATCACACCGGCCCAGACCCACTAGAACACACCTCCATTAACTACATCACACCTGCCCAGACCCACTAGAACACACCTCCATCTCCATTAACTACATCACACCTGCCCAGACCCACTAGAACACACCTCCATCTCCATTAACTACATCACACCTGCCCAGACCCACTAGAACACACCTCCATCTCCATTAACTACATCACACCTGCCCAGACCCACTAAAACACACCTCCATCTCCATTAACTACATCACACCTGCCCAGACCCACTAGAACACACCTCCATCTCCATTAACTACACCACACCTGCCCAGACCCACTAGAACACACCTCCATTAACTAAATCACACCTGCCCAGACCCACTAAAACACACCTCCATTAACTACATCACACCTGCCCAGACCCACTAGAACACACCTCCATCTCCATTAATTACATCACACCTGTCCAGACCCACTAGAACACACCTCCATTAACTACATCACACCTGTCCAGACCCACTAGAACACACCTCAATCTCCATTAACTACATCACAGTGCCCAGACCCACTAGAACACACCTCCATTAACTACATCACACCTGTCCAGACCCACTAGAACACACCTCCATCTCCATTAATTACATCACACCTGTCCAGACCCACTAGAACACACCCCCATCTCCATTAACTACATCACAGTGCCCAGACCCACTAGAACACACCTCCATCTCTATTAACTACATCACAGTGCCCAGACCCACTAGAACACACCTCCATCTCCATTAACTACATCACAGTGCCCAGACCCACTAGAACACACCTCCATTAAATACATCACACCTGCCCAGACCCACTAGAACACACCTCCATCTCCATTAACTACATCACACCTCCATCTCCATTAACTACATCACAGTGCCCAGACCCACTAGAACACACCTCCATTAAATACACCACACCTGCCCAGACCCACTAGAACACACCTCCATTAACTACATCACACCTCCGTCTCCATTAACTACATCACACCTCCATCTCCATTAACTACACCACACCTGTCCAGACCCACTAGAACACACCTCCATCTCCATTAACTACATCACACCTGCCCAGACCCACTAGAACACACCTCCATTAACTACATCACACCTGTCCAGACCCACTAGAACACACCTCCATTAACTACATCACACCTGCCCAGACCCACTAGAACACACCTCCATCTCCATTAACTAAATCACATCTGCCCAGACCCACTAGAACACACCTCCATCTCCATTAACTACATCACACCTGCCCAGACGCACTAGAACACACCTCCATCTCCATTAACTACATCACACCTCCATCTCCATTAACTACATCACACCTGCCCAGACCCACTAGAACACACCTCCATTAACTACATCACACCTGTCCAGACCCACTAGAACACACCTCCATCTCCATTAACTACATCACACCTGCCCAGACCCACTAGAACACACCTCCATTAACTACATCACACCTGTCCAGACCCACTAGAACACACCTCCATTAACTACATCACACCTGCCCAGACCCACTAGAACACACCTCCATCTCCATTAACTAAATCACATCTGCCCAGACCCACTAGAACACACCTCCATCTCCATTAACTACATCACACCTGCCCAGACGCACTAGAACACACCTCCATCTCCATTAACTACATCACACCTGCCCAGACCCACTAGAACACACCTCCATCTCCATTAACTACATCACACCTGCCCAGACCCACTAGAACACACCTCCATCTCCATTAACTACATCACACCTGCCCAGACCCACTAGAACACACCTCCATCTCCATTAACTACATCACACCTGCCCAGACCCACTAGAACACACCTCCATCTCCATTAACTACATCACACCTGCCCAGACCCACTAGAACACACCTCCATTAACTACATCACACCTGCCCAGACCCACTAGAACACACCTCCATCTCCATTAACTACATCACACCTGCCCAGACCCACTAGAACACACCTCCATCTCCATTAACTACATCACACCTGCCCAGACCCACTAGAACACACCTCCATCTCCATTAACTACATCACACCTGCCCAGACCCACTAGAACACACCTCCATCTCCATTAACTACATCACACCTGCCCAGACCCACTAGAACACACCTCCATTAAATACATCACACCTGCCCAGACCCACTAGAACACACCTCCATTAACTACATCACACCTGTCCAGACCCACTAGAACACATCTCCATTAACTACATCACACCTGTCCAGACCCACTAGAACACACCTCCATCTCCATTAACTACATCACACCTGTCCAGACCCACTAGAACACACCTCCATCTCCATTAACTACATCACACCTGCCCAGACCCACTAGAACACACCTCCATTAACTACATCACACCTGCCCAGACCCACTAGAACACACCTCCATCTCCATTAACTACATCACACCTGTCCAGACCCACTAGAACACACCTCCATCTCCATTAACTACATCACACCTGCCCAGACCCACTAGAACACACCTCCATTAAATACATCACACCTGCCAAGACCCACTAGAACACACCTCCATTAACTACATCACACCTGTCCAGACCCACTAGAACACACCTCCATTAACTACATCACTCTCCATCTCCATTAACTACACCACACCTGCCCAGACCCACTAGAACACACCTCCATCTCCATTAACTACATCACACTTGTCCAGACCCACTAGAACACACCTCCATTAACTACATCACACCTGTCCAGACCCACTAGAACACACCTCCATTAACTACATCACACCTGCCCAGACCCACTAGAACACACCTCCATCTCCATTAACTACATCACACCTGCCCAGACCCACTAGAACACACCTCCATCTCCATTAACTACATCACACCTCCATCTCCAATAACTACATCACACCTGCCCAGACCCACTAGAACACACCTCCATCTCCATTAACTACATCACACCTGCCCAGACCCACTAGAACACACCTCCATCTCCATTAACTACATCACACCTGCCCAGACCCACTAGAACACACCTCCATCTCCATTAACTACATCACACCTGCCCAGATCCACTGGAACACACCTCCATCTCCATTAACTACATCACACCTGCCCAGACCCACTAGAACACACCTCCATCTCCATTAACTACATCACACCTCCATCTCCATTAACTACATCACACCTGCCCAGACCCACTAGAACACACCTCCATCTCCATTAACTACATCACACCTGCCCAGACCCACTAGAACACACCTCCATCTCCATTAACTACATCACACCTGCCCAGACCCACTAGAACACACCTCCATTAACTACATCACACCTGCCCAGACCCACTAGAACACACCTCCATTAACTACATCACACCTGTCCAGACCCACTAGAACACACCTCCATTAACTACATCACACCTGCCCAGACCCACTAGAACACACCTCCATCTCCATTAACTACATCACACCTGCCCAGACCCACTAGAACACACCTCCATCTCCATTAACTACATCACACCTGCCCAGACCCACTAGAACACACCTCCATCTCCATTAACTACATCACACCTGCCCAGACCCACTAGAACACACCTCCATTATAACAGATTAACATTCACAAGGAAACGGGGCCAGATGGATTACCAGGACGTGTACTCAAAGCATGCACGGACCAACTGTCAAGTGTCTTCACTGACATTTTCAACATCTCCCTGTCTGAGTCTCTAATACCTGCATGTTTCAAGCAGACCGCCATAGTCCCTGTGCCCAAGAACACCAAGGTAACCTGTGTAAATGACAACCGATCCGTAGCACTCACGTCTGCAGCCATGAAGTGCTTTGAAAGGTTGGTCATGGCTCACATCAACACCATCATCCCAGAAACCCTAGACCCATTCCAATTTTGCATACTGCGCCAACAGATCCACAGATGATGCAATCTCTATTGTACTCCACACTGCCCTTTCCCACCTGGACAAAAGGAACACCTATGTGAGAATGCTATTCATTGACTACAGGTCAGCGTTCAACACCATAGTGCACTCAAAGCTCATCAATAAGCTAAGGACCCTGGGACTAAACATCTCCATCTACAACTGGATCCTGGACTTCCTGACGGGTCGCCCCCAGGTGGTAAGGGTAGGTAACAACACATCCGCTACACTGGTCCTCAACACAGGGGCCCCTCGGGTGCGTGGTCAGTCCCCTGTTCACTCATGACTGCACGGCCAGGCACGATTCCAACAACATCATTAAGTTTGCCGATGACACAACAGTGGTAGGCCAGATCACCGACAACAACGAGACAGCCTACAGGGAAGAGGTCAGAGACCTGGCAGTGTGATGCAAGGACAACATCCTCTCCCTCAACGTGATCAAGACAAAGGAGATGATTGTGTACTACAGGAAAAGGAGGACCGAGCACGCCCCATTCTCATCGACGGGGCTGCAGTGGAGCAGGTTGAGAGCCTCAAGTTGCTTGGTGTCCACATCACCAGCAAACTGACATGGTCCAAACACACCAAGACAGTCGTGAAGAGAGCACGACAAAACCTATTCCCCCTCAGGAGAATGAAAAGATTTGACATGGGTCCTTGGATCCTCAAAAGGTTCTACAGCTGCAACATCAAGAGCATCCTGACTGGTTGCATCACTGCCTGGTATGGCAACTGCTCGGCCTCCGACCACAAGGCAATACAGAGGGTAGTGTGAATGGCCCAGTACATCACTGGGGTTAAGCTGCCTGCCTTCCAGGACCTCTACACCTGGCGGTGTCAGAGGAAGGCCCTAAAAATTGTCAAAGACTCCAGCCACCCTAGTCATAGACTGTTCTCTCTGCTACTGCACGGCAAGCGGTACCGGAGCGCCAAGTCTCAGTCCAAGAGGCTTCTAAACAGCTTCTACCCCCAAGCCATAAGACTCCTGAACATCTAACCAAATGGCTACGCAGACTATTTTTATTGCCACCCCCCCCCCCCCCCCCCCCCCCCCCGTATTTTACACTGCTGCTACTCTCTCGTTACCATCTACTTTAATAAATCACAGCTCTCTCTCTGACTGACTCTCTCCTCCCCTCTCTCCCTCTGACCCAGTCAGCCCTTCTCTTGCCGCTCTCCCCCCACTCGTTTGCTGTCTCCACCACATTTACTTCCTATCTGGCTAACCCAGCACCCCTCTGCCTGCCTCTGCCTCTGCCTCTTCCTCTGCCTCTTCGCCTGCCTCTTTCTCTCTCTCTGCCTCTCTCTCTCTCTCTGCCTCTCTCTCTCTCTCTCTGCCTCTCTCTCTCTCTCTCTGTGCCTCTCTCTCTCTCTCTGCCTCTCTCTCGCTCTGTGCCTCTCTCTCGCTCTCTGCCTCTCTCTCGCTCTCTGCCTCTCTCTCGCTCTCTGCCTCTCTCTCGCTCTCTGCCTCTCTCTCGCTCTCTGCCTCTCTCTCTCTCTGCCTCTCTCTCTCTCTCTGCCTCTTTCTCTCTCTCTGCCTCTCTCTCTGCCTCTCTCTCTGCCTCTCTCTCTGCCTCTCTCTCTGCCTCTCTCTCTGCCTCTGCCTCTCTCTCTCTCTCTCTCTCTGCCTCTCTCTCTCTCTCTCTCTCTGCCTCTCTCTCTGCCTCTCTCTCTGCCTCTTTCTCTCTGTGCCTCTCTCTCTCTCTGCCTCTCTCTCTCTCTCTCTCTCTCTCTCTCTCTCTCTCTCTCTCTCTCTCTCTCTCTGCCTCTCTCTCTCTCTCTCTCTCTGCCTCTTTCTCCCTCTCTGCCTCTTTCTCCCTCTCTGCCTCTTTCTCCCTCTCTGCCTCTTTCTCCCTCTCTGCCTCTCTCTCCCTCTTTCTCCCTCTCTGCCTCTTTCTCCCTCTCTGCCTCTCTCTCCCTCTCTGCCTCTTTCTCCCTCTCTGCCTCTTTCTCCCTCTCTGCCTCTTTCTCCCTCTCTGCCTCTTTCTCCCTCTCTGCCTCTTTCTCCCTCTCTGCCTCTTTCTCCCTCTTTCTCCCTCTCTGCCTCTCTCATTCATTCCTCCCTAGTCTCTCCATTCCCTCACGGCTTTCGGGCCGACAGCATGTTCTTTATTTGAAGCTGGCTTTATTTCCTGCCTGCTAACCCTCAAAAAATGTTATCTGTGCAGACTATAAACAAATCCAAACCAGCTGCTTTTCTCCCCTTCAATAGACAGGCCGGCACTAATTACAGGAGGAATGTCAGAGGAGGACCAGCCAGTGCTGTTTAGCGATACTGCTCGGCTAACGCGAATGGAATGTTTTTGTAAGGTTTCTGGAACATTGAGGTGATGACAGCCGTTGGAGAGTGGGTCAGACTCCGTCTACACTTTTCTCCATCTTCTCTGGGTGAAGAAACACACAGCAGGGGAGCCAGAACATTCCACGATGTTTCCTTGATAGTTCATGTTTTCTTATATTTTCAATAGGTTTTCATTCCAAACTGGTACTCACACTAAAAGTGACATCATGTTTTTGTTGTGTTCATTAAAACAGATGGAATTCTTTGTGGACTCACAGCTGGTAAGAGAGCGAGCTGATGTCATCCATCTGGCTCCTGATCATCACGACAGGACATCACGACAGGACAAAGAGTCCATTTGATTCAGTAATACCAGAGCATGCAGGACCCCCTACCGATGAACTGAAAACTCAAGTCATGATTCTACAAGCCTCTCGTTCACCATAGGAGGCTAATTTGAGCTGTCATTTGTGACTCAGACTTGTAGACGTGTGCTTTAAAAATGTACATTTTCTTGATTGCTAAACATATAAATACGATTATTTCTTGATACATTCGAAACGAGGTCTAGTTGTGGCAGCAACCGGACTAGATCGTGAACGACCGTTGGTGGAGTGCTTGACTGCTGTGAGTGTGAAAGTGCGCAACCTCAAATGATTCTTTCTCCAGTTTGAGTTTGTTGACCAGAGACTGTGCATGTTTTGGTTCTACAAAGCTTTTTTAATCATAACATTCAATAATCAATTAATTGAATGTATTCTTCCACCATCTGATCAATCATCAGTTCTAAACATGGAGTTTTCTTCTCTATGACCCTGATCTATTTCCCTTATGACGGATATAACAGACAGTCGGTGATCGAGGCACACATGACAGACAGTCGGCGGTCGTGGGAACATATGACAGACAGTCGGCGGTCGTGGGAACATATGACAGACAGTCGGCGGTCGTGGGAACATATGACAGACAGTCGGCGGTCGTGGGAACATATGACAGACAGTCGGCGGTCGTGGGAACATATGACAGACGGTCGGCGGTCGTGGGAACATATGACAGACAGTCGGCGGTCGTGGGAACATATGACAGACAGTTGGTGGTCGTGGGAACATATGACAGACAGTTGGTGGTCGTGGGAACATATGACAGACAGTTGGTGGTCGTGGGAACATATGACAGACAGTTGGTGGTCGTGGGAACGTATGACAGACAGTTGGTGCATGGTGGGAACATATGACAGACAGTTGGTGCATGGTGGGAACATATGACAGACAGTTGGTGGTCGTGGGAACATATGACAGACAGTTGGCGGTCGTGGGAACATATGACAGACAGTTGGCGGTCGTGGGAACATATGACAGACAGTTGGTGGTCGTGGGAACATATGACAGACAGTTGGTGGTCGTGGGAACATATGACAGACAGTTGGTGGTCGTGGGAACGTATGACAGACAGTTGGTGGTCGTGGGAACGTATGACAGACAGTTGGTGCATGGTGGGAACATATGACAGACAGTTGGTGGTCGTGGGAACATATGACAGACAGTTGGTGCATGGTGGGAACATATGACAGACAGTTGGTGGTCGTGGGAACATATGACAGACAGTTGGTGGTCGTGGGAACGTATGACAGACAGTTGGTGGTCGTGGGAACGTATGACAGACAGTTGGTGCATGGTGGTCGATGGAACATATGACAGACAGTTGGTGGTCGTGGGAACGTATGACAGACAGTTGGTGCATGGTGGGAACATATGACAGACAGTTGGTGCATGGTGGTCGATGGAACATATGACAGACAGTTGGCGGTCGTGGGAACATATGACAGACAGTTGGCGGTCGTGGGAACATATGACAGACAGTTGGTGGTCGTGGGAACATATGACAGACAGTTGGTGGTCGTGGGAACGTATGACAGACAGTTGGTGGTCGTGGGAACGTATGACAGACAGTTGGTGCATGGTGGGAACATATGACAGACAGTTGGTGGTCGTGGGAACATATGACAGACAGTTGGTGCATGGTGGGAACATATGACAGACAGTTGGTGGTCGTGGGAACATATGACAGACAGTTGGTGGTCGTGGGAACATATGACAGACAGTTGGTGGTCGTGGGAACGTATGACAGACAGTTGGTGGTCGTGGGAACGTATGACAGACAGTTGGTGCATGGTGGTCGATGGAACATATGACAGACAGTTGGTGGTCGTGGGAACGTATGACAGACAGTTGGTGCATGGTGGGAACATATGACAGACAGTTGGTGCATGGTGGTCGATGGAACATATGACAGACAGTTGGTGGTCGTGGGAACATATGACAGACAGTTGGTGGTCGTGGGAACGTATGACAGACAGTTGGTGCATGGTGGTCGATGGAACATATGACAGACAGTTGGTGGTCATGGGAACATATGACAGACAGTTGGTGGTCGATGGAACATATGACAGACAGTTGGTGCATGGTGGTCGTGGGAACATATGACAGACAGTTGGTGCATGGTGGGAACATATGACAGACAGTTGGTGGTCGTGGGAACATATGACAGACAGTTGGCGGTCGTGGGAACATATGACAGACAGTTGGTGGTCGTGGGAACATATGACAGACAGTTGGTGCATGGTGGGAACATATGACAGACAGTTGGTGGTCAGCGCACTTCTCTGGAGCCGCTGAGCCGGAGGAGAGTGTATGAGTCCTGCTGCAGGACTCATTGCGGCCAGCACTAGCAGGTCAAACAAACAACTAAAATTAACAAGTCACGTAGAAAAACTAATCAGAACTCTCAAGTTAGTAAAATGAGTCGTTCAAAAAGAAGGAATCGTTTGCAAACAGCACATCACTAGTTCAAACACTACAGACAGAAGTTGACACATCGGCGGTATCAAATTCAGACGAGTCCCATAAAGCTTGTGGTGGTCGTAGAGCAACATTTCTGGATTGGTTTCCCCGGTGATTTTACCCATGCACTGTGTGTTCATTGTCCGTAGCTTATGCCTGCCCATTTCATAACCCTGTTCATAATGCTGACATCGCCCACACAACGCCATTCAAGTGGTTTGTGGTTGTGAGGCCGGTTGGATGTACTGCCAAATTCTCTAAAACAACGTTGGAGGCGGCTTATGGTAGAGAAATTAACATTCAATTATCTGGCCAAGGCTCTGGTGGACATTCCTGCAGTCAGCATGCCAATTGCATGCTCCCTCAAAACTTGTTGTATTGTGACAAAACTGTGGCCTTTTATTGTCCCCAAAACAAGGTGCACCTGTGTAATGATCATGCTGTTTAAATCAGTCTGCAAAAAAATAATTGCAACGTTTCGTTACAACGTTACATAGCCTAATCATCGCCTTCGCATGAACAAAGTCAGAGAAAAATTGCGCTGCAGAGTATTGAGAGTTTGATGAAAATGTATGGAGCACATAGCGCAGTATGCTGGATGAAGGGATCACTGGTGTAAACAAGACATAGTTGTTGGGGCTTGGAGGACAAAACAGTATGCTGCAAATAATACCCAGCCATAACAGCCAGTCAACCAGCCAGCCAGTCAGGCAGTCAGCCAGCCAGCCAGCCAGCCAGTCAGTCAGCCAGTCAGCCAGCCAGCCAGCCAGCCAAGTGATCTCCACACAACCCTCCTGGGGAGAAAAGCTGAGGGCAAGCTTCAGTGATTCATTATATATAGCTAGATTCATTCATATACAGTACCTGTTCAAAAGAAAACACAACCCTCTTTCCATCTCTCCATCCTTCCCTTACACTACATCCCTCGCTCTCTCCCTCCCTTCCCTCTCTCCCCCCTCTCTCCCTCTTCCCACCCTCCTCTCTCCCCCCCCCTCCCTCTTCCCATCCACCCACCCTCCCCTCTCTCTCTCCCCAACCACCTCTCGCTCTCCCTCCCTCCCTCTTCCAACTCCACCCTCCCCTCTCCCTATATCCCTCTCTCCCACCCCATCCTTCTCCCCTCCCTCCCTCCCTTTCTACATCTCTCTCTCCCTCTCCAGTTGATGAGGTAACAGCAGCCTGAAGCCTGCTGTGTAAGGGGAGAGAAATGCTGCAGAAAGCAGAAAGCTGCAACTGTGTGAGCGGCTCTGCATCCCCTGATTCACCTTTGCTGCTCAGAAAACTGCAACGTCAACCCAAGGACACACACATTCATACACACCAGAGGACCAACATACTGGTCAGAGAACACACACACACACACACACCTGGCTTCTTTGCAAAGTATGTCGTGGACTGGATTGTAGTGGACTGTAGTGTAGTGGCCTGTAGTGTAGTGTAGTGGACTGTAGTGTAGTGTAGTGGACTGGACTGTAGTGTAGTGGACTGTAGTGTAGTGGCCTGTAGTGTAGTGGACTGTAGTATAGTGGACTGTAGTATAGTGTAGTGGACTGTAGTGTAGTGGACTGTAGTGTAGTGGACTGTAGTGTAGTGGACTGTAGTGTACTGGACTGTAGTGTACTGGACTGTAGTGTACTGGACTGGACTGTAGTGTAGTGGACTGGACTGTAGTGGACTGGACTGTAGTGGACTGGACTGTAGTGGACTGGACTGTAGTGTGGTGGACTGGACTGTAGTGTAGTGGACCGGACTGTAGTGTAGTGGACTGTAGTGTACTGAACTGTAATAGACTGGACTGTAGTGTAGTGGACTGGACTGTAGTGTACTGAACTGTAATGGACTGGACTGTAGTGTAGTGTAGTGTACTGGACTGTAGTGTAGTGTACTGGACTGTAGTGGACTGGACTGGACTGTAGTGGACTGGACTGGACTGTAGTGGACTGGACTGTAGTGTAGTGGACTGTAGTGTAGTGGACTGTAGTGTAGTGGACTGGACTGTAGTGTACTGGACAGAAAGTGAAGAATAAAGACAAAAACACACACTGGGTAATGTACAGGAGATGAAAAACCAAAGATAATAAATTCTCAGAACACTCAGAACACACGCCTGGCATGGCTACCTCCTCCCCTCCCTTGACCTAACAAAACAGACTACTCTGTCAGTACAGAGACATGGCTACCTCCTCCCCTCCCTTGACCTAACAAAACAGGCTACTCTGTCAGCACAGAGACATGGCTGCCTCCTCCCTTGACCTAACAGAACAGACTACTCTGTCAGCACAGAGACATGGCTACCTCCTCCCCTGACCTAACAGAACAGGCTACTCTGTCAGCACAGAGACATGGCTACCTCCTCCCCTGACCTAACAGAACAGGCTACTCTGTCAGCACAGAGACATGGCTACCTCCTCCCCTGACCTAACAGAACAGGCTACTCTGTCAGCACAGAGACATGGCTACCTCCTCCCCTGACCTAACAGAACAGGCTACTCTGTCAGCACAGAGACATGGCTACCTCCTCCCCTGACCTAACAGAACAGGCTACTCTGTCAGTACAGAGACATGGCTACCTCCTCCCCTGACCTAACAGAACAGACTACTCTGTCAGCACAGAGACATGGCTGCCTCCTCCCCTGACCTAACAGAACAGGCTACTCTGTCAGCACAGAGACATGGCTACCTCCTCCCCTGACCTAACAGAACAGGCTACTCTGTCAGCACAGAGACATGGCTACCTCCTCCCCTCCCCTGACCTAACAGAACAGGCTACTCTGTCAGCACAGAGACATGGCTACCTCCTCCCCTGACCTAACAGAACAGGCTACTCTGTCAGCACAGAGACATGGCTACCTCCTCCCCTGACCTAACAGAACAGGCTACTCTGTCAGCACAGAGACATGGCTACCTCCTCCCCTGACCTAACAGAACAGGCTACTCTGTCAGCACAGAGACATGGCTACCTCCTCCCCTGACCTAACAGAACAGGCTACTCTGTCAGCACAGAGACATGGCTACTAAAACAGGCTACTCTGTTCAGCACAGAGACATGGCTACCTCCTCCCCTCCCCTGACCTAACAGAACAGGCTACTCTGTTCAGCACAGAGACATGGCTACCTCCTCCCCTCCCCTGACCTAACAGAACAGACTACTCTGTCAGCACAGAGACATGGCTACCTCCTCAGAGAGACAGACAGCCCTCTAATGACTGCATATCACACTAGTGAGAAAGAAAGGAAAGAAAAGGAGAGAGGGAGGACAGAGCAGGTTGTGGGTGCGTCCCATCACTAAAGTCATTCAACAGCACTTCATCAATGACCTCATGGTTCCGTATTCAATAACATGGGCTGTGTGTGTGTGTGTGTGTGTGTGTGTGTGTGTGTGTGTGTGTGTGTGTGTGTGTGTGTGTGTGTGTGTGTGTGTGTGTGTGTGTGAGACAGAGAAAAAGTGACAGTCATGATCTGAAGGGTTGAGCAGACACACAGACCATAACAGATAGATGCACAAAATATAGCTATGCATAGCCTAGCCTAGCCATAACCACTGCATATGTTGAATGAATGGTAGACTATAACAACTATACTGCCAGATGGGTACCTGCAACACACACGATACAATAGCCTAATGGTGTTCTTTATATTCAGGGTTAAATGCAAAGCACTAGACTTCAACAAGATACTATCACATGAACAGAGATATGAAGGCATTTCTTTAAAAATCAGTCGACTTGAAATTCTTCACCTACAATCCAAATAATGACTCATAAATAATAGAATACAGGACTTGAAAACACACACACACACACACACACACACACTTCCTGCCATGTCATAATGAAGGCCTCATATCTCTCTACTGATGAGTAGTTAGGCAGCAGTGCTGTCATAAAACACAGTGACCATCGCTCAATGATCAGTGTGGGTGTGACGTGAACTACCTCCTCGTCAACGCTGGGCAGCCGCTGGTAGTCTGATGTCTCATCCAGCCGCTGGTAGTCAGCCGTCTCTCCCATGGCAAAGTCCAACACCGTCAGTCAGTCTGTCTGTCATCTATCCAATAGCCTCAGTCCAGTGGTTTGCTGGTCCACCGTGGGCTGAGAATCACCAATCCAGTGTGTTCTGGCGAGCAACAGACAGGCTATTCCTCGTCGTAGCAGTCAAAGATATTCCCTTCTTTTCTGTAGACAGTTCTTGGGTTTCATTCAAAAAGGGGATGTTGTGGTCAGGCAGCCATAACAAGTGACCAAGTTTTTTGGTTAGGTACACTAAGAAGGACAGGAGCATAAGGTAGGATTGTCCTCTTCACAATGGACATAGGCTTTTCCTCTGGGAATGTATTGGCTGGTTGGCAGGTTGAGTCGGGTTCTGTGGAGGGTTTCCCCTATATGTGGATGCAGCAGGAGTCCAGCTATTTTGTTGATTGGTGTTGAGGATAACCTTGTAGACAGGAAGTGTCAAAGGGATCCTCGTTTATTTCCGTCTCGTCTAATGACCTTCCAGTCCTGCTCTTCGCTCTCTCGCTTTCCTCCTCGCATCACAGGCTGTCACCATCCGTCTCCCTCTCTCTTTCTGTCGCGCGCTGCTTGTTCATTGGTCAATGCCTCAGAGCTGACGCATGCTGCACTAGTTCTCCCTCTCTCTCTCTCGCTCAGTCGTTCTATATCCACAGCATCCTTATGTCTGGCTTACCTTATTGCCTCATCTTCAAAATAAATACAGGAAGGAGGCATTGAAAAACAAGAGGATGTAGAACGCGTCTTTCACCCGAGTCCCAAGGGCTGTTTTTCATTTTGTATGCATCTCCATCCTCATAGTTTTTGAACAGCTGTCCACCCTGACCAGCAGCTTAGCACTGAGGAGAGGGAGAGAGAAAGTGGGTGTGTTTTTTTGGTGCAGTTTTAAACAGACTTCCTGGTTGCTCAGTTGGAGCCGACGGTTAATCCCTTGTTGTTGCTGTCGCTTATTTTTCTCCCCGTACATTTTTTTTTACATTTTTTTTTACATTTTTTTTGCTCCAGCTGGTCGACGATCTGATGAGTTGCCACGGCGAGAGTGGACCCCCCCCCCAGGTCGTCGCCACGGGGATCTCCAGTCAGCGGTGGTCCTGAGAGGAGCGGCCAATGAGGTGGCAGGAGGCCGACAGGGAGGCAGGAATTAATGAGGAGCAATAATCCTGCCATATAGGAGGGAGAAAAACACGGCCACGCTGGGCGGTGTGCGTGTGTGTGTAGAAAGCACTACTCTGCTATGGGAGGGGAGGGGGAGATGCCCCCCCGCATCTGGAGGCTAGCTGAGCTGACATCTGGATGAAAGGGGGGAGTAGAGAGAGAGAACGAACGAATAAAACGACAGAACAAGAGAGGCAGAAACGGTTTAATCTGCCGGCCTCCTGATTCTCTCTCCACAATCTAACCCTGACAATAGAGTCATGGTCTCGATGGAACTGACCAAGACATTAGCACTTGATCTCAATAAGCACTGCGGTTGTTAACTCACTCTCTCTCTTAATGGTTTTGGCCGGTCTAGTGCAGTCCCATTCCTGGGGCCTGTTATTCGCAGCCCGCTGATCAGGCTTAATGCTCTCATCCCTTCTCCACCTCCGCTGCTAAATCTGTTCCCTCCTGGCCCTGCACAGCGGGCACAGACCAACACGGACGTACACACACACAGTCACCTACATGGCAGTGTCCTCTGCTCCTTTGACCTTTGACTTATTATTGCTGTTGCGTTTTCTTGTGATACAAATAAAATCAAATTCTTGGGCAAATGACGATGATTCATTGATTTCCCTACCATTTAATGGTGCTTGGGGCTTTGTCTGTTTAAGAACAAATCTAGGAGAAACGATTCACACTACACAGTGTCACAGACTTGGGACTAGAGGAATGCCCCAATATAAAATCAACCCCTTTATGTAGGATCTAGGGGGTCGATATATAATCAATTACAACTTTTAAAAAACAAACAAGAATTTATTCCACAAGTTATTCCACAGCAGGTCCAAACAGGTCCAGAATGAAGGCTAAAGACACAACGATAAGAACGACAACCTGCCGCCTCTTCACCTCTTACTTTGTAACTTCCTCTCCTTCTCTTACCTTTTCCTGAACAACAGGCTTTGTTGTCCTGTCCCTGCAGTGTCCTGATGTGGTAGTCTAGCGCCCTCCCCCTCTCACAGCTGAATTCAGTGTGAGGGCAGCTCGGATTTAATGTTCTGTTGCGTAACAATCACATTTTGGAATAGGGAGTGAAATCCTAAATGTTGGTGAGAGATTTTTGACGTACCGTTTCCATGGTATGAGTTGATATATTAAACAACGCAAGATTCAAGACTTTGTGCTTTTCAGCTAAAATTATTAGATAGAATTCCACCAACAAAATGTTGAATATTTGGTGCATAAAATCATCGAAGCTCTGCAGATTTTGTTGTGAGGATACAGAATCAATAGACAATTTATTTTAGTATTGCCTTCAGGTAGCCTGTTTCTGTTCTCAGGTTCAGGAATGGCTGAAAATGCATAGCATTGATCTAAAATTTACCTTAGAAATTGTACTGTTAGGAGATCTGGAGAGACCGGGTCTGTCAATTACTAATATACTAATACTCTTAGTAAAAGTATTTATCTTCAACTCGCAATCTGTGGATTCTATTCGATTAGATAGATTGAAATTGTAGTTAAACATCACAACATAGTTGAAAGATATGTGTTGCGTAGAAACCCGAAGTGGGTGGCCAGCAGAGATAGATGGGATGGGCTGAGGGAGGCTGAGGGTGGCCAGCAGAGATAGATGGGATGGGCTGAGGGAAGCTGAGGGTGGCTAGCAGAGATAGATGGGATGGGCTGAGGGAAGCTGAGGGTGGCCAGCAGAGATAGATGGGATGGGCTGAGGGAAGCTGAGGGTGGCCAGCAGAGATAGATGGGATGGGCTGAGGGAAGCTGAGGGTGGCCAGCAGAGATAGATGGGATGAGCTGAGGGAAGCTGAGGGTGTCCAGCAGAGATAGATGGGATGGGCTGAGGGAAGCTGAGGGTGGCCAGCAGAGATAGATGGGATGGGCTGAGGGAAGCTGAGGGTGGCCAGCAGAGATAGATGGGATGAGCTGAGGGAAGCTGAGGGTGTCCAGCAGAGATAGATGGGATGGGCTGAGGGAAGCTGAGGGTGGCCAGCAGAGATAGATGGGATGGGCTGAGGGAAGCTGAGGGTGGCCAGCAGAGATAGGTGGGATGGGCTGAGGGAAGCTGAGGATTGGGATGTGGAATTGGAGACAAGTGGGAGAGGAGTTGCTGTGCGGGAGATAGAATGATGGTCAAAGATAAAAGTAAAAAAATGAAGTCAAAATAAAACATAATAAAAGTAAGTTTGAATGACACTGAGGGGCAGTGTTTTTACAGCTAATGCCGGTTTGCCTGAGGCTGATGTTTGTACACATGCATATACACACACTCTCAATCAAATAAGCACATTCAAGAACACACACACACACACACACACACGTAATAGTGCCAGACATGCACACAAACATATACAGTTGGCATTGCTGTTATGATTTTAGTTGTCCTTGATGTCCTTTGTTTACATTTTTTTTTGCATTGTTGTTTGCTGTTTTCTTCTGTCTTTTTCTTTTTAATTTTTAGATTTAACGGTGAGATGGTGAATTATTATTTTATTTTTTTACTTCTTATGGCTGCAGGGGCAGTATTGAGTAGCTTGGATGAATAAGGTACCCAGAGGTGCCCAGAGTAAACTGCCTGCTCCTCAGTCCCAGTTGCTAATATATGCATATTATTAGTATATATATATATATATGTAACGTTACTTTTTGACATTTTGTCTGCAACCAGTGAACGTGCTTTGTGAGTTTTGATTTGTTTACCAAACGTCCTAACAAAAGTAGCTATTTGGACATAAATGATGGACATTATCGAACAAATCAAACATTTATTGTGGGACTGGGATTCCTGGGAGTGCATTCTGATGAAGATCATCAAAGTTAAGTGAATATTTATAATGTTATTTCTGACTTCTGTTGACTGCACAATATGGCGGATATATTTTTGTCTTGATTGGGCTCTGAGCGCCGACCTCAGATTATTGCATGGTTTTCTTTTTCCGTAAAGCTTTTTTGAAATCTGACACATCGGTTGCATTAAGGAGAAGTGGATCTAAAATTCCATGTATAACACTTGTATCTTTGATCAACGTTTATTATGAGTATTTCTGTAAATTGATGTGGCTCTGCAAAATCACCGGATGTTTTTGGAACTACTGAACATCGCGCCAATGTATACTGAGATTCTTTTATATAAATATGAACTTTACCGAACAAAACATGCATGTATTGTGTAACATGAAGTCCTATGAGTGTCATCTGATGAAGATCATCAAAGGTTAGTGATTCATTTATCTCTATTTCTGCTTTTTGTGACTCCTGTCTTTGGCTGGAAAAATGGCTGTGTTTTTCTGTGATTTGGCAGTGACCTAACATAATCGTTTGTGGTGCTTTCGCTGTAAAGCCTTTTTGAAATCAAACACTGTGGTGGGATTAACAACAAGATTACCTTTAAAATTGTATAAAATACTTGTATGTTTGAGGAATTTTAATTATGAGATTTCTGTTTGAATTTGGCGCCCTGCACTTTCACTGGCTGTTGTCATATTGATCCATTAAGATTGCAGCCATAAGAAGTTAAGTCAAGTGCACATATTTCTATCTGAAACACCATTTACCACCACCGTGGCTAAAGCACGGAATGCTATTCCCGGATGTTGCGTATCGCGTTCAGCCAATCAGCTTGCAGCAGTCTGTTGTTCACCCATGGCTGAACGCGGTGAGTCTGTGAGGTATGGCTCAGTCATGACTAAAGCCACTATACTGCGAGCTTCCAGCCAGCTGTGTGGCATATCCATGCACAGAGCAAGGAGCTTAGTGAGGAGTGAGAGAGAGAAGGGTTCAGAGCCAGGTCATAAAAACAAACACAAAAGCTACTGCCTTTAAATAGTCATTGCCTCAGTTCTCGGGTCTGTCAACGACATCCCGTGCAGCATGCAAATCTCAATTTGTGCTTTGAGAAAAAAGACAGTGACAATATCCTAAAAAAATAACTCAACAATTCATACAGTATAGTAAAGCCTGTTGCATAAAACTAAATTAGGAGGGCAGACACACAGCTGCATCTGGATTCAATTTATTTTATACCTTTTTATAAACTGGGTGGTTCGAGTCCTGAATGCTGATTGGCTGACAGCCGTGCTATATGAGACCATATACCACGGGTATGACAAAACATTTATTTTTAACTGCTTGAATTACGTTGGTAACCAGTTTATAATAGCAATAAGGCGTTGCGTCGTGCCTAAGAACAGCCCGTAGCCGTGGTGTATTGGCCATATACCACAAACCCCCCGAGGTGCCTTATTGCTTAATGATACAAGTGAGGCAAATGCTATTGCATTCCTTTGATTAGTGGTAACACCTTCCTCTGAAGGAATTAAACAAGAAAACAGCATCGACTGGGCTGAGGCTTGTTTTGTTGCATAGGCCAGAGGGTTTCAAACCTCTCCTCAGGGGGCCCCAGACGCTCCATTCATTTAATCTATTCTACATCTATCACACTTGATTCAACTTGTCAACTAATCATCAAGCCCTTAAATCAGG
Organism: Salvelinus fontinalis; assembly: GCF_029448725.1. Taxonomy (NCBI): domain Eukaryota; kingdom Metazoa; phylum Chordata; class Actinopteri; order Salmoniformes; family Salmonidae; genus Salvelinus; species Salvelinus fontinalis. The sequence continues at coordinate 13,545,209 of NC_074690.1, forward strand.
TGAGCTAGTTCAGGGCTACAACAAAATGGTGAAACGTATAGAGGTCCCACCAGGAGAGGTTTGAGAACCACTGCCATAGGCTATTACATTAAATTGACAGAATGATATGGGTGCTAAAATCCCCCAGAGATTGGTATGATGACCCAAGCAAATACCCCAAAGCTGCTAAAATCCCCCAGAGATTGGTATGATGACCCAAGCAAATGTCCCAAAGCCGCTAGGCTTTGAAGGCATCTCATGGATTCAGTTTCTCTAGCAGCTGAAAACTCCCGCACGTGCGACACACCGCATCCACACACACACACACACACACACACACACACACACACACACACACACACACACACACACACACACACACACACACACACACACACACACACACACACAACTTGAAGGTCTTCAGACGGAGCCATTTTGTGGCTTATCCTACTGCCAACACTGTCCCTCTAGCTCATCTTCTCCCTCCCACCCCTTACCATCATACCCTCACTGTGACAGCGACAACAAATAACCTTTGTTAACCTCACTATGGGCAGCCACTTCCGCTGCTCGCCACAAGAGGGAAGAGTGAGGCAAGCGGAGGACATCCCAGACCAGATGTAGAGACATGGTAGCAGCAGAGGATGGTAGAATCTCCTATCTTATTCCTAAAGTAAGGAATAATGTAATTGTTATTCATGACATTCTTGTCTGCAGCGTTCCATGTGTTGCACCATCCCGAACGCAACCCAGGAGTGTGGAAGGTTTGAGTGAATTGCACCACAACATTTGCAAAATAGATTATTAATCTCAGAACTTCCTGGTTAAGAGATTATATAAACAATTGCGATCATCGTTACGCTAGCTTAATCAACGGAGAGAGAATAAGAGATCATTGCCATCTACCTCAGTTTAGAATAAGGGCTACCATTTTGAGTGCTTACAGTTCTGGTGCCTTTGATATTTTTGTGTCCATCCTGATGTATAAACCCACCCTGCCAGAAATAGCTCTAGGCTCCGGTGTGCAGACAACTGTGGGCTGTGGGTGTGGCAGGAGTACTACCTTTCAGGAGCAACGGAAAAACCATTGGTCGTCAGGCTCCTGACTCCATACGTGGCCTAATCATCTGCATCTGTGTCTTCAATTACACAGAACCAGTCAAATGGGTCAAACCAGCAATGCAGAAATGCCCAATCCAACGTCGAACCTTTGGTAATTATTCCTTGGCATTTCATGTCGATCTGATAGGATAAGCAATATGGCAATGGTTTCCACCTTGCCGTCTGATAGCCGACCTTTTCTCCGTTATTCTGCTTGCACCAATGCAAACCTTTCAAGTCTAAACAAGTGACTACACAGCTTGTAGGTGTTCACTCTCCACTGCAGTGGGTACAATGAGGTATGCAGTGGGTGTAGGCACTAAGTAGTATCTAGCCAAACTATTTCAGGTCTGTGCTGCCGAGTTGTATGAAGAACGGGAGACGAGGAAAGGAAGCCATTTTAGACTATCAAGAAGCAGCACCATTTACCCAAGTGCCTAGTTAGCGTGTTAAAAGTTTTGCAGCCCAGTGCTGTTTTTGCATGTCAATAATTCACAAATAAATTACTTTTGAGGCCTTTTGTTCTATTTATAGAGAATCAAGGCGTCATTTCGACTAGTGTGTTTTCCATCTCTCAACACTTCCCTCTCATCCATACTCCTGACGTGCTCTGTGCTTATATGGGAGGATCTGAGAACAGGCACAGTAGTAGAATTAGCATTTGAAATGTTTTGACTGAGTACTCGCATGTTATTTTTTTTTGGAGAGGCCCGCAGTGGGAAAAAATATGTGCGCATTTATTTCTAGGCCTCCCGAGTGTTGTAGCGGTCTAAGGCACTACGTCTCAGTGCTTGACGCGTCACTGCAGACACCCTGGTTCGAATCCAGGCTGTATCACAACCGGCCATGATTGGGAGTCTCATAGGGCGGCCCACAGTTGGCCCAGCGTCGTTCGGGTTTGGCCGGTGTAGGCTGTCAAAGTAAATAAGAATTTGTTCTTCACTGACTTGCCTAGTTAAATAAAGGTTAAATAAATAAAAAATAAAAAAGACCTATGCCAACAGTGCGCAACGATGACTAATTTATCATAACCATTAAAGATAACAAATCCTAATGGGTAAATTGTCCCATTATTTATGTATCTATATCAGACAATAAAAATCAATTTAATTTTGATTTATTGAAACCGTAATATCAACTGGTTACATTATATCGTGGAACACAATCTCAATAAAGACAGTAGCATTTGATTTACTTTAAATCTGCCTGTTCTTTGGAATTTAAAAAATATATTTAAAGAAATTCCACATTGAACAACACTGCATGGTAATGAATTACGGCCATGCTTAATGATTCTTATGAAAATATGCTCTCAGTCTTCATCAAACTAATATTTTTGTGTATTTTCAGTGTGGAACCTGTCTATGTGAAGGCTGTATCAGCTCTACTCGTTAACCTTGCCCATGGCGCTATCGCACCGCTGACACCAGCTCAGGAGATGAGATTATACACAGCAATTGAAAACAGATCAAGGACCTGCTGGAGATTGGGTGTCTGATAAGAGATTGTTACTGGAGTATTTACTAGGATTCCCAGTAACACAAACAACCCTGGAGGAGATGACAGCATTCATCTCAATCTCTTGCAATCTCTTTTTTTTTTCTCCTCTGCAAAATAGCCCTTATGTCTCTCTCTGATTATTTCTCTCTCTCCATGTTTCCTCCCCTCGTGGTCTTTTTCCTTTCTGTTTCACAATCTCTTTGTCTTTCCTCTGTCTCTTCTCCCTCTCATTTCCCCCCCTCTCTTTCCTCCCCTCTCTCTCCCCCTCTTTCCTCCCGTCCCTTTCCCCCCCTCTCTGTCCTCCCCTCTCTGTCCTCCCCTCGCTGTCCTCCCCTCGCTGTCCTCCCCTCGCTGTCCTCCCCTCTCTCTTTCTCCGGTTCATCAGGGTGTTATGTGCAGCTCGTCTGTATTCTTCCTTCAAGAAAACACCAGAAGAAGAGCGAGTTACACATTGACCAGATTGTCACCGTAGGCTAGCCCACTCACCGCAGGCGTGATGCAATGCAACCTCTATATGACAGGGCACATCAACAACACCCACACACATATGCCACACCTACACGCTTAACGCCTACGCGTGTGTCCGCATACCAACACCTATCATGAAAAACAGTATGCCACTGTGGAGGGATGGGCATGTGTAAGAGAGTACTCGAACGGAAGTCAAAGTTCGATATTTAACCGGAGATCAAATACTGTAAAACTACTTGTTGGAATGTGCTTTTGTCCCGACAAGTGAAATGTCTTGAAGAATACGTTAATTTGCTTTCACTCTAGATACACAAGCTACATTCCTTAGCAAATGACAACAGTTTTATCACAAATTCTAAATTAACTAGTTGATTCAAGTAGGAACATGTGTTCAATTTTTTGGGACTAATTGTGTCATTTTAGTATTTTAATAGTCCCTTCTAGTTTCCGCTTAGGCTACTTTTAAAACTGCTAGTACCATGTAGAAGTGGTTAGCCTAGGGCTAGCCTATAACCCCACCTAAACATAGCTAGATCGACTGCATGCCAACTAGGCTTGAGCGGTATACCGTACACCAGGTTTTCTGGAAATATCCACGAGATGGTTTTTCAATAACTATTTCTGTAAAGTTTTTCAATACATTATAATATTTGTAGCTACTTTTTAAGTAAATAGTCTGCAGTCAACTTGTGCAATATGTTAGGATGTAAAGCAGATCACGTTCTTCATTTCACCTGTAACATTATCTTACCATAGCTCCCCAGAACAGTTGGGCCAGTCACATGTTCGTTTGTAAATAGTACAACAGGAGAAATCAGGAGCAGGTGAGTGCAGCTGTGTATTATTGAAAGGAGGAGCGTTTTATATTGAAAGTCAACAGTGTTTTTTTAACTTCAATAGAGTGATCCGGGAAATGGTATTCTTCAAAACTTGAGATATCTGTGGCTTTGTATTGTGTGACAAAACTGCACATTTTAAAAGTGGCCTTTTATTGTCCACAGCACAAGGTGTAATGATTATGCTGTTTAATCATCTTCTTCATATACCACACCGGTCAGGTGAATGGATTATCTTGGCAAAAGGGGAAAATGTTCACTAAAAGGAACGCAAACAAATACGTGAGAAATAAGATTTGTGTGTGTATGGAACATTTCTGGGATCTTTTATTTCAGCTCATGAAAACATGGGACCAACACTTTAAATGTTGCGTTCATATTTTTGTTCAGTATAATATTAGAGCAACACATTCAACAGAAAATAATAAAATTTTCATAAGATGACAACAGAAGTGTAATGCAAATTTTGTCTGGCAGCCACACAAGTAAAATTAGCTTATTAGCAAAAAACGATGCATGGCCATCATATTTCTAATGTTAATCATAGAAAGAGTGTAGCCAGCTACATTTCCTAATGTTTTGCTTAAAGTTCATCCTTGCATTTTACAGGAGAAAAGTACCGGTGAAAAGTAGCTCCACGTCAGTCAGAGCGGTGTCTGCTGATAGAATGATGGAGTAGCTCCACGTCAGTCAGAGTGCTGTCTGCTGATAGAATGATGGAGTAGCTCCACATCAGTCAGAGCGCTGTCTGCTGATAGAATGATGGAGTAGCTCCACGTCAGTCAGAGTGCCGTCTGCTGATAGAATGATGGAGTAGCTCCACATCAGTCAGAGCGCTGTCTACTGACAGAATGATGGAGTAGCTCCACATCAGTCAGAGCGCTGTCTACTGACAGAATGATGGAGTAGCTCCACATCAGTCAGAGCGCTGTCTGCTGAGAGAATGATGGAGTAGCTCCACATCAGTCAGAGCGCTGTCTGCTGAGAGAATGATGGAGTAGCTCCACATCAGTCAGAGCGCTGTCTGCTGACAGAATGATGGAGTAGCTCCACATCAGTCAAGAGCGCTGTCTACTGACAGAATGATGGAGTAGCTCCACATCAGTCAGAGCGCTGTCTACTGACAGACTGATGGAGTAGCTCCACATCAGTCAGAGCGCTGTCTACTGACAGAATGATGGAGTAGCTCCACATCAGTCAGAGCGCTGTCTACTGACAGAATGATGGAGTAGCTCCACATCAGTCAGAGCGCTGTCTGCTGATAGAATGATGGAGTAGCTCCACATCAGTCAGAGTGCTGTCTACTGACAGAATGATGGAGTAGCTCCACATCAGAGTGTTGTCTACTGACAGAATGATGGAGTAGCTCCACATCAGTCAGAGCGCTGTCTGCTGAGAGAATGATGGAGTAGCTCCACATCAGTCAGAGCGCTATCTGCTGAGAGAATGATGGAGTAGCTCCACATCAGTCAGAGCGCTGTCTGCTGACAGAATGATGGAGTAGCTCCACATCAGTCAAGAGCGCTGTCTACTGACAGAATGATGGAGTAGCTCCACATCAGTCAGAGCGCTGTCTACTGACAGACGGATGGAGTAGCTCCACATCAGTCAGAGCGCTGTCTACTGACAGAATGATGGAGTAGCTCCACATCAGTCAGAGCGCTGTCTACTGACAGAATGATGGAGTAGCTCCACATCAGTCAGAGCGCTGTCTGCTGATAGAATTATGGAGTAGCTCCACATCAGTCAGAGCGCTGTCTGCTGAGAGAATGATGGAGTAGCTCCACATCAGTCAGAGCGCTGTCTGCTGAGAGAATGATGGAATAGCTCCACATCAGTCAGAGCGCTGTCTGCTGACAGAATGATGGAGTAGCTCCACATCAGTCAAGAGCGCTGTCTACTGACAGAATGATGGAGTAGCTCCACATCAGTCAGAGAGCTGTCTACTGACAGACTGATGGAGTAGCTCCACATCAGTCAGAGAGCTGTCTACTGACAGACTGATGGAGTAGCTCCACATCAGTCAGAGCGCTGTCTACTGACAGAATGATGGAGTAGCTCCACATCAGTTAGAGCGCTGTCTACTGACAGAATGATGGAGTAGCTCCACATCAGTCAGAGCGCTGTCTGCTGATAGAATTATGGAGTAGCTCCACATCAGTCAGAGCACTGTCTGCTAACAGAATGATGGAGTAGCTCCACATCAGTTAGATAGCTGTCTGCTGACAGAATGATGGAGTAGCTCCACATCAGTTAGAGCGCTGTCTGCTGATAGAATGATGGAGTAGCTCCACATCAGTCAGAGCGCTGTCTACTGACAGAATGATGGAGTAGCTCCACATCAGTCAGAGTGCTGTCTGCTGATAGAATGATGGAGTAGCTCCACATCAGTCAGAGCGCTGTCTTCTGACAGAATGATGGAGTAGCTCCACATCAGTTAGAGCGCTGTCTGCTGACAGAATGATGGAGTAGCTCCACATCAGTTAGAGCGCTGTCTGCTGACAGAATGATGGAGTAGCTCCACATCAGTTAGAGCGCTGTCTGCTGACAGAATGATGGAGTAGCTCCACATCAGTCAGTGCGCTGTCTGCTGACAGAATGGCCCGTTAGTGAATTCTCATCCGAGTAGAAAAGTACAACTGAAGCACAACATTTGCCAGATGCCGAGCAGAAATTACAATAAGAAGCATTTTACAACTGCAGCACAATATTTATTATGCATCTTTATCTTGTTTTCCTCTGTGAAAAATTCAGAATTCTGCGTTAACAAGGAACCTAAGTTTTACTTGCTAATTAATCGAAGTAAGTAAATAGCTGAATTAATAAGGTGACGGAGCATCATATTGTGTTAGCTTAGTGCTGTGTTTGAGAAGTCAAAGCCCTTTGCAGGAGTTATCTTTATTTCCTTGTGTTTTTTCTCCTCTCCATTCTCAGCACGTCTTCTCCTCCCCCTTTTTCTCAGAGCAGAGCAGGCAGGCCCGCTGCCCTAGCGACACTAGACTCCACACAGACACAGAGTGTACACATGCTGCTCCTCCAAAGCCAGTACTGTTCTTTCTTCAGACAAACATGTGTCAAAACTGTGTTCACTTGCACAATGTCTCTCATTCACATTCGCTTGTAAATGTCCAAACTCAACAGAAATGGTATTCGGTAGCTCCTACCTATATATGTATAACTTTATGAGGTGGATTGCATGTCTTTGCAATTTGTTTTATTTTCGTTTGCGCTCGTTAGCATAGTTAGCTAACAGCCTCCACGGAAATTCACTTTTACTAATAGACACCCAATTATGCTTTTTAGCTGGATTTTTTTGGCTTCCCATTGTGTACTAAGCCGGTAGTACCGTATATCCTGTTATGAGAGAAGCACGGTATGACAATATGAAAATCTGGCTACCACACACCCCTAATGCCGACATGTGATAGCTACCCTCACGCTGCTCCCTCCTAGGAGGTCCTGGAGAAAATGTCAGTGTCCAGCAGACAAAATAACTGGATTGAAGCCAGCAAAATGAATCCTAAAGCATATTATATAGCAGACTATAAAACACACGGTGAGTAGAGTAGTGTGGAGTAGGCTACATGAAAACAGGTAAATATGTTTTGGGGAATCCTTTTAAAAACTTCTTATGGCTGCGGGATCGATATGACAACAGCCAGTGAAAGTGCAGGGCGCCAAATTCAAACAGAAATCTCATAATTAAAATTCCTCAAACATACAAGTATTTTATACCATTTTAAAGGTAATCTTGTTGTTAGTCCCACCACAGTGTTTGATTTCAAAAAGGCTTTACAGTGAAAGCACCACAAACGATTATGTTAGGTCACCGCCAAATCACAGAAAAACACAGCCATTTTTCCAGCCAAAGACAGGAGTCACAAAAAGCAGAAATAGAGATAAATTTAATCCCTAACGTTTGATGATCTTCATCAGATGACACTCATAGGACTTCATGTTACACAATACATGTATGTTTTGTTCGGTAAAGTTCATATTTATATAAAAGAATCTCAGTATACATTGGTGCGTTATGTTCAGTAGTTCCAAAAACATCCCGTGATTTTGCAGAGAGCCACATCAATTTCCAGAAATACTCATAATAAACGTTGATCAAAGATACAAGTGTTATACATGGAATTTTAGATCCCCTTCTCCTTAATGCAACCGCTGTGTCAGATTTCAAAAAAGCTTTACGGAAAAAGAAAACCATGCAATAATCTGATGTTGGCGCCACATTGTGGATATCCGCCACATTGTGCAGTCAACAGAAGTCAGAAATAACTATATAAATATTCACTTACCTTTGATGATCTTCATCAGAATGCACTCCCAGGAATCCCAGTTCCACAATAAATGTTTGATTTGTTCGATAATGTCCATCTTTTATGTCCAAATAGCTACTTTTGTTAGCGTGTTTGGTAAACAAATCAAAACTCAAAGTGCGTTCACTAAAAGCAGACGAAATGTCAAAAAGTTCCGTTACAGTCCGTAGAAACATGTCAAACGATGTTTAGAATCAATCTTTAGGATGTTTTAAACATACATCTTCAATAATGTTCCAACCGGAGAATTCCATTGTCTTCAGAAAAAGCAAATGGAACGGGAGCTACCTCTCATGTGAATGCGCGTGACCAGCTCCTGGCACTCTGCCAGACCTCTGACTCAATCCCCTCTCATTCAGCCCCCCTTTACAGTAGAAGCCTCAAACAAGTGTCTAAAGACGGTTGACATCTAGTGGAAACCTTAGGAAGTGCAACATGACCAATATCCCACTGTATCTTCAATAGGGGCTGATTTGAAAATCGACCAACCTCAGATTTCCCATTTCCTGGTTGGATTTTTTCTCAGGTTTTTGCCTGCCATATGAGTTATATTATACTCACAAACATCATTCAAACCGTTTTAGAAACTTGTGTGTTTTTAATCCAAATATACTAATAATAAGCATATATTAGCAACTGGGACTGAGGAGCAGGCAGTTTACTCTGGGCACCTTATTCATCCAAGCTACTCAATACTGCCCCCAGCCATAAGAAGTTAAGAACACTTCAAAGAGACACACACTTAAAAAAACACTATCTAGACACACTGTACTGGAGGGGGGAGGGGGGTGAAAATGAAACCAATGACTAAACATGCAGCACAAAAACACCCAGTCCACAGGGAGGACTACTGAAAACGCACCCAGTCCACAGGGAGGACTACTGAAAACGCACCCAGTCCACAGGGAGAACTACTGAAAACGCACCCAGTCCACAGGGAGAACTACTGAAAACGCACCCAGTCCACAGGGAGAATTACTGAAAACGCACCCAGTCCACAGGGAGAACTACTGAAAACGCACCCAGTCCACAGGGAGAACTACTGAAAACGCACCCAGTCCACAGGGAGAACTACTGAAAACGCACCCAGTCCACAGGGAGAACTACTGAAAACGCACCCAGTCCACAGGGAGAACTACTGAAAACGCACCCAGTCCACAGGGAGAATTACTGAAAACGCACCCAGTCCACAGGGAGAACTACTGAAAACGCACCCAGTCCACAGGGAGAACTACTGAAAACGCACCCAGTCCACAGGGAGAACTACTGAAAACGCACCCAGTCCACAGGGAGAACTACTGAAAACGCACCCAGTCCACAGGGAGAACTACTGAAAACGCACCCAGTCCACAGGGAGAACTACTGAAAACGCACCCAGTCCACAGGGAGAACTACTGAAAACGCACCCAGTCCACAGGGAGAACTACTGAAAACGCACCCAGTCCACAGGGAGAACTACTGAAAACGCACCCAGTCCACAGGGAGAACTACTGAAAACGCACCCAGTCCACAGGGAGAACTACTGAAAACGCACCCAGTCCACAGGGAGAACTACTGAAAACGCACCCAGTCCACAGGGAGAACTACTGAAAACGCACCCAGTCCACAGGGAGAACTACTGAAAACGCACCCAGTCCACAGGGAGAACTACTGAAAACGCACCCAGTCCCCAGGGAGAACTACTGAAAACGCACCCAGTCCCCAGGGAGAACTACTGAAAACGCACCCAGTCCCCAGGGAGAACTACTGAAAACGCACCCAGTCCCCAGGGAGAACTACTGAAAACGCACCCAGTCCCCAGGGAGAACTACTGAAAACGCACCCAGTCCCCAGGGAGAACTACTGAAAACGCACCCAGTCCCCAGGGAGAACTACTGAAAACGCACCCAGTCCCCAGGGAGAACTACTGAAAACGCACCCAGTCCCCAGGGAGAACTACTGAAAACGCACCCAGTCCCCAGGGAGAACTACTGAAAACGCACCCAGTCCCCAGGGAGAACTACTGAAAACGCACCCAGTCCCCAGGGAGAACTACTGAAAACGCACCCAGTCCCCAGGGAGAACTACTGAAAACGCACCCAGTCCCCAGGGAGAACTACTGAAAACGCACCCAGTCCCCAGGGAGAACTACTGAAAACGCACCCAGTCCCCAGGGAGAACTACTGAAAACGCACCCAGTCCCCAGGGAGAACTACTGAAAACGCACCCAGTCCCCAGGGAGAACTACTGAAAACGCACCCAGTCCCCAGGGAGAACTACTGAAAACGCACCCAGTCCCCAGGGAGAACTACTGAAAACGCACCCAGTCCCCAGGGAGAACTACTGAAAACGCACCCAGTCCCCAGGGAGAACTACTGAAAACGCACCCAGTCCCCAGGGAGAACTACTGAAAACGCACCCAGTCCCCAGGGAGAACTACTGAAAACGCACCCAGTCCCCAGGGAGAACTACTGAAAACGCACCCAGTCCCCAGGGAGAACTACTGAAAACGCACCCAGTCCCCAGGGAGAACTACTGAAAACGCACCCAGTCCCCAGGGAGAACTACTGAAAACGCACCCAGTCCCCAGGGAGAACTACTGAAAACGCACCCAGTCCCCAGGGAGAACTACTGAAAACGCACCCAGTCCCCAGGGAGAACTACTGAAAACGCACCCAGTCCCCAGGGAGAACTACTGAAAACGCACCCAGTCCCCAGGGAGAACTACTGAAAACGCACCCAGTCCCCAGGGAGAACTACTGAAAACGCACCCAGTCCCCAGGGAGAACTACTGAAAACGCACCCAGTCCACAGGGAGAACTACTGAAAACGCACCCAGTCCACAGGGAGAACTACTGAAAACGCACCCAGTCCACAGGGAGAACTACTGAAAACGCACCCAGTCCACAGGGAGAACTACTGAAAACGCACCCAGTCCACAGGGAGGACTACTGAAAACGCACCCAGTCCACAGGGAGGACTACTGAAAACGCACCCAGTCCACAGGGAGGACTACTGAAAACGCACCCAGTCCACAGGGAGGACTACTGAAAACGCACCCAGTCCACAGGGAGGACTACTGAAAACGCACCCAGTCCACAGGGAGGACTACTGAAAACGCACCCAGTCCACAGGGAGGACTACTGAAAACGCACCCAGTCCACAGGGAGGACTACTGAAAACGCACCCAGTCCACAGGGAGGACTACTGAAAACGCACCCAGTCCACAGGGAGGACTACTGAAAACGCACCCAGTCCACAGGGAGGACTACTGAAAACGCACCCAGTCCACAGGGAGGACTACTGAAAACGCACCCAGTCCACAGGGAGGACTACTGAAAACGCACCCAGTCCACAGGGAGGACTACTGAAAACGCACCCAGTCCACAGGGAGGACTACTGAAAACGCACCCAGTCCACAGGGAGGACTACTGAAAACGCACCCAGTCCACAGGGAGGACTACTGAAAACGCACCCAGTCCACAGGGAGGACTACTGAAAACGCACCCAGTCCACAGGGAGGACTACTGAAAACGCACCCAGTCCACAGGGAGGACTACTGAAAACGCACCCAGTCCACAGGGAGGACTACTGAAAACGCACCCAGTCCACAGGGAGGACTACTGAAAACGCACCCAGTCCACAGGGAGGACTACTGAAAACGCACCCAGTCCACAGGGAGGACTACTGAAAACGCACCCAGTCCACAGGGAGGACTACTGAAAACGCACCCAGTCCACAGGGAGGACTACTGAAAACGCACCCAGTCCACAGGGAGGACTACTGAAAACGCACCCAGTCCACAGGGAGGACTACTGAAAACGCACCCAGTCCACAGGGAGGACTACTGAAAACGCACCCAGTCCACAGGGAGGACTACTGAAAACGCACCCAGTCCACAGGGAGGACTACTGAAAACGCACCCAGTCCACAGGGAGGACTACTGAAAACGCACCCAGTCCACAGGGAGGACTACTGAAAACGCACCCAGTCCACAGGGAGGACTACTGAAAACGCACCCAGTCCACAGGGAGGACTACTGAAAACGCACCCAGTCCACAGGGAGGACTACTGAAAACGCACCCAGTCCACAGGGAGGACTACTGAAAACGCACCCAGTCCACAGGGAGGACTACTGAAAACGCACCCAGTCCACAGGGAGGACTACTGAAAACGCACCCAGTCCACAGGGAGGACTACTGAAAACGCACCCAGTCCACAGGGAGGACTACTGAAAACGCACCCAGTCCACAGGGAGAACTACTGAAAACGCACCCAGTCCACAGGGAGAACTACTGAAAACGCACCCAGTCCACAGGGAGAACTACTGAAAACGCACCCAGTCCACAGGGAGAACTACTGAAAACGCACCCAGTCCACAGGGAGAACTACTGAAAACGCACCCAGTCCACAGGGAGAACTACTGAAAACGCACCCAGTCCACAGGGAGAACTACTGAAAACGCACCCAGTCCACAGGGAGAACTACTGAAAACGCACCCAGTCCACAGGGAGAACTACTGAAAACGCACCCAGTCCACAGGGAGAACTACTGAAAACGCACCCAGTCCACAGGGAGAACTACTGAAAACGCACCCAGTCCACAGGGAGAACTACTGAAAACGCACCCAGTCCACAGGGAGAACTACTGAAAACGCACCCAGTCCACAGGGAGAACTACTGAAAACGCACCCAGTCCACAGGGAGAACTACTGAAAACGCACCCAGTCCACAGGGAGAACTACTGAAAACGCACCCAGTCCACAGGGAGAACTACTGAAAACGCACCCAGTCCACAGGGAGAACTACTGAAAACGCACCCAGTCCACAGGGAGAACTACTGAAAACGCACCCAGTCCACAGGGAGAACTACTGAAAACGCACCCAGTCCACAGGGAGAACTACTGAAAACGCACCCAGTCCCCAGGGAGAACTACTGAAAACGCACCCAGTCCCCAGGGAGAACTACTGAAAACGCACCCAGTCCCCAGGGAGAACTACTGAAAACGCACCCAGTCCCCAGGGAGAACTACTGAAAACGCACCCAGTCCCCAGGGAGAACTACTGAAAACGCACCCAGTCCCCAGGGAGAACTACTGAAAACGCACCCAGTCCCCAGGGAGAACTACTGAAAACGCACCCAGTCCCCAGGGAGAACTACTGAAAACGCACCCAGTCCCCAGGGAGAACTACTGAAAACGCACCCAGTCCCCAGGGAGAACTACTGAAAACGCACCCAGTCCCCAGGGAGAACTACTGAAAACGCACCCAGTCCCCAGGGAGAACTACTGAAAACGCACCCAGTCCCCAGGGAGAACTACTGAAAACGCACCCAGTCCCCAGGGAGAACTACTGAAAACGCACCCAGTCCCCAGGGAGAACTACTGAAAACGCACCCAGTCCCCAGGGAGAACTACTGAAAACGCACCCAGTCCCCAGGGAGAACTACTGAAAACGCACCCAGTCCCCAGGGAGAACTACTGAAAACGCACCCAGTCCCCAGGGAGAACTACTGAAAACGCACCCAGTCCCCAGGGAGAACTACTGAAAACGCACCCAGTCCCCAGGGAGAACTACTGAAAACGCACCCAGTCCCCAGGGAGAACTACTGAAAACGCACCCAGTCCCCAGGGAGAACTACTGAAAACGCACCCAGTCCCCAGGGAGAACTACTGAAAACGCACCCAGTCCCCAGGGAGAACTACTGAAAACGCACCCAGTCCCCAGGGAGAACTACTGAAAACGCACCCAGTCCACAGGGAGAACTACTGAAAACGCACCCAGTCCACAGGGAGAACTACTGAAAACGCACCCAGTCCACAGGGAGAACTACTGAAAACGCACCCAGTCCACAGGGAGAACTACTGAAAACGCACCCAGTCCACAGGGAGAACTACTGAAAACGCACCCAGTCCACAGGGAGAACTACTGAAAACGCACCCAGTCCACAGGGAGAACTACTGAAAACGCACCCAGTCCACAGGGAGAACTACTGAAAACGCACCCAGTCCCCAGGGAGAACTACTGAAAACGCACCCAGTCCCCAGGGAGAACTACTGAAAACGCACCCAGTCCCCAGGGAGAACTACTGAAAACGCACCCAGTCCCCAGGGAGAACTACTGAAAACGCACCCAGTCCCCAGGGAGAACTACTGAAAACGCACCCAGTCCCCAGGGAGAACTACTGAAAACGCACCCAGTCCCCAGGGAGAACTACTGAAAACGCACCCAGTCCCCAGGGAGAACTACTGAAAACGCACCCAGTCCCCAGGGAGAACTACTGAAAACGCACCCAGTCCCCAGGGAGAACTACTGAAAACGCACCCAGTCCCCAGGGAGAACTACTGAAAACGCACCCAGTCCCCAGGGAGAACTACTGAAAACGCACCCAGTCCCCAGGGAGAACTACTGAAAACGCACCCAGTCCCCAGGGAGAACTACTGAAAACGCACCCAGTCCCCAGGGAGAACTACTGAAAACGCACCCAGTCCCCAGGGAGAACTACTGAAAACGCACCCAGTCCCCAGGGAGAACTACTGAAAACGCACCCAGTCCCCAGGGAGAACTACTGAAAACGCACCCAGTCCACAGGGAGAACTACTGAAAACGCACCCAGTCCACAGGGAGAACTACTGAAAACGCACCCAGTCCACAGGGAGAACTACTGAAAACGCACCCAGTCCACAGGGAGAACTACTGAAAACGCACCCAGTCCACAGGGAGAACTACTGAAAACGCACCCAGTCCACAGGGAGAACTACTGAAAACGCACCCAGTCCACAGGGAGAACTACTGAAAACGCACCCAGTCCACAGGGAGAACTACTGAAAACGCACCCAGTCCACAGGGAGAACTACTGAAAACGCACCCAGTCCACAGGGAGAACTACTGAAAACGCACCCAGTCCACAGGGAGAACTACTGAAAACGCACCCAGTCCACAGGGAGAACTACTGAAAACGCACCCAGTCCACAGGGAGAACTACTGAAAACGCACCCAGTCCACAGGGAGAACTACTGAAAACGCACCCAGTCCACAGGGAGAACTACTGAAAACGCACCCAGTCCACAGGGAGAACTACTGAAAACGCACCCAGTCCACAGGGAGAACTACTGAAAACGCACCCAGTCCACAGGGAGAACTACTGAAAACGCACCCAGTCCACAGGGAGAACTACTGAAAACGCACCCAGTCCACAGGGAGAACTACTGAAAACGCACCCAGTCCACAGGGAGAACTACTGAAAACGCACCCAGTCCACAGGGAGAACTACTGAAAACGCACCCAGTCCACAGGGAGAACTACTGAAAACGCACCCAGTCCACAGGGAGAACTACTGAAAACGCACCCAGTCCACAGGGAGAACTACTGAAAACGCACCCAGTCCACAGGGAGAACTACTGAAAACGCACCCAGTCCACAGGGAGAACTACTGAAAACGCACCCAGTCCACAGGGAGAACTACTGAAAACGCACCCAGTCCACAGGGAGAACTACTGAAAACGCACCCAGTCCACAGGGAGAACTACTGAAAACGCACCCAGTCCACAGGGAGAACTACTGAAAACGCACCCAGTCCACAGGGAGAACTACTGAAAACGCACCCAGTCCACAGGGAGAACTACTGAAAACGCACCCAGTCCACAGGGAGAACTACTGAAAACGCACCCAGTCCACAGGGAGAACTACTGAAAACGCACCCAGTCCACAGGGAGAACTACTGAAAACGCACCCAGTCCACAGGGAGAACTACTGAAAACGCACCCAGTCCACAGGGAGAACTACTGAAAACGCACCCAGTCCACAGGGAGAACTACTGAAAACGCACCCAGTCCACAGGGAGAACTACTGAAAACGCACCCAGTCCACAGGGAGAACTACTGAAAACGCACCCAGTCCACAGGGAGAACTACTGAAAACGCACCCAGTCCACAGGGAGAACTACTGAAAACGCACCCAGTCCACAGGGAGAACTACTGAAAACGCACCCAGTCCACAGGGAGGACTACTGAAAACGCACCCAGTCCACAGGGAGAACTACTGAAAACGCACCCAGTCCACAGGGAGAACTACTGAAAACGCACCCAGTCCACAGGGAGAACTACTGAAAACGCACCCAGTCCACAGGGAGAACTACTGAAAACGCACCCAGTCCACAGGGAGAACTACTGAAAACGCACCCAGTCCACAGGGAGAACTACTGAAAACGCACCCAGTCCACAGGGAGAACTACTGAAAACGCACCCAGTCCACAGGGAGAACTACTGAAAACGCACCCAGTCCACAGGGAGAACTACTGAAAACGCACCCAGTCCACAGGGAGAACTACTGAAAACGCACCCAGTCCACAGGGAGAACTACTGAAAACGCACCCAGTCCACAGGGAGAACTACTGAAAACGCACCCAGTCCACAGGGAGAACTACTGAAAACGCACCCAGTCCACAGGGAGAACTACTGAAAACGCACCCAGTCCACAGGGAGAACTACTGAAAACGCACCCAGTCCACAGGGAGAACTACTGAAAACGCACCCAGTCCACAGGGAGAACTACTGAAAACGCACCCAGTCCACAGGGAGAACTACTGAAAACGCACCCAGTCCACAGGGAGAACTACTGAAAACGCACCCAGTCCACAGGGAGAACTACTGAAAACGCACCCAGTCCACAGGGAGAACTACTGAAAACGCACCCAGTCCACAGGGAGAACTACTGAAAACGCACCCAGTCCACAGGGAGAACTACTGAAAACGCACCCAGTCCACAGGGAGAACTACTGAAAACGCACCCAGTCCACAGGGAGAACTACTGAAAACGCACCCAGTCCACAGGGAGAACTACTGAAAACGCACCCAGTCCACAGGGAGAACTACTGAAAACGCACCCAGTCCACAGGGAGAACTACTGAAAACGCACCCAGTCCACAGGGAGGACTACTGAAAACGCACCCAGTCCACAGGGAGAACTACTGAAAACGCACCCAGTCCACAGGGAGGACTACTGAAAACGCACCCAGTCCACAGGGAGAACTACTGAAAACGCACCCAGTCCACAGGGAGAACTACTGAAAACGCACCCAGTCCACAGGGAGAACTACTGAAAACGCACCCAGTCCACAGGGAGAACTACTGAAAACGCACCCAGTCCACAGGGAGAACTACTGAAAACGCACCCAGTCCACAGGGAGAACTACTGAAAACGCACCCAGTCCACAGGGAGAACTACTGAAAACGCACCCAGTCCACAGGGAGAACTACTGAAAACGCACCCAGTCCACAGGGAGAACTACTGAAAACGCACCCAGTCCACAGGGAGAACTACTGAAAACGCACCCAGTCCACAGGGAGAACTACTGAAAACGCACCCAGTCCACAGGGAGAACTACTGAAAACGCACCCAGTCCACAGGGAGAACTACTGAAAACGCACCCAGTCCACAGGGAGAACTACTGAAAACGCACCCAGTCCACAGGGAGAACTACTGAAAACGCACCCAGTCCACAGGGAGAACTACTGAAAACGCACCCAGTCCACAGGGAGGACTACTGAAAACGCACCCAGTCCACAGGGAGGACTACTGAAAACGCACCCAGTCCACAGGGAGGACTACTGAAAACGCACCCAGTCCACAGGGAGGACTACTGAAAACGCACCCAGTCCACAGGGAGGACTACTGAAAACGCACCCAGTCCACAGGGAGAACTACTGAAAACGCACCCAGTCCACAGGGAGGACTACTGAAAACGCACCCAGTCCACAGGGAGAACTACTGAAAACGCACCCAGTCCACAGGGAGAACTACTGAAAACGCACCCAGTCCACAGGGAGAACTACTGAAAACGCACCCAGTCCACAGGGAGAACTACTGAAAACGCACCCAGTCCACAGGGAGAACTACTGAAAACGCACCCAGTCCACAGGGAGAACTACTGAAAACGCACCCAGTCCACAGGGAGAACTACTGAAAACGCACCCAGTCCACAGGGAGAACTACTGAAAACGCACCCAGTCCACAGGGAGAACTACTGAAAACGCACCCAGTCCACAGGGAGAACTACTGAAAACGCACCCAGTCCACAGGGAGAACTACTGAAAACGCACCCAGTCCACAGGGAGAACTACTGAAAACGCACCCAGTCCACAGGGAGAACTACTGAAAACGCACCCAGTCCACAGGGAGAACTACTGAAAACGCACCCAGTCCACAGGGAGAACTACTGAAAACGCACCCAGTCCACAGGGAGAACTACTGAAAACGCACCCAGTCCACAGGGAGAACTACTGAAAACGCACCCAGTCCACAGGGAGAACTACTGAAAACGCACCCAGTCCACAGGGAGGACTACTGAAAACGCACCCAGTCCACAGGGAGGACTACTGAAAACGCACCCAGTCCACAGGGAGAACTACTGAAAACGCACCCAGTCCACAGGGAGAACTACTGAAAACGCACCCAGTCCACAGGGAGAACTACTGAAAACGCACCCAGTCCACAGGGAGAACTACTGAAAACGCACCCAGTCCACAGGGAGAACTACTGAAAACGCACCCAGTCCACAGGGAGGACTACTGAAAACACACCCAGTCCACAGGGAGAACTACTGAAAACGCACCCAGTCCACAGGGAGAACTACTGAAAACGCACCCAATCCACAGGGAGGACTACTGAAAACGCACCCAGTCCACAGGGAGAACTACTGAAAACACACCCAGTCCACAGGGAGAACTACTGAAAACACACCCAGTCCACAGGGAGAACTACTGAAAACACACCCAGTCCACAGGGAGAACTACTGAAAACACACCCAGTCCACAGGGAGAACTACTGAAAACGCACCCAGTCCACAGGGAGAACTACTGAAAACACACCCAGTCCACAGGTATAACTACTGAAAACACACCCAGTCCACAGGGAGAACTACTGAAAACGCACCCAGTCCACAGGGAGAACTACTGAAAACACACCCAGTCCACAGGGAGAACTACTGAAAACGCACCCAGTCCACAGGGAGAACTACTGAAAACGCACCCAGTCCACAGGGAGGACTACTGAAAACACACCCAGTCCACAGGGAGGACTACTGAAAACGCACCCAGTCCACAGGGAGAACTACTGAAAACACACCCAGTCCACAGGGAAAACTACTGAAAACACACCCAGTCCACAGGGAGAACTACTGAAAACACACCCAGTCCACAGGGAGAACTACTGAAAACGCACCCAGTCCACAGGGAGAACTACTGAAAACACACCCAGTCCACAGGGAGAACTACTGAAAACACACCCAGTCCACAGGGAGAACTACTGAAAACGCACCCAGTCCACAGGGAGGACTACTGAAAACACACCCAGTCCACAGGGAGAACTACTGAAAACGCACCCAGTCCACAGGGAGAACTACTGAAAACACACCCAGTCCACAGGGAGGAGGAATATTGAACAGGGCACCACTACCTAAAACTGGAGTATGTAACAATCTGCCATGTTAAAGGGCCATTTTAACATGCCACCGGACACGTTAAGGACACGCCTGACATATATCCGGCAATAGGCACACTGCATGTCCTTGACTGTAGTAAGGCGATACCTGTGTGTGTGTGTGGGAGGGGAGGGAGGGAGGGAGGGAGGGAGGGAGGGAGACAGAGACAGTGTGAACAACAATACTGAACAGGAGATCAATGGGGAGGGATGAAGAGAGAGGAGTGGGAGAAAGACAGCTAGAATGGACCGGAAATAAGACAGAATTAGAGAGGGAAAATACAAAAAGAGTAAGGATAGAGGAGGGGGTGGAGGGGGGGTGAGGTAACAGCGGATGTATTGTGTCTTTGGAAAGCATTCAGACCCTTGTGACTTTTTCCACATTTTGTTACGTTACAGCCTTACTCAAGAAATTCCTCAGCAAATCTACACACAATACCCCATAATGACAAAGTGAAAATAGGTTTTGAGAAGAAAAGAAAACAATTTGAAAACTGAATACCTTATTTACGTATAAGAATTCAGACCCTTTGCTATGAGACTCAAAATTGAGCTCAGGTGCATCCTGTTTCCATTGATCATCCTGGAAATGTTTCTACAACTTGATTGGAGTCTACCGGAGGTCAATTCAATTGATTGGACATGATTTGAAAAGGCACATACCTGTCTACATAAAGGTCCCACAGTTGTCAGTGCATGTCAGAGCAAAAACCAAGCCATGAGGTTAAAGGGATTGTCCGTAGAGCTCCAAGACAGGATTGTGTCGAGGCACAGATCTGGGGAAGGGTACCACTACATTTCTGCAGCATTGAAGGTCCCCAAGAACACAGTGGCCTCCATCATTCTTAAATGGCAGAAGTTTGGAACAACCAAGACTCTTCCTAGAGCTGGCTGCCTGGCCAAACAGAGCACTCGGGGGAGAAGGACCTTGGTCAGGGAGGTGAACCCCATGATCACTCTGATAGAGATCCTAGAATTCCTCTGTGGAGATGGGAGAAACTTCCAGAAGGACAACCATCTCTGCAACACTCCAGCAATCAGGCCTTTATGGTAATGGCCAGACGGAAGCCACCGCTCAGGCACATGATAGCCTGCTTGGAGTTTGCCAAAAGGCACCTAAAGACTCTCAGACCATGAGAATCAAAATTATCTGGTTTGATGAAACCAAGATTGAACTCTTTGGCCTAAATGTCAAGCATCACATCTGGAGGAAACATGGCACCATCCCTACGGTGAAGCATGGTGGTGGCAGCATCATGCTGTGGGAATGTTTTTCAGCGGCAGGGACTGCGAGACTAATCAGGATTGAGGCAAAGATGAACGAAGCCAATTACAGAGACATCCTTGATGAAAACCTGCTACAGGACCTCAGACTGAGGCGAAGGTTCACCTTCCAACAGGACAACGACCCCTAAGCACACAGCCAAGACAACGCAGGAGTGGCTTTGGGACAAGTCTCTGAATGTTCTTGATAGTTAAAGTACAAGAGGGAAAATAAATAAACATAAATATGGGTTGTATTTACAATGGTGTTTGTTCTTCACTGGTTGCCCTTTTCTTGTGGCAACAGGTCACAAATCTTGCTGCTGTGATGGCACACTGTGGTATTTCACCCAGTAGATATGGGAGAATATCAAAATTGGGTTTGTTTTCAAATTCTTTGTGGGTCTGTGTAATCTAAGGGAAATATGTGTTTCTAATATGGTCATACATTTGGCAGGTTAGGAAGTTCAACTCAGTTTCCACCTCATTTTGTGGGCAGTGGGCACATAGCCTGTCTTCTCTTGAGACCATAAAGGACAATGGGTTCTATAACTGATTCAAGTATTTTTTGCCAGATATTAACTGGTATGTCTAATTTGATGTTCCTTTTAATGGCATGGAAGGCCCTTCTTGCCTTGTCTCTCAAATCGTTCCCAGCTTTGAGGAAGTTACCTGTGGTGCTGATGTTTAGGCCGAGGTATGTATAGTTTCTTGTGTGCTCTAGGACCGGGGTTCTTAGACTTTTTCAGCCTGGGTCCCAAATTAGACATTCTCTGTTTTCTTGGGACCCAAGCTTAGGAAAATATCCAACGATAAATAAATATTGGTACATTTCATTGCCCTTATACCTAAAAGAAATGCAATAGAAAAAAAACAAATAACAAGTAAATTAAATATCCATATATGAATGTTTATTTTCCCCCTTTAAAAACACGTACATTTCTGTCTAGGTTGGAACTGTTGCTGTTAAAATACAATACATATGTTTTATTCTGAACTGGAATAAACGGATTGATCACATCACACAGATGTAGACTAGAAAACACACACAGTCCTAATGAGAGCATGTCTATTCTGGACTCTGTTTTTAACAGTGTAACACTGAGGTTATGCTCAGCATTGAAACTGTTTCTGTACTTGTTTTTTAAGTATGTCAGAGTTGAGAACCTTGACTCACGTAGGTATGTGGTGCCAAACTGGACCAGAACATCTACTGCTTCCTCAGTCAGGCAGGAGACCACTTCCTGCTGCAGATGAACAACCAGAACTATGTGAGTGTGTTTACCTCAAAAAGCACCTTGCTTCAATCAGTTTATTCCAGTTAAGAATAACAATTATCATTGTATTTTAACAGCAACAGTTCCAACCTAGACTAGTTTTCAACAATCATTTCTACAGTAAGATGTACAGTGGGCCTGATCATTTCTACAGTAAGATGTACAGTGGGCCTGATCATTTCTACAGTAAGATGTACAGTGGGCCTGATCATTTCTACAGTAAGATGTAGTAGGCCTGATCATTTCTACAGTAAGATGTACAGTGGGCCTGATCATTTCTACAGTAAGATGTACAGTGGGCCTGATCATTTCTACAGTAAGATGTACAGTGGGCCTGATCATTTCTACATTAAGATGTACAGTGGGCCTGATCATTTCTACATTAAGATGTACAGTGGGCCTGATCATTTCTACATTAAGATGTACAGTGGGCCTGATCATTTCTACAGTAAGATGTACAGTGGGCCTGATCATTTCTACAGTAAGATGTACAGTGGGCCTGATCATTTCTACAATAAGATGTACAGTAGGCCCGATCATTTCTACAGTAAGATGTAGTGGGCCCGATCATTTCTACAGTAAGATGTACAGTGGGCCTGATCATTTCTACAGTAAGATGTAGTAGGCCTGATCATTTCTACAGTAAGATGTGCAGTGGGCCTGATCATTTCTACAGTAAGATGTACAGTGGGCCTGATCATTTCTACAGTAAGATGTAGTAGGCCTGATCATTTCTACAGTAAGATGTACAGTGGGCCTGATCATTTCTACAGTAAGATGTACAGTGGGCCTGATCATTTCTACAGTAAGATGTACAGTGGGCCTGATCATTTCTACAGTAAGATGTAGTAGGCCTGATCATTTCTACAGTAAGATGTACAGTGGGCCTGATCATTTCTACAGTAAGATGTACAGTGGGCCTGATCATTTCTACAGTAAGATGTAGTAGGCCTGATCATTTCTACAGTAAGATGTACAGTGGGCCTGATCATTTCTACAGTAAGATGTAGTAGGCCTGATCATTTCTACAGTAAGATGTACAGTGGACCTGATCATTTCTACAGTAAGATGTACAGTGGGCCTGATCATTTCTACAGTAAAATGTACAGTGGGCCTGATCATTTCTACAGTAAAATGTACAGTGGGCCTGATCATTTCTACAGTAAGATGTACAGTGGGCCTGATCATTTCTACATTAAGATGTACAGTGGGCCTGATCATTTCTACAGTAAGATGTACAGTGGGCCTGATCATTTCTACAGTAAGATGTACAGTGGGCCTGATCATTTCTACAATAAGATGTACAGTAGGCCTGATCATTTCTACAGTAAGATGTAGTGGGCCTGATCATTTCTACAATAAGATGTACAGTGGGCCTGATCATTTCTACAGTAAGATGTAGTAGGCCTGATCATTTCTACAGTAAGATGTACAGTGGGCCTGATCATTTCTACAGTAAGATGTACAGTGGGCCTGATCATTTCTACAGTAAGATGTACAGTGGGCCTGATCATTTCTACAGTAAGATGTACAGTGGGCCTGATCATTTCTACAGTAAGATGTAGTAGGCCTGATCATTTCTACAGTAAGATGTACAGTGGGCCTGATCATTTCTACAGTAAGATGTACAGTGGGCCTGATCAATTCTACAGTAAGATGTACAGTGGGCCTGATCATTTCTACAGTAAGATGTAGTAGGCCTGATCATTTCTACAGTAAGATGTACAGTGGGCCTGATCATTTCTACAGTAAGATGTAGTAGGCCTGATCATTTCTACAGTAAGATGTACAGTGGGCCTGATCATTTCTACAGTAAGATGTACAGTGGGCCTGATCATTTCTACAGTAAGATGTACAGTGGGCCTGATCATTTCTACAGTAAGATGTACAGTGGGCCTGATCATTTCTACAGTAAGATGTACAGTGGGCCTGATCATTTCTACAGTAAGATGTAGTAGGCCTGATCATTTCTACAGTAAGATGTAGTAGGCCTGATCATTTCTACAGTAAGATGTACAGTGGGCCTGATCATTTCTACAGTAAGATGTACAGTGGGCCTGATCATTTCTACAGTAAGATGTACAGTGGGCCTGATCATTTCTACAGTAAGATGTACAGTGGGCCTGATCATTTCTACAGTAAGATGTACAGTGGGCCTGATCATTTCTACAGTAAGATGTAGTAGGCCTGATCATTTCTACAGTAAGATGTACAGTGGGCCTAAACATTTCTACAGTAAGATGTACAGTGGGCCTGATCATTTCTACAGTAAGATGTACAGTGGGCCTGATCATTTCTACAGTAAGATGTACAGTGGGCCTGATCATTTCTACAGTAAGATGTAGTAGGCCTGATCATTTCTACAGTAAGATGTAGTAGGCCTGATCATTTCTACAGTAAGATGTACAGTGGGCCTGATCATTTCTACAGTAAGATGTAGTAGGCCTGATCATTTCTACAGTAAGATGTAGTAGGCCTGATCATTTCTACAGTAAGATGTAGTAGGCCTGATCATTTCTACAGTAAGATGTACAGTGGGCCTGATCATTTCTACAGTAAGATGTACAGTAGGACTGATCATTTCTACAATAAGATGTACAGTGGGCCTGATCATTTCTACAGTAAGATGTACAGTGGGCCTGATCATTTCTACAGTAAGATGTAAAGTGGGCCTGATCATTTCTACAGTAAGATGTACAGTGGGCCTGATCATTTCTACAGTAAGATCTAGTGGGCCTGATCATTTCTACAGTAAGATATACAGTAGACCTGATCATTTCTACAGTAAGATGTACAGTGGGCCTGATCATTTCTACAGTAAGATGTACAGTGGGCCTGATCATTTCTACAGTAAAATGTACAGTGGGCCTGATCATTTCTACAGTAAGATGTACAGTGGGCCTGATCATTTCTACATTAAGATGTACAGTGGGCCTGATCATTTCTACAGTAAGATGTACAGTGGGCCTGATCATTTCTACAGTAAGATGTACAGTGGGCCTGATCATTTCTACAATAAGATGTACAGTAGGCCTGATCATTTCTACAGTAAGATGTAGTGGGCCTGATCATTTCTACAATAAGATGTACAGTGGGCCTGATCATTTCTACAGTAAGATGTAGTAGGCCTGATCATTTCTACAGTAAGATGTACAGTGGGCCTGATCATTTCTACAGTAAGATGTAGTAGGCCTGATCATTTCTACAGTAAGATGTACAGTGGGCCTAAACATTTCTACAGTAAGATGTACAGTGGGCCTGATCATTTCTACAGTAAGATGTACAGTGGGCCTGATCATTTCTACAGTAAGATGTACAGTGGGCTTGATCATTTCTACAGTAAGATGTAGTGGGCCTGATCATTTCTACAGTAAGATGTACAGTGGGCCTGATCATTTCTACAGTAAGATGTACAGTGGGCCTGATCATTGTTCATCTTCATCTGTACTGTTACTTAGGGTTGTACTATCAGTAGCTTTGGCGAATGTTAGCTATTAGCTGTGTACAAAGCCAGGGGATTGTTTGAAGGAGAAACTCACATCTACTATGAGAGTTAGTACTCTCTTATTATTACTGCTGATCATCACCTGTTATAAAATGACAACAATGCCTTGCTAGCTGATTTACTTTTCCACTGTCGAGGCACTGTTTCCTGAAACATTCTGCCCTGTCCTGAAAGGACTTCCTAGGTTTACCATCATGCTGTGGATGTTTGGTCAGGACGTGTCGTTTTATAGCATGAGTCCATTTGATGACAGCGGTGAGTGACGGCGAGTGGGAATGACAAGTCAGTGGCTGACAGCACATCATCTGCTGCTGAACCACAGCCCTGCATTGTGTGGGTCGCGGACTGATCTTCAAGAAAACTGCGGAAAAAAGATCTGGTAAACCGCGAAGCACACGGGCATCTACCTCTCCCACTTGCGCAGCTGCCAAACTGAGCAGAGACCGCTGCTTAAGCAGAGGTGCACTTGGCCAAATCAATTCCAGTAATGAATTAAATCATTCAAAAATTTACTCTGACACTCCACACTTTAAGAAAGGCTGCTCTATGACAACGGTGTCTAGATGGAATTTGTATTTGTGGTCCTGGCAACTGGACCTTTTTTGGAACACAATTATTTTCATCTTATTGAGATTTACTGTCAGGACCCATGTCTGACAGAATCTGTGCAGAAGATCTAGGTGCTGCTGTTGGCCCTCCTTAGTTGGGAACAGAAGCACCAGATCATCAGCAAACAGCAGACATTTGACTTCAGATTCTAGTAGGGTGAGGCCGGTGCTGGAGACTTTTCTAGTGCCCTCGCCAATTCGTTGATATATATGTTGAAGAGGGTGGGGTTTAAGCTGCATCCCTGTCTCAACCCCCAAAACCCTGTGGAAAGAAATGTGTTTTTTGCAAATTTTGGGGAATGTATAATGTCATATGTTTTTCCCCCAACACCACTTTCCATCAATTTGTATATCAGACCCTCATGCCTAATTGACTCAAGCTTTTTTGAAATCAACAAAGCATGAGAAGACTTTGCCTTTGATACGGTTTTCTTTTTCGTCAATTAGGGTGTGCAGGGTGAATACGTGGTCTGTCGTATGGTAATTTGGTAAAAAGCCAATTTGACATTACCTCCCTCTCTCTCTTACCTCTATGTTCCCTACCTCCCTCCCTCTGTTCCCTCCCTCCCTCTGTTCGCTCCCTCCCTCCCTCCCTCTGTTCCCTCCCTCCCTCCCTCTGTTCCCTCCCTCCCTCCCTCTGTTCCCTCCCTCCCTCTGTTCCCTCCGCGTGTTACCTCTCTCTCTACCTCTCCGTATTACCTCTCCGTATTACCCCTCTCTCTACCTCTGCGTATTACCTCTCCGTATTACCCCTCTCTCTACCTCTCCGTATTACCCCTCTCTCTACCTCTCCGTATTACCCCTCTCTCTACCTCTGCGTATTACCCCTCTCTCTACCTCTCCGTATTACCCCTCTCTCTACCTCTCTCTCTACCTCTCCGTATTACCTCTCTCTCTACCTCTCTCTCTACCTCTCCGTATTACCCCTCTCTCTACCTCTCTCTCTACCTCTCCGTATTACCCCTCTCTCTACCTCTCTCTCTACCTCTCCGTATTACCTCTCTCTCTACCTCTCCGTATTACCTCTCTCTCTACCTCTCCGTATTGCTCCTCTCTCTACCTCTCCGTATTACCTCTCTCTCTACCTCTCCGTATTGCTCCTCTCTCTACCTCTCCGTATTACCTCTCTCTCTACCTCTGCGTATTACCCCTCTCTCTACCTCTCTCTCTACCTCTCCGTATTACCCCTCTCTACCTCTCCGTATTACCTCTCTCTCTACCTCTCCGTATTACCTCTCTCTCTACCTCTCCATATTACCCCTCTCTCTCTACCTCTCCATATTACCCCTCTCTCTCTACCTCTCCGTATTACCTCTCTCTCTACCTCTCCGTATTACCTCTCTCTCTACCTCTCCGTATTACCTCTCTCTCTACCTCTCCGTATTACCTCTCTCTCTACCTCTCCGTATTACCTCTCTCTCTACCTCTGCGTATTACCCCTCTCTCTACCTCTCCATATTACCTCTCTCTCTACCTCTCCATATTACCCCTCTCTCTCTACCTCTCCATATTACCCCTCTCTCTCTACCTCTCCATATTACCCCTCTCTCTCTACCTCTCCATATTACCCCTCTCTCTCTACCTCTCCATATTACCCCTCTCTCTCTACCTCTCCATATTACCCCTCTCTCTACCTCTCCATATTACCCCTCTCTCTCTACCTCTCCATATTACCCCTCTCTCTCTACCTCTCCATATTACCCCTCTCTCTCTACCTCTCCATATTACCCCTCTCTCTCTACCTCTCCATATTACCCCTCTCTCTCTCTACCTCTCCATATTACCCCTCTCTCTCTACCTCTCCATATTACCCCTCTCTCTCTACCTCTCCATATTACCCCTCTCTCTCTACCTCTCCATATTACCCCTCTCTCTCTACCTCTCCATATTACCCCTCTCTCTCTACCTCTCCATATTACCCCTCTCTCTCTACCTCTTCTCTGTTGTCTTCTATTACAACCTCTACCCTTCTGTTATTACAGTCTCCTCCATTGTCTTTGTACTCTCCCTACAGTACTTTTCCCCCTTGCCCTTCCACTCAGTCCTATAGTACTGTACTGTCCAGTAAACCAGGCCTGGATTGACCCCTGTAACAGCCCTGGTAATGGACAGGGATTATAATCTCAACAGGGGAGTGACCACTTAAAATCAGAAGCTGTTGGTCTAGCACAGAGATAAGGCCATAATTGTCAGAACACTTATAGTGTATTAGGATGTTACAAACTAGGATACCACAATAGGATACATTTTGGATAAACAAACTACAACTTACATGGACCTCAGTGTAAAACGGTTTATCACACGCCAGCGCGCAGACATACACACACACGACGCCAGCGCGTAGACATACACACACACACACACGATGCTAGCGCGTAGACATACACACACACACGACGCCAGCGCGCAGACATACACACACACACGACACCAGTGCGCAGAGATACACACACACACAATGCCAGCACGCAGACATACACACACATGAACAAAGTCTGAACATAAACTGCAAACGCATGAACACACCCACATCCCACACCCACTGCCAGTCTCCCTCTCGCCCACTGCCAGTCTCCCTCTCACCCGCACACACTGCCAGTCTCCCTCTTGCCCACTGCCAGTCTCCCTCTTGCCCACTGCCAGTCTCCCTCTTGCCCACTGCCAGTCTCCCTCTTGCCCACTGCCAGTCTCCCTCTTGCCCACTGCCAGTCTCCCTCTCGCCCACTGCCAGTCTCCCTCTCACCCACACCCACTGCCAGTCTCCCTCTCGCCCACTGCCAGTCTCCCTCTCACCCACACCCACTGCCAGTCTCCCTCTCGCCCACTGCCAGTCTCCCTCTCGCCCACTGCCAGTCTCCCTCTCACCCACACCCACTGCCAGTCTCCCTCTCGCCCACCGCCAGTCTCCCTCTCGCCCACCGCCAGTCTCCCTCTCACCCGCGCACACCGCCAGTCTCCCTCTCACCCGCACACACCGCCAGTCTCCCTCTCACCCGCACACACCGCCAGTCTCCCTCTCACCCGCACACACCGCCAGTCTCCCTCTCACCCGCACCCACCGCCAGTCTCCCTCTCACCCGCACCCACTGCCAGTCTCCCTCTCGCCCACACCCACTGCCAGTCTCCCTCTCGCCCACACCCACTGCCAGTCTCCCTCTCGCCCACTGCCAGTCTCCCTCTCGCCCACTGCCAGTCTCCCTCTCGCCCACTGCCAGTCTCCCTCTCGCCCACCGCCAGTCTCCCTCTCACCCGCACACACCGCCAGTCTCCCTCTCACCCGCACACACCGCCAGTCTCCCTCTCACCCGCACACACCGCCAGTCTCCCTCTCACCCGCACCCACCGCCAGTCTCCCTCTCACCCGCACCCACCGCCAGTCTCCCTCTCACCCGCACCCACTGCCAGTCTCCCTCTCACCCGCACCCACTGCCAGTCTCCCTCTCACCCACACCCACTGCCAGTCTCCCTCTCACCCACACCCACTGCCAGTCTCCCTCTCACCCACACCCACTGCCAGTCTCCCTCTCACCCACACCCACTGCCAGTCTCCCTCTCACCCACACCCACTGCCAGTCTCCCTCTCACCCACACCCACTGCCAGTCTCCCTCTCACCCACACCCACTGCCAGTCTCCCTCTCACCCACACCCACTGCCAGTCTCCCTCTCACCCACACCCACTGCCAGTCTCCCTCTCGCCCACTGCCAGTCTCCCTCTCGCCCACTGCCAGTCTCCCTCTCGCCCACTGCCAGTCTCCCTCTCGCCCACTGCCAGTCTCCCTCTCGCCCACTGCCAGTCTCCCTCTCGCCCACTGCCAGTCTCCCTCTCGCCCACTGCCAGTCTCCCTCTCGCCCACCGCCAGTCTCCCTCTCACCCGCACACACCGCCAGTCTCCCTCTCACCCGCACACACCGCCAGTCTCCCTCTCACCCGCACACACCGCCAGTCTCCCTCTCACCCGCACACACCGCCAGTCTCCCTCTCACCCGCACACACCGCCAGTCTCCCTCTCACCCGCACACACCGCCAGTCTCCCTCTCACCCGCACCCACTGCCAGTCTCCCTCTCACCCACACCCACTGCCAGTCTCCCTCTCACCCACACCCACTGCCAGTCTCCCTCTCACCCACACCCACTGCCAGTCTCCCTCTCACCCACACCCACTGCCAGTCTCCCTCTCACCCACACACACTGCCAGTCTCCCTCTCACCCACACACACTGCCAGTCTCCCTCTCACCCACACACACTGCCAGTCTCCCTCTCACCCACACACACTGCCAGTCTCCCTCTCACCCACACACACCTCCTATGGTGCCCAGTCAGCCAGCCAGCCAGCCAGTCTCCCTCTCACCCACACACACCTCCTATGGTGCCCAGTCAGCCAGCCAGTCTCCCTCTCACCCACACACACCTCCTATGGTGCCCAGTCAGCCAGCCAGTCTCCCTCTCACCCACACACACCTCCTATGGTGTCCAGTCAGCCAGCCAGTCTCCCTCTCACCCACACACACCTCCTATGGTGCCCAGTCAGCCAGCCAGTCTCCCTCTCACCCACACACACCTCCAATGGTGCCCAGTCAGCCAGCCAGCCAGCCAGTCTCCCTCTCACTCACACACACCTCCTATGGTGCCCAGTCAGCCAGCCAGTCTCCCTCTCACCCACACACACCTCCTATGGTGCCCAGTCAGCCAGCCAGCCAGCCAGTCTCCCTCTCACTCACACACACCTCCTATGGTGCCCAGTCAGCCAGCCAGCCAGCCAGCCAGTCTCCCTCTCACTCACACACACCTCCTATGGTGCCCAGTCAGCCAGCCAGCCAGCCAGTCTCCCTCTCACTCACACACACCTCCTATGGTGCCCAGTCAGCCAGCCAGTCTCCCTCTCACCCACACACACCTCCTATGGTGCCCAGTCAGCCAGCCAGTCTCCCTCTCACCCACACACACCTCCTATGGTGCCCAGTCAGCCAGCCAGTCTCCCTCTCACCCACACACACCTCCTATGGTGCCCAGTCAGCCAGCCAGTCTCCCTCTCACCCACACACACCTCCTATGGTGCCCAGTCAGCCAGCCAGTCTCCCTCTCACTCACACACACCTCCTATGGTGCCCAGCCAGCCAGCCAGCCAGTCTCCCTCTCACCCACACACACCTCCTATGGTGCCCAGTCAGCCAGTCTCCCTCTCACTCACACACACCTCCTATGGTGCCCAGTCAGCCAGCCAGCCAGCCAGTCTCCCTCTCACTCACACACACCTCCTATGGTGCCCAGTCAGCCAGCCAGCCAGCCAGCCAGCCAATCTCCCTCTCACCCACACACACCTCCTATGGTGCCCAGTCAGCCAGCCAGCCAGCCAGTCCCTCTCACTCACACACACCTCCTATGGTGCCCAGTCAGCCAGTCAGTCTCTGAACAGCAACAGTGAGCAGCAGACACCTGGCTGGCTGGCTGGCCTGTATCCTGTCTGTGGGTACTGAGGGGGAGGAACAGAGGAGCTCCTGTGTAGGCCCAGGCCCTGACTGACCAACTCACTGACTGCCTGACCAACTCACTGACTGGCTGGCTGCCTGAATGGCTGCCTGACTGGCTGACTGACTGATTGCCTGAATGGCTGACTAACTCTTACCTCATCAGCTCAACTGGCTCTGGATCCGCCCCTGTCATGTAGATGTCTCACCAAAAGAGACTAAATAAACATTAGCTCTCACAGATATTCTGGGCTTTGCAGTCACACACCTGTTTTCGCAAGCAAATGGTCAACCAGTGTGTGTGTGTGTGTGTGTGTGTGTGTGTGTGTGTGTGTGTGTGTGTGTGTGTGTGTGTGTGTGTGTGTGTGTGTGTGTGTGTGTGTGTGTGTGTGTGTGTGTGTGTGTGTGTGTGTGTGTGCATAGGAGTATGTGGTTGGGTGCCTGTGTAGAAACAGTAGAAAGTGCACTGTGTGTCCAACTTCGTTTTGGTCTTACTGCTAAGAAACCACAAAAGCCATGTCAAACTTAGCAGAACACAACACCAACAACATGTGGGAAATACCTCCAGCAGTCGCTCCCAGTCAGACCCATTCAGACCCAGTCACTCCCAGTCACTCCCAGTCACTCCCAGTCAGACCCAGTCAGACCCAGTCACTCCCAGTCAGACCCAGTCACTCCCAGTCAGACCCAGTCACTCCCAGTCACTCCCAGTCACTCCCAGTCACTCCCAGTCAGACCCAGTCAGACCCAGTCACTCCCAGTCACTCCCAGTCACTCCCAGTCAGACCCAGTCACTCCCAGTCAGACCCAGTCACTCCCAGTCAGACCCAGTCACTCCCAGTCACTCCCAGTCACTCCCAGTCACTCCCAGTCACTCCCAGTCACTCCCAGTCACTCCCAGTCAGACCCAGTCACTCCCAGTCAGACCCAGTCACTCCCAGTCACTCTCAGTCAGACCCAAGTCACTCCCAGTCACTCCCAGTCAGACCCAGTCAGACCCAGTCACTCCCAGTCAGACAACCTGTGTGACCATGACTAACATCATGCAAAGGTTTCCTACGTAGTGAACTAACCCTGTTTAAGGGAATCAATACTCAACATTCAAAACAGCACCGTAACTGAGGATCTCACTTGCTCATTCCCTCCTCCAATCAGAGCAAGTCAGACTGATTTCATTTCCTGTATGCGTCGCTGAGATACTGTGGATATAATAAGCACAGCTTTGACAGCGAAGGTAAATCAGATCTTATTCCTGTATTGCATTTGACCAGACTCCACATTCAGACTCTACATTTGGCCAGACTCTACATTTGGCCAGACTCTACATTCAGACTCCATTTTCTAGATGAGCAACTTGCCTGACACACCCATTCTTTCTAACTAATAAAATGTTTTACCAAAGTGTACATACTGTATACACACACATCCAAAGTCTTACCTGCTAGCTGTTGGGTTGCTATCTGAAGACAGGGCGCAGGTGTCCGTCTGTCTGTCGACCCTCGGCCTCTATCTGGGCACAAGCCTACTCTCAGGGACAGTAGAGACGAGGTCTAGTGGTCGTTGGTTGTGTATGGAGAGGGGGGAAGGTCAGAGGTCACCCACGGACTGGTTGGCGGCAGGCCCCAGTCCGTGGCGAGGCACAGCCCTGGCTAGGAGTCCATCATGGTGCTGCGACGTTGTGCGGAAAGGTCAGCTGGTCACATGGTCCCGTACATCCCCGTCCATGGAAAACCACACACGACAACACACACCCGGGAGTCTGTTTCTGGAAACTGCCTGGGGGGGGGGAAAAGGCCTCAATCACTGAAATACCAATGAATGTCAACCTACAGCCATATTTACTGGACGTTGTACTGAAGGCTCCTCCTACTTGACGAAGGATACTGTACAAAATCAATACTAACTATGACTGGGAATTGCCAAGGACTTCACGATACGATATTATCACCATACTTAGGTGCAGATACGATATGTAGTGTGATTCTCACGATTCTATATGTAGTGTGATTCTCACGATTCTATATGTAGTGTGATTCTCACGATTCTATATGTAGTGTGATTCTCACGATTCTATATGGAGTGTGATTCTCACGATTCTATATGGAGTGTGATTCTCACGATTCTATATGTATTGTGATTCTCACGATTCTATATGTAGTGTGATTCTCACGATTCTATATGGAGTGTGATTCTCACGATTCTATATGGAGTGTGATTCTCACGATTCTATATGTATTGTGATTCTCACGATTCTATATGTAGTGTGATTCTCACGATTCTATATGTAGTGTGATTCTCACGATTCTATATGTAGTGTGATTCTCACGATTCTATATGGAGTGTGATTCTCACGATTCTATATGTAGTGTGATTCTCACGATTCTATATGTATTGTGATTCTCACGATTCTATATGTAGTGTGATTCTCACGATTCTATATGTATTGTGATTCTCACGATTCTATATGTAGTGTGATTCTCACGATTCTATATGTATTGTGATTCTCACGATTCTATATGTAGTGTGATTCTCACGATTCTATATGTAGTGTGATTCTCACGATTCTATATGTAGTGTGATTCTCACGATTCTATATGTAGTGTGATTCTCACGATTCTATATGTAGTGTGATTCTCACGATTCTATATGTAGTGTGATTCTCACGATTCTATATGTAGTGTGATTCTCACGATTCTATATGTAGTGTGATTCTCACGATTCTATATGTAGTGTGATTCTCACGATTCTATATGTAGTGTGATTCTCACGATTCTATATGTAGTGTGATTCTCACGATTCTATATGGAGTGTGATTCTCACGATTCTATATGGAGTGTGATTCTCACGATTCTATATGTAGTGTGATTCTCACGATTCTATATGTAGTGTGATTCTCACGATTCTATATGTAGTGTGATTCTCACGATTCTATATGTAGTGTGATTCTCACGATTCTATATGGAGTGTGATTCTCACGATTCTATATGGAGTGTGATTCTCACGATTCTATATGTAGTGTGATTCTCACGATTCTATATGTATTGTGATTCTCATGATTCTATATGTAGTGTGATTCTCATGATTCTATATGTATTGTGATTCTCATGATTCTATATGTAGTGTGATTCTCATGATTCTATATGTATTGTGATTCTCATGATTCTATATGTAGTGTGATTCTCATGATTCTATATGTAGTGTGATTCTCATGATTCTATATGGAGTGTGATTCTCATGATTCTATATGTAGTGTGATTCGATACTGTGATTTTATTGCGATTTGATGTTCCGAACATATAACTCACTGTCTGCTGTAGAAAGACAAGAGACAGCAGGAGAAAATGTGTTTTTGATAAGACAGGGAAATAAAAGTTCTGAAAACATGTTGAGTCACTATTTAAAAAGAAAACAGCAAGGTATATGTTTTG
The DNA here is from genome assembly GCF_029448725.1 of Salvelinus fontinalis. NCBI lineage: Eukaryota > Metazoa > Chordata > Actinopteri > Salmoniformes > Salmonidae > Salvelinus > Salvelinus fontinalis. The sequence continues at coordinate 13,580,429 of NC_074690.1, forward strand.
GAGCAGGTACAGTCGACCTGCACTAGCTAATGCTTAGTAGCAAAAATATATATATATATATATTTGTTTTTACAAATCGATAGTAAGTATCGATAGAATATCATCCAAAATAATATTGTGATATATAACATTATCGAGTTTCCCCCCCATCACTAACTTTAGGCCTACTTTGGCCTAAGATCAAAGTAGGTAGCGTGGGTGGTTGCGACATAGGCTCTCTTCATGACAGAAAACAAAACTCCCTGTTTTCTATGCAAACATAAAACCACAGTGATCATTACACCCGGATGCGTGATGGGTAAGACTGAGCACACAGAGGTGGTCTAAGCTGAGAGCTCAACAGGGGGGCAACATCAACAAGCATCAATATCTAATGAGGTAAAAGATGAGGGGGGAGTTGTTCTCTGATGATACTTTATGCGTGGAGTCCAGAGATGCGAGGATAGCCTCTGTGTGAAAGGCAGTGCTGAAAGTGCATTAGTAGGAATGTGTGACAGTGGGGGCTTAATTAAGAACGCCCTCAAGGAGTCCACCAGTCAGTCAGTCCACCAGCCAGTTCACCAGTCAGTCAGTCAGTCCACCAGCTAGTCAGTTCACCAGTCAGTCCACCAGCCAGTCAGTCAGTCCACCAGCCAGTCAGTCAGTCCTCCAGTCAGTCAGTCAGTCCACCAGCCAGCCAGTCAGTCAGACAGTCAGTCCACCAGCCAGTCAGTCAGTCCACCAGCCAGTAAGTCCACCAGTCAGTCAGTAAGTCAGTCAGCCCACCAGCCAATCAGTCAGTCAGTCCACCAGCCAGTCAGTCAGTCCACCAGTCAGTCAGTCAGTCCACCAGCCAGTCAGTCAGTCAGTCCACCAACCAGTCAGTCAGTCAGTCCACCAACCAGTCAGTCAGTCCACCAGCCAGTAAGTCCACCAGTCAGTCAGTAAGTCAGTCAGCCCACCAGCCAATCAGTCAGTCAGTCCACCAGCCAGTCAGTCAGTCCACCAGTCAGTCAGTCAGTCAGTCCACCAGCCAGTCAGTCAGTCAGTCCACCAACCAGTCAGTCAGTCCACCAGCCAGTCAGTCAGTCCACCAGCCAGTCAGTCAGTCCACCAGCCAGTCAGTCAGTCCACCAGCCAGTCAGTCAGTCCACCAGTCAGTCCGTCAGTCCACCAGTCAGTCCACCAGCCAGTCAGTCAGTTCACCAGCCAGTCAGTCAGTTCACCAGTCAGTCAGTCAGTCAGTTCACCAGTCAGTCAGTTCACCAGTCAGTCAGTCAGTCAGTTCACCAGTCAGTCAGTCAGTCAGTTCACCAGTCAGTCAGTTCACCAGCCAGTCAGTCAGTCAGTTCACCAGCCAGTCAGTCAGTCAGTTCACCAGCCAGTCAGTCAGTCAGTTCACCAGCCAGTCAGTCAGTCAGTTCACCAGCCAGTCAGTCAGTCAGTTCCCCAGTTAATCAGTCCACCAGTCAATTCACCAGTCAGTCCACCAGTCAGTCCACCAGTCAGTCAGTTCACCAGTCAGTCAGTCAGTGTATCAGTCCACCAGCCAGTCAGTCAGTCAGTCCACCAGTCAGTCAGTCAGTCCACCAGTCAGTCCACCAGTCAGTCAGTCAGTCCACCAGTCAGTCAGTCAGTCCACCAGTCAGTCAGTCAGTCCACCAGTCAGTCAGTCAGTTCACCAGTCAGTCAGTCAGTCAGTTCACCAGTCAGTCAGTCAGTCAGTCAGTACACCAGTCAGTCAGTCCACCAGTCAGTCAGTCCACCAGTCAGTCAGTCCACCAGTCAGTCAGTCAGTCCACCAGTCAGTCAGTCAGTCAGTCAGTAAAGTCAAGTTCTACTGCACAGCTAAACTGACAATTCTACATCCTAAGTAAGAAATGAAACCTAAAATTATCTGAGAGGAAATTATATGAGAGCAAGTTTTATTTAACTAGGCAAGTCAGTTAAGAACAAATTATTATTTACAATGACGGCCTACCTTGAAGTCCTTACCAGGTGAAGATCAACTCCCTTCAACCCACCTTAAGGTGAGGTTAGCCTAACTAAAGCACCAGGGAAATGATCCATGTGGGCTGAGCTTCCTGTTATTTCAGTTACTCTACAATAACACACCACGTATTAATGATAGAGCTATAACCATCACACCTGAGTTACTCTACAATAACACACCACGTATTAATGATAGAGCTATAACCATCACACCTGAGTTACTCTACAATAACACACCACGTATTAATGATAGAGCTATAACCATCACACCTGAGTTACTCTACAATAACACACCACGTATTAATGATAGAGCTATAACCATCACACCTGAGTTACTCTACAATAACACACCACGTATTAATGATAGAGCTATAACCATCACACCTGAGTTACTCTACAATAACACACCACGTATTAATGATAGAGCTATAACCATCACACCTGAGTTACTCTACAATAACACACCACGTATTAATGATAGAGCTATAACCATCACACCTGAGTTACTCTACAATAACACACCACGTATTAATGATAGAGCTATAACCATCACACCTGAGTTACTCTACAATAACACACCACGTATTAATGATAGAGCTATAACCATCACACCTGAGTTACTCTACAATAACACACCACGTATTAATGATAGAGCTATAACCATTACACCTGAGTTACTACACAATAACACACCACGTATTAATGATAGAGCTAGCCATCACACCTGAGTTACTCTACAATAACACACCACGTATTAATGATAGAGCTATAACCATCACACCTGAGTTACTCTACAATAACACACCACGTATTAATGATAGAGCTATAACTATCACACCTGAGTTACTCTACAATAACACACCACGTATTAATGATAGAGCTATAAGCATCACACCTCAGTTTGTATTAGCCGAACCTCCGGTACACACACAATCACACAGGACAATATGCAAATTATTCTCTTGATGTTGATCCTTCATCTCTTTGAGTCATAGAGCAGAACAGTGTTACGACAACAGAAGTTACACAGACGGTTCACACTATGCTCCAAGTCCCAGGTGTTTTTATGAGGACACGTAGAGTGACACGTAGAGTGACACGTAGTGTTACACGTAGAGTGCGTGCTTGGGCGAGAGGCAGGTGATCATCTTTCTCTGAGCGGGCGTCCAGAAAACGGAATATACACACACCAAGAGACATAAATTAACTGAGGGACGCGCACACACACACACCTATGCAAGGACACACACTATACACATAGGCGACTATAGTATACCGAATTGAATTATAGTTACGCAATTCACTCAGTGGGCTGTGGCGGGCGACGGTATGTGATCGAAAATGGACATACCCCTCAATCTGTAGAGTGTTCAGAAAACAAAATCTACCTAGGGAGGACAGTCATCGATGCAGATCAGTCCTTGTGCCTAGGCCTAAATTAGATGGTAAATGTAAACTGCTTGCACAATGTTGTACAGTTTAAAGACGTGTCATTACCATTACCGGATCTGAATTGTCATAAAAAAAATAACATAAAAAACAGGCGATTTCCTTGTTACCACATTGAGCCAGAATTGCACCGTAGCCGTGATATGAATGTAATCCCTTAACAAAACAGACTCCAGAGAAATATGGAAGTGGAACAGTCCACCCATTCGAGTCACTGCTGACTGACAGGCCACCAGTTAGGCCTTTCATTGACGTGGCCATAATGAAATCATCACACCACTGTTAGAAAAACAAGGGCGATTGAATGGCCAATCTTTATTAATCATGAGCACTTGAACACAGACAACTGGCATTATTTCTTGGCGTGATTGTGACGTTTAAGGGCAGTACGAATGGAAGTGACTGAGGGCTGAGTGATGTACAGTAACATGGTAGTGATTGAGGGCTGAGTGATGTACAGTAACATGGTAGTGATTGAGGGCTGAGTGATGTACAGTAACATGGTAGTGACTGAGGGCTGAGGGAGTGATGTAACAAGTAAAGGTCGACCGATTAATCGGAATGGCCAATTAATTAGGTCCGATTTCAAGTTTTCATAACAATCGGTAATCGGCATTTTTGGACACTGATCATGGCCGATTACACACTCCACGAGGAGACTGCATGGCAGGATGACTACCTGTTAAGCGAGTGCAGCAAGGAGCCAAGGTAAGGTGCTAGCTAGCATTAAACGTATCTTATAAAAAACAATCAATCTTAACATAATCACTAGTTAACTACACATGGTTGATGATATTACTAGTTTATCTAGCTTGTCCTGCGCTGCATATAATCGATGTGGTGCCTGTTAATTTATCATTGAATCACAGCCTACTTCGGCAAACGGGTGATGAGTTAACAAGCGCATTCGCGACAAAAGCACTTTCGTTGCACCAATGTGTACCTAACCATAAACATCCATGCCTTTCTTTAAAATCAATACACAAGTATATATTTTTAAACCTGCATATTTAGTTAATATTGCCTGCTAACATTAATTTATTTTAACTAGGGAAATTGTGTCACTTCTCTTCTGTTCTGTGCAAAAGAGTCAGGGTATATGCAGCAGTTTGGGCCGCCTGGCTCGTTGCGAACTGTGTGAAGACTATTTCTTCCTAACAAAGACAGCCAACTTCGCCAAACGGGGGATGATTTAACAAAAGCGCATTTGCGAAAAAAGCACAATCATTGCACGAATGTACCTAACTATAAACATCAACTCCTTTCTTAAAATCAATGCACAGAAGTATATTTTTTTTAAACCTGCATATTTAGCTAAAAGAAATCCAGGTTTGCAGGCAGGCAATATTAAATTAGGGAAATTGTGTCACTTCTCTTGCACGCAGAGTCAGGGTATGTATATGCAACAGTTTGGGCCGCCTGGCTCGTTGTGAACTAATTTGCCAGAATCTTACGTAATTATGACATAACATTGAAGGCTGTGCAATGTAACAGCAATATTTACACTTATGGATGCCACTGTTAGATAAAATACGGAACGGTTCCGTATTTCACTGAAAGAATAAACGTTTTGTTTTCTAAATGTTAGTTTCCGGATTTTACCATATTAAATGACCTAAGGCTCGTATTTCTGTGTGTTATTATATTAATTAAGTCTATGATTTGATAGAGCAGTCTGACTGAGCGGTGGTAGGCAGCAGCAGGCTCGTATGCATTCATTCAAACAGCACTTCACTGCGTTTGCCAGCAGCCCTTCGCAATGCCTGAAGCACAGCGCTGTTTATGAGTACAAGCCTATCAACTCCCCAGATTAGGCTGGCAATGCTAAAGTACATATTAGAACATCCAATAGTCAAAGGTATTTGAAATACAAATGGTATAGACAGAAATAGTCCTATAATAACTACAACCTAAAACTTCTTACCTGGGAATATTGAAGACTCATGTTTAAAGGAACCACCAGCTCTCATATTTTCTCATGTTCTGAACAAGGAACTTAAACGTTAGCATTCTTACATGCCACATATTGCACTTTTAGTTTCTTCTCCAACACTTTGTTTTTGCATTATTTAAACCAAATTGAACATGTTTAATTATTTATTTGAGACTAAATTGATTTTATTGATGTATTATATTAAGTTAAAATAAAAGTGTTCATTGTTCATTCAGTATTGTTGTAATTGTCATTATTACAAATATATATTTATATAAAAAATATATATATATAAATAAAAGAAGAAAAAAAATAATAATAAATAAATTAAAAATAAAATAAAATAAGAAAATCGGCCAATTCATCGGTATCGGCTTTTTTTGGTCCTCCAATAATCGGTATTGAAAAGACATAATCGGTCGACCTCTAGTAACAAGCCATGCTGTAGGTCTTGGTCATCCATATTGTGAATATTGTTAGTAGCCAACTCTAACCTCCACAAGGACATTTAAAAAGCTCTGTGTGTAGTATGAAGCACAGGCCTAGTTAAATCCCACGGATTGAAAATTCACAGTTTTCTTTAACTTTCTTTAAAATTAAGGTTTGCATGCAGTTGAGAACGCACTTTCATCCACACCATACTGCATTTCAATAGAAGACACTGTAAAGAATATTCCTTTACAGTATAGGACCATCAGTCAAAGTAAGGCATAAGGTGTCCAAAGTCAAAGCAGGACATTTGATACAGTGCTACAGGGACCATTGTTTTCTCGATACACTGGAGGAGCTGGATGGTATTATGGTGAAAACTGAGTGGGTTTGAAATGCAATTCTCTCTAAGGAACAATGAGACAGTGCAGTGAATCCTGTTCTCACACTTATTCACACAGCTGAACCCCCCCCCCCCCCGTTCGGAACCTATCCTCAGAAACTGAAAAACGCTCGGTTGCCTCAGGTAGAAACCTGATGTGCTGTAGTGTCTCCTATGACTGAATTAGTTGACTCAGTCACCCTGTTCTTACGAGAAGCAGAATTCTCTCAATTTGCCATTCCTGATAAAGCAGCCTATTTTGTGATTGTTGGGCCTTTGTACAGTTGAGATAAGCGTGAGGAACTCAGACTTTCACGTGAATCAAAATATCGGGCCTCCCGAGTGGGGCAGTGGTCTAAATCACTGCATTGCAGTGCTAGCTGTGCCACTAGAGATTCTAGGTTCGAGGCCAGGCTCTGTCGCAGCCGGCCGCGACCGGGAGACCCATGGGGCTGCGCACATTTGGCCCAGCGTCGTCTGGGTTAGGGGAGGGTTTGGCCGGCGGGTATGTCCTTGTGCCATCATGCACTAGTGACTCGTGGCGGGCCGGGCACAGTGCACGCTGACATGGTCGCCAGGTGTACGGTGTTTCCTCCGACACATTGGTGCGGCTTGCTTCCGGGTTGGATGGGCATTATGTCAAGAAGCAGTGCGGCTTGGTTGGGTTATGTTACAGAGGACGCACGGCTCTCGACCTTCACCTTTCCCGAGTCCGTATGCGAGTTGCAGCGATGAGACAAAACTGTAACTACCAATTGGATAAGAACGAAATTGTGGATAAAACTGGGTAAAAAAAAAAGAAAAAAAGAAAAAGAAATGGAAGACATTGAAACAAGACCAATTGACCTGAGAGTTCTAGTGACACTCTCTCTCCAGAATGGTGGTGTCCAGTAATGGCCCTGGCCTTTGTCCAATCAAACCCTTTGTGAGAGAACAGGATGTGTCTGGGCCCACCAGTGGATTGATCTGTATTGTATTACTGCGGATCGAGGCTCTGTGTTGACATAGCCCTCCATTAGTCAGAATGGGAAGTTGTCTGTGACTGTGGTGGCTGGAGTGCAGTTGCTTTGTGCTGCAGCCATTTCCCATAGCCTTCTGTAGCGGTAAGATCATTGTTAGAACCAGATACGATGTATCTTTAGTAGCCAAGCTGTTTCCCTCGAAACCATCATTACTGCAGCTGTACTTAAAAACGCTCGTTATTTACCGACTACCTCAGACCACTCGTAAAAGTTACTTTTCCAAACTGTGTGGCTCCCGAGTGGCGCAGCGGTCTAAGGCACTACATCACAGTGCTTGAGGCATCACTACAGACACCCTGGTTCGATTCCAGGCTGTATCACAACCGGCCGTGATTGGGAGTCCCATAGGGCGGTGCACAATTGGCCCAGCGTCGTCCAGGTTTGGCCCGGGGTAGGCCGTCATTGTAAATAAGAATTTGTTCTTAACTGGACTTGCCTAGTTTATATAAAGGTTCAATTAAAATAAAAATATTTTTTTTACAAAAAGAACAGCCAAATGCGTCGTTATATGCTTTTTTGGCTCAATGTGTTTCATGATGTGTGACAACATGTTCTCAATCTGTGATTTACTGCATTATTATAGGGTAAGCATCATAAGACGCCTCAATATTTGCAGCCATAAGGTGATAATATCTCTCTAGGAGCTGATCCGTCGTCAGTATTGTGGAATAATTCTAATGTGAAGGTAAGATTTGAATGGAAAAAGCTGATCTGAGAGCAGCCCTGCTTTTCTCTCGATCCCATCAGTATCGACACATGGTCTACCGACGCACTCAGCTAACGCTCCCTCTACCATTCCACTGTATTACCGTATACCCAAGTTTACATTGAATTCAGTTTGTGTTCATTTGGCTTTTTTGCGGCACACAGAAACAAATTTGCAGACGACCACCACAACATGCAAAATCCTCCAAATTCGCTGTAAGACTGCGCTCTGTCAACAGAGCTGGTGTTTATTATCGGATATGTATTAGGTTACGAAATCCAACTTTTTGGCTATAATGTTAATGATAGGTTAGAGAAAGACCCCACTTAAAGATTCAGAACATGAAAAAAGATTTGTCTTGGTAAAATGTATTTTATAACATAAAGTGAAATTTCATCACCAAAACAACTTTTCAACCACTCTGGGCAGAGTGGCTAAACACACTACCTACTTTTTTGATTCTTATACTTACCAAGTGGGAAACTCATCTTTCTACAATGAGTTTCCAAGTCTGACATTTCAGAGTTTCCGAGTTGCCTTGAAAGCGGCAATAATATGGGCTCTGTCAGTGAACTCAAGAGTTACTTCCACTGGCTGACTGCCTGGCGTTCAAGCCCTAGCATTCATCTACTAAAGTACTTCAGATGGTGGCACTCGGCCAGACAAGACTAAATGCAGGACTAGGCCAGACTAAATGCAGGACTAGGCCAGACTAAATGCAGGACCAGGCAAGTGCCTGGGGTAAGTCTGCACTGACAATTTCCAAGCCTCAATGTTTAGATCCTTGTCAGTAAGCATTTCTTCTTTTGCCAAGATAATCTATCCACCTGACAGGTGTGGCATATCAAGAAGCTGATTAAAACAGCATGGTCATTACACAGGTGCACCTTGTGCTAGGGACAATTAAAAGCCACTTTAAAATTTGCAGTTGTGTCACACCACACAATGTCACAGATGTCTCAAGTTTTGAAGGAGCGTGCAATTAAAATGCTGACTGCAGGAATGTCCACCAAAGCTGTTGCCAGATAATTTAATTTCTCTACCATAAGGCGCCTCCAACATCATTTTAAGAGAATTTGGTTAGAGTCAAGAGCGTCCTGACAGGTTGCATCACAGCCTGTAAGAGAATTGCTCAGTCCACGACCGCAAGGCCCTCCAGCGGGTGGCAAAGGATGGCCAACTGGTCCCGGTAGATCACTGGGACCATCCTCCGACCCATCCATGTACTCGAAACGATGCCTGAAGGAGTCCCGCAGCATCATCAAGGACCCCACACACCCCCAGCTATGAGCTGTTCATTCCCTTACCGTCGGTCAAACTTTATCAGACGGAGCATGAGGTCTGATACCAACAAGCTCAAAGACAGTTTCTATTTACAAGCCATCCGAATGCTGAACACATGAACTGGACTGACCACCTGCACCTTAGCACACATGCACTAACTCATGTACATGCACCCCCCCCCCCCCCCCCCCCCCCACAAACACACACACACACACACACACACATCTGTTTATTTATTTATTGCTCGATACTGCACAATTTAAACACTTGCACCCCAATCCCCCCTTCCACAAAAGATGTAAATATTGGACTATAAATTGTGCCTTCCTGTTTTATACTTATGCTAAAAAATATATTATATTCTACTGAGACATTTACTTTATGTTCGTATTCTTATCTTTCATTATTTCTTATTGTTGTTACATTGTCGAGAAGGTATTTCGTTGGACGGTGTATAAGTTATAACGTTACCATGTGTATCCTGTACATACAACTTCATGACATACAACTAATAAAACTTAATAAAACTTAATAAAACTACCTGTAGATCTCTGCTCCTCTCTCTCTCACGGCATTGCTCCCCGGCGAGGCGTGTTTGGCTGCCTGTTTCTTTGAAACGCTCCAGTTCCTTATGAAAACTTAACATGGATCGCTCATTTTTATTATTCTATTCTCAGTTGACCATATTCCAGCCTTGCTTGCGTCGGCTCGAGCAGACGTCATCCACTCAACCCTGCTTTTTTTTCTAGGCGTTTATGCAGTCAACCCACTCTTAAAGGCACATGTCCCTAACTCACGTTTTGAACCTGAACTTGGTAAAGTACCGAGCTAAACGTACACTTGCACCATTGAAAATACATTTGACTGCGACTGCACTTCCAAATACAAAACAAGGCTGAATGTAATTATTTAATTTTTATTTGGTGTCCCACTTTGCTGTCATGCACAGCCAGTGTTTTTCTTAATTAATATATGAAAGTCAGTATCGACTTCATCGCAAGCTGTAATAGGGGTTTCACAGATGTATAACACTGTAAATAAAACGTGTAAAAATGAGCATGTGTTGGTTGCTGCCCCTTTCCTACGGCTCCCATATTTTGAAGAGATGGCTGTCACTGGATTGCTGCATGTAGTTTCCATTGTACGTTGTATTGTTCTCTGTCGCCATCAGGTGGTGCTATAATGAGAGTAAATGAAACTGCAGGGCCAGGCAATATGAAGATGAAACTTCTAAAGGACTGAAGTGGGCATCTCGTTTTGGATGACCATAGTGTGCACAGGCTGCTCCTGTCCAGTTAACACCTCTGTCTGTGTGTGTATGTGTGTGTCCGTTTGATGTTAGTGTGGTCTGTGTTTGTGTCCCACATGGGCTAACAGGGCTGGATTAGTGACGGGTTCATTGTAATGGCTGGACTGACATTCATGGAACGGATCCAAACATGTGGTTTCCATATGTTTGATATCATTCCAATTACTCCATTCCAGCCATTACAATGAGCCCGTCCTCATATAGCTCCTCCCAGCAGCCTCTGCTGTAGAGGCCCCCCATTACACTACTTCCTCCCTACATTGAGTAGATGGGAATATAGCATTGATATGATTATACTGAACAAAAATATAAAAGCAACATGCAACAATTTCATAGATTTTTCTGAGTTACAGTTCATATGAGCAAATCAGTAAATTGAAATATATGCATTAGGCTCTAATTTATGGATTTCACATGACTGGGATTACAGATATGCATCTTTTGGTCACAGATACCTTAAAAAAAAAAAAAAAATGGGCCTCAGGATCTCGTCACAGTATTTTGGTGCATTCAAATTGCCATCGATAAAATGCAATTGTGTTCTTTGTCCGTGGCTTATACCATAACCACACCGCCACCATGGGGCACTCTGTTCACAGCTTTGACATCAGCAAACCGCTCGCCCACAAGACACCATCTGCAGTTGTGAGGCCGGTTTGACGTGCTGCCAAATTCTCAAAAATAATTGAGGTGGCTTATGGTAGAATTCTCTGACCACAGCTCTAGTGGACATTCCTGCAGTCAGCATGCCCATTGCTCCCTCCCTCAAACTTGGGAACTCCCTCCCTCAAAACTTGAGACATCTGTAGAATTGTATCGTGTGACAAAACTGCACATTTTAATGACCTTTTATCACCCCCAGAACGAGGTGCACCTATTTATTGCCCCCAGCACAAGGCGCACCTGTGTAACCTTGATATACCACACCTGTCAGGCAGATGGCTAATCTTGACAAAGGTGAAATGCTCACTAACAGGGCTGTAAACAAATTTGTGCACAACATTTTTGAGAAATAAGCTTTTTGTGCATTTGGAACCTTTCTGGGATCTTTTATTTAATCTCATGAAACATGGGACCAACATTTTACATGTTGCGTTTATTTTTGTTCAGGGTAGTTGCCATTATATTTGGTCAAACATCTTCCATGATGACATCCCATGGTGAAAAGTAAAACTACAATTTAGTTTTTTTTATAAAGCATACCCCTCTTCCAATTTTTTTTTTTTACTACACTTACATTGGTCTCCTGTCGACAACTATATTTTACCCATTCCCTTTCAGACAGTAATGTGTTACCAGTACATTCTTGAAATTTTTTACAAAAGACAAAAAAAACTGTGTAATGATTTATTGCAGCAAACACAGGAGACAAGCAATTTTGCGTAGTCCTAAACAAAGAAAAAAAATCCAACATCCAATAAATGGTCTTCTCAAAATATGCTGCCTATTGTTTCAGGCTTTTAAGTGCCCACCAAAGGGAAGCTATGTAATCCAATCCTCAAAAACATACATTGTAGGAAATTTCTATCATAAACTCAACAAGCAATACACCAATTACACCTTTGTGGGGCATCAGTTTTGCCAATACTTTAGATGTAAATTAACATATTGAATAATCTGATTGTAGCATACTTTCAGTTTAGAGTGGTTAAATGTAAAAATGCCAAGTCTAATGCAGGAAAATAGCAATTTCACAGTGTGGTAATCCCTGAAAATTTGGTTAATGGAATTTTGACTCTGCCAATGTGACATGACAACTCGAGCAGACGTGAGTGTCTGATAATAAAAATATTTGACTATCAGTAAATTGTGTGTCCCGTAAACAACTAAACAAAAAGTTTAAGAAATTCTTCACTGTCTGCTGTGCAAGTTGTTCTAGACATTCTTTTTTTCATGTTACTCATGTTATTTTCCATCAGTCATAATCAAGCCTGTTTATAACCTATGAGTGTAATAGTATAGGGTAGACTTCTCTCAAAAACAATGACTTTGGGCTTAACGCTGGAATCTGCAGTTGCTACATCCATTTTGGACTTATAAATTAAAAATGGTATATACCCATTGAATATTGAAGAATATCAATTATGAATGCCTTATTAATGAGCTTAGTTCAACTGGCATACCCCATCTGATCCCAAAATATAAGCTTGTTTTACTCCAATGTAAACAAAGCAAATGTAAAATACTGTATAGCCTCAAAACATGGTTAAAACGCTAGTTTTGATATCATGAATCAGGGGTGTCAAACTCATTCCACAGAGGGCAGAGTGTCTGCGGTCTTTTCGTTTCAATTTAGTACTAGACAACCAGGTGATGGGAGTTTAACTAATTAGCGACCTTAATTCATCAATCAAGTACAAGTGAGGAGCGAAAACCTGCAGACACGCGGCCTTTCATGGAATGAGTTTGATAGATGTCATGGAGTCTATGAATTTGAGAGCGGTTGCATTTCTCCAGGCCCATCACTTTTACTAACACAGAGTAAAAAGACAACAAAGTCACCCTTTGTTGTTTCAACAGCGGATTCTAGCTTTAAGCTAACAAATGACAGACTCAAAACGCATCCAAATTATACTCAAACATTCCAACAAAAAAAAACAATAATAAAATAAAAATCAGGAACTACAATGTCTGCAAAGAAGTATGGATAAAGCAAAAACAATTCACCACAGAGAAGACTTCATTTCGCCAGGATTTCTCTACATTATTACCATTCACAAAAATAACAAGGCACACATAGCCTAAACCCCTAAAGAGTACAGAATGTACAGCAACCCAAAAAAAGGGAGAAATAGAAAAATATGTAACTTGGTAACACTTTATTCAAAGCCTGCAGGTATAATGCATTGTGGTTATAATGCATTATGATGTGGTTATAATGCATTGTAAGACTTGTCTTCTGATTGGTCTCATAATGATCCGGACTAAATAAGTCAATTTTTGTCCTTTTAAAAATGTCCTACATAAAGAGAAAGCATATTATAAGCCTTAAAATAAGACATTATAATGGCTCACACATGCTTATAAGTAATAATGCATTATACTGCAGTGCAGGCTTTATGTTAAGTGTAACCGATATTGTCATAGGAACAGAATCATACAGGAAATTCGATAGCCCACATCAAGTCTCAATCTCTTGTGAAAACATTAAACCCTTTTGACTACATCGTTCAGTCTCAGCTTTAACATTTACCCAATCAATGGATGTTTCAGGTTCACACTATCAATTCCTTATGAATTGAGTCAACAAGAGAAGAACAGCACCAGGTAGAAATCAAATACTAGCTGACTACAGAGTGCCACGGTTATAGGGGTTGCGACAACATGACAGGGAACGGCAAGCACCGCAAAAGATGCAGACAATTATATACACAACATTATGGGAAACACTGTTCCCGATAATAAATCACATCCACCCTACAGTGAAATATGGAGGTCACTGCCTCCGATACGGACACACTGGTAGACAAAAACTACCTTCTTCTTCCCATTATGGAAGACACTGCTCCCGATAATGTTTCAGGATGAGAAAGTGTACATTCACCAAGAGACCTGTACTAGAAACCGCCTTGAGTTTTGTGTTAATCTAAAAAGGCAATTTGGGCTCCTGAGTGGAGCAGCGGTCTAAGGCACTGCTTCTTAGCGCTAGAGGCATCACTACAGACCCTGGTTCGATTCCAGGCTATATCACAACCGGCCGTGATTGGAGTCCCATAGGGCGGCGCACAATTGGCCCAGCGTCGTTAATGTTTGGCCGGGGTATTCCGTCATTATGAATAAGAATTTGTTCTTAACTGATTGCCTAGTGAAATAACGGTTAAATTACTATTATTTTTTTACGCAACAAACTTCCGTTGTGCTGTTTTTAATGCATTTTAAACATCGGTTTGAGATGTCATTCGGGAATATATTAACGGCTAACTCGCAGAACCTGCAATCGGTTGTTAAGTATGTGACTGAATGGACTGAAGTATGGGCTGGTCTCTAGTATGGGTTAGTCGGTCTGACAGGTACACTTCCATAGCAGATGCTGCTTTGTCAATTCGACAGTATTACTGTCAATTATGGAAGACACTGCTCCCGATAATTATTCTTGTTTAAAAAGTAGTTAAAAAAACACACCATTTATGAATCCTGTCACTGATAAATAAACAAGGAAATAGACCTTTTCAGTGCCATGTGGTGAAGACCCTTTCTCCCCCAGGTTTAAAAGTCTTCGCTATTGTATTCATGTCAGCAGGAAGCCATTTTGAAAGAGCTCACAAGTGTGGTGTAAGGAAGATGTTGCTTGAGGCGTAAGGGCTTTATTTAGCCTTTAGGTCTAAGGACAACTGAACATCAGTAACTAGGTTAGATGGTCTCACTTTACGTGGTTCAAATGACCCTTCGCTAAGCCACGCCAATCCATCTTAGGCAACAAAAAAATATGTTTTTCAAACTTTATTAAAATGGATAAATATTTGAAATATGCACCAGGAATACTTGCTACTGTAATTCTTGAAATATAGACCTTGGAGTATTTTTTTGAATCCGAAATTATATAATTTTGTTTGCTAGTTCAGCTGGTTAGCTAGCTCTGTCGCTGACCACCAAAGCTTGCTAGCGCTAGCTAAATTGTTTTAGCTAGATAACTTTGCTTGGTTTTTAGTGTATACTGCTGTCGACATCAGGATATGGGTTGAGGGCACTAGTTAACGCCAAAAGTGGTCATAGCTTTAACTGCATGCCTACAATGAATTCAGAGCAATTCAGTGGCTAGCTAAAGTACAAACAATTTTACCAGGTTCCCGTGAAGCAATTGTAATGACGGGCAACCACAACATACCCAAGAGCTTCCTGATTAGCAAGGGGTAGTCAGTCTGTCTAATTTCATTGTGTATTCGAAAACAGAGTTTGAGATCATTGTGAGGAGATTTCGCCAGTGGTTGAATGGAGAATTGGGCTTCCCGGTGGCAACAGTAACCAAGGCAGGCAGGGCGTAGTGAAGGGTCAACAGGTCGTTATCAATAGTGTCAAATATGTCGGAGCGTTCGATTTGCCTGCAGCGTCAACTAAAACCATTGACAACTATGTGCCGTTTAAGGGAATTGTTAAATCAATATTATAACTATTTAGGTTTTTAAATATCACCTTTTTAAGAGTATAGTCAGAACACCACATTTCCGATTATTGCACATTTAGCAGTCACTGTATGCTTTTCATTGTCAGTAAACATCAATGTATCATGTCATTTAAGATACGTGAGGGTAGGTAGCCTAGACATTTGGCACGTTAACTGGCTAAAACTCATTTAGCTTGCTTCATCAGAGATTAGGAAAGAGCTTGACATTGGTAAATCTTCGTCCTGGTAAAGTTGTAAATCGGACTACTGTCATCACAATAGATGGCAGGCGCACAATATATCCCCTGAAAATTAGCTTGTTAACCAGCCGTGGTCCATCAATCAATGTCGCCTATTATGTGTCAGCAGCAATCGTGATTAAACACTATGTTGAGAAGGGGATGTTAGGTAAGCCTACATTGTTTGAAGAAAAAAGTACAATAGGTCTACTTTCCACTATACATGTGTAACAGTATAAGTTTAGTACGTCCCCTCGCCCCGACCTCGGGCGCGAACCAGGGACCCTCTGCACACATCAACAACGGTCGCCCACGAAGCATCGTTACCCATCGTGCCACAGAGGCCGCGGCCCTTGCAGAGCAAGGTGCAACACTACTTCTAGGTTTCAGAGCAAGTGACGTAACTGATTGAAACGCTAGTAGCGCGTACCCGCTAACTGGCTAGCCATTTCACATCCGTTACACATGTTTAGCCAACTGTACAAACTTTCTACCGGTAGCTTGCAATGTAAACATTACATCTGCAAATGCGCCCTTATGCTGCTTGACAGGCAGAGCCCACAAAAGATGGGGAAATTAACCTAAACCACTCATTCGTCAGGTTTCGTTAACTTTTTTTAGCACTTAAATATCCAATTAATGGTGGCCAATATTGAGGGATTTCGTGAGGCTGAATAGCATACAGTTTCATGCTGTATAAAAACTGAAGATAGAGCTAAAATGTGCTCAATTGTTTGCAAGGAATAATCGTACATTTGTAGTTCTGACTATGCTCTTCAAGGAGGGGGATTATTACAACCAAATAGTTAACATTTATTTAACAATCGTTTGAAAAAAAGGGCACACAGTTGCCCATGGTTTT
Source organism: Salvelinus fontinalis (assembly GCF_029448725.1). Lineage (NCBI taxonomy): Eukaryota > Metazoa > Chordata > Actinopteri > Salmoniformes > Salmonidae > Salvelinus > Salvelinus fontinalis. The sequence goes on from NC_074690.1 coordinate 13,597,116, forward strand.
AGCTGAGCTGCGGTCTCCTTCCCACCAACCAGGCAAATCGAATATTGAGACGTTTTATTGATAACGATCTATTCTGTGTTACTTTCTGAACTGAATGTACATTTAAACCCATTTGGCAACAGCTCTCAGACCAGGTCTCGTTCTAAAGTGTTCAGCACCATAATCTCTATAAAAACAGCCCAGGTTTGAATCCAATGTAAAGTAACAGCAGTTTCGGATTGTAAAAAAATTGTAATTTCGTTCATGGTAGGTAATAGAACCATAATAACCTTTTTGTTGTAATCGCAAAGTACCTCTTGAGTTTACGCACACAATTTAGGTGTTTGTGACCTTGGATATTGGGCCAAAACTGCGTTATTGCCATACTAGTAAGTACTGTGACATTTGTAGGCCATTAGTCATTCGTATTTAGCACCAATATATTTCAAATGCGGCGTTAGGAAATGCATTTCAATTTTTTTTCTCTTGCAAGAGTGATAATGGCTTTTCACTTATTTCTCAAACAAGTGAAATTTAAGGCAGTTGAATTTAAGTGTTATTTTTTGGGGCCTTGTGCGGAAGGTAAAGTACAGCATATCATACTGATGAGAGTTGCAATGCATATGAAAAAAAGGAGGTTGAATTATTGATATCGATACAGAACACTTCTATTTCATTTTCCTGAATGGGTGACCCTTACTGATGGTGCTTTGACCGATGGCTATATTGGGTGTTTTGTTTAATAGGACATGTTGAGGCCGGCTTAGATCATGTTATCTATGGACCAGACTTCCCCCGCCAGTGAGTTGGCGCAGCCCTGGATGGTCCAGGTTGCCAAAGCAAACTGAATCCGGAACAGATCAGCGTTGGCGTCTGAGTGGTCGATCTGCAGGGCGTCCAGGTGATCCGATAGAGCCTTCAGGGTGTGGGAGCCGGAGCCCACCAGGATGTGGCGGAACGGGGTCTCTCTGGGAGACGTGTATGGGGACAGGAAGTCCCTCTCCACCTACAGGAGGAAGAGGAAAGTAAGGTAACTAAAACATAAGTGTTTAAAATGTGTCAGTATCGTCCTACACCCAAGGTTACACGATGAGCCGTGTGTACCCAAGGTTACACGATATTTTTTATTTAATTTATTATTTCAACTTTATTTAACCAGGTAGGCCAGTTGAGAACAAGTTCTAATTTACAACTGCGTCCTGGCCAAGATAAAGCAAAGCAGTGCAACAAAAACAGTTACATGGGATAAACAAACGTACTGTCAATAACACAATAGAAAAATCTGTATACAGTGTGTGCAAATGAAGTAAGGAGGTAAGGCAATAGGCCAATAGCGGCAAAGTAATTACAATTTAGCAATTTACACGAGTGTGCAAAAGAGCAGAAAAACTAAAACAAATATGGGGATGAGGTAGGTAGTTGGATGGGCTGTGTACAGCTGTAGCGATCAGTAAGCTGCTCTGACAGCTGACGCTTAAAGTTAGTGAGGGATATATAAGTCTCCACCTTCAGTGATTTTTGCAATTCGTTCCAGTCATTGGCAGCAGAGAACTGTAAGGAAAGACGGCCAAAGTAGGTTTTGGCTTTGGGGATGACCAGTGAGATATACCTGCTGGAGCGCGTGCTGCGGGTGGATGTTGCTATAGAGACCAGTGAGCTGAGATAAGGCGGAGCTTTACCTAGCAAAGACTTATAGATGACCTGGTGCCAGTGGGTTTGGCAACAAATATGTAGTGAGGACCAGCCAACGAGAGCATACAGGTCGCAGTGGTGGGTAGTATATGGGGCTTTGGTGACAAAATGGATGGCACTGTGATAGACTACATCCAGTTTGCTGAGTAGAGTGTTGGAGGCTATTTTGTAAATGACATCGCCAAAGTCAAGGATCGGTAGGATAGTCAGTTTTACGAGGGTATGTTTGGCAGCATGAGTGAAGGAGACTGTTGCGAAATAGGAAGCTGATTCTAGATTTAACTTGGATTGGAGATGCTTAATATGAGTCTGGAAGGAGAATTTACAGTCTAACCAGACACCTAGGTATTTAGAGTTGTCAGAATGTTCTAAGTCAGAACCACCCAGAGTAGTGATGCTAGTCAGGTGTGCGGGTGTGAGCAGCGAGCGGTTGAAGAACATGCATTTCACTAGCATTTAAGAGCAGTTGGAGGCCACAGAAGGAGTGTTGTATTGTATTTTGTATTTTTTGTATTGTATTGTATTTTTCAGTGGTAAGTGTTTCCTAGTCTCAGTGCAGTGGGCAGCTGGGAGGAGGTACTCTTATTCTCCATGGACTTTTGTGTCCCAAAACATTTTGGATGAACCATGTGTGGAGGCACTTAAAATATATATTTTTTCTCCCTATTGGTGTCATTTTTCAAAATACTTGAAATTCATACTTTTGGCCTGCAGCCACTGCAGCCCAGCAACACCGAGTTTGCTTTCAAAAGGATCATGTGTACATCAGGGTTGGTCAATTCCATTTCAGTTCCAGTCAATTCAGGAAGTACACATATTTCAATTGACATTTTCTTCAGTGCTTTTAAAAAATGTGGAATCGGGTTTACCTTCTGAATTGCCTGGAATTGAAATGGACCTCCAATCCTGATGTACATGACATCTACAGTGCCTTCAGAAAGTATTCACACCCCTTGATTTCCCCCCCCACATTTTTGTTGTGTTAAAGGGGTCTACAACCTTTTCTAGCATGAGAGCAACTTTTTTTTAAATAATGAAAAACAGACTTTTCTTTTATGCTTTTCTCCCCTGCAACTCTTCCCCAGGTCCTTAGTGTACAAGATACATTAGTGCACTGGTTTCTTTCAATAAACCTTGTGAAATAATTGTTAAGAACTAAGGGGTGTCCTCCCAAAATTCAGTTTTATATTTTCCCAAATTATGTTTTTATTTTTTCACACTTAAAATTACAATTGTTCAAAAGAGAAACAAAATTTGATGTTCTGAGTCCATTTCAATGCTTAAATCACATCAGAACACTTCTTTTTATTTTTTGAAAGTAGAAGAAAACAAACTAATTTAGTTGCGCATGTAGCGAGTGAGGAATGTGCCAGTCTATTGTGCCAGTCTATTGTGCCAGTCTATTGTGCCAGTCTATTGTGCCAGTCTATTGTGCCAGTCTATTGTGCCAGTCTATTGTGCCAGTCTATTGTGCCAGTCTATTGTGCCAGTCTATTGTGCCAGTCTATTGTGCCAGTCTAATGTGCCAGTCTAATGTGCCAGTCTAATGTGCCAGTCTAATGTGCCAGTCTAATGTGCCAGTCTAATGTGCCAGTCTAGCAATGGTTCTGTACTGCTGCTGCTCATTTCATCGCAAAGTTTGAAAGTAACTAATTAGGAACAAATATATAAATAGTGTTTTATTTTTCAGTAATATTTGACAAATTAGAATGTTTTGTCCACTTTGACAGAGTATTTTTTTGTGTAGGTTGTTGTCAAAAAATGACAAATCCATTTTAAAATCCCACTTTGTAACAAAATGTGGGAAAAAGCCAGAAAGTGTTCACACCCCATGAAGGCACTGTAACCCTAACCCTGCCGTACACAGTCCAATTCCAACAACAAAATAATCTCAAAAGGACCAGATAACACTCGAAGGGACAGGCACTCACACTCATGATACGGTCGTTGATGTTACGGCACACATCTGCTTCCTCCAGGTTACTATTATCGATTGCAGTGGACAGGCTACTGGCGGCTCGGCTGTAGGAGCCCGTCGCAGACATCAGCCACTGGACAGTCAGCGACTTAGGCAACAGCTGGGGCTGCATCTGGAGATAACAAAAATTAAGATCAAAGGAGAAATGAGAACAGACAAAACAAGCAACGGGATCAATTTCAGACAGATTAAATAATGCACAAAACAAAATCCTAGACGGGTAGACATGGACAGGAAGACAAGACGACAGGAAGACTAAACTTATAAATTCTTCCACCAAGTTCACATTACCAGACAGTAAACATGTCCTTTCCCACTAGCTGAGCAATTCTGCACTGCGCTGAAATTAAGCAGACAGGACTCGACTTACACTCTGCACTGTTTTGATCTTGGAGTTAATTGCGACCACGTGGGTGCGGATCAGGCGGATGTATTTCTCCACATCCAGGCGCAGCAGGTGGTCGTGGACCAGCCGCAGGGCTATTTTCCCGGCGAACTGCCCTGCGGACACCGCCAGCTTGGCCACCTGGTTGGACGTGGCACCATACAGCTTGTCACGTGTATCATCCAGTGTCCCGAGGTATGGGTATTCCTCACCCTGAGACACATGGTGGTTAAAGGGTAAAGAATGTCAACGATTACAGGTAGAAACCGAATGCTAAACAATTACTGGCATTACTCAAAATGTGGGGGAAAACGGGGTTTATAAAATAACGACAGGTAGCAATAACATGTTATATTCTGTTGGTGTTGTCATAGAAAGAGAGAGTTATCGGTCATATTACACCAGACATTTTTAGATCATTTTTAATGCAAAGCCTGATCGAACGAACAGTGGAATCTGACAGGAATGGGATCAAGGATCTAATTGTTGTGGTTCCCGGGGACCATCTTGGAGCAGAGGATATGGAAAGCTTCCCTGACAGGACCTGATTCTCCAGGTCTGAGGAGGACCTTCTATAACAGGGCTACTCAAGTACTATTTACACAAAGTTCCTAGATGGCAAAAAGTCCAGCTGAATATTGTCATTCATCAGGGTAGTAACAAACCCCCCCCACCACCCATGTAAACTGTTCACACCCCTGTTGTTGACAGACTGAAAATGTTGCCGTTTTATAGTTAATGACCTGCATTTCAACACATTTGTCCGTTTATACGATACCAGGGTCCCGGCCCGTATTGACCCTGTTGTGGGTCCGGTCTGCCAGTTGAGTATAAGGGTTCTAAAATGACTGCTTCTATGTGTATCGTGGTGTACTGCCGAGACCATTATGTAGGCATTGTAAAGGCACTTTTCACAAACTGACCTCTGTGGTGAAACGGAACGAGACGGCTGGGATGCCGGAGAAGGTAACAAAGGGATAAGAGGGATCATTTAGCCTCAGAGGCTCCATGCTGTTAAAACATAAAAAAGACAAAAACATGACTACACAATCATACAAATATGGCGGTGAAAATGTCCACTAATTCTATAACCGATTCAATTAACATCATGTGGGATCTGCTTTAGAATAAATACTTGACACGTTGAGCCACACTTATGATCTTCCCAAATGCCACCAAGTCCCACTTACATTGCTGTCTCCCAGTTGGGCCCGGGGCCTGCAGAGTAGAGTGTACCGGAGTCACTGAGAGTGTTCACCTGAGGAGAAGAACAGCACAGGTTTCAAAACATCACGGCTTCATAATGAAACGAGAAATCGTGTCACATGATCTGCTGCTCCGTAAATCTAACCTCCTGTAGCGTTCTCTGGATGAGTGTGTACATCAAAGGGCTGGCCGAGGCTTTGAATGTTGGGAAACCTGGGAGAGAGACATTGTACAATTCAAGGAGGAAACTATTTCACCTTATTACTTTAAGTTTTCATGTATAACCTTTGCAACTGTAAACTGTCATTGGCACAAACCAAACAATGCATTGTGTACAGATATCAAATACACTATACGTGCCTGTTACAACTCCATCCAGGTTGATGTAAGAGAAGGCTTTCATGTTCAGAGAAGACAAATAACCCTGAAAACAGAAACGAATTGAGACTAATTATGTATATAAACCCAGGATTACTGATGCCATGTATTGGCCAATAGGAGGCTTTGAAGCCACCGGTCAGCCAGATTGACATTCCCCAGAAGGAGCCGTTTCTATGGGAATAAATGGAATTCTACAGGAATTCTACAGGAATTCTACAGGAATTCTACAGGAATTCTACAGCATTTCAATTAAATGTTACATGAATTACATGAATTTAAGTATTTTTGTTGTTGTAGTAAGGACATTAACATTACGGGCTCTATTTTAACTAACACAATGGCAAATCTAAGCACTGACGGTAGCGCTATAGGTCAATCCATAATATTTTAGTTATTTTCACAGCCGTTATTATGAGCGTAATAGCTAGCGGTGGCGCGAAAGGGCTGGGTTTTGATGAATAAATAAGTTGTAGGTGCGACGAGGGTTTGGTCACTCACTGGCCAATCAAGGCGTTCCATGGCTTTAATACTACATTTGTTGGTCTCCAGTTCAGTAGGTTATTGCCAGTCTGCATTATCAAGTGCAATTCAGCACAGAATATTCTTGGCCTAGTCCGTTGTGGATTGATACTACAGTTTAAATAGCATAGGCTACAGTAATGAGTGATAGCAACAGTAAAAAAATAAATAAAATAAAGTTGTGTAGTCAACATTGTTGTAATTGGCGTCAACGAGTATATGCTTTTACCCACTTCTCAGATTTAAATAAAAATACTAATCTGAGAAGTGGGTAAAGGCATATACTCGTTGACGCCAATTACAACAATGTTGACTACACAATTTAAAAAATATATATTTTTTAATTTTTTATAAATACTAGGCTTCCGTAAATTGTATTGTAGGTGTGAGGCACGTTATCAATAAACAGGTGTTTCAGTCCAGGCCTACCGTTGATATGACATTATAGGACTTAAAAATGTAAATAGCCTGTTTGGAGGAGTTTGTCTTTTGTAGCCGGACAAGAGGCGCTCTTTGGAAATGGGGGATGGATACAAGCCGAATGGATTATGCACCGCAGGTAGACCATCTAGAAACCTTTTATGGATAGGGCTACTTGACTGCAGGATAACAAAAACATTTTGTTCATACAAATATGTTCATACAAATATTTACACGTTACGCTTGCTGAAAATAAACGCAGTTGCCAGTGAGAGGATGTTTCTTTCTTTGCTGAGATATATATAAATAAGATACATCTTATTTACATAAGTAGTCACACCCCTGAGGCAATACATGTTAGAATCCCCTTTGGCAGTGATTACAGCTGTGAGTCTTTCTGGTTAAGTCCAAGAGCTTTGTACACCTGGATTGTACAATATTTGCCCACTATTCTTTTCAAAGTTCTTCAAGCTCTGTCAAATTAGTTGATCATTGCTAGACAGCCATTTTCAAGTCTTGCCATAGATTTTCAAGTTGATTTAAGTCAAAACTGTAACTAGGCCACTCAGGAACATTCACTGTCTTCATGGTAAGCAACTCCAGTGTAGATTTGGCCTTGTGTTTTAGTAAATTGTCCTGCTGAAGTGTGAATTCATCTCCCAGTGTCTGGTGGAAGGCAGACAACCAGATTTTCCTCTAGGATTTTGCCTGTGTTAAGTGCCATTCTTTTTTTTTTTATCCTGAAAAACTGATTACAAGCATACCCATAGCATGTTGCAGCCACCACCATGCATGAAAATATTTAGAGTGGTACTCAGTAATGTGTTGTATTTGCCCCAAACATAACACTTTGTATTCAGGACAATTTTGTTTTGCAGTATTACTTTACTGCCTTGTTGCAAAAAGGATGAATATGTTTATTATGTACAGGCTTCCTTTCCTGTGTTTGAAATTCACTGCTCGACTGAGGGACCTTACAGATCGTATGTGTGGGTTACAGAGATGAGGTAGTCATTAAAAAAATAATAATGTTAAACTCTATTATTGCAACTTATATGCCTTGTAAAAAAATATATATGTTTACTCCTGAACTTATTTAGGCTTGCTATAAAAGGGATTGAATACTTGACCTTTAAGCTTTTCATTTTTTATTAATTTGTAAAAAATATAAAAAATAAAATAATCAAATAATCAAAAAACCTAATTCCACTTTGACATTATGGAGTATTGTGTGTAGGCCTGTGACAACAAATCTCAATTTAATTAAGGCTGTAACACAACAATATGGGAAAAGTAAAAGGGGTGTGAATAATTTCTGAACGGCACTGTATATAAATCATTGGTTGAGACACATACTCAAGTAAAAAACAGCTGTTCTTACCTCCAACCACTCGGTGGCGCCAACACTCCCAAACTCTCCAGCACTCCAGCTGGCAAAAACGATGCTCCTCCTGGGCTTGAAGCCATCTGTCAGAGGGGGCGAAAAGACAGGTATCATGAGGACGAACATCATTATCGTCATCATTCACAGTTGGTTGCCTCCTTACAGGCTATGGGGATATTTATCTTTTTTATTATGTAATTGTTCCATTTCCCCCCCACTATATCTGTACTGTAAGTCATGCATGTAGAATAGAATAGTGCATTTGGAAAGTATTCAGACCCCATGACTTTTTCCACATTTTGTTACATTACAGCCTTATTCTAAAATGGATGAGGGGGGAAAACTATTTAGTCAATCTACACATAATACCCCATTATGACAAAGCAAAAACTTTTTTTTTGCTTACTTATTTAAAAAAAATGTTTTTATAATAATCACATTTACATAAGTATTCAGACCCTTTATTTAGTTGAAGCACCTTTTGCAGAATTTACAGCCTCGAGTCTTCTTGGGTATGATGCTACGAGCTTGGCACACCTGTATTTGAGGAGTTTCCCCATTTTTCTCTGCAGATCCTCTCAAGCTCTGTCAGGTTGGATGGGGAGCGTTGCTGCACAGCTATTTTCAGGTCTCTCCAGAGATGTTAGATCGGGTTCAAGTCCGGGCTCTGGCTGGGCTACTCAAGGACCTTCAGAGACATGTCCTAAAGTCACTCCTGTGTTGTCTTGGCTGTGTGCTTAGGGGTCGTTGTCCTGTTGAAAGATGAACTGTCGCCTCAGTCTGAGGTCCTGAGCAGGTTTTCGTCAAGGATCTCTGTACTAGGCTCCGTTCATCTTTGCCTCGATCCTGTCTAGTCTCCCTGCCACTGAAAAACACCCCAACAGCATGATGCTACCACCATGCTTCAATGTAGGGATGGTGCCAGGTTTCCGCCAGACGTGACGCTTGGCATTCAGGCCAAAGAGTTGAAACTTGGTTTCATCAGACTAGAGAATGTTTCTCATGGTCTGAGAGTCTTTAGGTGCCTTTTGGCAAACTCCAAGCGGGTTGTCATGTGCCTTTTACTGAGGAGTAGTTTCCTTCTGGCCACTCTAGAATTAAGGCCTGATTTTGTGGAGTGCTGCAGAGATGGTTGTCCTTCTGGAAGGTTCTCCCATCTCCACAGAGCTCTGTCAGAGTGACCCTCGGGTTCTTGGTCACATCCCTGTCAAGGCCCTTCTCCCCGATTGCTCAGTTTGGCCGGGCGGCCAGCTCTAGGAAGAGTCTTGGTGTTTCCAAACTTCTTCCATTTAAGAATGATGAGGCCAATGTGTTCTTGGGGACCTTCAAATGCTGCAGACATTTGTTGGTACCATTCCCCACATCTGTGCCTCGACACAATCCTTTCTTGGAGCTCTACGGACAATTCCTTTGACTGTGGGAACTTACATAGACAGGTGTGTGTGACTTTCCAAATCATGTCCAATCAACTGAATTTACCACAGGTGGACTCCAATCAAGTTGTAGAAACATCACAAGGATGGTCAATGGAAACAGGATGCACCTGAGCTCAATTTCAAGTCTCTCTATGTTTTTAATTTATTGCAAACATTTCTAACAACCTGTTTTCTCTGTCATTATATGGTATTGTGGGTCGACTACTGAGGATTTTTATTTGTATTTAATCCATTTTAGAATAAGGTTGTAACAAAATGTGGGGGAAAAGTCAAGGGGTCTGAATACTTTCTGAAGGCACTGTGTGTGTACATTCTGTCTGTGTATTTATTGTAAGACGATGTCAGCACCACTTCACCAGGTCAGATTCCTGGTACATGTAAATGTACTTGGTAAAAAAAATGGTGATTCTGATTCTAACTAGGTTAATCTATATGCCCCTTTTTAAATATATAAGTCTTCTCTAGTCATGTGCTCAGTTTATGTGAACAGAACCCCATGGTCACTTAAAATATGACTTAATTGACAACAATGCTCCTTGAGATTGGTGGAATAGATTAGAATTAACCCCAGACACGACATGAACACACAAGAGAATTGATTGAAAACTCAAGGCACTACAGTGGAGACCTACACTGTATATCCATTCTGTCTATAACCGTACATTTACATTTTAGTCATTTAGCAGATGCTTTTATCCAGAGCGACTTAAAAAGGAGCAAGTCGGGTTAAGTGCCTGGCTCAAGGGCACAAACAAGATTTTTCACCTAGTCGCTGTGGGGATTCGAACCAGTGACCTTTTGGTTACTGGTCCAACGCTCTTAAGTGCTTGGCTACCTGCCGATTGAAAACCCAAAGCAGTACAGTAGAATAGAGACCTGTATCCATTCTGTCTATTCTATGGCATTTATATGGTCTGGCCTGGCATCTATCATCACCCACCATTTTTCACCATGTCTGAGATGGCGCGTGCCAACTCCACCAACACACTGGTGCCCACTGTGGAGCTGGCGAAGCCTGGACCCCAGGCATCCCTCTGAGCACCCATAACCACAAAACGATCTACAGCAAGGAAGGCAGAGACATAGCATATTTAAAGGGTGTAAAGGATTGTGACAGTTGATCTATTAGATAAGTTAGCCTCTCACAGATAGCAGTTAGACTCTCAAATTAGGGTCAATACCATTTAATTTCCCTTAATGTAGGGACAATAATGGAAATTATGCTCATGAAATGAAAATGGTTCATTCTTTTAGATCTGGACTATGCATCAATACACACATTGAATTTCAATTAAATCTATTGACTTGACTACATTTGAAATGAAACTGACCCCAAAGCTGCCGTCAAATTACCTAAGAACTATACAATACTAGGGACTCATGTTTCTTTCCACAGGGTCATAGGTCAACCATACCTGGGTCCACAAAGCCTTTGATGACTCCAAACACGTTGACGATCATCTTCTCAGCCAGGACGTTGTTGACCTCCACCGTGACCATATCATCATCATCTCCCAGTTGTCCTACCTCTAACCAACCTGTAGGGGCGCTTTTCCCTCCCATCCCCCTGGGTTTCCAGACAAAGATTTGGCAGGAAAATGTTAGGCACTGATCTAAGGTCAGTTTCACATTTTAACCCTTAAAAATGGTCATGGTTAGGATAGGAATGGTATGCTGTTCCTAGATCTGTGTTTAAGACCCAACTTCTACTACACTACGATCAGTTGATGGAAACCTACCTCATTATAGTGGTGGCCATGTTGACTGTGATGGTCTGGGCCAGGATGCTGGGGAGGCCTGAGGACTGGACAGGGGGAAACTGGGTGTGGTTGAAGGAGGGGAACCCGGGGGTGTAAGGGTCGCCAGAGCCAAGATGGACCTGGATATGGAGAAACGGAGACACACGACAGAGTGAGCCCTGACCTTTGTGTTTTGCTTTGGCCCTGCACTAACATAGCCAATTCAACTTAACCCTTGATAAGTTCAATCTGGGGTGTAATCATTAGTCCAAACAGTTGCGTTTGGAAACAAAAACTAGTTTCTGTTGAAAAAAATTCAAGTAGGTTCCTTCCCGTTTTGGTTCCTAGTGAATACACCCCAGGTGTGTTGGTGCAGGGCTAGAACAAGAAGGTGCACTGCCTAGAATATAGTGAGGGTGTCATCAGGGTACGAAGTGGAGCTGAATAAGATGAAGCAACAAGAGGTACAACAACACACTACTGTATCTTTAAATGTAACCTTAAATGTAATTTGTTTTAATTTAACTAGGCAAGTTAGTTAAGAACAAATTCTTATTTACAATCCCTATGGGACTCCCAATCACGGCCGGTTGTGATACAGCCTGTATTTGAACCAGGGTGTCTGTAGTGACGCCTCTAGCACTGAGATGCAGTGCCTTAGACCGCTGCTCCACTCGGGAGCCCATAAGTAGATACTGCAGATATACACAACAATATATATGTGTGTGTGTCCAGTTAACTTCAGTTATGGCTGGGAATGCAAATCATACAAGTCTGTCTACATGTACATTTCATAGAGAAAATGTCCGCCTCACTCACATGGCCAAAGAGCTGAGTGGATCCTCCGAGCCCTCTGTCAGCAGGGTAGATGAGAACAGCAGAGGCATTCAGCTTGGCTGCGTTGGCCACCTACACAATGAAGAAAGGAGGAAGCGTGGAGTGGAACAGCACGAGAACAGAACCCTTTTACGCCTAGCGATGACACATCACCTTGTGTTATTCAATCAAGTCCATATAGGCTCCAATAGATTTACCAATACAAAACTAGACTCATCATACTGACACTAAACCTCCAAAATGAAGAGCGATCAATGACCTTGTTAATTTTTAGCAGTATGCTTATGAAATTAGATTATGAAATATCTCAAGGAAGTATGTTTTTCTGTTTCTTCTTGTGCAAATTCCCTCACCTTCTCAGCAAAGCTTATTTTTCCAGATTTGACCAGAAGGACCCTCCCGTCCAAGGCAATGTTCTTATCCTGCAGTTTCCTCAGGTCATCCATCTGGCCGTAGTTGCCGTGAAGTACTGCGCCCTGTGAAAAACAAAAATTGAAACCGGTCTTGAGCTCAAATTACTCTGCAACAATTTATTCATAAATATGGAAGTACTATTATGGAAGAATACTAGGGGTATATACAAAGTGTAGTTAGCAATTGTGCTAAACGCTTGAAAATAAACCGAATGACTAATGTGATACCTGTCGTAGTATTTTATAGTATACATTGTTATGTAAATTATTTTATTACAAATCAGAGTATCAGCTCGATTGTCAAGCTTGAAATCAACTGAAATGCTCCAAATTAGTTCATTTCAATGTAAAAAAAAAAGAGAAAGACATAGAAACACTGGACTTTTTTCAATGATTACCTTCGCTGTTCCAGTTTTGCTGTAGGCCAGATAGCCCCTCAGTGCCCCAAGGTTAGACCCTTTGAAGGTCACCATGTTGGAGCCAGATGCAGGGGGATCCACAAGCTTGACATAGTGCTCGTCAGTCCACGTGTACATGCCATACTCTTTGAACCTTGCCAGCACCTTCTTGGCCAGCACATTGTCTCCAGCAGAGCCTGCCTGATGGCTTTCACTAGCAAACTCACTGAGAGAGTGACAGACAGAGACAGAGAGAAAGGGGGGGGGGGGGGGGGGGATGGAGAGAGACAGGAAGGGGGTGATGAGAGAAATATATATTTTTTTAAATTATCCCAATGATGTGCCAAACATTATGCAGACAATTATTAAGACTTCAAATGTTATTGGTCACATCCTTTGTAAACAACAGTTGTAAACTAACAGTGAAACACTTATTTACGGGCCCTTCCCAACAATGTAGAAAGAAAAAAAATAAAGAATACACAATAAGTAACGATAACTTGGCTATATACACAGGGTACAAGTACAGAGTGGATGTGCAGGGGTACAAGGTAATTGAGGTAGATACTGTATGTACATATAGGATGGGATAAAGTGACCAGCTAACAGGATAGATAAACAGTAATGGCAGCTTATATGAGTCAAAATAGTTAAGTGCAAAAAGGGTCAACGCAGATAGTTAAATAGTGGGGATAGCTATTGGTTAACAGTCTTATGGCTTGGGGGTAGAATCTGTTCAGGCTTCGTATGCAGCTGCCATACTGTCACAACATAATACAATTGGCAGTAGTATAACATAGTGCCATTTCCAATATAAAGTTGAAAAATGAGCAGACAAGCTTAAGGGATACTTTGATTTTTGCAATTAAATCTCTGTATCTACTTCCCCAGTCTGATGAGCTCATGGATAAAAAAAAAAATGGTATCCACAAATTCATCCGACTCTGGGGAGGTAGATAAAGGCTTCATTGCCAAAATCCTGAAGTAACCCTTTAATGTTTACCCCACTGGGCTACTAGTGCAGTCACCTGAAGGCACCCTCGAAGCTGGAAGCACTCATCTTCTGATCCAGCAGTCGCTTCACGTCCGTCCAGTCCATGACAGGGTCCGCCTCCATCTTAACGGAATCCTGGGTAATGGATTCTTCAAAGGTGGACCTGGAGCAGCTGGGAGGAGCCAACTCTTTCTTCCGGTGGGACAGGTAGCCAATCAGATAGCCTGAGAGAGAAACAGAAAAAAAGGGGAATAGAGTAAATGATAAAATAACCGCTGAAACCACTGTCAGCAGGAGTTATACAAAACCATCTGGGCAGAAACCAGACCAAGAGACGGTTTTCCCCAGACGGGCCGGTTTACCCCAGACAAATTTTAAAAAAAGCTTTCGATGGAGAATTATTATTTTTTTGTCCAAGACTAGGCTTAATCTTTGTCTGGAAAACCGTCTCTTAATCTGGTCATCAGTTTAACAGTGTTTCATCCATAAATCATACGACAGTGGAAGTGATAGGGGCGACTTGCACTGAGTTTTAGATATCTGTGGCTAAAGTTAACAGAATTTCATAGTGGCTTTTAAAGAAACCCGAAACATGAATTAGAGTTTCTCCTGGCCCATAGACTACTTTCAGAGTGAAGAAACCAACCATCCTTCAACGTGTCCTTTAATACTGAGCATGTGACTTTTACTGATACAGTATATGACCAATACGTGACTAATAGTGACTGAGGCACCAGCATGCAATTGTCCATTTTTAAAATGTCTGTTCTTACTGATGATGAAGATGAGGAGTATGGTGGCCACCATGAAGCAGACGCTCTTGGGCGTGCGCCCGGCAGGCTTGTGTACCACATAGGGTTCCTTGGCATGGTTGAGGTCCTCCCCTACGCCATTGCCGCCCACCTCCTCGTCCATGTCGGACGACAGCTTCATCTCCACCTGGCTGTTCTCACCCTCCATGTTCTGTGTCAGGTTGAAGCGTGTGTATGAGCGAGGCTCTCCATTGAACTGTGTGGAGACAGATTGATGAAGGAGAGCTGTTAAAATCCTCACATGCCATGTGATTTAGTGTGTGTTTTATTCAGCCAAAATGAAGACATTTTGAACATTGAAAACATTCTTATACAGAATACCTTGTGTTTCACTCCCTACATGCCTATAATAACATGCCTATATCAGATTTTTTCTTTTTTTAATGGAACAATCTTTATTTGGCACCAAATTTGAAAAAATAAAGTGATTTAAATCGAGATTAACTACAGAATGTAATGTGATTGATTATTTTAATTAGTTTGTGTTATGATTTTATGAATAATGACTAAATGTTGTATACATTTAACGTAGAACTATAACTAAACCTACCCTGTCATTGTATGATTGTATGAAATTTATTAGAATCATACCTCTATAAATCTGATGTCTAGTTTTAGTCAGAACTAGGACAAGGACTTTTTGTTCCTTTTTAGTATGTAAGCAGGGTGCAAGTGGGAAACAAATGATAAGAGGAGCTATCGACAGACAAGGTGTACTACTGTGTTCCTTACAGGACATTCTGTCCCCACCCAGGGAGGGGAGAGACCTTGGGCTTGTAGTAGATTATATAACAGGAAGACTTGTGAACTATATTGTCATTGTTTCTGAGAGGAGGAGGGACAGTAATGACAAAATATGAGGTATATAGACCAATGTACAGGAAATGATAGGCAGAAAGTTCCCGTAAATAAACATTTGACTATTGTAGACTTGGCCTCTGTCTGTTGTTATTTCTATCAGTATATCTTACAAATCCTGATATAGCAGACAGTCATTTAATTTAATTGGTTAAAGAACATGAGAACTTAACTCTCCTAACAGTTTGACAGCCCTAAAAAAATCGGGATATTATTATTTGCCGATATATCGCAATATTATTTGACTTCGTCATCTGTACCTGCAACAAACTCCAGTAACAGTGATCCAATTTGTTTTCAGCACTTTTATTTCCATGACTGATCCCTCTGCAGCGATATCGTGAGCAATATGTTTGGAAAAATCTAATCGCAATAATATCACAGTATCGAATAGGCACGTAAGTATGGTGATAATATCGTATCGTCCCTGGCAATTCCCAGCCCTAGTGTATAGTCCTACTAGGCTGGCACTATGTCAAGTTATACTATAGTTCAGTAATATAGTACGTATGTGTCCATACATCAACTTGTCAGAGGTTGTTGAAACTGATTTGCATAATGTGTGCCACTTAACACATTGGCTGTGTTTACTGTTTACTCAGGCAGCCTACTTCTGATATCCTGTCACCTTTATTTAACCAGGTAGGCCAGTTGAGAACAAGTTCTCATTTACAACTGCGACCTGGCCAAGATAAAGCAAAGCAGTGCGACACAAACAGGAGTTACACATTGACTGTACGTTTGTTTGTCCCATAACACAATAGAAAAATCTGTATACAGTGTGTGCAAACAAAGTAAGGAGGTAAGGCAATAGGCCAATAGTGGCGAAGTAATTACAAGTAATTAATTATTGCTACGGGTGGATCTTGCTATAGAGACCAGTGAGCTGAGATAAGGCGGAGCTTTACCTAGCAAAGACTTATAGATGACCTGGTGCCAGTGGGTTTGGCAACGAATATGTAGTGAGGACCAGCCAACGAGAGCATACAGGTCGCAGTGGTGGGTAATATATGGGGCTTTTTGTAACACAACGGATGGCACTGTGAGACTACATCCAGTGAGTTACACATGGGATAAACAGAAGTACAGTCAATAAACACAATAGAAAAACCTGTATACAGTGTGTGCAAATTAAGTAAGGAGGTGACCAATCAGAGCAGAGCTTGTGCCAATAAAAATCAGGCAAAAGATCTGAATTGGGCTGCCTGTGTAAACACAGCTATTGTGTTACAATTTTATTGGAGTCAAATCAGTATAAAACATAACACACTACTTCCTCTAGACCAGCTTACTGAAACGGCTGGCATAATAACTGAAGAAAAACATTTGTTTCATTGCCTTAATAAAAACCAATGCTTTTTGGCTTGTAGCCTTCATCAGGGTATAATATCAATAGATTCTGAAGTTAAACCATTCTTCACATTTCCAGTTGGCTCCTTTATTCATGCACCTTGGTTGGAATGCGAGGTAGCAGCACTATACCTTTGCTTCGGGAATCACTGAACCACTTTAGAGTGAAGAAACCAATTTGCAAGTGTGTGACGTGTACTCATTTTACTAACATTTTAGAAAATTGTGGTGCATGTATCAGTCAACTGAAACTAAAAGCGACCATTTAAAAAGACATTCAAAAAGAGGAATGCTTTTGATTTGCAACCATTTTTTTTAGACAGGATAATGAGACAATCATTTAATAAATGCTAGGGTAATGTCTTTAGTGTTGGCCTAGTACTTACAATTTTGGATATTGTCGACCTTGCGTGGTCCATGGTAGCTTCTCAGAAGTCTAGAGGGAACAGAAAAACAATGAGTGTGGAATAGGATCCATGCTAGAATAGAAATACGGAGTTTTGGGGAAAGAAAATACTACACGTCCCAAAGCCCCAGGTTTTCACTTCTTATTTGTGTATTCATGAACGGTTTCTTTCTGGCTAGTGGGAAGAAACCAGAGAAAAAAGTCCCACATCTTCTCTAAACATCCACCAGGCTTCCTACGGTGTGGCCCTGAAGGATTGCACTGTTCCCAGGCACAAAAGAGCACTGTTGAGGGCGTGAACCGGCCACATAATCACACTTGCTCCACGTGAAGTCGAGGGGGAAGGAAAATAACATGATTACAAAAACACAAACTTCCCACATGGCTTGATTTTATGGATGCGCCAAAGAAAGCAATGTCTCTGTGTGAATGGAGTCCTGAGACCAGAAACACAAGACTACCATATAATTTCCTGGCTGTCAAGTAGCACCCATGATGAGCAATTGTTCTGAATAAGGGATAGGCCGTTTTAAACATTTTCGATAATGTGCTGTGTTATTAAGTCATTATTGCAGACCCCATTGCTTATTTGACTGTACAGTCTTAAGTGATTTTGTACTGTACACTACTGGTAACGTTAATGTTATGCTGGCCTAATTGTAAGTTCTTGTAATTAGCCTAAATTAATTCATAAAATAATCCATTATTTTGTCCCATTGAAGTTACCATGTAGTATTCAGTTTAGAGCAGTAGGTGGCGACAAAGTCCCACAAGATTTGCTTTGCTTAGGGTGATATACAACTAGGCCTAATGGCTCAAAAATGTATTACAACTAGGCCTAATGGCTCAAAAATGTATCACAACTAGGCCTAATGGCTCAAAAATGTATTACAACTAGGCCTAATGGCTCAAAAATGTATTACAACTAGGCCTAATGGCTCAAATTGTATTACAACTAATCAAATCAAGTTTATTTTATATAGCCCTTCGTACATCAGCTAATATCTCGAAGTCCTGTACAGAAACCCAGCCTAAAACCCCAAACAGCAAACAATGCAGGTGTAGAAGCACAACTAGGCCTAATGGCTCAAATTGTATTACAACTAGGCCTAATTGGCTCAAATTGTATTACAACTAGGCCTAATGGCTCAAATTGTATTACAACTAGGCCTAATGGCTCAAATTGTATTACAACTAGGCCTAATGGCTCAAATTGTATTACAACTAGGCCTAATGGCTCAAAATAATATAGGAACTGAATCCAAATTAAAAACATTCATTGTAAAAATAAATAGTAATTGAAAATAATGGGCAAATAAATCGAAAGCTCTTCTAATCATTGCCACAGCTGTGATGGCCTACATCACGTTGAGAGGTTATCAACTTGAAGCCACTAGATAGGACATCCATTATTCAGTTAAAAATGATACATCACGATCACCATCTCATCTATTCTTTTTAAATACAACCACCTCATCTATATTTGACAACAGGGCAGTCTTACTAAGTTAACGCTCTGAATAAAGAACAAAGTGCAGAGATAACATGTCAAAACACAACTTAAATAGACGATTAAATAAGTAAACCACCTCACTATTTCAGGAAAGGAAACAGAGCATCCAGCCAACATCCTAAGTCAAGTTTATCGAACCCCCTTAACAGATGTTTTGACCACAGGGTTACCGCAGTCATGATAGCAATTCCTCATAACACTTCTCCTTTACTGAGAAAGACAAGCAGTAATTGACAACCAATGTTTCACTTATTACCATTCAAAACAATGCATCTCTGACAAGAGAGGACCTTGGCCTAAATACTAAAACAAAAATGTGTTCTTACCTTTCAAACCATGCCCAATCTTTCTGAACAAGCCACATGTCTACGGTCTTACCAAATGCCTCGCTAACTGTGTTCCCAATCAGCATGAACCTACCTAATGAACCTCATTCACCTCTTTTCCCATCACACCAAGCATCAATATTATCTCAATGCTCCTGAACCAAAACACACAAAAAGAAAATGGGGCAAGTGAGCAGAGCCCTCATTTACATTTTACTCATTTGGCAGATGCTCTTATCCACAGAGACTTACAGTTAGTTAGTGAGTGCATACATTTACATTATTTTTCACACTGTTCCCCAATGGGAATCGAACCCACACACCTGGCATTGCAATCACCATGCTCTACCAACTGAGCCACGCGGGACATGACTCCCAATTGAACACGGCTTCTCTAAATAACTGCTCGTCAACCGTTCCTCTCAGTCTTGAAGAATTTCAACCACCTAAACAGCTCTCTTATGACCCATCTAGTGTAAAAAGAAGACTAATCAATTCTAGGATTGTGTTAGGGACTGAATGAATCAGCAAAAGACAGTCCTTGTTTTTGTAAAGTCACCTCAGTAGAGAGTTGCCACAATGATTACTGTAGTAAGACTAACGGGGCAGAACAGTGGCGCCTGTCCGGACAATGAGCCCCGAATGACCTCTTGCGATATGTTCAGCCCCAATGGGGTGAGATTCCATAGAGGACATGGCGTGACAGCGGAACCGTGGGCAAATGCCAGGAGACGGGCCTGCCCTACTTAGCAACCTCCAAGCCTAGCCTAACTAAACCATAAATAAATATAAGCCTATGATCTTAACACTACATTAGGTTAGCAGATATAGGCTAATTTCAGTTAGGCTAAGTTGGCCTGGCCGTGTCTTCCTCAGCATATTTTGGCTACGGCTAGTAAAGGCTGACTTAGCAAGACTTCAGTAAAGGTCACAAACAGAGGAGATACTGTAGCACTATTCCTCCTTGTGTTCCTTGTAGCGTCAGCTGTGTACGTCGTGTCAGTTGCCCTGTCTAGCTGTGTCCTTTTTCTAAGTCTCCTTTTTATTTATTGTAATACACTAACTGTAGTACTGAGATTGTTTTTCAATGAAAAACGCATTATAAATTCGATGTATTATTATGATGACCGGTCCTTTCGTAAACGAGCAAACTTCATAACCACATATCAAAATGTAGGCTGTAACCTCTTGCTGGCATATCAAAATGTAGGCTGTAACCTCTTGCTGGCATATCAAAATGTAGGCTGTAACCTCTTGCTGGCATATCAAAATGTAGGCTGTAACCTCTTGCTGGCATATCAAAATGTAGGCTGTAACCTCTTGCTGGCATATCAAAATGTAGGCTGTAACCTCTTGCTGGCATATCAAAATGTAGGCTGTAACCTCTTGCTGGCATATCAAAATGTAGGCTGTAACCTCTTGCTGGCATATCAAAATGTAGGCTGTAACCTCTTGCTGGCATATCAAAATGTAGGCTGTAACCTCTTGCTGGCATATCAAAATGTAGGCTGTAACCTCTTGCTGGCATATCAAAATGTAGGCTGTAACCTCTTGCTGGCATATCAAAATGTAGGCTGTAACTTCAACCTCTGCTTTACAGTGGAATATGTTGAGAAAAGACTGTTGGTTAAGTGGTTCTCTCATAAAAATCACACTATCTCAAAGCTTTTAGCCTACATGCCAAACATAACCAGCCTTGGTAGGGTTAAAAACTTAACCAATTCTGCAAGACCTACAGATAAGAGATGAGGTGTGACTACAAAACACACAGTCACATACACTAACCAGGTTTCCATCCAACTTTTTATGCGAGTAAAGTACATGTCGGATAAATAAAAAGGTCACAACGGGCCGGATGGAAACAAATTTGCCTGTAAACTTTCCAAATGTCGACAACAACAAAACAATACGCTAGCCAAGGTGGGATCTTTTTGTGTCAGTCAAATTAATAAAAATGCGAGAAGTGGCGGTGGAATCCCCTTTACGCACAAATATTGATATAATAACCATTATATCGATGTGAACCTGGAGTCACGTGATTATGTTGTATGGTCCTCCATCTACAACTCAGGTAATCATGCAGTTTATTAGGCTACAGATTAAATAAATTATGAACTTCACAGGGTGGTGAAACCCCTCCATGATAAGCTTGATGCTTCTTTCCAATAAATATCGAGGGTCTTATTCTGGTGACATGATGATCGATGCTTGGCTGCTGTTTGACAAATAATTCATAAGGATCACATCACGTAGGTAGCCTTAACCACACAGCATCTGCCAGCTGTTGACCACTGCCTAAAGACTTTGACTCCAATAATCATCTAACCATGATCTTGAGTTTAGAATGTACATTTTATTTATTTTACTAGGCAAGTCAGTTAAAGGACATATTCTTATTTTTAATGACGGCCTACACCGGCCAAATCTGGACGACGCTGGGCCAAATGTGACTCCCAATCACCTGCCCGGTAGTGATACAGCCTGGATTCGAACCAGGGTGTCTGTAGTGACGCCTCAATCACTGAGACGCAGTGCCTTAGACTGCTGCACAGCTCGGGAGCAATTAGTTTAAAAATCAGCTGTGTTTGCTAGGGATGAAGACAAAGTGTGAAACCTCTCAAGCCCCTGAGGCCTGGAGTCCCCCGCGTTCTAGAGTGTAGGCCTCTACCTGCAAAGCCTTCAAAGTGTGTCAGACAGATAAAGCATGTGCTATCACCATGGGAACCGTGAATTCACCCTTGGTTCCCAGACGTACTGCTACACTGGGCCCAGGGGGGGGGGGGGGGGGGGGGGGCACCGTGGTTACATCAATTCAAGGCTAAAGCAATAAGCCTTGCGTATCAAGTTCTTCCTTGGAAAACAGACACATCTTCAACCGCTTTTTCTAACAGCCTAATAGCTCTTCTCTTCTCCATTGTCAAGCAGACACTCACGGTAGTGCTTTCCAACACCTCTCCCAGAAGAACCCGGGTAACCTTAACTTCATAAATAGTCCAGGAGTATAATGTGGGGCCATGTAACATTACGACACCACCGTTGCCGTGAACTTAAGACAGGGGGGGGGTGAGCGAGTTCAAACACAGCCATTTATCCCAGCTTTACGAGCGTGACTGAGTTAAGGCCTACTACTGTAGCCAACCAATGGGTTGACCACAATGCATTTCTATGGAACAGCATTTATCCATGAAGCTGACGATGTTACAGTGTTGTAAACATGCTATAACGCATGTCATAACCATTAATTTCTTCAATAATATCATGACAAATGCAGATATAGGGGACTGACTCCGTCAGCTGCGAGTTGACTGCAAACATCCATGGGAAGTTATTTTAGTCTCAAGAACTGGCAACATGTTGTGAATGAACACAACAGGATTAGACGCTTACATGCCACAGTATGAGGCCTATGCTTTATAGTTGAATATGTAGCCTAACCAAAGTAACAGATCCTAGCCTATATCATTGCCCTTGGCTAAAGCTATTCGACCACTCACATAGGCAGACCTATAACAAAGGTTCTTCGACTCATCACAATGGTTATAGGAAACCTTTAGTCAGAATGGACAGTATGTGTTAAAGTGAAGAGAAGCAAGAAAAGAATCCTGAAACTATTTCACTTCTGAAAAGGAATCTTATTTTTTTTTATCAGGTTTTCCGAATGTAAAAGGTGTGACAACTGCAAACTTTGATAGGTTCGGGGAAATTAAAATATTTTTCACAATATTTTTCATGAAATGTCATTCATTCAACCAGTTCCTACCAAGTATAGACTAGTGCTGTTAACTCAATCTTTTGCCCAACAAATAGACCTGCTATGAACACAAAAGGAGCAAGCTTGGAGCACCAGAGTCCAGAATTCTAGGGCAAACCCACACAACAATTACATAAAAGCTTAATTCATCAAACCGAACATGGCCAATCCTGGTTCCATAAGCTGCTGACATCTGGATTGTTGCCCACTAATCCTTGTTATAGGGAGTGAGAAGGGAGGTGGGGTGTGAGGGGAGTCATATCTTCTGCTTCATTGTGCAGTAGCCGATCATGTGAGAGTCACATTGGGAAAAGTTCCCAGTTGTTCATGAGAATCAGCCAGGAGAACAGGCTACAGAGCCATACAGAGGTATCTCCAAAATGGCTGGGTTTGACAGTCATACACATTACATATTCAGTCTGAGATTACTGGGTAGAATATGAAAAGGCTAACCAATATTGTCAACACAAAAAAACAAGAATCTTCATTAAATTTATGTCATTTAGCAGATGCTCTTATCCAGAGCGACTTACAAGAGCAATTAGGGTTAAGCACCTTGCTCAAGGGCACAGCGACATATTTCTTTCACCTAGGGATTCGAAACAGGAAACAATCTGTTATTGGCCCAACGTCCTTAACCACTAGGCTACCTGCCACCCAATCAACCACGGCTGTGAGGTGAACATCAGACACACTGGGGGTCTATTGTCAATTAGAATATTGTGGAGATTTTCTACACGGAGATCAACGACCTGGATGAATAAGGATATTACTTAAAAAGTAGAGACTTCTAGAATATAACTGACTGACACACAGCATAGAGATGACAACATGTGTGCTGTGCATAGTTTAAGTTGCAAAGCCATGTGTGTCAAAGGTCGTGAATAACAATACCGTTGTTTAGACATTCAAGAAATCACCAAGGTCATTATAGGATAGGGACGCTCCGGAGCGACGCGGACTTGTCAAGGGCAGGAATGCGCAGTAGGCTACTTGAGCTTGTCAAGTTCCCCTGATGCCGTTTCGGCTTCAATGTAGCCCACGTTATGGTTTTAAATAGAAATATAGCACTCTGGGTCAAATGTTCTGCACACATTGGCCTTGTGTATTTATTTGCAAACCGAGGTTAGTTCATTCATAGCCTATTTCAATGCAAAATAATTGCTCGACATGATTTGCGTTGAGATAATTAAGAATTTTGTTGGACTTCTACACGCACACTAGCGTTGAAAAGCTGGATTTGTTTAGATAAGCTATAGCCAGGTACAATAGACTAACAGGGCCTTTTAGCTTCTATGACCAGGAATAAATGGATTATATAACACAATGTCTGTTTCACACTATCTTGCTGATAGAGAATAGGATATTAGATTGTGGGGCGCGAAGGTTTACCCATGTATATGAACTACCATTACGAGATTATTTTTTTTTAAATGCTAACGTTACTAACGCTAACGCTACTACTTCAATCCCATTCAAGAACCCTACTTGAGGTTAACTTTACTGTGCATAGTTTACGATATATCTAGGTAGCTATGAGTCCAGATCAACCGAGTGTGTGCATACCTCATGAAAATAGGCTACTTACCATGTGCTGAGAGTAGCCTTGGCTACAGAGCACTCGACTCAACCGAACATGACAAACCTCCCATACAGAAGTTGAGCCCAATATGTACTCTTAAAGAGCCTACGATTACTCCTTATAGTCCAAAGAACCTTATGTTATTTTCCGAGGTAGACTTGCTCTGCCAGCCAAAACCACCAAATACACCAATTAAAAACGTGAAGATATACGGATATAGAAACAAAGCCCTTTGTTACATTATGTTAACGTGATATGAAAGCAAATGCAAAAAGATACACTTACTGTACACCGTTTTAAAAACGGGTGTATCACAGTTGCAGCCGATAGTATTTTTCTGTGACAACACGTTTCTGGCGGCCTTCTTCCGTTTCACACAGGTGTTCAAAGCACGTTAGATAGATAATTAGTACAAGTGGTCACTGTCTTCCGTAAATACACGCTGTGTGCTGTAAATGTGAAAGATGCCGGAACACCAACCCTATAAAAGGTGTATATCAATTTAACCTTTTGTTTTTTGAAAATGATTTCTAGCTAATATGAAGGATAAGGTGCGTGTGTTTCCAAACACATACTGCAAGCGATGCTTAATATTCAGACCGAGCATTCTTAACAAAACTCCCCCGTACAGAAGACGCCTTCATCCAATGATTTAACGTTGTGTAATGTAAAGGAATTAACCGATGAGAGTCATTGTAGCCTAGATTTCAATAAGACACAGAGCTACAATCATGATCCAATCAACCATTGACAACTGCCAACTCGCCTACATAAAGCGATAGGCAAAAATAGTAATTAAGACATGCTGGCAATATTTTGACAGTAAAACATATTTGGTTGCATATAGCCTAATATATCCATATGCGCTCTAACATGAAGGACGTCAATAACATGACGCTTTACGTTAACATTACTGTCATCATGGCCATTCATGTTAGTCAATTCATTGTATTGTTAGACTATTTCGGCTTTTAAAAGCTACAGTTATTATGATAAGAATCTAATCACACCCTTACCGCTCTTCGATTGTGGCAATCGTCTGGTATTGTATGCTCCCTCGACACGAGGTTTCTTTCAACGTTCACAAAAAAATTCCATTCACTGGCGCAAGCAACCTTGAGCATGCTCTTTATGGATAGAGAAAAAAATCGAGTTGTAATAGATGAAAACGTCACTTCCTGTCGCACGTCTCCTCTCAGCGGAGGTGCGCTGGCCTTGCCATGTGTTCTAGTCCAGAACTTCTAGAAGGTGTGCGTTCTTGAGAAAGCAACGTCGGCAGTGGTTTCTAGGCCTATGTGTTTTGATCGTTTAATTTGACACATTCACATGACCCAGGGTGTTTGCACAACATTAGTGAGGATTAAATATATTGACATGTACACAGAAATGTAGAATCGTGGTCGCGTTGGGCGCAGTTGATTTTGCTCACCCGGCGCGCTCCGTGGACTTCACTTCGCATTAGTGGATGGTTCCAAAAGGGAAAACTGCCAGTTTAGCGTGCTAAATCAAGTGTGTCTTCGCTTTTCAGATTGTGACGACTTTCACGCGTTGCGCAGGAGTTTGCCAATGAATGACTGGCTGGCGGCATCATAGTCTAGGCTGCACACCATGAACAACCAACAATTCATTGCAACATTTTCATATACCATACCGTCAATAAACAGGTAATCTCTGAACATATAGGACTCATCCTAAATATGAATTGGTTTGAATGCGGTGTGACTATATGCAGGTTGCTCAAAATAAAAATGAAGGGTGTTCTTGTAACGATTTTTGTCGAAATATAATTTGGATAACTCAATTTGCGCAGATGTGAGATGGCATCAATGCAATTCGGCTTTAGGCTATTTCAGTGATATTATAGTAGGGGCGATGCGCCTATAGCCTATGCAATAGCCACATCAACGTTTAGGGTAGGCCTGAGTAAGAGATAAGGGTTTACTTGTAGGTAGGGTAGATTTCTTGTGTCTCAGACAATTATTGTAATATATATATATATATACATATTCAAAAAATAATAATTGCACAGCAGACATGATTTTACGCACTATACATGTCTGATGAAACCATAACTGTGACACATTTTGCAGGTTGTCCAATTCAAAAAATGTAGTTTGTTTCATCCGACTGGTCAGGTATAAGGACCTCTCTGTATTCAAAATGGTTTATTAAACAGTAATTATGCCAAGCAGTTTGACGGACCGGAATTCTGCGCGAGATTATGCCAAAACTACCAAACCAGTCGGACGCAGGCCTGCAGTTACACATGAATAGGAAAATCAGACTTCATGGGAACAAAATTCAGTTTTTTTTTGCAACACTCCTTTTTCTGCTACAGCTGTGGAAATATTATCTGCTATACAGGGTCTTGTTGTAATTGTAGGCCAGGAGACAGAAGGGCGTGATTTAGCCTAATCTTAGAAATGCTGAATCTGCAGACCTATGACTAGACATTTTCTACATTAAAATATGATAAAATGTCATTTGATACAGAATTTTTCAAATGAGAAAGAATGCAATGTTCCGTTGTTATTTAAAAGCAAAGCTAGTAGCTAAAGATGTGTAAAGAATTGTTTCGGGCCACTGGAAATAGTTGTTTTGATAAACTCCTATATCCTGAGTGAAAAGGTTATCAAATCTAAACCGTCAGTAGGTTACTCTATCGCCTCCATAAGTATAAAAAGAGGTTAAATCATGACTTTGTGGTTGTTCTTTTGTTTGTGTATGTAATATCAGAGCTCAACTCTTCAAGTAAACAACCCTCCTTGGGTGGTCTCATCAGGTAAACTATTCGCTGCCTTTCTCATCAACATTGTGAAAAATAGTTTCTGCACCAATCCGGCCCACTACAAGTATTGTGTGTCACACATTCATTTTGTACACTGTGGACAGTGATTAAAAGGGGGAAGATGTCAGCCCTGGTGTCTCAAATTATCACACGCACAGGGATTCAGGTGAAATACAAACGGGCCATGCCACCACTTCTTGACAATAAGCCTGTCCTGCTTTCTTTTTCATTCATAAAGTAATGTACAAATTATACATTTTGTGACATCAATATTTAAAAATGGTTTAAAATAACAATTCAATACATTAATATGAGATGTGTATGTAAAACATTTACATTTGACATTATAGTCATTTAGCAGATGCTCTTATCCAGACCGACTTACAGTTAGTGCATTCATCTTAAGATAGCTAGGTGAGACAACCACAGTCAAATATACAGCATACAAACATTCCATTCCAGCTAAACAATGGATATATAGCGTTTTGCAACAAAAAAACTAACATTTTCATGCACATCTAAAATGAATAATAATAATTAAAACAGTCATATTTTACACATACATGAACGTACCCATAAGCAATCATTTCTGATGAAAAAAACAGAAATGTGAAACATTTGTGGATATAGAGTTTTGGAATCAACTCTTTATATTTAGGCCTAGTATACCTGCTGTTGAGGCCTACAATGTGAATATTTGTTGTTGGGGTATTTGGTATTTTATTAGGATCCCCATTAGCTGTTGCGAAAGCAGCAGCTAATCTTCCTGGGGTCCACAAAAAACATGAAACATGGCAAAATACAGAACATTAATAGACAAGAACAGCTTAAGGACATAACTACATTTAAAAAAATGTAAAGGCACACGTAGCCTACATATCAATACATACATACTAACTATCTAGGTCTAATAGGGGAGATGTGTTGTGCCTTGAGGTGTTGCTTTATCTGTTTGCTGAAACCAGGTTTGCTGTCCATTTGAGCAATATGAGATGGAACAAAGTTCCATGCAATAATAGCTCTATATAATACTGTATGCCTTCTTGAATTTGTTCAGGATTTGGGGACTGTGAAAAGACCCCTGGTGGTATTTCTGGTGGGGTAAGTGTGTGTGTCAGAGCTGTGTGTAAGTTGACTATGTAAACAATTTGGAATTTCCAACACATCGTTTCTTGTAAAAAGAAGAAGTGGTGCATTCAGTCTCTCCTCAACTCTTAGCCAAGAGAGACTTGCATGCATGGTATTTACATTATCCCTCTGATTACAATGAAGAGCAAGACATGCTGCTCTGTTTTGGGCCAGCTGCAGCTTAACTAGGTCTTTCCTTGCAGCACTGGACCACACGACTGGACAATAATCAAGATAAGACAAAACTAGAGCTTGCAGGACATGCTCTTTGGAGTGTTGTGTCAAAAAAGTAGAGTGTCTCTTTATTACAGACAGACCTCTACCCATCTTTACAACAAATTAATCTATATGTTTTGACCATGATGGTTTACAATCTAAGGTAACACCAAGTAATTCAGGTAACACCACATCATTCATTACCAGATTCAGCTGAGGCCTACAACTTTGGAAATGATTTGTACCAAATACAATGCTCTTAGTTTTAGAGAAGTTCAAGGCCAGTTTATTACTGGCCACCCATTCCAAAACAGACTGCAACACTTTGTTAAGGCTTTCAGTGGCTTCATTAGTTGTGGTTGCTGATGCGTATATGGTTGAATCATCAGTATACATGGACACACATGCTTTGTTTAATGCCAGTGGCAGGTCATTGGTTAAAATAGAAAAGAGTAGAGGGCCTAGAGAGCTGCTCTGCGGTACACCACACTTTACATGTTTAACATTAGAGAAGTTTCCATTAAAGGAAAACCCTCTGAGTTCTATTAGATAGATGGCTCTGACTCCATGATATGGCAAAGGTTGAAAAGCCATAGCACATACGTTTTCTCAACAACAGGTTATGGTCAATAATATCAAAGGCTGCACTGAAATCTAACAGTACAGCTCCCACTATCTTCTTATTATCAATTTCTTTCAACCAACCATCAGTAATTTGTAACAGTGTTGAGTGCCTCTCTTGGGTAGCAGAATTACTTTGGCCAAAGAAAAGTCTTTAGATGTGCCAGGTGAACCTGCAACCACAACACTTCAATAACACTTGACAGAAGATCTTCTCTAAGCATTACACATGTGGCTCTGAATATATACAGCAGCACCTCCCCCATAAATATTTCTGTCTCTTCTATTGCTACTGTTGTATCATCAATATGAATTATCTAAGTGAGTCTCAGAAATGGCAAATATATGAATGTGCTCTGATTTTAGCAAGTTATTGAATTCATGAACCTTATTTCTAAGGCTACATATGTTATTATGGGCTTTTTTCAGCCCTTTCCTGGGTAGCTTATCAGAAATACAGTTGAAGTCGGAAGTTTACATACACCTTAGCCAAATACATTTAAACTCAGTTTTTCACAATTCCTGACATTTAATCCTGGTAAAAATTCCCTGTCTTAGGTCAGTTAGGATCACCACTTTATTTTAAGAATGTGAAAATGCCAGAATAATAGTAGAGAGAATGATTTAAATCAGCTTTTATTACTTTCATTGCCTTCCCAGTGGGTCAGAAGTTTACATACACTCAATTAGTATTTGGTAGCATTGCCTTGAAATTGTTTAACTTGGGTCAAACGTTTCGGGTAGCCTTTCACAAGCTTCCCACAATAAGTTGGGTGAATTTTGGCCCATTCCTCCTGACAGAGCTGGTGTAACTGAGTCAGGTTTGTAGGCCTCCTTGCTCGCACACGCTTTTTCAGTTCGGCCCACAAATTTTCTATAGGATTGAGGTCAGGGCTTTGTGATGGCCACTCCGAAACCTTGACATTAATGTCCTTAAGCCATTTTGCCACAACTTTGGAAACGTGCTTGTGGTAATTGTCCATTTGGAAGACCCATTTGCGACCAAGCCTTAACTTCCTGACTGATGTCTTGAGATGTTGCTTCAATAGATCCACGTAATTTTCCTTCTTCATGATGCCATTTATTTTGTGAAGTGCACCAGTCCCTCCTGCAGCAAAGTACCCCCACAACATGATACTGCCACCCCCGTGTTTCACGGTTGGGATGGTATTCTTCGGCTTGCAAGCCTCCCCTTTTTTCCTCCAAACATAACGATGGTCATTATGGCCAAACACTTCAATTTGTGTTTCATCAGACCAGATGACATTTCTCAAAAAAGTACGATCTTTGTGCCCATGTGCAGTTGCAAACCGTAGTCTGGCTTTTTTTATGGCGGTTTTGGAGCAGTGACTTCTTCCTTGCTGAGTCGATATAGGACTCGTTTTACTGTAGATATAGATACTTTTGTACTTGTTTCCTCCAGCATCTTCACAAGGTCCTTTGCTGTTGTTCTGGGATTGATTTGCACTTTTCTGCACTGGCACTTTTCTGCACTGGGATTGATTTGCACTTTTCTGCACTGGCACTTTTCTGCACTGGGATTGATTTGCACTTTTTTGCACTTAAATTGCTCCCAAGGATGAACCAGACTTGTGGAGGTCTACAATTGTTTTTCTGAGGTCATGGCTGATTTCTTTTGATTTTCTCATGATGTCAAGCAAAGAGGCACTGAGTTTGAAGGTAAGCCTTAAATACATCCACAGGTACATCTCCAATTGAGTCAAATGATGTCAATTAGCCTATCAGAAGCTTCTAAAGCCATTACATAATTTTTTGGAATTTTCCAAGCTGTTTAAAGGCAAAGTCAACTTAGTGTATGTAAACTTCTGACCCACTGGAATTGTGATACAGTGAATTATTGTCACGATCGTTATGAGACGAATGAGTGGACCAAGGCGCAGCGTGGAAAACAGACACCTTCTTTTAATAAAGAAAAACAAACACTTACTAAACAAACAAAAAAACAAACGTGAAGCTAAAACGAACTAAGTGCACACATGCAACATAGAACATAGACAATTACCCATAAAACTCAAATGCCTATGGCTGCCTTAAATATGGCTCTCAATCAGAGACAATGAACCACAGCTGCCTCTAATTGAGACCCAATCTAGGCAGCCATAGACATACAAACACCTAGACAAGACAGACCCATTAAACGTACAAAACCGCTAGACAATCCAAAAAACACATACATTCCCCATGTCACACCCTGACCTAACTAAAATAATAAAGAAAACAAAGATAACTAAGGCCAGGGCGTGACAGTACCCCCCCCCCCCCCAAAGGTGCGGACTCCGGCCGCAAAACCTGACACAGAAGGGGAGGGTCCGGGGTGGGCCTTCCTATGGCGGCGGCTCGGGTGCGGGATGTGGCCCCCACTCCACCATTGTCAATACCCGCTTTGGTGGCTCTGGTAGATCCTGGCTGACTGGCGGCTCTGGAAGATCCTGGCTGACTGGCGGCTCTGGCTGGTCATGGCTGGATGGCGGCTCTGGCTGGTCATGGCCGGATGACGGCTCTGGCTGGTCATGGCCGTCTGGCGGCTCTGGCTGGTCATGGCCGGCTGGCGGCTCTGGCAGATCCTGGCTGACTGGCGGCTCTGGCAGATCCTGGCTGACTGGCGGCTCTGGCAGATCCTGGCTGACTGGCGGCTCTGGCAGATCCTGGCTGGATGGCGGCTCTGGCAGATCCTGGCTGGCTGGCGGCTCTGGCTGATCCTGGCTGGCTGGCGGCTCTGGCAGATCCTGGCTGGCTGGCGGCTCTGGCAGATCCTGGCTGGCTGGCGGCTCTGGCAGATCCTGGCTGGCTGGCGGCTCTGGCAGATCCTGGCTGGCTGGCGGCTCTGGCAGATCCTGGCTGACTGGCGGCTCTGGCAGATCCTGGCTGACGGACGGCTCTGACGGCTCGGGACAGACGGGCGGATCTAATGGCTCGGGACAGACGGATGGCTCAGATGGCACTGGGCAGACGGATGGCTCAGATGGCGCTGGGCAGACGGATGGCTCAGATGGCGCTGGGCAGACGGATGGCTCAGACGGCGCTGGGCAGGCAGCTCAGACGGCGCTGGGCAGACGAGCAGTGCAGGTGGCGTTGGGCAGACGGCCGACTCTGACCTGCTGAGGCGCACAGTAGGCCTGGTGCGTGGTGCCGGAACTGGTGGTACCGGACTGGAGACACGCACCTCAAGGCTAGTGCGGGGAGCAGGAACAGGGCACACTGAATTCTCGAGGCGCACTATAGGCCTGGTGCGTGGTACCGGAACTGGTGGTACCGGGCTGAGGCCACGCACCTCAGGGCGAGTGCGGGGAGAAGGATCAGTGCGTACAGGGCTCTGGAGACGCACATGAGGCTTGGTGCGTGGTGCCGGAACTGGTGGTACCGGGCTGGGGACACGCACCTGAAGGCTAGTGCGGGGAGAAGGAACAGGGCATACTGGACCCTGGAGATGCACATTAGGCCTAGTGCGTGGTGCCGGCACTGGTGGTACCGGGCTGGGGACACGCATCTCAGGGCTTGTGCGCGGAGCAGCAACAGGACGCACAGGACTCTGGAGACGCACAGGAGGCTTGGTGCGTGGTGCCAGAACTGGTGGTACCGGGCTGGAGACACGCACCATAGGGTGAGTGCGTGGAGGAGGAACAGGGCTCTGGAGACACACTGGAAGCCTGGTGCGTGGTGTAGGCACTGGTGGTACTGGGCTGGGGCGGGGAGGTGGCGCCGGAAATACCGGACCGTGCAGGCGTACTGGCTCCCTTGAGCACTGAGCCTGCCCAACCTTACCTGGTTGTATGCTCCCCGTAGCCCGACCAGTGCGGGGAGGTGGAATAACCCGCACTGGGCTGTGTAGGCGAACCGGGGACACCATGCGTAAGGCTGGTGCCATCTATGCCGGCCCGAGGAGACGCACTGGAGGCCAGATGCGTTGGGCCGGCTTCATGACATCCGGCTCAATACTCAATCTAGCCCTGCCAGTGCGGGGAGGTGGAATAACCCGCACCGGGCTATGCACACGTACAGGAGACACCGTGCGCTCTACCACATAACACGGTGTCTGCCCGTACTTTCGCGCTCCACGGTAAGCTCGGGGAGTTGGCGCAGGTCTCCTACCTGACTTCGCCACACTCCCTTGTAGCGCCCCCCCCCCCCCCCCCCCCTCTGTGAAAATGGTTCTACCTGGAACCAAAAAGGGTTCTTCTATGGGGACAGCTGAAGAACCCTTTTGGTTGCAGGTAGAACCCTTTTGAGTTCCCAAAAGAACCAAAAAGGTTCTACCTGGAACCAAAAAGAGTTCTACCTGGAACCAAAAATGTTCTACCTGGAACCAAAAAGGTTTTACCTGGAACCAAAAAGAGTGTAGGTGCATGTCATGTCCTCTAATAGGAAGCTAAGAGGAAGTTACAGTGTATCTTGGCTGTAACAAACCAGTTCACATAATGGGACTGTTATTTACATTCCTCCTCTACAGGGCCTCATAAACATGGATTTAGAGTTTTGAAAGTGTAATGGAATTAGTTCAGGGTAAATCACTGTGGTAGTTGCTGGGTATCTCAGGCCAAGAATGTAAAGCTCCCACAGCAACTGTTAGCAAGCCAAGCTTCATTGTTTCTTTCTTTTTATACGTGTAATCATTAGTTGTTGTGTCACCGGATAATGTCAAACCTGTCGAGCAATATGTAATGCCCTTGTTGAATTGTTAACTCAGGGGCAAAGGTGTTGAAAGAGAACAATTCACCAAACACCTACTCACAATGTGGGGATGGTTGCCTTGGTTAAAGAGAATATTCCAAAATAAATATATTTTCCTAAGAAATTGACTTGTGGAAGCTAACCAATTTGGTATTTTTTTGGGCACAAACACAAACACACACACACACACACACACACAGGGTCACTCTAGCAGACTGGAAGGCTGCTCGTACACTACAATGACTGCAATGGAATATATATATATATATATATTTTAAATGCTCAAGAACAGGAGGGATAATAAAGTTCCTTTATTTCTTTTCCTCACAGGATTTCAGTGAAATGTATCATAAGCGGAATACATATTAGGAACTTCGTTCCTCCTCAGACCTAACCCCTCTGCTAGTCAAGTCTCAACAATGCACCAGTGAAGCGCCACCCTTCCTTCTAAACCTTTCCTAGGAACTTCACCTTAATATGTGAAGTTCCTAGGAAAGGTTGGGGAGGAATGATGGTGCTTGACCAATATGTAGTCCGTACGCACCACCTGGGTCCCACCTGCAAAGACACCACCCACAGATCCAGATCCCATAAACACATCAGTTAATGCCAGGTTGGGAACTGTGTGTGTGTGTGTGTGTGTGTGTGTGTGTGTGTGTGTGTGTGTGTGTGTGTGTGTGTGTGTGTGTGTGTGTGTGTGTGTGTGTGTGTGTGTGTGAGAGAGAGAGAGTGTGAGAGTGTGTGAGAGAGAGAGAGAGACATTGAATGTTTCTCACCAGATGGGCACAGAGGATTCTCATGACTCCCTGCCTGACTACCGGTAATCACAGAGCAAATATAGTTTCTTGACTCCCCATTACATGAAAGTAAACATCAATTCCCTTTGTTTCTGAGGGAGACCCCACTAATCCTTAATTGGCAACGACTCTTCTGCTCAAATGATGTCTCAGAAGTCCTGATCTTCTTCATGGGAAAACCAATACTATCTGTGTCTGTTTTTGCATGGGTGTAAATTCATCAAGTCTAGACTAGTGATGAAATGTGGTTATCAATTTAGTAAAATTGTCATTCAAGTCCAGGCTCTAATCCAGGAACTACACAGGTTTTGTTCTTCCCATTTGATGGTACATTCTTCTGCAAATGAAATAGAATTGCCAGAGCTTCCAACTGTCAGATTTATGCGTAGGGTTAGTTTTTAGGCTGGGCCTTTGTTAAATCTTCTCTAAGCAAAACAGTAAATTCTTAATTTGCCTTTGAGGAAGTGAAATGAGTACAGCAACAAACACCTGCACCCTTAATGACATACACAATACATTTTCCATGCACTGTAACCAATGATTACACTAATAGTCATTGGTGGTACATTTTACTTATTTTGAAACCTGAAAACCTCCAGTTGGGCTTGCTGAGTGGCGCAGTGGTCTAAAGCACTTTGTATCAGTGCTAGAGATGAAACTACAGACACCCTGGTTCAAATCCAGGCTGTATCACAACCGGCCGTAATTGGGAGTCCCATAGGGCGGCGCACAATTGGCCCAACGTCGTCCAGGTTTGGCCGGTGTAGGCGGTCATTGTAAATAAGAACTGATTTTTTTTTTTAACTCTTCTTTGTTTTACACGGTAAAGAAGCAGTTATTCAAAGCTCTTTGCCCTCTTCATCTAAAAATGACTCCACCAATGTCCACACCCCCACAACAATACAAAAAATCCAAGACATGTAACTACATCAATACATCGCTACTAGAGCTACGAAACATCTGAAATCTCCAACACAGTGTACCAGCTCTACATTTATCTTAATGGAACACCTCAATCTTTCTGGGGTGAGTTTCCCCAAAAAAACACATCAAGATCCTCTTCAGCATTAGGATCAATGGACTTAAAATGATCTTCGAGCTAAAGACAATGTTTGTATTTGGGAAACTCAGCCCAGGTGTTCCCAGTATGATTCATACTGGCTGCTGATGTTCTCTCCACTTGGTTAACCTTGGTTAAGTCTGCCATAGGCCTCTCCTGCTGCTCTGGATGTGGTCTTTGGCTCATGTTTCTCCCGGCAGGAAGCACGGGTCCAAAGCTTTGCTGATGCTGACACAGACAAAGTCCACCACAATCCACCTGGAAGGAGGGCCTAGCCAGACAGTCTGGGAGAAGGATCTGGCCAGACAGTTCCCCACAGCTGTTTCAGAAACAAGTGGAAAGAGATTCTGTGGTTTGTTTTCCAATAGAACAGTTTGCCGTGTTGGAGAGAAACCACAACCTCACCACACAACCTCTCACTAGGTGTCTTTCCACCACTATTATAACTGGACATGGGTTTTTGGAAGTTTTACTAAACAATTTCATCATTGTACAATACAAGTTAACACAGAAAAAATCCAAGACATGTAACTACATCAATACATCGCTACTAGAGCTGCGAAACATCTGA
This sequence comes from Salvelinus fontinalis, assembly GCF_029448725.1. NCBI lineage: Eukaryota > Metazoa > Chordata > Actinopteri > Salmoniformes > Salmonidae > Salvelinus > Salvelinus fontinalis. Next base: position 13,633,345 of record NC_074690.1, read on the forward strand.
AATCTCCAACACAGTGTACCAGCTCTACATTTATCTTAATGGAACACCTCAATCTTTCTGGGGTGAGTTTCCCCAAAAAAACACATCAAGATCCTCTTCAGCATTAGGATCAATGGACTTAAAATGATCTTTTTAAGGCATAGCAGGCATAGCAAAAAACATGAGGTCTCCCCTTGTCATGCTCTGTACAAAACAGTTCGCAGCACATTCTGAATGTATCGTTTTTTATTTAGGGGAGTTTTTCTGGACTTTTGGTGGAAGATGTTATGTTATTAAGCAGGCAGTTTAGCAGCCCATGCAGGGGTCCAACACAGTACTGAGTTGGAGTTTGTGAGACAATGCACTGCACTGTGTACCTTTGTTGACATGCATGTACATTGAATAGTTGCTTTAGATAGGACCCCCTGTAGCGTCAAAATAATCCTCACATAGCGTTCTATAAGACGTGGGGTCTTATAGAACGCTATGTGGGGATTCTTTTGAAGAATCTTCTGTGTTGACATCCTTCTCTTTGGTCTCTCATAAGACTACCTCACTTTTCTCGTTCTCTCGCGCATGAACGCACAGACTTTTATCCCGCCTTTTTTTACTGCAAACAGTATCAGCTTAGTCACCCAACAGTAAACTGTCACTTTCCCAGAACAGAAGTCCTTATCACAGTCCCACCCATACGCCTGGGGAAGACTCCTACATACAGTCTGTCTGCAGCAGTAGCATTCACTCGTCACCCCGTGGGATGTTTTGCACAATGGTTCCATTAAGCTAATACAAAACAGCACTGAACTGAGCAAAAATTACAATAAAACTGTTTCTTCACGTAATTACCATAAATATATATTTGTTTTATGTAAATTAGGTATTGGCTTTTCATCAATGAATAAAGTCATTGAGCCAATGTGTGCGTGCCAAATGGCATCCTATTAAGTATTAAGTGCACTACTTTTGACCAGAATGGCACCCTATTCCCTATATAGTGCACTACTTAAACGTTGACCTGGTCAAAAGTAGAGCACAAGGGAATAGGGTGCCATTTGAGATATCTCTGTGACTTGGCCCTATAGGCTCCACAACACAAAAAGGGGATGTTATACATTAAGAAAGAAACGGCTGCTGATGCACTGTGGTTTGGTGTGAACACAACAGTGAGCGGCGGACAAATGGGAATTTTGAAAAGAAAACATGAATTCCTTCCTCTTCCTCTTTCCATAAACTAAGCAGGTGAGGAGGGAAAAAAGAGGAACAAGAAAGACATCCAAACACTAAAGCAGACTAAAGACGATACACATACTAGACATGCATCGATGACTGTGTCGTTTTAAAAGACACACACAAAACGTTGTGTAGAGGAAGTTTTAAAGATGATGCAATCCAAGGCCAGGATTGTGTAGGCGTGTTTTTTTTTAAACCCCAGGGAGGGTTAAACACGGTCAGATGCCGTGTAGAGCACTGATATGTTATCAGCAGCAGAACAGGGTCTTTTTCAAGTCATGGTACATGTTCGTAGGTTACATAAGCCCTCATAAGGTTACATAGTGTGAAAGCCCTCATTCATAAATTAGTTTTTTTCTCAAATGTTACAGATAACTGTCGTGGGGTTGTTATGTCCAGAGGACATTAAACAAGAAACCATCAATAATATTAATTATTGAATCAGACTGCTGAATCCTAGGAACATTGGACAAATGGGTTTGTTAAAAAGACAACTGAACATATACTGAACTAAAATATAAACACAACATGTAAAGTGTTGGTCCCATGTTTCATGAGCTGAAATAAAAGATCCCACAAATGTTCCATACGCACAAAAAGCTTATTTCTCTCAAATGTTGTGCACAAATTTGTTGACCAGTTCTCCTTTGCCAAGATAATCAATCCACCTGACAGGTGTGGCAAATGAACAAGCTGATTAAACAGTGTCATCATTACACAGGTGCACCTTATGCTGGGGACAATAAAAGGCCACTCTAAAATGTGCAGTTTTGTCACACAACACAATGCCACAGATGCAATTGCAATTGGCATGCTGACTGCTAGAGAATTGGATGTTCATTTCTCTACCATAAGCTGCCTCAAACGTCATTTTAGAGAATTTGGCAGCACCTCCAACCGTCCTCACAAACACAGATGTATGGCGTCATGTGGGCGAGAGGTTTGCAGATGTCAAGGCTGTAAGGTCAGCTGCCGTGTAGAGCCTGCACCATGAGCGTCCCATGGTGGAGGTGGGGTTAAGCTACGGGCAACGAACAACGAAGTAAAAAATAGGTATTAGGTGAACAATAGATAAGTAAAGTAATAAAAAACAACAGTAAAAAGACAGTGAATAATAACAGTAGCGAGGCTATATACAGTAGAGAGGCTATAACAGTAGAGAGGCTATATACAGTAGAGAGGCTATATACATTAGAGAGGCTATAACAGTAGCGAGGCTATAACAGTAGAGAGGCTATATACAGTAGAGAGGCTATATACAGTAGAGAGGCTATATACAGTGGCGAGGCTATAACAGTAGCGAGGCTAAATACAGTAGAGAGGCTATATACAGTAGCGAGGCTATAACAGTAGAGAGGCTATATACAGTAGAGAGGCTATAACAGTAGAGAGGCTATTACAGTAGCGAGGCTATAACAGTAGAGAGGCTATATACAGTAGAGAGGCTATAACAGTAGAGAGGCTATAACAGTAGAGGCTATATACAGTAGAGAGGCTAAAACAGTAGCGAGGCTATATACAGTGGCAAGGCTATATACAGTAGAGAGGCTGTATACAGTAGAGAGGCTATAACAGTAGCGAGGCTATATACAGTAGCGAGGCTATATACAGTGGCGAGGCTATAACAGTAGAGAGGCTATATACAGTAGAGAGGCTATAACAGTAGAGAGGCTATAACAGTAGCGAGGCTATAACAGTAGAGGCTATATACAGTAGAGAGGCTAAAACAGTAGCAAGGCTATATACAGTGGCAAGGCTATATACAGTAGAGAGACTGTATACAGTAGAGAGGCTATAACAGTGGCGAGGCTATAACAGTAGCGAGGCCATATACAGGCCCTGGTTAGTCGGGCTAGGTATGGTAAAAGTGACTATGCATATATGACAAACAGAGAGTAGCAGTAGCGTAAAATAGGGGTTAGCGGGTGGTGTGTGGCAGGTGGTGGGACACAATGCAGATAGTCCGGGTAACCAATGTGCGGGGGCAGCGGTTAGTCGGGCTAATTGTGGTAGTACAGTTGAAGTCGGAAGTTTACATACACCTTAGCCAAATACATTTAAACTCAGTTTTTCACAATTCCTGACATTTAATCCTAGTAAAAATTCCCTGTCTTAGGTCAGTTAGGATCACCACTTTATTTTAAGAATGTGAAATGTCAAAATAATAGGAGAGAGAATTATTTATTTCAGCTTTTATTTCTTTCATCACATTCCCAGTGAGTCAGAAGTTTACATACACTCAATTAGTGTTTGGTAGAATTGCCTTGAAATTGTTTAACTTGGGTCAAACGTTTTGGGTAGCCTTCCACAAGCTTCCCACAATAAGTTGGGTGAATTTTGGATCATTTCTCCTGACAGAGCTGGTGTAACTGACTCAAGTTTGTAGGCCTCCTTGCTCACACACGCTTTTTCAGTTCTGCCCACAAATTCTCTACAGGATTGAGGTCAGGGCTTTGTGATGGCCACTCCAATACTTTGACTTTGTTGTCCTTGAGCCATTTTGCCACAACTTTGGAAGTATGCTTGGGTTCTTTGTCCATTTGGAAGACCCATTTGCGACCAAGCTTTCACTTCCTGACTGTTGTCTTGAGATGTTGCTTCAATATATCCACATAATTTTCCTTCCTCATGATGCTATCTATTTTGTGAAGTGCACCAGTCCCTCCCGCAGCAAAGCACCCCCACAACATGATGCTGCCAACCCCGTACTTCACGGTTGGAATGGTGTTCTTCGGCTTGCAAGCCTCCCTCTTTTCCTCCAAACATAAAGATGGTCATTATGGCCAAAGAGTTCTATTTTTGTTTCATCAAACCAGAGGACATTTCTCCAAAAAATACGATCTTTGTCCCCATGTGCTGTTGCAAACCGTAGTCTGGCTTTTTAGGCCGGGTTTGGAGCAGTGGCTTCTTCCTTGCTGAGCGGCCTTTCAGGTTATGTAAATATAGGACTCGTTTTACTGTGGATATAGATACTTCTGTACCTGTTTCCTCCAGCATCTTCACAAGGCCCTTTTCTGTTGTTCTGGGATTGATTTGCACTTTTCGCACGAAAGTACGTTCATCTCTAGGAGACAGAACGCGTCTCCTTCATGAGCGGTATGATGGCTGCGTGGTCCCATGGTGTTTATACTTAAACTTGCGTACTATTGTTTGTACAGATGAACGTGGTACATTCAGGCGTTTGGAAATTGCTCCCATGGATGAACCAGACTTGTGGAGGTCTACAATGTTTTTCTGAGGTCTAAGCTGATTTCTTTTGATTTTCCCATGATGTCAAGCAAAGAGGCACTGAGTTTGAAGTTAGGCCTTGAAATACATCCACAGGTACACCTCCAATTGACTCAAATTATGTAAATTAGCCTATCAGAATCTTCTAAAGCCGTGACATCATTTTCTGGAATTTCCCAAGCTGTTTAAAGGCACAGTCAACTTAGTGTATGTAAACTTCTGGCCCATTGAAATTGTGATACAGTGAAGTATAAGTGAAATAATCTGTCTGTAAACAATTGTTGGAAAAATTACTTGTGTCATGCACAATGTAGATGTCCTAACCGACTTGCCAAAACTTTTGTTTGTTTACAAGAAATTTGTGGAGTGGTTGAAAAATTAGTTTTAATGATTCCAACTTAAGTGTAACTTAACTTCCAACTTCAACTGTAAATATAAGACAAAACACACATCACAACAAGAGAGACAGCACTACATAAAGAGAGACCTAAGACAACAACATAAGAAGGCAGCAACACATGACAACACAGCATGGTAGCAACACAACATGGTAGCAGCACAAAACATGGTACAAACATTATTGGGCACAGACAACAGCACAAAGGGCAAGGAGGTAGAGACAACAATACATCACGCAAAGCAGCCACAACTGTCATTAAGTGTCCATGATTGAGTTTTTTATTGAACAGATTGAGAACAAACTGTCCAGTTTGAGTGTTTGTTGCAGCTCGTTCCAGTCGCTAGGTGCAGTGAACTGAAAAGAGGAGCGACCCAGGGATGTGTGTGCTATGGGGACCTTTAACAGAATGTGACTGGCAGAACGGGTGTTGTATGTGGAGGATGAAGGCTGCAGTAGATATCTCAGATATGGGGGAGTGAGGTCTAAGAGGGTTTAATAAATAAGTATCAACCAGTGTGTCTTGCAACGGGTATACAGAGATGACCAGTTTACAGAGGAGTATAGAGTGCAGTGATGTGTCCTTTAAGGAGCATGGGTGGCAAATCTGATGGCCGAATGGTAAAGAGCATCTAGCCGCTCAAGAGCACCCTTACCTGCCGATCTATAAATTATGTCTCCGTAATCTAGCATGGGTAGGATGGTCATCTGAATCAGGGTTAATTTGGCAGCTGGGGTGAAAGAGGAGCGATTACGTAGAGGAAACCAAGTCTAGATTTAACTTTAGCCTGCAGGTTTGATATGTGCTGAGAGAAGGACAGTGCACCGTCTAGCCATACCCCCAAGTACTTGTATGAGGTGACTATCTCAAGCTCTAAACCACAGGTGTCAAACTCATTCCACGGGGGGCCGAGTGTCTGCGGGTTTTCGCTCCTCCCTTGTACTTGATTGATGAATTAACATCACTAATTAGTTAGGAACTCCCCACACCTGGTTGTCTAGGGCTTTATTGAAAGGAAAAACCAAAAACCTGCAGACACTAGGCCCTCCGTGGAATGAGTTTGACACCCCTGCTCTAAACCTTCAGATGTAGTAATAACACCTGTGGGGGGAGGGGCATTCTTCTTACCAAACCACATTACCTTTGTTTTGGAGGTGTTCCGAACAAGGTTAAGGGTAGAGAAAGCTTGTTGGACACTAAGAAAGCTTTGTTGTAGAGCATTTAACACAAAATTCGGGGAGGGGCCAGCTGTGTATAAGACTGTATCATCTGCATATAAATGGATGAGAGAGCTTCCTACTGCCTGAGCTATTTTTACATTTAAGTCATTTAGCAGACGCTCTTATCCAGAGCGACTTACAAATTGGAACGTTCATACATATTCATCCTGGTCCCCACGTGGGAATTGAACCCTGGTCGCCCTGTGGGAATTGAACCCACAACCCTGTCGTTGCAAGCGCCATGCTCTACCAACTGAGCCACACGGGACCACAGCTATGTTGTTGATGTAAATTGAGAAGAGCGTGGGGCCTAGGATCGAGCCTTGGGGTACTCCCTTGGTGACAGGCAATGGCTGAGACAGCATATATTCTTACTTTATACACTGCACTCGAGGTAGTTAGCAAACCATCTAAAAGACCCCTCAGAGACACCAATACTCCTTAGCCGGCCCACAAGAATGGAATGGTCTACAGTATCAAAAGCTTTGGCCAAGTCAATAAAAATAGCAGCACAATATTGCTTAGGATCAAGGGCAATGGTGACATCATTGAGGACCTTTAAGGTTGCAGTGACACATCCATAACCTGAGCGGAAACCAGATTGCAAACCAGAGAGAATACTATACACATCAAGAAAGCCAGTCACTTGACTATTGAGTTTTTCCAACACTTTTGATAAACAGGGGAACATAGAAATAGGCCTATAACAGTTCGGATCAGCTTTATCTCCCCCTTTAAATAAAGGATGAACCGTGGCTGCCTTCCAAGCAATGGGAACCTCCCCAGAAAGGAGAGACATGTTTAAAAGGTTGAATATAGGCTTGGTGATGATAGGGGCAGCAACCATAACCCTTGTGTAGTCTTAACATTCTGTATACTCCCCTTGTCCTAAGGGTAAAAAAATGACCGCCTTCACTAAATCACTAAAATAAAGCAGCTTAATTGAATTTTAAACCCCAAATCTATTTTGCATGAAGAAACAACCTGTCCTTCATCACAAACTTTGTGAATATCTGGGTTTTCCCTCACAATGCAGAAAGACTGCATTTAATCAGTGGACACCACTCGTTTTAATTACAACACACCTGTCATAATTGTTTTCTTTACTAAACTAGAGGTTTATTATTATTATTATTATTGCTAAAGGTACTGCATAGGTGTAAACATACATTTTTTAGCAAGAGAGAGCACTTGTACAACCTCAGAAAGTAGCAGAAATGTGCAGAAAGTAGGTTTGAATGCATTTAATTGAAGGGAAACAATAACAGTCTTGAACTTTTTTTGGCAACATAGTGATTTATTCTTACATACTGTACAATGAGGAATTAAACTACAAAATACTAGTCTTCTCCCATTTTTTAACTCTTGCCTCCACCCACAAGGTGCATAATCAACAACAATAAATAAGAACAAAATAAGATAATAGATACAAAACAAAAACGTGAAGAACATAAATCAATCAACTCTAATTAGCACATGTAGGACAGTATGCAAGTGTGTGTGCATTGACTTTACAGATGTATTTCTCGCAAGTGCAGCACATAGTATTTGTTTTACAGTCCTTCTTTGGGCGGCAGAATTAGCATCTCCTCCTCTTGCCTGCCCCAGCTGCAGCCTCAGGTGGCTCAGGACAAGATTCAGCCCCCTGAACAGCTTTCACAAGCGCTGCAGAGGCTCCTGTGTGAGGGAGGCGCTCCCTTCTTTGAATGTGTGGGGCTACAAGTGCCTTTCCCAGCTGCTCCAGGAACACCTTCCTCTTGTTCTGCTTATCAGGCATCTAGGTAGGGTTGATCTTGTTTCATATCACGAAGGCATCGTATGAGGACACATCAATGACGTTATGGAAGATGACCAGGGGCCAGCGGGCAGTCATCCTCCTGCAGCTTTTCCAATCACCTTGTCCAGGTTGTCCATGCCTCCTTTGTTGTGGTTGTAGACCAGGATGATGGCTGGCTTCCTGTCCTCACGATCACTAGTCTCAGCCGTTTTGTTCAGTGTGCTCAGAAGAACCACATTCTTGTTCCTCTTTGGGAGGTAAGAAACTAGAGTGGTGGTGGGGGTGAAGGCAAACATTGATGAGAAGGCCTCTCTTCGCCTTGTTGCGAAGAGTGCAGGGGGAGGTCAGGCTTGTTCTTTCTAACTGTGATGGTGATCTTCCTGTTCAGGAGCTGCTGGCTGAGTTCAAATCAGTAGTACACAATCTCAATTTCTCATTGTGTGTGTGTGTCTTTGTGGTGTGTAAGTTATTTAATAACTGCTGGGTCAAAAATGACCCTAAGACAACCTTTGTACCCTGGTGGTGTACAGCCTTAATGGAAATAGGAACAAAGGCGATGTTTCACTTTTTATAATGTTTGGGTCACTCTAGGAAAAGTCATCAAATTTCAAGTTGAAAAAATATAATTTAGGGGGTTCTCTCTGCTGTTAAACATAGTGGCGGGTCATCTTTGACCAATAAGACGACACAAGGGTCTTAAACCATCTGACCCAGATGTTTTTATGAGGTCAAGTTTAAGGAGCTCCTTTAGCACCTCGGACTCTGTGACTGCCTGCAGGGAGAAACTTTGTAGCGGGGCAGGGGAAAAAGAGGGAGAAGCATCGGGGATAGTCGCACTAGAAGGGGTGGGAGATGAGGAAATGTTGGACGGGCAAGGAGGCATGGCAGAGTCAAATAGGAATCCTGACTTAATGAAGTGGTGATTAAAGATTGTCAGTAACAACCACATCATCAACATTAAGGGACATGGACAGCTGTGAGGAGGAGAGTTTATTATCCAGGTTTTTAACCGTTTCCCAGAACTTCTTGGGGTTAGACCCACAGAGAGAGAACTGCTCCTTAAAGTAACTAACTTTGGCCTTACGGATAGCCTGAGTGCACTTATTTCTCATTTGCCTGAACGATAGCCAGTCAGTCTGAGTATGTGTGTGCAGAGCCTTTCACCAAATGCAATTCTTACGGTGGAGTAACTCTGCAAGATCACGGTCAAACCAGATGCAGAACCTGTTTTTAATTGTCATTTTCTTTATGGGGGCATGCTCGTTAACAATACCACTGAAAATATCAAAAAAGAAGGTCCAAGCTGATTCTATACCATTTTACAGAGGCCAGTTTATGAAGGAAGGCTTGCTCATTAAAGTATATTAGCAAGCGTCTATGACAAATCAGGACAGGTTGTTTCACTGAGTAGCCATTACGAGCACAGACCGTAAAACAGTCATCACAAAGGTCATTACAGAATACATAAGACTGATACCTATCAGGACTATTTGTGAGGATAACATTGAGGAGAGTAACCTTTTCTGGGTGTTTGGAGTCATACCTTGTGGTACTGAGCACTGAAGGTGTTCCTTGGTAAAGATTGCCACTCCACCACCTTTGGAAGATGTCTTGCCGAAAAAGATTAGAACCAGAAAGGTTAACATCAGTATTCAAAGCACTCTTCCTTAACCACGTCTCAGTAATGACCAAAACATCTAAATTGGAGCTGTGAACCCACACGTTAACGTGCAGAAAACCCAGGATTTTAACGAGAGCAGAAATCAGTGAAGCAGATATTAGAGCACACGTCAGAATTGGGGCTAGCAACAGTAGATGGGCCATTTTCATCTAGGTCATGGGGAGGGATCAACCAATGAAATATACTCCTAAAGGCCTAAACTCACTGAAGTGCGTGCAATTTATTTTGGAATGCATTGTTTTGAATGATAATGACCCAACTGGGGACGACGGGTGGGCAGCTAACGCTCTGTCCGCTTTGCTGCTGCGCTCAAGTAGAAAGTTTCTTTATTTTTGCGTTTTATCTCTGGCGCTGTAGTCACACAACACAAAAAAAGTTTGTCCTTATAAAAAAAAAAAAAAAAAAAAAAGAGGGTAAGAGTTGAGGCTTTACCATACATGCTAATTAGATCAATTAACACAACGTCACTATCAGCAAATTTGATTGGAGAAATGGACTATCCTGCTAGCGGAGATATGAACTATCCTGCTAGCATACATATGGACTATCCTGCTAGCATACAGTCAAAGCAACAGCCAGAACTATCATCGGAGGTGTAGTTGCCGATGTTGAAAGAGAGGGAGGTGAAAATGTACAATTTATTTCAATGTAAGCTGTTTAAAAGTAAAACTTTTGAGGGCGTACAAAACTGTATATATTATTCCCCAAGTTGCTAAGCACCATGTTTGTTTATATATATATATATATATATATATATATATATATTCATTATTCTTTTCAACAGCTTAATACTGATGGTATTAGTATGCTGATACTACACATAGCTGACAGCGATTCGTTCATTTGAAGTAGCAGTTATTTATCAAATCTTGTTAGCTACCAAATGCACCACCAGCCAAGCTAGAATCGCAACGACGTTCACGCTGTAGAGGTTTTACCCCTCCCATCCTCTCTGCCCGCCCCGCTCCGCCCGCTTCTGGTGAGTTTTGCGCCCGAGGAAACGTTCCATAACTGCAGGTGACAGTAAATTAACAACCTTGGTTTTATACTTGTTCAGACACACACACTACATGTACAAATTGTCCATTATATTAACCAGATACTGTAGTGGCCACTAACAATGAAAAAGAAATCTCTTCAAAAATGGAAGGCAGTCAATGAGGTGGTAAGATCAAGTTGGACCATTCTAGGCAATGAGGGCAATACGCGTGTGAACAACCTAAGCATTACGAAACTTCTATTCGATCAAATAAGCCATACATTGCAAATAAGCCACACCATTTTTGTTAACCAAATTTGACACTTACATTCACCTCCATACAACAATTCCTTGCTTGGTGACTGACACCGCCTGCTGGAGAATACAGGTATATCTCTCCCTCTTCGCCTCTGCTACAGTAGGCAGTACGTAACCTTTCACCAAAATGGAAACGGAGCACGTGCATCACATTTTCAGACAAAATACATAAATTGTAATACTTACACTACTAAAAAGTACTTTTAAAAAAACGTGACAGGCGAAATTATATTAAATAATTAATATATTATTATATTATAATTTAATATATTAAATATTAAACTTTATTGCTAGGTCTCGAAAAGGAATGAGTTTCCATGAGAGCAACATTTACAAACCATCTCACGTCAAAACTTCCACCCGACGCCGTTGTATTCGCAACTATTCATTTTTCCCCTGTAGCTACTACTTCTTCTTTGGTATTATGGCGATCCGCAAATAAATGTTCTAGGTGTACTATTCTATAGTGTGAATGTATTACACTTAGTGAAAAAAATGCCCTACCAACTAACCCTGCATCCATTAATACCTCACCACTATCCCAACTAACCCTGTACCCATTAAAACCTCACCACTTTACAAACTAACCCTGTACCCATTAAAACCTCACCACTTTACAAACTAACCCTGTACCCATTAAAACCTCACCACTATACCAACTAACCCTGTACCCATTAAAACCTCACCACTTTACAAACTAACCCTGTACCCATTAAAACCTCACCACTATACCAACTAACCCTGTACCCATTAAAACCTCACCACTATACCAACTAACCCTACACCCATTAAAACCTCACCACTATACCAACTAACCCTGCACCCATTAAAACCACACCACTATACCAACTAACCCTGCACCCATTAAAACCTCACCACTATACCAACTAACCCTACACCCATTAAAACCTCACCACTATACCAACTGTTACGTTCCCCAGTTTCTGTGTTCTGTTTTGTATTTGAGTGTGTGTTTCAGGAGATGGCTTCCTGAAGTACTCCCCAACCAGCTGATTGGTCTACCCCCAGGCTAATTGGTGATTGGAGCTGACCCCGCCCCCTCGTCAAGAAGCAGCTGACACTAATCACCATTGCCACCTGAAGATAAAAGCCAGTGTTCTGCCCCAGGAGAGGGGAGATGAGGAGGAAGATAGAGAAGAGAGATGAGATAAGGAGTAGAGAGATAAGGAGTAGAGAGATGAGATAAGGAGTAGAGAGATGAGATAAGGAGTAGAGAGATGAGATAAGGAGTAGAGAGATGAGATAAGGAGTAGAGAGATGAGATAAGGAGTAGAGAGATGAGATAAGGAGTAGAGAGATGAGATAAGGAGTAGAGAGATGAGATAAGGAGTAGAGATTTGGAGATTGAGAGAGAGAGAAAAATTAGATTGTGATATAGTGTGGGTTGTGTATCAGAAAGTGTGGTATGTACTGTTGTTGTTGGTAGCAGTTTTTCTATGTCCTGTGTTTGAGTGTTTGTGAAATCATTAATAATTACTCTGTTTCGTTTGTTCCCAGGGGGGAGGGAGAAGGCACTTTGGGAGTGCTTAGGCAAGAGGCCCGAGGGCATACATATACCCGTAGCATATTTACTGTCTAGGCACACTAGGTAAGACCTGGTCGGACCACCCCCTGTATTTTGGTTAGGGCACCAGTCGGTGTTAAGTGGGTAGGCAGGTTAGATAGGAGAGGGGGAACTTTGATATTTACTTTCTTTGCTTTGGTTCCGTCCAGCCCCTTTTCCCCATATTACCGTGTAAGAAAATAAATCCAAGTAAACGGTAAAATCTGCTTTTGAGTCATCCTTACTCGCACCTACAGTCCATACCTCTTGCACTTCAGAGAGTTGAGTTGTAGCAGGGAGTTGCGTTCCCTCTTCTCAGAGGCGTGCGTAACACCAACTAACCCTGCACCCATTAAAACCTCACCACTATACCAACTAACTCTGCACCCATTAAAACCTCCACACTATACCAACTAACCCTACACCCATTAAAACCTCACCACTATATCAACTAACCCTGCACCCATTAAAACCTCACCACTATACCAACTAACCCTGCACCCATTAAAACCTCACCACTATACCAACTAACCCTACACCCATTAAAACCTCACCACTATACCAACTAACCCTGCACCCATTAAAACCTCACCACTATACCAACTAACCCTACATCCATTAATACCTCACCACTATACCAACTAACCCTGTACCCATTAAAACCTCCCTCACCACTATACCATCTAACCCTACACCCATTAAAACCTCACCACTATACCAACTAACCCTACACCCATTAAAACCTCACCACTATACCAACTAACCCTGTACCCATTAAAACCACACCACTATACCAACTAACCCTGCACCCATTAAAACCTCACCACTATACCAACTAACCCTACACCCATTAAAACCTCACCACTATACCAACTAACCCTACACCCATTAAAACCTCACCACTATACCAACTAACCCTACACCCATTAAAACCTCACCACTATACCAACTAACCCTGCACCCATTAAAACCTCACCACTATACCAACTAACCCTGCACCCATTAAAACCTCCACACTATACCAACTAACCCTACACCCATTAAAACCTCACCACTATACCAACTAACACTGCACCCATTAAAACCTCACCACTATACCAACTAACCCTGCACCCATTAAAACCTCACCACTATACCAACTAACCCTGCACCCATTAAAACCTCACCACTATACCAACTAACCCTACATCCATTAATACCTCACCACTATACCAACTAACCCTGTACCCATTAAAACCTCCCTCACCACTATACCATCTAACCCTACACCCATTAAAACCTCACCACTATACCAACTAACCCTACACCCATTAAAACCTCACCACTATACCAACTAACCCTGTACCCATTAAAACCACACCACTATACCAACTAACCCTGCACCCATTAAAACCTCACCACTATACCAACTAACCCTACACCCATTAAAACCTCACCACTATACCAACTAACCCTACACCCATTAAAACCTCACCACTATACCAACTAACCCTACACCCATTAAAACCTCACCACTATACCAACTAACCCTACACCCATTAAAACCTCACCACTATACCAACTTACCCTACACCCATTAAAACCTCACCACTATAGCAACTAACCCTACACCCATTAAAACCTCACCACTATACCATCTAACCCTACACCCATTAAAACCTCACCACTATACCAACTAACCATGCACCCATTAAAACCTCACCACTATACCAACTAACCCTACACCCATTAAAACCTCACCACTATACCAACTAACCCTACACCCATTAAAACCTCACCACTATCCCAACTAACCCTGCACCCATTAAAACCTCACCACTATACTAACTAACCATGCACCCATTAAAACCTCACCACTATACTAACTAACCATGCACCCATTAAAACCTCACCACTATACCAACTAACCCTACACCCATTAAAACCTCACCACTATACCAACTAACCCTGCACCCATTAAAACCTCACCACTATACTAACTAACCCTACACACATTAAAACCACACCACTATACCAACTAACCCTGCACCCATTAAAACCACACCACTATACCAACTAACCCTACACCCATTAAAACCTCACCACTATACCAACTAACCCTGCACCCATTAAAACCTCACCACTATACTAACTAACCCTACACACATTAAAACCACACCACTATACCAACTAACCCTGCACCCATTAAAACCACACCACTATACCAACTAACCCTACACCCATTAAAACCTCACCAGCACTATACCACTACTTTGGCCCTGTCTGATCCTACTCCAGGCCAGCAGCCTGGGAGGACGGGACGCTATCGTTCAAAACACCTTGTAACTCTTCTGCAGTAAAATCTCATACACCCAAGTACTTCTCTGCAGCTGCCCCCACAACATCTATCCTCTGTGATTTACGTTCCATTCCTGCGGTACAGTTGACAATCATGACCATAAACGCCCCCCCCAAAAAAAAAACTTACTGGAGGCACATGTTATTCCTATCACTCTCTATTGGCCCCGGCCTACTCACAGGGATCCTCTTAGGATCCCTCACCCTGGACCTATCTTCCTCTACTACTCTCTTCACTGCCTCAGCATACCACACCTTCTGCACTACTCTGACCCTGGCAACCTGAACTTGCCTTTCTCTCACCGGACACCTCTGATCTCCAGCATCATGTGTACCCCTACAGTTAACACACACACACACACAACTTTTTCCACCAATACAACACATTCTTTGTCTCATGTCCCCCTGCACACTTCTCACATCTCCCTCCTGCACACTGCTTGCCCCCATAGGTGTTTGGCATCTCTGGTAAAGAGCAGGATTTGGATGGGTCTGTGCTCTCTCTCCCTAACCTAAACTCTACCTAACCTTTTAATTTAACTAGGCAAGTCAGTTATTTACAATGACAGGCTACCCAGGCCAACTGTGCACCGCCCTATGGGACTCCCAATAACGACCAGTTGTGATACAGCCTGGAATCGAACCAGGGTCTGTAGTGACACCTCTAGCACTGAGATGCAGTTCCTTAGACCGCTGCGCCACTCGGGAGCACAAACCAATCAATCAATCAATCAATCAATTTTATATAGCCCTTCGTACATCAGCTAATATCTCGAAGTGCTGTACAGAAACCCAGCCTAAAACCCCAAACAGCTAGTAATGCAGGTGTAGAAGCACGGTGGCTAGGAAAAACTCCCTAGAAAGTCCAAAACCTAGGAAGAAACCTAGAGAGGAACCAGGCTATGAGGGGTGGCCAGTCCTCTTCTGGCTGTGCCGGGTGGAGATTATAACAGAACTATGCCAAGATGTTCAAAAATGTTCATAAGTGACAAGCATGGTCAAATAATAATCATGAATAATTTTCAGTTGGCTTTTCATAGCTGATCATTAAGAGTTGAAAAACAACAGGTCTGGGACAGGTGGCGGTTCCATAACCGCAGGCAGAACAGCTGAAACTGGAATAGCAGCAAGGCCAGGCGGACTGGGGACAGCAAGGAGTCACCACGGCCGGTAGTCCCGACGTATGGTCCCAGGGCTCAGGTCCTCCGAGAGAAAGAAAGAGAGAAGGAGAAAATTAGAGAGAGCCAAGATTTTCAAAATGTTCATAAATGACAAGCATGGTCAAATAATAATCAGGAATAAATCTCAGTTGGCTTTTCATAGCCGATCATTAAGAGTTGAAAACAGCAGGTCTGGGACAGGTAGGGGTTTCGTAACCGCAGGCAGAACAGTTGAAACTGGAATAGCAGCAAGGCCGGGCGGACTGGGGACAGCAAGGTGTCAGCATGCCCGGTAGTCCTGACGTATGGTCCTAGGGCTCAGGTTCTCAGAGAGAAAGAGAGAACGAGAGAATTAGAGAGAGCATACTTAAATTCACACAGGACACTGGATAAGACAGGAGAAGTACTCCAGGTATAACCAACTGACCCTAGCCCCCCGACACATAAACTACTGCAGCATAAATACTGGAGGCTGAGACAGGAGCGGTCAGAAGACACTGTGGCCCCATCCGAAGAAACCCCCGGACAGAGCCAAACAGGAAGGATACCATTTTACAAACCCTTACCATTTTATAAATGTCTACTTCAATGGGGTGATAGTGTCGTCCCAAGGATCCCGGATAGCACGGACCAGGTGGATGTATACACAGGAAATAAAGAACCTTTGTAAGAAGTTCGTAAACACTGGTCTGTGTTCATTAAAATGGCTACCACCTACTGTACTGTAACAGTAGCGCACACAAGGAAAGGACAGGGCAGACAGGGAATGGATGGATCATGGACAGTCACATTCCCATCTGAAATGTTTAAAACATTGCACCCTCCTGGGCAGAGTTGTGTGGGGAAAAAAGGCTAACAGATTGTGGTGAATGACATTTTATTTTTGTGTCAAATTGCCAGTTGGCAACCAATCCCTTACAGGATTAAACTGACAACAAACATTACAATAATTCAGTGATAATACTTCCTGGGTTCTGTGCAGTGCACATCACATAATGACTGAAGAGGAAATCAATACATAATAGTAAATAAGGTCACAACACATGAGCATTGTTAAACAGAATAACAAAATCGAGCGGTGACAATGTATACTGGTTTCCATTCAAAATGCATACGGTCTACCCATGTTGTGCTTATTTCAATCTCTCTTGTAGACTTACATTTGCAGTTTGTAAAGGATATTGTCAATGGGTTGCTGTACAATGCTGACAGAAAAAAAAAGGCAACATTTGACACAAAACAGAAAAAAAAAATATATATATATATATATATATATATACAGTGGGGAGAACAAGTATTTGATACACTGCCGATTTTGCAGGTTTTCCTACTTACAAAGCATGTAGAGGTCTGTCATTTTTTTTATCATAGGTACACTTCAACTGTGAGAGACGGAATCTAAAACAAAAATCCAGAAAATCACATTGTATGATTTTTAAGTAATTCATTTTCATTTTATTGCATGACATAAGTATTTGATCACCTACCAACCAGTAAGAATTCCGGCTCTCACAGACCTGTTAGTTTTTCTTTAAGAAGCCCTCTTGTTCTCCACTCATTACCTGTAATAACTGCACCTGTATAAAAGACACCTTGCGCTGGCTTGAGCCCCCCGCAAGGCAGTGTACCTTGCATGCGCTGCAGGATTTTAATCCATGACGGCGTAGTGTGTTACTAATGGTTTTCTTTGGGACTGTGGTCCCAGCTCTCTTCAGGTCATTGACCAGGTCCTGCCGTGTAGTTCTGGGCTGATCCCTCACCTTCCTCATGATTATTGATGCCCCACGAGGTAAGATCTTGCATGGAGCCCCAGACCGAGCGTGATTGACCGTCATCTTGAACTTCTTCCATTTTCTAATAATTGCGCCAACAGTTGTTGCCTTCTCACCAAGCTGCTTGCCTATTGTCCTGTAGCCCATCCCAGCCTTGTGCAGGTCTACAATTTTATCCCTGATGTCCTTACACAGCTCTCTGGTCTTGGCCATTGTGGAGAGGTTGGAGTCTGTTTGATTGAGTGTGTGGACAGGTGTCTTTTATACAGGTAACGAGTTCAAACAGGTGCAGTTAATACAGGTAATGAGTGGAGACCAGGAGGGCTTCTTAAAGAAAAACTAACAGGTCTGTGAGAGCTGGAATTCTTACTGGTTGGTAGGTGATCAAATACTTATGTCATGCAATAAAATGCAAATGAATTACTTAAAAATCATACAATGTGATTTTTGTTTTAGATTCCGTCTCTCACAGATGAAGTGTACCTATGATAAAAATTAGAGACCTCTACATGCTTTGTAAGTAGGAAAACCTGCAAAATCGGCAGTGTATCAAATACTTGTTCTCCCCACTATATATATATATATATATATATATATATATACATACATACATACATACACACACAAAACTGCTAGATATTACAAATGTGCAAAAAGGGAGAGTAGCAAAAGATGGATGCCTATTTGTCTGTTGACTAGAACCTAGAACCAATTGCAAGCCATTAATGTCATCAACTAAATGGTGTCAATGTTGAGCGAAAAAAGTATGACTGAGTCTGCATCTCAGAAGGCAGTGTGTAAAAGCCAAGAACTAAGAACACGAATCTTGCTGATGTTTCCTCAATGTGTTTTTCCGTTGAAATGTCTTCCCACAAGCCAAACACTTATGAGGCTTCTCTCCTGTGTGCCTCAACATATGTCGTTTTAGATGAGTCTGAGTGAAACAGCGTATTTTACACATTGTGCATGCAAATGGCCGCTCTCCTGTATGACTCTGTTGATGGACTTTCAGGTTACCCTTCAGACTAAAACTTTTGCCACAGTCTGTGCAAATGTACGGCTGTTCTCCTGTGTGTACAAGTGTGTGTTTTTTCAAGTTAGACAGAGATGTAAAATCTTTACCACATGTGTCACATAGATGTCGTCTGTCAATATGAGAACGAACAGGATTGCGTAATTTCTTATCTTCAGCAAATATCTTGCCACAAAACCTACAGGTGAACCCCTCTCCTGTGTGACATACCATGTGTGCTTTCATTTTTTTTTCACTCGTGTACTGTCCCTGACAATGGGGGCAGGAGAAGACAGTTTTTTGTTCTGTGGGAGCATTCTCAGGTACGACGAGATTACGATGATTTGGCCCACAACCGCTCTTAATTCCCTGATGTCTCTTCAAATCACTGGCGGTACCAAAGCTCTTTGAACATATGGTGCACATGAAGGGTCCCTGACCCTGTGAATGACGTCTCAGATGCTGCATCATGGTCTTCTTATAAGCAAAACATTTTGAGCACAAAGGGCATGTTCTAGATTTTAGCGAGGCTGGGGGGGAGATGCCAGGTGGCTGCGTCTGAGTGGGGGGAGCATCGGGGGTTGTTGGGTTCTGGGGTGAAGTGCTATGGCTCTGGGGAATATCTGTCCCATTCTCCCTTGGAACCAGAGAACTGCTTCTGTCCGCTGGATCAACCTCCTCTGGATGCTGGTTTGGATCAACCTCCTCTGGATGCTGGTCTGGATCAACCTCCTCTGGATGCTGGTCTGGATCAACCTCCTCTGGATGCTGGTCTGGATCAACCTCCTCTGGATGCTGGTCTGGATCAACCTCCTCTGGATGCTGGTTTGGACCAACCTCCTCTGGATGCTGGTTTGGACCAACCTCCTCTGGATGCTGGTTTGGACCAACCTCCTCTGGATACTGGTCTGGATCAACCTCCTCTGGATGCTGGTTTGGACCAACCTCCTCTGGATGCTGGTCTGGACCAACCTCCTCTGGATGCTGGTTTGGATCAACCTCCTCTGGATGCTGGTTTGGACCAACCTCCTCTGGATGCTGGTCTGGATCAACCTCCTCTGGATGCTGGTCTGGATCAACCTCCTCTGGATGCTGGTTTGGATCAACCTCCTCTGGATGCTGGTTTGGATCAACCTCCTCTGGATGCTGGTTTGGACCAACCTCCTCTGGATGCTGGTTTGGATCAACCTCCTCTGGATGCTGGTTTGGATCAACCTCCTCATTCCAGTCTTGCTGTCCTCTCTGAAAGTGAATCTCCTCACACTCCTTTGGCTGGCATTGCTGCAAGTCATATAAGTAGTTAACGTTTGTGTTGCAGGACTGAGGGATCTCCATCGCATTTCCCGCTGCAGGTAGTTGCTGTTGTCTTTGGTTAATCTCCAGACAAATTTTGGCCTGCGGCTGTGTTGTTTGAGAAGTAATTTTCCTGCACTCATGACATTTTCTTGAATCTGGAATACTCAAACAATTCTTTGAGTGTTTCTGAAGATCTAATTTGCTTGGGAAACTTTCCCCACAATCGTGGCACAAGTAAGACAGTATATTGTGTTGAAATCTTAGGTGCTTTCTCATGGTCTCTGCAGTATCGAAAGTTTCACTGCACAAAAGACATGTTCTGTAGTCATTGTAGAACTGTGCCTGAATGGGCAGAGCATTGGAGGTTGTTGGGTTGTGGGATGTAGTGCTTGAGGGCTGCGGTATCACTGTAGCTGTAAGTGTGTTGGCCTCTGGTTGTGCCTTCCTGGGGAGTTGCTCTTGGTTCACCTCACACTTGTTTGGCTCAGAAAGATCAAAGGACTTATTACACATAGTGCAACAGAAAAACGTTTTGTGTTTCTTGTGTATCTTCAGGAGTTGACCATGTTGGGATTTCAGGTGCTTTCTCAAATAATTTCTACTATAGACAGTTTTATGACACACACGGCATGTCCTGGCTTTGGACGACTCTGATTGCTCTGTGCATGCTAGCTCCGTCTGATCCTCCATGGATGTCGTAGACATGTTGTCCTCTTCTGGTTGAGCTGCTTCCTCACACACATTCTGCTGATGTTTCTGTAAGTCCTCATGGTGTTCAAAGTCTTGTCCACAATGGGTGCACTTGTAAGGGCTCTGCTCATTGTGAGATCTCATGTGTGCCGTCAAATCCTTTGCTTCGCTGAAAGTCTTTCTACACAAGGAGCATATTTTGACACGCTTGCTTCTTTTAGGCTGCTCTGAGGTAGGGGATGGGTCAGGGGCCAGAGAATACTGAGGTTGACCATCAGAGGGCTCTTCATTGATATTCCTCTCACTCTTTTGTGATTTGACCTGTCCTCTGCTCTGTCCTTGGGATCCCGCTTTGTCAATCTGAAGCCTCTCTCTCCTCGGTGTTGCTGCTACCTGTGTCAGAGGTCTCTTCATATCAGTAATGTCAAGTCTGTGTAGCAGCACTGTTGGCTGATGGAGCCAACAGGAAGTAGACAAACAAGAAATGTCCTGCACTTCCTGTTGGCTGCTGTGGGCTTTTCCTTGGATTTTCAGCCCACTGTCAGTGTTAAGGTGGTGATAATATGTATCATTTTTAATCTCTTTTGCTAGCTCTTTACCTGGTGTGTTGTGTTTAATGTTTTTTTCTGTAGTTTCATTGTATATATGCCCTACCTCTAAAGAAGCAGACTCCACCTCTTTGTGCACAGGCTCCACCTCTTTGTGCACAGGCCCCACCTCTTTGTGCACAGGCCCCACCTCTTTGTGCACAGGCCCCACCTCTTTGTGCACAGGCCCCACCTCTTTATTTACAGTTCGGTCTGAATCAATCCCCAGTTCCAACAAAGGGGTCATCTCTGACTCATTGTCAGATGAGACATGGCGAATACATTGCTGCACAGGTTCTGATTGGACCTCTGGGTCAGCTTTGATTGGGATTTGATTGTTGCCAGAAAACAGACCTGAGGAACAGGATGACAAGAAAAGTCTATATATAAAAAAGAAACATTAAAGGCTAACATGTTATATCCTCATATGGAGTGGTTGCAGATCTGACTTTTCTAGACCCCTCTTCCCGACGGCTAAAGGTCCAGAAGATTCTGTGCATGTGAGAGATTCTCTAGTCTACGCTGTCTCTCCTCTACTCCTAGAGAACAGGATGCTCTGGTGAATGGTGCTTGTTTAATCAAGTTAAATCAAAGTCTGAATCAAATGTCTGCAAGATCACATAATGATAGTATTCTACATAACTAGAGGTTGACCGATTATGATTTTTCAATGCCGATACCGATTATTGGAGGGCCAAAAAAAGCCGATACAGATTAATCGTCCATTTTTTTGTTGTTGTTTGTAATAATGACAATTACAACAATACTGAATGAACACTTATTTTAACTTAATATAATACATCAATTTAGTCTCAAATAAATAATGAAACATGTTCAATTTGGTTTAAATAATGCAAAAACAAAGTGTTGGAGAAAAAAGTAAAAGTGCAGTATGTGCCATGTAAAAAAGCTAACGTTTAAGTTCCTTGCTCAGAACATGAGAACATATGAAAGCTGGTGGTTCCTTTTAACATGAGTCTTCAATATTCCCAGGTAAAAAGTTTTAGGTTGTAGTTATTATAGGAATTATAGGACTATTTCTCTCTTTACCATTTGTATTTCATATACCTTTGACTATTGGATGTTCTTATAGGCACTTTAGTATTGCCAGTGTAACAGTATAGCTTCCGTCCATCTCCTCGCTCCTACCTGGGCTCGAACCAGGAACACATCAACAACAGCCACCCTTGAAGCATCGTTACCCATCGCTCCACAAAAGCCGCGGCCCTTGCAGAGCAAGGGGAACAACTACTTCAAGGTCTCAGAGCGAGTGACGTCACCGATTGCAACGCTATTAGTGCGCACCCCGCTAAATAGCTAGCCATTTCACATCGGTTACACCAGCCTAATCTCGGGAGTTGATGGGCTTGAAGTCATAAACAGCTCAATGCTTGAAGCACAGCGAAGAGCTGCTGGCAAACGCACAAAAGTGCTGTTTGAATGAATGCTTACGAGCCCGCTGCTGCCTACCACCGCTCAGTCAGACTGCTCTATCAAATCATAGACTTAATTCTAATATAATAACACACAGAAATACGAGCCTTTCGACATTAATATGGTCGAATCCAGAAACTATCATTTCGAAAACAAAACGTTTATTCTTTCAGTGTAATACGGAACCGTTCCGTATTTTATCTAACGGGTGGCATCCCTAAGTCTAACTAGGCGAATCAGTTAAGAACACATTATTTTCAATGACAGCCTAGGAACGGTGGGTTAACTGCCTTGTTCAGGGGCAGAACGACATATTTTTACCTTGTCAGCTCGGGGATTCGTTTTTGCAACCTTCCGGTTACTAGTCCAACGCTCTAACCACCTGCCTTACATTGCACTCCACGAGGAGCCTGCGTGGCAGGCTGATTACCTGTTACGCGAGGGCAGCAAGAAGCCAAGGTAAGTAGCTAGCTAGCATTAAACTTATCTTATAAAAAAAAAAAAATCAACCTTAACATAATCACTAGTTAACTACACATGGTTGATGATATGACTAGTTTATCTAGCATGTCCTGCGTTGCATATAATCGATGCGGTGCCTGTTAATTTCTCATTGAATCACAGCCTACTTCGCCAAACGGGTGATGAGTTAACAAGCGCATTCGCGACAAAAGCACCGTCATTGCACCAATGTGTACCTAACCATAAACATCAATGCCTTACTTTAAAATCAATACACAATCATATATTTTTAAACCTGCATATTTAGTTAATATTGCCTGCTAACATGAATTTCTTATAACTAGGGAAATTGTGTCAAATTCTCTTGCGTTCCGTGCAAGCAGTCAGGGTATCCATTTATTCCTAACATATTCAGCAGTCCATTTATTCCTAACAAAGACCGTCATTAATTTGCCAGAATTGTACATAATTCTGACATAACAATGAAGGTTGTACAATGTAACAGCAATATTTAAATAAAGGTGTAAAAAAATATATATATATATATATATTTTTTTAAATCGGCCATGAAATTATGAAAACTCTATACATAACACAACCAAATATAATAGCATAGTATAACGTTAATAAGCATAGTATAATGCTCACTGTAGGCTACTTAATTCAAAACAACACTGTACAACTCAAGAAGATCCAAATGCATATCTCCATGAACTCTGAGATGAAATGGTTGGTATGCAGAGATGCTGCACGGACGTTGCACTGGTAAAACTAAGAATTTTCATTCACGTCTGACAGTCAGAAATGTGAAGGGAGGTTTTCTACTAGTAGAGCAGAAGACACAGTAGAAGAAAAAAAAGTCAATATTAAAACATTAAAGCCAAACATTAAAATGTTATAGGCTTTCTGATAACATTATTTCCTGTCCAAAGTGAAGGGAGGTTTTCTACTAGTAGAGCAGAAGACACAGTAGAAGAAAAAAAAGTCAATATTAAAACATTAAAGCCAAACATTAAAATGTTATAGGCTTTCTGATAACATTATTTCCTGTCCAAAGTGAAGGGAGGTTTTCTACTAGTTAGAGCAGAGACTGTTCGTAAAGTAAATAATCCCCCACAGTGTGCAGAAGCTTCGGGACCTTCAGCTGTCGGGAAGAGGGTGTCCAGAAAAAGTTTAAAATCACATAACATTATTTCCTGTCCAAAGTCTATTTCTCCTACCATTGGTGTCTACATGTCCACATGTGTTGTTGTGGTGCTGGAGAAGGGTCTTCAAAGGCTGAGGGTGGGATACACACTCCACACACTCCTCCAAGACAGAGGGATCAGGTAGGAACCAAGATGCAGTCTAATGGGAAGAGAATGGCTTTTAAAAAGACCAATGTATCCCATTTTGTATTATAACATAAAAACACATGGTAGCTTTTAAGAAATGTTTCTTTATGCATATTTTCACTCTGTTATAAGCATCTAGTTATTCACTTAAAGGGCATTTGTCATTTAAGGACAAATATCTTTGTACAGTGAATTTTAAAAACAACTTTTATGGCAGTATGCTGATGAAGGTAATAAGACGTTAGCATGGTCCCTGATGAAGGTAATAAGATGTTAGCATGGTCCCTGATGACGGTAATAAGATGTTAGCATGGTCCCTGATGACGGTAATACGATGTTAGCATGGTCCCTGATGACGGTAACACGATGTTAGCATGGTCCCTGATGAAGGTAATAAGATGTTAGCATGGTCCCTGATGAAGGTAATAAGACGTTAGCATGGTCCCTGATGACGGTAATACGATGTTAGCATGGTCCCTGATGAAGGTAATACGATGTTAGCATGGTCCCTGATGAAGGTAATAAGATGTTAGCATGGTCCCTGATGAAGGTAATAAGACGTTAGCATGGTCCCTGATGACGGTAACACGATGTTAGCATGGTCCCTGATGAAGGTAATACGATGTTAGCATGGTCCCTGATGAAGGTAATACGATGTTAGCATGGTCCCTGATGAAGGTAATAAGATGTTAGCATGGTTCCTGATGAAGGTAATAAGATGTTAGCATGGTTCCTGATGAAGGTAATAAGATGTTAGCATGGTCCCTGATGAAGGTAATAAGATGTTAGCATGGTCCCTGATGAAGGTAATAAGATGTTAGCATGGTACCTGTTGAAGGGTTGGTGCTGGAAGCAGCTTCTCCAGCCTGGAGAGGAACTCCCACACCAGAGTCTGCAGTGCTGAGTCATACTTTGGGCCAAATTCCTCTGGAAACACACTCTAAGAAACAAACAAGTAGAGGATATTCAGTACTTTTTTTCCCCTTTAAAAAAATAAAATAATTTTACCCTTTTTTCTACCCAATTTTGTGGTATCCAATTGGTCGTTACAGTCTTGTCTCATCGCTGCAACTCCCGTACGGACTCGGGAGAGGCGAAGGTCGTGAGCCGTGCGTCCCCCGAAACAAAACCCAACCAAGCCTCACTGCTTCTTGACACAATGCCCACTTAACCCGGAAACCAGCTGCACCAATGTGTGGGAGGAAACACTGTTCGCCTGGCGAACGTGTCAACGTGCGCTGTGCCCAGCCCGCCACAGGAGCCACTAGCGTGCGATAGGACAAGGTCATTCCTGCCGGGCCAAACCCTCCCCTAAACCTGACGACGCTGGGCCAAATTATGCTCTGCTCCATGGATCTCCCGGGTCGCGTCCGGTTGCAACAGAGCCTGGACTCGAACCCAGTAACTCTAGTGGCAAAGCTAGCACTGCGATGCAAGGCCTTAGACCACTGCGCCACTCGGGAGGCCCAATATTCAGTACTCTTTAAAAATCGAATAATAAGTTTCACTACCTTGTAAAAGCATTCACTCTTGGAGTCATCATCATCAAGGACTCTTGGAAGATTAGAGCGAATGAGGACTAATTGAGATCCTAATCAAATAAAATCAGCAGCAGCTCCTTAGTTACAACACTGACCTGAAAGAAGTGTTCTTTCTCAACTGGGTCTTCCAGCAGAGTTTGAATCAGCTTCAGGAAGTTTGATTCTGACGCTTCCACCTCTGGATCAGAAATCTACAGCAAGTATGGATAGCTCAGTCAATAAATTCAACTAAGTAGCAGCGTTACAAGTCTTGATCTGTTACTGGGTAGTACTAACCTCCTTGTCACTATGAGTGATGATACAGGTGTTCATCCTGTTCAGGTGTGGCTGGATGGTCTCAGGGTTGGCTAGGTGATCAGAGCGACACAACTCCAGAACCAGCTGATGAAGTAAAAGTTAGACTGGTGGGTGGGCCAACAACAAACAAAAAAACAGCGCACTGACATCACGAGTTGAGGAACTCTGGAGGCTCCCTCGTCTCCACCATCTCTCACCTGTGCTCGCAGCCCCATGATGAGTTGGACTCTCTCCCTGTAACTCATCATATCAGGAACTATCTCCAACACAGTGGTGACAAACTCCTCCACCAACCCGTAGTCCATTACGTCTCTCTGCTGAACAACTTGCCATAGAGCTGCAGACACCAGCCGCAGTGGAGGAACTAACAGACGCAGAGATGATAGGGGGAGAGGGAGACCTACAGCAGACACAAATTCAGTTAGCTGGATAACAGAGATGATAGGGGGACCTACTGCAGGCACAAATGCAGTTAGCTGGATAACAGAGATGATATAGGGACTTACTGCAGGCACAAATGCAGTTAACTGGATAACAGAGACCTTCCTATAAGCCTGTTCTTTGATAACCCTTTCTTGGTAGGTATCTTACAGTGGCGTGCCGTGGGCCTGGGGCCTGGGCCTTCAGTGAGGTACTACACAGTCCCACCTGAATTAATCCACCTCATTATGATGCCATGGCTCTAGAAACTATACATTTAGACAGAAACGCAGTATAACCAGGCGTTGCGTCACATTGAAATTGACAAATTGACATTTTTGGGTAAACAGTGTTTACCCAAAAACATGACACAATCAATGAGTCTTTTCAATATTTCCCTTCACCTTTTCATTGTGCAGCTCCGTTGCCCTGCGCGTTTGTTCTTTGAGCTGTAGATCCACTCCGGTGTCCCCAAAAGTTTTCAAAAGCACCATTGCTTGTTAGTGCCCAGCCGTACTTTGGTGTCTCGTTGCTGCCTTGGTTAGACAACTCAAGTTTGCAAAGCCAGTGTGGCTCCAAACACCAAATCGATCACTTGCAAATAATAGGCATTCCCAGCAGTACAGTTTGCAGTGCTTATCGGAGCCAAGGAGCCATTGACAGCGCTCGTAGTTGAAACTTTGAAAGTGGCGAGCGAACAAAGCACTTTCCCGCCTGTGACAGGCTTTGTGGCGTCGGGCGACCTCTCCTTACAATGTCCAACTTTTCTTGAAAAGTTCGTCTTGAGAATGGCGTTATAATTATATCCTCGACCAAATCGATATCTTCTCCTCCTTCCGCCATTGTGGGTTGAAAAAACAGCTTAGTAGTACGCAAATTAATTAGTTTATCAAATTCAGTTTCCTAGATCTCCATAGGACCTGCCTCTCAATATTGGTAATCCAATCAAAAGATGTGCACGCACTACGCCTGCTAGCTGGCTCCTGTGTAACACTGGAGCCAGCCAGAAGGCGTACAATAGCCAACTCTAAAGCTGATTGGTTGACACTACATTTTCATTTCCATTCACTATAAGCTACAAGCGCCCGCACTGTTGATTCTGAAGGCCTGAGGGCAGATTTTAGACCCCTGGCAACACATGATGGCTGAATATGATTGGATAAAAGATCTAACATAAAGACCAGCCCTCAAAATCTCAACCTGGGGCTGGAAGCAGTGCAACCAAGAGGAAAGCTATGAAATGAAGAGTATAACGCTTACTCTGGGGAATAATTTAATACATATTTGTGGGAAAATATATTAAAAAAAATATATATATTCTGATGATGTTTAGGCCAGCAGAGAAGGCCTTGCAGGCCCTGACGGCCCACCACTGGTATCTTATGAGTAGTCCAAGGAAAAATTCTAAGATCCAATGACAGTATTGGGAATGTATTTTCTGACCCTCCCTTGGTCGTATTCCCGCGGTGCAGAAATCTCAGAGATCAATTGGTAAAACTCTGATTTACCCACAATACCCCTGCACAACGTCTATTTGCGCCTCTTCCAGATGGAAACTACAAGTGTAATGGCTGCGCTCAATGCAATGGCACTTACAAATGTAGATCCTTCAAACACCCCCACACAGGGAAACAGATCCCAAACAAAGTTGTTATCAAGTGCTCCACTAAGGCAGTTATTTATCTTATAACTTGTCATTGTGGTAAAAATGATGTGGGTAAAACGAAAACGAAGCGCAAATTAAAAGTACGAATCTCGGAGCATCTTAGCACCATTCTTGTGATTTTGCTAGTCATTGTAAATGTTTGTAGGCTTATGTAGCCAAATTGTATCTATGATGGTATATCCATTTATGTTTTTTAATATGTTCTATTTATATCTGTAAAGCCACCAATGATATCAAGCCACACCCGGCCATGATTACAGACACCTGTGTGTCCTTTGACACTATATAAACTAGTGACCCGCAGTTTTTGCCATTATACCCTGAGGAAGACAGCTTGACTGTCGAAACGTTGGTTATTGGGTTATTAAATGATTGCATCTGAGCTCATAGAGAGTGTGCGGCTCAACTTCTTTTTCAAGCGTTACATTCCGCTAGCCAGCACCTCGCCTAAACAGCCGTGCGTTTCTTTCGCCTCCAGGTCAAGTATTTCTCTCGGATTTCTACTATATGAACAGATAACTACAGCTTGTTGGTGGAAATGTGACTTAAATGCCTCTAAATATCAGACTCGTGAGATTATGCAAACTGAACTTCAAAATTGCTTTACACAACCCTCAAAGAACGTGCAACCAAAATGTAAACAATGGAGCGTATGAATAACGTTTTCAGACAAAATTATACACCAAATGTATGCTAGGTCTCGGACAAGGAATTTGTTTCTATGAGTAACATTACTAACCGTTTCTCGTCAAAGCTTCCATCCGATGCCGCTTTTGCAACTATATAGCGTTGGGCATCTCTGGCATTGAACAGGGTTTGGAGGTAAACACGGGAAATAAAGAACATTGTCGTAAAAAGGTCGTAAACACTGGTCTCTGTTCATTCATTGGCTGAAACATCGTAACCAACATTGCACTGCCACCCACTGTACTTTTTATTCATAACATTGGGCCCTCCTGGGCAGCGTTTTACCGGAAAAAAAGCTTTACTAAAATATAAATAGTAAAGTACCGTAACCCCCCCCCCCCCCTTTCCCTCAGAACATCCTCAATTAATTGTGGCATTGACTCTATAAGGTGTCGAAAGCGGTCCACAGGGATACTGGCCCATGTTGACTCCAATGCTTCCCACAGTTGTCAAGTTGGCTGGATGTGGATCATTCCTGGTACACACGGGAAACTATTGAGTGAAAAATCTAGCAGCGTTGCAGTTCTTGACACAAAGATTGAGAGTCCCATAGGACGGCGCATAATTGACCTAGCGTCGTCCGGGTCGTTCTGCCCCTGAACATGGCAGTTAACCCACTGTTCCCCGGTAGGCTGTCATTGTAAATAAGAATGTGTTCTTAACTGACTTGCCAAGTTAAATAAAGGTGTAAAAAAAAAACAAGTGACCTCTAAGGGATCATAGCTTTCATCTATGTCATGGAAAGAGCCAGTGTTCTTAATGTTCTGTATACTCATATATATATATATATATATATAAAATCCAGAAAATCACATTGTATGATTAAGTAATTCATTTGCATTTTATTTATCTATATATATAGATAGCCTGGACCAATATACAGTACCAGTCAAAAGTCTAGACACTCCTACTCATTCTACGTTTTTTCTTTATTTTTACTACTTTCTACATTGTGGAATATAGTGAAGACATCAAAACGATGAAATAACACATATGGAATCATGTAGTAACCAAAAAAGTATCAAACAAATCAAAATATTTTATCATTGAGATTCTTTAAAGTAGCCACATTTTGCCATGACAGCTTGGCACTCTCAACCAGCTTCATGAGGTAGTCACCTGGAATGGATTTCAATTAACAGGTGTGCCTTGTTAAAAGTTAATTTGTGGAATTTCTTTCCATCTTAATGCGTTTGAGCCAATCAGTTGTTTTGTGACAAGGTAGGGGGGGTATACAGAAGATAGCCCTATTTGGTAAAAGACCAAGTCCATATCATGGCAAGAACAGCACAAATAAGCAAAGAGAAACAACAGACCATCATTACTTTAAGACATGAAGGTCAGTCAATCTGGAAAATTTCAATAACTTCAAAAGTTTCTTCAAGTACAGTCGCAAAAACCATCAAGCGCTATGATGAAACTGGCTCTCATGAGGACTGCCACAGGAAAGGAAGACCCAGGGTTACCTCTGCTGCAGAGGATAAATTGCACCTCAGATTGCAGCCCAAATAAATGCTTCAGAGTTCAAGTAACAGACATCTCAAAATCAACTGTTCAAAGGAGACTGCGTAAATCAGGCCTTCATGGTCGAATTGCTGCAAAGAAACCACTACTACAGGACACCAATAAGAAGAAGATACTTGCTTGGGCCAAGAAACACAAGTAATGGACATTAGACCGGTGGAAATCTGTTCTTTGGTCTGAGGAGTCCAAATTTGAGATTTTTGGTTCCAATCGCTGTGTCTTTGTTAGACGCAGAGTAGGTGAACGGATGATCTCCGCATGTGTGGTTCCACTGTGAAGCATGAAGGACGTGTGATGGTGTGGGAGTGCTTTGCTGTTGACAATGTCTGATTTATTTAGAATTCAAGGCACACTTAACATGGCTACCACAGCATTCTGCAGCGATACGCCATCCCATCTGGTTTGCGCTTAGTGGGACTATAATTTGTTTTTCAACAGGACAATGACCTAACACACCTCCAGGCTGTGTAAGGGTTTTAGAGAATTTGGCAGTACGTGCAACCGGCCTCACAACCGCAGACCACATGTTACCACGCCAGCCCAGGACCTCCACATCCGGCTTCTTCTTCATCTGAGACCAGCCACCCTGACAGCTGATGAAACTGTGGGTTTGCACAACCAAATAATTTCTGTACAAATGGTTAGAAACGGTCTCAGGGATGCTCATTTCAGTGCTTGTTGTCCTCACCAGGGTCTTGACCTGACTGCAGTTTGGCGTCGTAGCCAACTTCAGTGGGCAAATGCTCATTTTTGATGGCAACTGGCACGCTGGAAAAGTGTGCTCTTCACGGATGAATCCCAGTTTCAACTGTACCGGGCAGATGGCAGATGTGTGTGTGTGAGCAGGTTGCTGATGCCAACACTGTGAACAGAGTGCCCCATGGTCTCGGTGGGGTAATGGCATGGGCAGGCATAAACTACGGACAACGAACAAAAATTGCATTTTTATCAATGGCAGTTTGAATGCAGAGATACCGTGACGAGATCCTGAGGCCCATTGTCGTGCCATTTATCGGCCGCCATCACGTTTCAGCGTGATAATGCACAGCCCCATGTCGCAAGGATCTGAACACAATTCCTGGAAGCTGAAAATGTCCCAGTTCTTCCATGGCCTGCATACTCACCAGACATGTCACACATTGAGCATGTTTGGGATGATCTGGATCTACATGTACGACAGCGTGTTCCAGTTCCCGCCAATATCAAGCAACTTTGCATAGCCATTGAAGAGGAGTGGGACATCATTCAACAGCCTGATCAACTTTATGCGAAGGAGATGTGCCGTGCCGCATGAGGCAAATGGTTTGTCAAACCAGATGCTGGCTGTCTCTCTGATCCAAGTCCCTACTTTTAAGGTATCTGTGACCAACATATTCATATCTGTATTCCCAGTCATGTGAAATCCATAGACTAGGGCCTAATAATGTATTTAAATTTACTGATTTCCTTATATGAATTAACTCAGTAAAATCTTTGAAATTGTTGCATGTAGCATTTACATTTTTGTTCAGTGTAGAGCTATGAAATAATGGTATTGAAGAGACAGGTTTAACTGAACTGTTGAGAAAACCTTCAGTTGATGCAATATTTAATTATGTATTTTGTTTCCTTAGGGAGTTGGGATGAATGGGTAGAGTCTAGGTATTCATTAGTAGGAATCTGATTAATGAATATACCCCTGGTCTAGAGACCTTCCATGGCTCTTGTCCACCACTCCAGTCCAGTTGGTGGCGGTAATGTACCTTTACATTTAAAAACCACAGAAGAAGAAATGACAGGGCAAAATAGGAATCGTTGAACAGGAAGGGTCAGGTTCAGAACATTGTGACAAAAACTGTCCCAACAAATCAAGAGGCAGACATGCCAGTACGTCACGATTTGAAACCAAAGTATGCAGGCAAAACCTATGTAGTGGTTTTAGTGAAGGTAGTTGATGTAAACTAGCCACTTCCAAAATGCACTCATTTAAAATAACCTCTGTGATCTCCATCTTGCTAGCTACTATTCAGTATTTTATTCAAGCGGATAAGGTCCTCTATACCAAGAGTCCATCATTGAAACCAGATCCTAGACCTTTTCTCATTTTGAAAATAGGTTTGACAAAAAGATGGACAGAACTCAGTGCTTCAGATGTCCTGAGTGACATTCCATCATAGGGACACGGACTTGCTTTGCTTTGAAAAAACCCCCAACAATATGGGTTTTTACATGTTTTTATTGATACCAACATAAAACATAATGACTGAAATGTTAACAGGTGGATTTTGAGAAAAGTATTTTTTTTTTTAAAGGGCAATGTATAGACAAACCAAATAAGGGAAATACATGTTTTTGTGTAGCATACTTCCCTACCTCCTCCCACGATCCCAAATCCTGAACTAGTTGTCACATCCAAATCAACTAAGAGCTGTAATCTGTCAGATGTAATAATTAGCTTTTCCCTCTTTTGACTGACAAATTGCAGTGGATTGGTATGTGCTCCCCATAGCTCTGTATACACACTTTTTTTTACTTTGTGAATAACTTTTACACCAAGCATTGTTCACATAAGTGTTTATGCTACTTTTACACCAAGCGTTGTTCACATAAGTGTTGATGCTACTTGCTGCCCATCAACTCAATAGGTGTTCATTCACCTTATTTTTTGGCCTCTACATCAGATGGGATCCCTCCAGGAAGCACATGGACAGTGTGTGGTGCTTCTCTCATGTTCTTTCTGGAGGGATCACGTGTGAGCATTTACCACAGATGTTGCAAAAAATGCAGTGACTTAGATTAAAAAAAAACTGATAAAAAACGTTTTCCCACACGCAGGCCACACATATTACTCCCCTTGTGCGAGTCCTCATATGCTTTGTTAGACTTGACTTTTCATGGTAGCGTTTGCCATATTCACTACATGCAGTGTGGGTTCTTTCCTTTGTGAGTCCTCATATGCGCATCCAGGTATCCGTCGCCACATTCATGGCAGCAAAATGGTTTCGACCTTGTGTGAGTCATCATGTGCGCCGTTAAAGACTTTGCTTTACTTTGTAGCACTTGGCCACATTCATTGCAGCAATACGATTTCTTTCCTGTGTGAGTCATCATAGGACAGTCCAGGTACTTCTTGGTTTTGAACCATTTGCCACATCCATGGCAGCAGTAGGTCTTCTCTTTAGAGTGAGTTAACTGGTGGAGTTTTAGAACAATAGAATACATGAAAAGGATTTCTCACATATATAGCCTCTCCCCTGTGCGAATCCTCATATTATGCCCTGTTAAGACTTGGTTTTTCTCTGAACCAATTTGCCACATTCATTGCAGGAACATTTTCCCCCTGTGTGATTCTTCAACTAACTGGTGCCCCTGCACATTGACTCTGTACCGGCACACCCGCTGTATATATTGTAAATATATTTTTTTACTGCTGCTCTTTAATTACCTGTTACTTTTATCTCGTATTCTTTTCCGTATTTTTTTTGAAACTGCATTGTTGGTTAGGGGCTGGTAAGTAAGCATTTCACTGTACCTGTTGTATTCGGTGCATGTGACTAATAAAATTTGATTTGATTGACCAATATGTTACGCACTCTGAAGTATTTGCCACGTTTTTTCCCACCTGTATGAATTCTCAGATGACTTTTGAAAATCGTTGACCTTGAAATAGCATTTACTGTACACAGGACATTTGTGTGATTTCTCCTCTGTGTGAAACTTCGTATGAATGACCAGCAATCTCATACATCTGAAGGATTTGCCACAATTCTTTACACTGATATGGTTTCTCTCTGTGTACATTCTCTGATGCTTATCCAAACAGCTAATGCTAATAATAGGATTCACTGCACACAGGACACTTGTGTTTTTCCCCCCTTGTGTTAATCTTTGTACAAACGGCCAGGTGTCTCTCAGCAATAAAGGATTTGTCACATTCTTTGCACTGGAATGGTTTCTCCCCAGTGTGATCTCTCTCTCTTTATATGCATTTTTTTTTCTACAGAGCTTGGAACTGAGAAGCATTTATTGCACACGGGACAACTGAAGTATTTCTCCCCTGTGTGACTCCTCATATGCCTGTCTAGTTTGTAATTACAGTCAAAGGGATTTGCAACGATATGCTTTCTCCCTTGTGTGAATTCTCTGTCTTATTAGAAGGCTTGATTGTTTAAAACATTTACTGCACATGGAACACCTGAATAATTTCTCCTCTCTGAAATTTCTGGTGTTTTTTTCTATATATATATATTTTTAAATGTATTGCTCTAATAAAGCCCATTCTGCACACACGACACATGTGAAGTTTCTTCCCTGTGTGAGTCATCAATGGTGCTTTGAGCTCACTGGTTGTCTTAGCTTTTGTGCAGATAATAACTTTGTCATTTCTTTCCCAGTCTCTTTAATCCTAATAATAGTCCATCACACTCCTCCCCATCAAGAGTTACACTGATTTCACTCTTTACTGCAGAACAGTCTGGATTTACTGCAGAGAGAAGCGGAGAATCACTGGTCAGTCCTGTATATGTGTGTATATGTACACACACACACTACCGTTCAAACGTTTGGGGTCACTTAGAAATGTCCTTGTTAATGAAAGAAAAGCTAATTTTTTGTCCATTAAAATAACATCAAATTGATCAGAAATACAGTGTAGACATTGTTAATGTCTATTGTTGCTGGAAACGGCTGATTTCGAATGAAATATCTACATAGGCGTACAGAGGCCCATTATCAGCAACCATCACCCCTGTGTTCCCATGGCATGTTCTGTTAGCTAATCCAAGTTTATAATTTTAGAAAACCCTTTTGCAATTATGTTAGCCAAGAAACTGAAGATCTTGTACAACGCTGTGTACTACTCCCTTCACAGAACAGCGCAAACTAGCTCTAACCAGAATAGAAAGAGTGGGAGGCCCTGGTGCACAACTGAGCAAGAGGACAAGTACATTAGTGTCTAGCTTGAGAAACAGACGCCTCAAGTCCTCAACTGGCAGCTTCATTAAATAGTACCCGCAAAACACCAGTCTCAACGTCAACAGTGAAGAGGCGACTCCGGGATGCTGGCCTTTTAGGCAGAGTTTCAAAGAAAAAGCCATGTCTCAGACTGGCCAATACAAAGAAAATATTAAGATGGGCAAAAGAACAGACACTGGAATTCTGCCTAGAAGGCCAGCATCCCGGAGTCGCCTCTTCACTGTTGACGTTGAGACTGGTGTTTTGCGGGTACTATGTTAACTAGAAAACTAAACGTTATTGGCAAAGAGGTTTGGAAGTCTTTTTTATTGGTCTATAAGCAGGTGATGTCACTAGGCAAACCAAAACTCCATCCCACCATATAAGTTTTGTTATTTTCTAATAGCGCTTAGACTAAAAGGGTAAATATTATTATTATTATAATTTTCTCAATTTCACAGTATTATTCGAACTCCAGTGTGGAAATATACAGTGCCTTTGAAAAGTATTCAGACCCCTTGACTTTTCCCACATTTTGTTACGTTACAGCCTCATTCTCAAATTGAATAAATAATTCCCCCCCCCTCACCAATCTACACACAATACCACATAATGACAAAGCAGAAACAGGTTTTTAGAAATGTTTGCTAATTTATTAGAAATGGCACATCTTTATTTGGGGAGTTTCGCACATTCTTCTCTGCAGATCCTCTCAAGCTATGTCAGGTTGGATGGGGAGTGTCGCTTCACAGCTATCTTCAGGTCTCTCCAGATATTAGATCGGGTTCATGTCCGGGCTCGGGCTGGGCTACTCAAGGACATTGTCCCGAAGCCACTCCTGCGTTGTCTTGGCTGTGTGCTTAGGGTTGTTGTCCTGTTGGAAGGTGAACCTTCACCCCAATCTGAGGCCTTCAGCACTTTGGAGCAGGTTTTCATCAAGGATCTCTGTACTTTGCTCCGTTCATCTTTCCCTCGATCCTGACTAGTCTCCCAGTCCCTGAAATACATCCCCACAGCATGATGCTGACGACACCATGCTTCACCGTAGGGATGGTGCCAGGTTTCCCCCAGACGTGACGCTTGGCATTCAGGTCAGAGATCATCTTGGTTCCATCAGATCAGAGAATCTTGTTTCTCATGGTCAGAGTTTTTAGATGCCTTTTGGCAAACTCCAAGTCAGCTGTCATGTGCCATTTACTGAGGAGTGGCTTCCATCCGGCCACTCTACCATAAAGGCCTGATTTGGTGGAGTGCTGCAGAGATGGTTGTCCTTCTGGAAGGTTCTCCCATCTCCACAGAGGAACTCTAGAGCTCTGTCAGAGTGACCATCAGGTTCTTGGTCACCTCCCTCACCAAGGTCCTTCTCCCCGATTGCTCAGTTCGGCTAGGTCTTGGAAGAGTATTGGTGGTTCCAAACTTCTTCCATTTAAGAATGATGGAGGCCACTGTGTTCTTGGGTACCTTCAATGCTGCAGATATGGAGTGGTACCCTTCCCCAGATCTGTGCCTTGACACAATCCTGTCTTGGAGCTCTACGAACAATTCCTTCGACCTCATGGCTTGGTTTTTGCTCTGACATGCACTGTCAACTGTGGAAACTTATAAAGACAGGGGTGTGCCTTTCCAAATAATGTCCAATTAATTGAATTTACCACAGGTGGACTCCAATCAAGTTGTAGAAAACATCTCAAGGATGATCAATGGAAACAAGATACACCTGAGCTCAATTTCGAAGTATCATAGCAAAGGGGTTGAATACTTACGTAGGTAAGGTTTTTCCATTTAAAAAAAAAATGTTTTAATACATTTTGAAAATCCTGTTTTCACTTTGTCATTATTGGGTATTGTGTATAGATTATAGGATTTCTTAAACATTTGATTTAATCCAGAATGGAACAAGGTTGTAACGTTACAAAATGTGGAAAAATTCAAGGGTCTGAATACTTTCCAAAGGCACTGTATATAAAACGCAGGGGGGGAAAAAAACTGTTTTTTGACTGCACTGGGCCTTTAATGTCTGAACCCAGACTGTCTACTACTAATACTAGGTTAACAGTGCTGCATTTACGCAGACAGCTCAATACCTGATGTTTTCCACTAATTGGTCCTCTTTTTCAAAGCTGATCTGATTGGTCAAAAGACCAATTAGTGAAAAAAATTATCACAATTGGGCTGCCTGTCAAAACGTAGCCTAAGACACTTCACACAGCCTACTACATGAATGTGTTTTGAAGTAGTCGGTATGGGTCAGGGGAGAACGACTGCCCAGTCATTGAAGCCATGGAAGTTCAAGGCCGACCTCGGTACTGCAGGCATTGTCAGCAGAAAACAGGATCCCTATTATAGTGAATGGAAAAATATTTGTGTAAATAAAATGTTTTGAAGACAATTATGGTACCAATAATTGCTTCTAATACACCAGATGTATGTCCTTGAACCAATTATATTAACATCGCACAGAAGAAGTTATAAGAATAATTGAGTTGCTAACGGCAGCACTGAGACCGCAACGTCATTTCCTGGAGTAGCTCAAACAGGGTCTAGTTGGGATTTTTTCTTTCGCATTTTAGCTAACCCTAACCCCTTTTCTAATCTTAACCTAATTCTACTAACCTGCTACATTAAATTATCCTAACCTGATGCGTAACTTCACCTAAACATAGTAAAGTCAATGTTGACAAAAGCTGCATCCCTTCAAGACAAAAACCCTCAAACTGCACATGTTATGTCTCCAGGAGACGCCATCTCCTTTAGAACCAACTTCTCTGGTTTTAAAACGGCCTGTGGCATCGATGTGAGTCAAACATTAATTGTAGTGTCAAAACTGCATTGCCATTATGACACTATTTTTAGCTTTATCTGGGTCAAGTCTGAATCACTGTCCACATTAACTCAAAAAAAGTTATTTACCAAGTCAGACATAGTGTAGTGGCAAGAGGAATTTAGTCAATAAATTATTTGCTATCCTTTTTCTGTGCCACCAAACATTTGCAAATAGTCTACTGGTAATGTTACCAGGTCCACGTTCAGTTGAAAAAAAGTTATTGAACATTGCCATGCCATGGTATTTCCTCCTAGCTAGCAGGCTAACCACACACACCAGGTTTGATACGATGTAGGGTGTTCAATAAAAACGCATCTTTTGACCAATGGGTAAAATTGTGTAGATAATCCTCTAATAAGACCAAATTGTCCAAACCTCATGTCGCTATTATAATCTGTAAAAATAAAAGTTGAGTTTTTACCCTGGTAGGATTGCCAGAATTAGGGTGACTAAATCAATGGAGGCCAGATGATTTGGGGGGGGGGGGGGGGGGGGGGGTCAAAAATCATGAAAACTGCATCGGACCAGGCAATGTTTTTCCACTCAGTTGTCGGTGATGGTGTGCTCACTGGAGCTGCTTCTTCTTGTTTTTAGCTGATAGGAGTGGAACCCGGTGTGGTCGTCTGCTGCAATAGCCCATTCTTGACAAGTTGTGCGTTCCGAGATGCCTTTCTGCACACCACTGTTGTAAACCCTAGACACTGTCGTGCGTGAAGAGGCTAGCCGTTTCTGAGATACTGGCACCAACGATCATACCACGCTCAAAGTTGCTTAGGTCAGTCACTTTACCCATTCTAACATTCAATTGACCAGTAACTGAATGCCTCAAACCCTGTCTGCCTCCTTTATATAGCAAGCCCCGGGTCTCACTGTTCCTGTCTGTAGGAACTAACCATTTTCGTGAACGAGGTGTTGAAACGTCAGCTAATAAACTGGCCACTTAGTGTAATTTCCCTATGGTGGACAGAACGTATTACTACATTACACAGACTGTTTTCACCACAACATTAATACTTACATCACCAATATGAGGTAAAGTTTCTCATCACGGTCTCACAAAATCAATTGCTTGAAACAGATCAATATCTTTGGTTCAGTACCAATGTTTTTGTCATACGTCCCAAACCATAGCGGGACTTCGTTCAGAATGCAGCTGTAATTTTCAGACCAAGGTTTGCGAGAAAAAAATAAAAATAAATCGGGAGCTCCTCTCACAAATCTCTGGCCTCACATGAATTAATAGATTTGAGGGTTAAACTATCATTCAAATGAAAGTCAACCCCTGTCGCCATTTAGAAACCGATGTGAGGTGGTGATTTGTTGAAGTT
This sequence comes from Salvelinus fontinalis, assembly GCF_029448725.1. Lineage (NCBI taxonomy): Eukaryota > Metazoa > Chordata > Actinopteri > Salmoniformes > Salmonidae > Salvelinus > Salvelinus fontinalis. The sequence continues at coordinate 13,673,022 of NC_074690.1, forward strand.
GTGTTTCCGTATATATATATATATATATATATATATATATATATATATATATATATATATATATATATATATATAATGAACACAACAAATACAAAAACAGAAATATACAAGCAAGAGTACATAAACCTAACAGAAAGGGGTATAACATAGAGATACATTTTAAATTTGTCAAAAAGTGTTATGGTGCGTATTGTTTTTTTTTTTTTTTTTTTTTTTTTTTACATTTAATGATAATTTAAAAATAATATTTAAATTCTATCTCAAATAATGCAACGAGGGGTTTGTTCTCTGTCACACTTCATTTTATGGATAAAGAATCTTCCATGAAAAATAAACAAATTAACAATGAAAGTTAAATCAGGGTCCATATCATTTGGATCACAATAAAATATAATATCAGAATCTCTCAGATTAACATTAATAATCGTTTCTTTAAAAAAAATTAATATTCTAACTCAATCCAAAATATTCTGACATAAGAACAGTCCTAAAATAAATGGTCAAGAGTTTCTGGGTCACAAACACAAATTTGTTATCAATAGCTATTTTAAATCTGTGTATAATAAAGGTATTATTATTGGCCATCTACCGAAATAATTTTCTCACAGAGATATACGTTGATAAATGGCTACGACAGGTTGTCATCTATATGTAGTATACCCAAGTTCATTGCGGTTTGTCTGTTAGAAGGGCGCTAAGGCTTCACGGAGTACTGCATTAGTCTTTCAGTATTGCGTTGCAGAGGCAGTGTGTTCGGCGTTCTAGGTGGTCAAATTGCATGCGAACACTTGACAGAAATAGTAGCAAAATGTGAATGTTGAACTTTAGTTTATTACTTTTATTTTTTACACCCCCCCCCCCCCCCCCAAAAAAAAGTATACATAAGAACAATTTACAGACTCACTCATACACCAACTACATCTTCCCAGACCAGCATGCTCACAGCCCATCCCTAGTGCCTGCATTATTGTTTGCCACTTGGCCTTAAATTGTACCAATTTGTTTTTCTCAGTCACCCCATGCTATTTCAATATTTCAATAATAAATCATTAGATTTTTTCCATTGTGTCAATGATGGCGGATTGATTCACTTCTAAGTTTCTAGTATACCTTTTTTTCGTGATTGGAAGAGAATCGTCCAGCCCATTGGGTATCTCACTACACCCTCATATACCATGTCGTGAAATATGCAGACAGCCGGATTAAAAGTACATTTACATTGTAATACTTGACAGACAACTTTCTAGTTTCGCCCACAATTTCCAGACTTTGTAGCATTCCCAGAGAAGCATGGGTTAATTGCATTCATATATTTTAACTGCATGCTTCTTGTACTTAATTTAATATTTTTTATTATTGTTATTTACAATGGTACTTATTTTATTACTATGACACCATTGCACTGTGTGAGAAGTCTGCAAGGCCTTGACGCTATCGACTGTGCCGCAAAAGCATGCTCAAACGGCAGAGTCGATTTCCGCGCTTATAAACCCAGGGTCGTTACACTACAATTAGATTTGGCTGGGATTTGCTTTTTAGTCATTAGTGGATACACGTGACCAGGACTGCCCTCGTTATCTGATATTTTGCACACACAATATTTGACAGTACTTTTCCAAATGAACATGGCATCCAATGCAATATATATATATAAGTATATATAAATAATTTGCGATAGGGAGTAGGCAGGCAGCTGGCTTGATGCTGAAACGGCGTCTTGCCACCGACTAGCAGCAGTAGCGTCGCTGATCCGGGGAACGGCGGGCCATGGGCTGCGTGAGGAAAACCGCACGTGAACACGAGCTATGTACTATGACACCGTTGCACTGTGTGAGACGTTTATTTTCTAACGGAGATTTACATTTGATGCACCTGTAATGTACAGCAGCAGTCATTACTGCAGCAGCGAAAAACCGGACACTGTCATTCCCAGATAGTCCCTCGCGCGAGACAAATGACGCGTTCAAAACAACTGGAAACTCAGAAGAAGAGAAAAAAGAAATAGAAGGTCAAATAATGACGTCAGTGATCTTCAGATCGGAGCTCCTGAAATGTCCCGAGTTCACAAGTTGGATGACCGTTCAAACCGATTTTTCCCAGTCGTAGCTCGTTCCCCCCCTCGAGTTCGCAGTTGTTTTGAACGCACTGAAGTCGGAGATGATCCAAATCAGTTCCCAGTTGTTTTGAACGCGGCAAAAGGCTCGTGGGTAGCTGGTGCTTCCGGGAGTAGCTACAAGATAGCTTAGAACGAATTGCATTATTTTTTGTTCGGTACAAACCTGCTCCAAACTTCAGAAGAAATACCCGTAGACGTTCGTTCTCCATTTTTGAACTGGAGATCTCTTCCTGGTAACGTTACTCTGCTATCGTCTTTTCCACTGCCCTGAACATCTCACCAGCCACTGTTGTTTAATCGTTTTTGATGCTCCTCTGCAACCTTCTTTCCCATTGTCCCAAATAACGCAACAACTACTGCTGTTAATCGCTCGGTAATAAACACATTCAACAGCTGTACTTTAGACATTTTGGAAAAAGTACATTCAGGTGCTCATCAACAAATCAACTGAAGATTGTCGTATTGACCGCGGGCGCAGATAATCACTTCCGGCACAAGGTTTTTGTATTGCCTTTCAAAATATAAAATAAAAACATTGATGTATTCAACACATATGCGAAAATATTATAATTAATAATATTGTTATGTACAACTTCCCTTTTATGTTGAACGTTTTTTGATTACAGGGAGTGACGTGTTTTGGTCTTCCACCAAAACTTCCGACGGGAATTGTAATGTATTTTAAAATGGCGTTACCCGGTGTCACTCGTGCATTCTTTTCTAATAGGAATCAAATAAAGCAATTTATGTCAGAGGGCTCCCGCAACCTGTCTTTAGGTAGTCGAGTTCATGCGAGGACACAATCATTGAAATGTCTGAAAAGGACGACTTCTCAATCAAATGCTATCCATGCTACTGTGCACAGAAGGTCACCGCTATACCGCAGCTGCGAAAGCAATGGCGATGAAAATAGTCGTGCTACTAGTAACTGGATTTATGCAATGGGGAGTGTAATTGGTAAGTAAGTTATTGTCACGTTAGATGTGTTTTAAAATACTCTTCCCTAGTGTGTGTCATTGTCAGTACATGAAACTTACAAGAGATTATCGATTCTAATCTTTTACATTGATGTGCATATGATTTGCATCATTATGAGAGTCCTTCAACATGACATTATCACAACCGGTCATTTGAGTCATTGAGTGACCTAAATGTTTTGTGATATACACCCCCTCCTCCCTCCTCCTCGTTCATAGCGTTCTCTCTCTTCAGCAAAGCTGAGGAGGACACCAGAACTGATGCCCAGAAGAAAGAAGATGAGATTATTTTACTTTTGAAGAGAGCCAAGGTAACTAATTGTCATTGATGCAGGCAACTCCTCAATCCAGTTTCTACCTAGAATCTTAATCTAAATGAGAAGTACAGTACCATGCAACTGTATTTGCCAAGAGATGATTTGCAATCTTCTGAATCTCAAGTGTCATCAACGTAACAGCATTTTAATTGTATCAATTCAGACCCAAATGTTTGTCATATCTGTCCTAGACATCTATGTTTTGATGAAGTGTCATCAATTTGACATGTTATGTCTGAGTAACATTGGTGTGTGTTGTGTTCAAGCTCAGTATGATGCGGGGGCAGTTGCATGGAGCCAATGGATTCCTCCACCAGGCCATCAAGCTGGCCCACCAGACTAACAATACACAAGCTATCATCTACACCTACAGCTTGGTAAAAGCCTTGCCTATTTAACAGGATGTTTTTAACTTGTTCAAATGTGCTTCAAACCCAGTGTTTATTAGCCTGCACAGTGAACTTGTGGGAACACGTGGTTGACTAGACTTATTTGACACGTGATTAGTCTTTGCTTCTGCTGTGCATTACAGAGTGAATTTAAGAATCGCAGCCTCTTGCAATAGTGATATTGCACACACATTGATTCATGTTGTGATAACTATAGTTTTGAGGTATCACTCAATACACTTTGATGGAGTAATGTGCTTTTCTCAGGAATTTCTGTAAGCATTTTTGAATGTAATGCCATGGCATTAATGCCACAGTTGCCACAGAAACTCAGCAGCACATCATTATTGTTGTTTTATTGTCCCCGGTCTCTACAGATGGCGAACCTTGCCTATGTCCAAGGTCAGCTGGATAATGTGAGTAATAGCAGAGGTCGCCATCTCTTTCTCCTCTCTTTAGTGAACCCCCACCTGCTGTCCCACTTTTGGAATCCTGCTTATCAAAGTTAAAATCTGCAAGGAGGACTGCCACTATTGACGTTTCCTAATGTATGTGTTCTTCAAAGGAGGGCAAAAATTGAGAAGAGCCAATAGGGGAAGTCTTGGCATTTTTAAAATCCTGTTTTTGTTTATGTCTGTAAGCTGGGGGTGAAGATGATGTCATATTGCAGAGTCTACCTTTGAAACCATTCAGTTGTACTAAGCTCATGAGGCATTCTTAAGTATTTTCTTCAAGAATTCGTGGTACATCATTCATTGAAATGACAATTGAGCAGAGGTTAATGTGATATTGTACTTTTCTTTTTAAATGCTTGTGTTTTGAGCTGTTGTGCTCTTCTCCCCCAGGCAGAGAAACTGTTCAAAGTGGCCATGAGTTTCATGTTGTCCGGAGGAACACCACAGGTGAGGGTTGGTCGTGTGTCTCTAAGTAAGAGGTTAAGTGTGGTAAATATATAAAAATGTATGCATGCATTACTGTTAGTCACTTTGGATAAAAACGTCTGCTACATGGCATATATTTTTATTAATAGCAGAGGAATAGAATTGTTGTGACATCTGGACAGTAGAGTCGCTGGGTACTGAAGCAGCTTTTTGATTTTGAAATGAAGAGGACAATCTATCTATTGTCCATTTGAGGAAAGAAGGACTGTCTAGAATAGTTTTAGGCTCAGCTCTGTCAATTCAGAAACCATTGGCAGTGCATTGTGGTCCAGACACTCAATGCTATATTGCTACTTCAGTCTTTTTCTCTCTCCCTCGGGTTCAAAGGATGACAATGGTGTCATTGAGATGTCCTTGAAGCTCGCTACCATATATGCCGGCCAGGAGAAGTAAGTGAACTTCAAAAGTGGATGTCTTCGTGTGGGTTTAAATGGATCTTGGAGCAATTGAATCAGCTTCAAGGTTTAAGGCAACCAAATTAGTTCTAGTGGTCCTTACCTCTTAAATAATGGACATCGTTTAAATTAGGAGGCACATTTTTGATGCATACTTTTAATAGATACAAATAAGTCTCTGATAGGAGCCAGCCAGCTTAGTTGATGAAGAGTGTGCCTATACACCATTAGAAGGCCTCTCTACTCAAAGGTTTTCAGTTGAGAATGTTTTTTTTCTTCTGCGGTTGGTTGTAGTCCTGTATTATAGGACTACATTTTCATGAACCACCCCCCAGGTTCTACATACCACGGTGCACCATTTACCAACTGTAACCTGTTTGTTTCTCCTCAGGAATGACTTGGCAAAGATGGGTTTCCAGTTTTGCACTGAATCCCTTGAAGCCAAGTTGGAGAAATTCAAGGAACTTCCTGCTGAGGAGCAATCGGGTATCTAACGACCAAACCTTCAAGTAGTTTTAGCTGTAATAGCGTAAGATTGTTTGTGTGACTGGATGATGTCATCATTGTTGTCATCCAGAGTCACATGTGTTTATTTTCCAAGCTGTGTCACACTACTTTATATACAGAAGGTAAAAGGGCAAAATAGTTTGGTCTGCTTTGTTTTTTTTCTAATTCATTTTCTGCCTTTGAAAATAATATCACGATACTGGTATCGTCACAGCCCTAATCAGGGTCCTCGTCTCTCTCCTGTCCAACACTGCTCCTGTGTGTGTGTGTGTGTATGGCACAATGCTGTCTGCTAAAAATGTATATCACTTGACTCAAACATGCCTGTAGCTCACATCATTATCACAAATTTAGGCTTACATTTTAGTCAAAACCCGCAAAGCAACTCACACACATTTTTAATGCCGAAACATACTCTTCCGCCACTGTTTTTCCCGCAAAGCTCTTTTACCCTGTCCGTGTGATGTACGGAGAACCCCGTGGGCTGTGTAGCCTGATCTAGCACCTCCCCTGATAACCAAGTCTGTGAGACAGATTATGTTAGTGTCTTGTATATCTGGTAGGAAATCTGAGCTCACAAAGTTTATTGTCCAGGGACTGTACAGTATCAGGTTATATGCTAGAAAGGGGAGGGTGGTTTAATTAGACTACAACTCCAGCTCGCCTTCCCCTCCTCTGGCGGCATCTTTTTGGATAAAGGGCTCTCGTAAGCAATGGAACTGCTTTGGGTAGTCTAGACGGAGTATCCTGCTCCGGTAAGACTTATTTGTCTTCAGTAATCTAGATCTAATGTCCAAAAGTGCTTGTCGGTGATGCGGAATAATACTAGAAACTCTGATCAAAGAAGTTTTTTTTTTTAAAGACACTTAAAATAATCAAGAGTGCTAAATTGGCAGGGAGCTAGCAACAGGGCGACCATCGTCGGCGCCATCTTGTTTTAAAAGCCAGTCCATTGTACTGTTCAGTAAACAACAGACTGTCAGTTCATTGTAAAGTGCAAGCCTCCTCTTCTCTAGCTGTGTTGGGCCTTATGGTGTCTTCTCTTCTAGTACAGAGTGTGTGTACTGTCCTTGTGCTCCTTTCTTTGTAAATGTTGTCCAATTACGATATTTAAACCCTCATAATGTCATCTGTAATCCGGGGCGTGACAGAACAGCACAACAAACACTGCTCCCTGTGAACTGAATGTCTCAAGCAGACTGATGCAGCTTTTCCTCTAGGACATTCCATTCCCTTTCTGAGTCCCTTTTTTAAACTTTTCATTCTTTTTTTTTCTTTTTTAATTTATCCCCTTTTCTCCCCAATTTTTGTGGTATCCAATCGCTAGTAATTACTATCTTGTCTCATCGCTACGACTCCCGTACGGGCTCGGGAGAGACGAAGGTCGAAAGCCACGCGTCCTCCGAAGCACAACCCAACCAAGCCGCACTACTTCTTAACATAGCGCGCCTCCAACCCGGAAGCCAGCCGCACCAATGTGTCGGAGGAAACACCGTGCACCTGGCCCCCTTGGTTAGCGCGCACTGCGCTCGGCCCGTCACAGAAGTCGCTGGAGCGCGATGAGACAAGGATATCCCTACCGGCCAAACCCTCCCTAACCCGGACGACGCTAGCCCAATTGTGCGTCGCCCCACGGACCTCCCGGTCGCGGCCGGCATGCGACAGTGCCTGGGCGCGAACCCAGAGACTCTGGTGGCGCAGCTAGCACTGCGATGCAGTGCTCTAGACCACTGCGCCACCCGGCAGGCCAAACTTTTCATTCTTAATCCTTCCAAATCAAGTCCCTGCCAATGACAGCCATTACCATTGCACGATGCAGTGACAACCCTGCTGGAAATGATGGTGTGGCCTGGCTGGTGTAGTGGTGCTGTCTCAGGCACACATTATGTACCGTGACGGTATAGGCTGGAATCCGGCCTAATCCCTTGTGATGTAGAGAGAGGACATCTTTCCCCTTGGTCACCCTCTCGCACGATCTGGTCAATAAAATCAGAACATTTAAATAAAGAGGGCGATGTTATCTTCTGAAAAGTTGTATAACCTTGTTTTTAGTATGGTGTGCATTCAACTTGTGACCTTTTGATATTGAGCTTGCTCGCTGACAGCAACCATCCTCGTGTTTCTCCCTCTCTTCAGAAGAGTTGAGGAAGGAGACCCGGCTCCTACTGGGCCTGACCCTGGACTCCCACGCCCGCTACATGGTCGCTATACACCGCCTGAGCCAGGCGGTGGTGGACTACAAGCAAGCCTTGCTGATCTGTCAGGAAGAGCAGGGACAGACTCACCCACAGGTACCAGTTGGCCAGGAAGAGCAGGGAGAGACCCGCCCACAGGTACCAGGAAGAGCAGGGAGAGACCCGCCCACAGGTACCAGGAAGAGCAGGGAGAGACCCGCCCACAGGTACCAGGAAGAGCAGGGAGAGACCTGCCCACAGGTACCAGGAAGAGCAGGGAGAGACCTGCACACAGAAGACTGATGTAGTCTAAATGCTTTGCAGTTATGCGTCCTGATGTTTTGTAACCTCGAAGTTAATCTGTTCTTACTTATATATTATCTGGAAATTGTTTTCTGCTGTCCTGACTACAGTCCTTGGTGCTGATGAGTGACCTGGCCACCATCCTGGACATGCAGGGTCGCCACGACGAGGCTCTCCCCCTGGTGAAGCAGGCTGTGGACCTGAGCAGAGAAGCCGGCCACCCTGACCAACATGTGCTGCTGGGAAACATGGCAGGCATCCTACTGCACAATGGTAAGGAGGGAGGAAAATGAGGACAACCTCTAGGAGGTCCTTGGTTTTCTCCAACACAAGCCAGTTTTCAGTGTCACAACATGAACTTTTATTGTGAATTTGCTAAATTACTAAATGAATGTAACTCAGTTGGAAGAGCATGGCTATAATACAGGAAAGTGGGTTTGATTCCCGGAACCACCCATAAGTAAAAAAAAAAAAAAAATGGTTGCATGCATAAAGTGATGTGGTGGTAAAAAACAATAATGGATGCGTTACGGTGAAAAAAGTAACGTTCCTTATAGGCAATATGTTTCAATATGTTTTTCCACAGAAGGTGGGTAAACTGCTGAAAGAAAAAAACAAGTGGGTAAACCTGTGTTTAAGTTTCTGGATAAAAGTGTCTGCTAAATGGCATCTCTATGCATGTGCATAATATCCCCCTGGCACAGATTTTAATTTTACATTTGTTTATTTAACCAGGTAGGCCAGTTGAGAACAAGTTCTCATTTACAACTGCGACCTGGCCAAGATAAAGCAAAGCAGTTTGACACATACAACAACACAGAGTTACACATGGAATAAACAAACAGCCAATAATACAGTAGGAAAAAAATCTATATACAGCATGTGCAAATGAGGTCGGATAAGAGAGGTAAGGCAATAAATAGGCCATGGTGGCGAAGTAATTACAATATAGCAATTAAACACTGGAGTGATAGATGTGCAGAGGATGAATGTGCAAGTAGAGATTCTAGGGCGCAAAGGAGCAAGATAAATATATACAGTATGGGGATGAGGTAGATTGGATGGGCTATTTACAGATGAGCTATGTACAGGTGCAGTGATCTGTGAGCTGCTCTGACAGCTGGTGCTTAAAGCTAGTGAGGGAAGTAAGAGTCTCCAGCTTCAGAGATTTTTGCAGTTCGTTCCAGTCATTGGCAGCAGAGAACTGGAAGGAGAGGCAGCCAAAGGAAGAATTGGCTTTGGGGGTGACCAGTGAGATATACCTGCTGGAGCGGGTGCTACGGGTGGGTGCTGCTATGGTGACCAGTGAGCTGAGATATGGCGGGGCTTTACCTAGCAGAGACTTGTAGATGACCTGGAGCCAGTGGGTTTGGCGACGAGTATGAAGCGAGGGCCAGCCAACGAGAGCATACAGGTCGCAGTGGTGGGTAGTATATGGTGCTTTGACAAAACGGATGGCACTGTGATAGACTGCATCCAATTTGTCGAGTAGCGTGTTGGAAGCTATTTTGTAAATGACATCGCCGAAGTCGAAGATCGGTAGGATGGTCAGTTTTACGAGGGTATGTTTGGTAGCATGAGTGAAGGATGCTTTGTTGCCAAATAGGAAGCTGATTCTAGATTTAATTTTGGATGGGAAATGTTTAATGTGAGTCTGGAAGGAGAGTTTACAGTCTAACCAGACACCTAGGTATTTGTAGTTGTCCACATATTCTAAGTCAGAACCGTCTAGAGTAATGCTGGACGGGCGGGCAGGTGCGGGCAGCGATCGGTTGAAGAGCATGCATTTAGTTTTACTTGCATTTAAGAGCAGTTGGAGGCCACGGAAGGAGTGTTGTACGGCATTGAAGCTCATCTGGAGGTGAGTTAAGTGTCCAAAGAAGGAAGGGCCAGAGGTATGCAGAATGGTGTTGTCTGCGTAGAGGTGGATCAGCAGCGAGAGCGACATCAATGATGTATACAGAGAAGAGTCGGCCCGAGAATTGAACCCTGTGGCACCCCCATAGAGACTGGCAGAGGTCCAGACAACAGGCCCTCCGATTTGACATACTGAACTCTATCGAAGAAGTAGTTGGTGAACTAAGCGAGGAAATCATTTGAGAAACCAAGACTGTTGAGTCTGCCAATAAGAATGTTGTGATTGACAGAGTCGAAAGCCTTAGCCAGGTCGACGAATACGGCAGTTTGAGTAGGTGCAGCTGCATGAGTAACTGTACAGATAAACATTAATGAATAACATTTAGTTCAAGGGGGTACAGTGAAGACTTTTACGACTGTTGATCATCTCTGTAGTGTTCACTAGGGCGTGCAACAGAAAACGCTTCAAAGCGTTTTTGCAACAGAAAACAACAATGTGTGTCTTATCAGAAAAGGCCAATCCCAGGTAGTCCCACCTGTTTTTCTTCTGTTTCATGCCAAATGAACACAATCCTTGTCTCCTTCTAGATCTTTTTGAGGAGTCTGTGAAGCTGTACAAGGAGTCCTTGGCTCTAGCCCAGTCTGCAGGAGACGAAGAAGCACTGGAGCAGATACAGGAGGGACTGAAAGAGGTGGCCAACAGGAGGAAAGCACGGAAGGCAGAAGAAGCAGCCAAGAATAAGACCGACTGACCGGTTGGATCAACTAAACTAATCTTATTAACACAACCCCAAGCAATCTCTCTGAACTCGTCTGACCACTCTAGTCCCTTCAGCACAATGTTAGTACAAGTTATGGAGTACAGGGCATTTAGCTCAGAAAGAGAAGAAGAAACACACAATAACATCGCAACAGATGAATTGGAACGGTTTCTTACAATGGGCAATTAACAATTTCATCTGTGTAACCCCAATGATGTTTTGTTTGTATTGTGGGAAATGTCACTCCTTCAATGTGGTGTCTGTCTGTTGTCAGATTGGCTTAAGATGTAAGGGGAACACCTGAAGGCTTAATTAAGTCCATTGCCAGAATTCAATCAAAAGGTGTGTTGTCGACAGGCGTAATTGCACTTGATTTTTAAATGATGACTTTATATTTACGTTTGTGCTGGCATCTTCAGAGTTGGTCATGAATGCGATCTCTCCACGAACGTCGAAGGGGGAAATGCACCCGGTTACAAAGGCACATTGTCGATAGAGCGATTGATGACAATGTGTCTTGTTTGAATTCCATCCTGAATTAGTCTTAGTCTGATGACTTGCCATTGCTGTCTGAATCACTATAAATGACACTGTAAGATATGTAAATGTTGTATATACAAAATGTTTTATGGGCTAGAATGTGACATAGGACTTAACTGGCAGCTTCAAGAGTGAAAGGCATAATCAATAACCTTTGTGTGAACAGAGATGTATCATAATAAATACTGTCTTTGAGATGGTGTATATATATATTACATACAGTGCATTTGGAAAGAATTCCCGACCCCTTGACTTTTTCACCATTTTGATACGTTACAGCCTTATTCTAAAATGGATTAAATTGTTTTTCCCCTCAATCAACACACAATACTGTATAATGACAAAGCAAAAACTTTTTTTTATTTTTTTTATGTTTGCAAATGTATTAAATTTCACATTTACATAAGTATTCAGACCCTTTACTCAGTACTTTATTGAAGCATCTTTGGCAGTGATTACAGTCTTGAGTCTTCTTGGGTATGATGCTACAAGCTTGGCACACTTGTATTTGGGGAGTTTCTTACAATCTTCTCTGCAGATTCTCTGAAGCTCTGTCAGGTTGGATGGTGCACCGCTATTTTCATGTTTCTCCAGAGATGTTTGATCGGGTTTCAGGTCCAGGCTCTGACTAGGCCACTCAAAGACTTGTCCCCAAGCCACTCCTGTGTTGTCTTGGCTGTATGCTTTGGGTCGTTGTCCCGTTGGAAGGTGAAACTTCGCCCCAGTCTGAGGTCCTGAGCGCTCTGGAGCAAGTTTTCATCAAGGATCTCTGTACATTGCTCCGTTAAACTTTCCCTCTCCTGACTAGTGCTCAGGGTATCCACGAGAGGCTGGACTGAGGGATTATAGGCCTGTTGTAAGGCAGGTCCTCACCAGACATCACCGGCAACAACGTTGCCTATAGGCACAAACCCACCGTCGCTGGACCAGACAGGACTGGCAAAAGTGCTCTTCACTGACGAGTCGCGGTTTTGTCTCACCAGGGGTGATGGTCGGATTTGCGTTTATCGTCGAAGGTATGAGCGTTACACCGAGGCCTGTACTCTGGAGCGGGATCGATTTGGAGGTGGAGGGTCCGTTGTGGTCTGAGGCGGTGTGTCACAGCATCATCGGCCTGAGCTTGTTGTCATTGCAGGCAATCTCAACGCTGTGCGTTACAGGGAAGGCATCCTCCTCCCTCATGTGGTACCCTTCCTGCAGGCTGATCCTGACATGACCCTCCAGCATGACAATGCCACCAGCAATACTGCTCGTTCTGTGTGTGATTTCCTGCAAGACAGGAATGTCAGTGTTCTGCCATGGCCAGCGAAGAGCCCGGATCTCAATCCCATTGAGCACGTCTGGGTCCTGTTGGATCGGAGGGTGAGGGCTATGGCCATTCCCCCCAGAAATGTCAGAGAACTTGGTGGAAGAGTGGGGTAACATCACACAGCAAGAACTGGCAAATCTGGTGCAGTCCATTTTTTTTATATTTTTTTTTACCTTTATTTAACTAGGCAAGTCAGTTAAGAACAAATTCTTATTTTCAGTGACGGCCTAGGAACAGTGGGTTAACTGCCTGTTCAGGGGCAGAACGACAGATTTGTACCTTGTCAGCTCGGGGATTTGAACTTGCAACCTTTCGGTTACTAGTCCAACGCTCTAACCACTAGGCTACCCTGCCGCCCCATGAGGAGCACTACAGTACTTATTGCAGCTGGTGGCCACACCAGATACTGACTTACTTTTGATTTTGACCCCCCCCCTTGTTCAGGGACACATTATTCCATTTCTGTTAGTCACATGTCTGTGGAACTTGTTCAGTTGTTGAATCTTATGTTCATACAAATATTTACACGTTAAGTTTGCTGAAAATAAACTCAGTTGACAGTGAGAGGACGTTTCTTTTTTTGCTGAGTTTAGTTTAAGTAAATGGCTTAATCTGTGAGATGACTTGCATGAGTCAGGGCTCCCGAGTGGTGGGGCGGTCTAAGGCACTGCATTTTAGTGCAAGAGGCGTCACTACCGTCCCTGGTTTGAATCCAGGCTGTATCACATCCGGCCGTGTCACTGGCACCCAATTGGCCGGGGTAGGCCGTCATTGTAAATAAGAATGTCATTAACTGACTTGCCTAGTTAAAAAGGCTTAATTTAAAACATTTACAAAGTGAATCTGACTGCTATCAGATAAGTGTACATACAGTGTAGTGAGTCTTAACTTTAATACATTTATTTAGTAATATTACAGTTGATATAAATTATAAACGGATTTTTAATGAATCTAAGGCAAAGAACCTTGGCTGTGGGTCGGGACTTTTTCCTATTTCGAATAAAACGAAGGCCACATTTGACACGTTGATCCACCAGACCTTCCGAGCATTGGGCGGAATGGTCTTTTGAACGGGATTAGGCTTCATGGTGTGTTCGATGTGTGAGAAATGGCAGGCCCACGTGTGTAATAACAGAAGCCACAGCTCAACTCTAGGGCCCAGATTTTCAGTTAACTTAACACAAGAAAAAGAAAAAAACAAACGCAAGAATCCATGTCATTATTGCCTCATCTATTCTCATTAATACTTTTATTGTACAATATTTTACATGAGTTGTACAAACAGAACAAGGCAGAAGCAACTCAATACAAGGAGAGCTGTAATTTAGCTAAACAGACAAAGGAGGAGGATATGTTTTTTTTCTTCTTCAGTTGAGTTATTTTTCAATTATCGATACAGCCTCACCCCTCCAAATTTTACCAAGAAAATGATCATTGTCTACAATATGGAATGTAGACTTTAAATCCATCGGTGTGTTGAAATGAGTCGAGAACCTTATTTGAACGACTTCAAAAAGCCCCGTTTACACCTGCTATTAACACGTGTCCTTCGTCCTGATCTTGTCTGTTTACACTTATCAGATCACAATGCATTTATTTATTATTATTCATATTTTTTTAAATCGTCTACACTTGTCCCCCCCAAAAATTGGGCAGAATCAGAATGTGGATAAGAGCAGGAAAAAGGCTGCATGTTAGCACCAGGTATAAACAGGGTTAGAGTGACTTGATTGCAGCATGCTCAAGTACAATTCAACTCAGACATCCACTCCTGTATACAATGTGGACAGGACATGCTTGACCCCCCACAAACAAGGTCAACGGAGGTACAGTACCGACCAATTATGGCAACGGAGTAACAAAGATTACTTTGATCAAATTAGTTTGTTAACAATCATCATACAACATGCCAGCACATTGGTTTTGATAAACTGGACGGCTATATAATTATAATCAAGTAGATATTACAACGTAAGCAGTATCTGATAATATTTCAAGCGGAACAGAACCCACAATGGTTTACAAATCCATGGCATGAAGTGTACTAAATTAATGCTGGCTTACAAAATGGAAATTGAGGCTCATGCATGTTCCATACAGCCCAGTAAAGGAGCTCAATGGCAACTAAAATTGCATTAAAAAGTTGGTTTGTGTGTAACACTAATTCAGGGTTTCCCCCAAACTCGGTCCTCGGGACACCATGGGGTGGTGCGCTTAGTTTTTTAGCCCCTAGCATTACACAGCTGATTCAACTAATCATCAAGCTTTGATTATTTGAGTCAGCTGTGTAGTGTTGGGGGCAAAAACCAAAACGTGCACCCCTTGGGGTCACGAGGACAAAGTTTGGGAAAACACTGCACTAGTGTATAGTGAGGCACTTAGGCTTGATTGCAGCTAAAATTGATTAATAGTATGTCATGCGTGTGTAATGAACCACACAGACAACAAGCTAAAATCTGAGGTAAATAATTAGCAACTAAACTTCCATAGTGTAGCCTAACAAACCAAGTTAAAAAATATTGACCTTTCAGCAAATGCAAAAATCACCAAAAATGAATATTCCAATGTGGATACATATAACATTTGTTCATCCAGACTAAAAACACACAGCAACATGGGAAAGGCATATTGCATTTTCTCAACAGTGAATTGAATTCAGAAGCTCTTGTAGGCCTATGACTTTCCACTGAAAGATATTAAAAGGACAGAGCAAAATCTTAAGATCGGACGAATGATGATCATATCAATGAGGCAGAAAAATGTATGAATTCAAATTGTGAGGTAAGTATTCCTCGCAGCTTGATAGGGGATAGAGTTTTCATTCTTAGAAAGAGAAACACAGCATACGGTGTTAGAGATTGCTGGAAAATTATTCTATTGTCTCCAGTTTAAAACTTGAGTTACTTTCACAGGTTCAATATGTCTGACATTTAGTATGGAAGATCTGTCGTTAACCCAGACTTTCCCTGCAATTGAGCAAAGGTGTTAGGTCGGACACAAACACGTAAAAGGCAGAAGTAGTGTTTGATTTATGGCATCAACCCAGTGGACATTTTGCTCATGGTCTCTTTACGACATTTTCTGGTTGTTAACTAGTTTTCTGGTTGAGAAGACATCCTATAACCAGATTACAACCAACGGGTCTCTTTTACAACCAGGTAAAGCAAGAGAAACCGAGAAAAAATGTTTTCATGACATGGTAAAGACGTCATGGGAAAGACAGCATCTGACCAAATCACAACCAAAATATACTATGTTACAACCAGATTAACACATGACTTAGTTTGCTAAAAAGACATTAACAAAAAAAAACACCCTTGTTCCATGTTCTGTCTGCAGGGAACAGACACGGTCTCCTCAGAAACGGTGATGGTCATAGAGTGTGACCTATGAAAGACTAACACTTGCGGTGAAGTGGTCATGATTGGAAAGTAACAAAGCAATACAACATGCATGCTAATTTTGTGCATCTTGTTCGTAGCCGTATAACATTGGAACACATACCGGGTCACATACGCAGCGTAGCCTCGGTAACGTTTGAGAAATAATCATCGAGATTGAATTACGCGCTTCACATTTTTAGTGTCATGTGCTTCAATGCTGTTTCAATAATCTGTGCTTTCTCACAGACATCACAAAAGAAAAGTTACAACACGCATAAGGGGATGGCCACACGGAGACTAGGGTTGAATGGCGGGATCCCGGTTACTGAGATTCACGACCCAAATCCACACCCTTTTCCCGGAAACAGGGAAATTATTTATATTAACAGCATGGCGTGAATGGAACTGTTAAATTATACGCAATGTCTAAAATATGGCTTCTCTATGGCCTCTGCATGATGAATCAACGCCCAGGGTAGGGACAGACAGCCCATCAGTATGGACCGCAGTTCAATGTATGTCACCATGGGGGAAAAACACACATTATATAGAGTGATGGTAGGCCTACATGCTGCAGTAATATAAAGACCGAATGTGCGTCTAATTTACCCATCTCCATCTGGCTTTAGGGATCACATTATTATTATTTTTTTAATTGTATAGATACATTTTTTATTGCAGCTGCAGTTTTAGAAACAACCTATCACTCGAATAGCTTTGCTTTAAAATCTGCGCATGTGCGAGCCCTCACAGTCCTTCTCGCTCTAACTCCATTCAAATTGCATCCAAAAAATAGATAATCATGTTTTAGATTGATATATAGCCCTATATATAGATGTCCTGGCCTACCTCTTTCAGGTAATACATTCAAAGCAGTATTAGCCTTATATTTAGCTAATTAATGACGGGTTATGCATAATTAGGTTCTAATTTATAGCCTCTGTCTCTTGCGCAATACGCACACACCTGTGCTCCGCTGGCCTCTTTAAACAACGGTCCTTAGCTGTTGGAGTCCCATGCAGGAGAAGCTAGATTAGAATAGCTTGTTGAACATTTTTTTAAGCATTTCTTATACCAATAGACTATTTGAAGAGGTACTGAAGCTCTTATTTGCTGAATGATAAATACAGCAGCCAGTAGAACTAATTTGAAAGAAGAGCGAACGCGCGATGTCGGTAGACTATAGAGAGTAATTTATTCAGACCCATGACCGTTCTATCTTTGTTTAGAGAAGTGAAAGCCTTCTGCATCTAATTCTAGTCATATATTGTTCAAGGATGTCATTTAGAATTATGAGAATAAAGGACAACGAAACGTATTTCATTTAACAGTTGAGAGGAAGGAAGGAAGCAAAACAATAATATGCTAATAACATTAGGGGAAATATTATTTAGAGGTATATATGCGTCAGTCTACTAAATCATACAAATAGGCCCCATTATACTTCAAAATTAAAATCTATTTCGCTAACCTATAACATATACGCATGTGCTGCACCGGAATCACGTGTTCTCTCCTCGCTCTAATCACAGAGAAAAGTGATTTATTTGTAAAATACCAGGAAAATATTCAACCCTAACAGAGACGCATGAACACGAATAAAATTGTATATGACCTACACCATTGTCCGTTCTTGTCTATCACAAGTTTAACTCATCCCTCCTTTTTTTTCGGACGAGTTGCATATGTAGAGGACGAACATATTGTGCAGTTTTAATTTTTTCCGCTGGACAATCATTCATCAAGCAGAGGATGACCTCCCCATTAAAAAACCATCGTCTCAAACCAGGAATCTTGGGACACAAAATCTCAATGTGTCTGTACCCTCACCTTGCATGATAGTGAGAGTTTTATATTAGTTTTCTTTGTGGGGTCATTGCCAAGGCTGCGCTGCGTGAGTAAAATGGAGCCCAGTAGGTTATTATGGACAAAAAGGCCTCAATGCAGCAGTAAATGTTGAAGACCTTTATGTTCCTCGTATTGCTTACTTTGTCCACTGTCTCTTGCTATAATTCTAAACAAGGCCATTGACATCATCTGTGCGGAGAGACGGAGGCATTGAAGTGGCCAAATATAGTAGCTCTCCTAGCATAGTCTTATCTGGCTTGAGTTGGTTGGCACTTCTGTTTAGTAGAAAGAGAGATCGCTTCTCACTTCTGTTTTGAGACAGCGTTTCTTGATGCTTACATTTGCCGCGCTGACTTGGCTCTCTTCCCTTACAAGCCTCACAAAAAAATATTAAATAAATCTGGCACTTCCTAGTCCTGGAATGTTCACTCTTTAAGTTCCCCCACTAATCCCCCCCCCCCCCACCCTCCCTCTGTCCCTTTCTTTAAATTCTCTTTCTTTCCCTCCCTTGTTGTAGTTTTCCCAGGGTCCAGATCCCCCTTGGGGCAGCAGCATGTGTCGGTACATCGTCACTATGCCAGGGAAGACTCCTCCAATGGCGGCCCGGCCCAATGCTTACACAGGGCGTCTTCCAGAAAGCCCGCCAGCTTGTCACAGTCCTCCTGAAGAAAACGAGAGACCAGAAATATGGGGTTATATTAGGGACGATATTTAGTTGCACTTTATTTTAAGGTACAATGACCAGGTATTTAAAACCTATCTATAACATGTTTGATTCTTTGGGATTCATTCAAATAAGTCCCACTAGGCACCATTTGGTATCAGGCAGTTATACAATTGTGTCAAATTCTTCAAAGTAAGTACCAGAAAAAAGAAGGGGGAAAAAATACTTAAGATATCAATACAAAAAAACAACAATACTTCTGTAGAAATATTACAGATTCAAGGCTGGCCTGGGTTGAGTTGATTTAATCAGTGTGTTCCGCTCCTCTTACCTCACTGATGAAGGCGAAGTGAACCAGCTCACTAGCCAGGTCTTTGGAGCTGTCAGCTAAATTGGAACACACAAAACACAAAACAACCACCAAAAACCTTAACATATAAAGATCCTCAACCAGTCCTACAGTTAAAGGGGCCTCTATTACTCCCCATAGGTGATTTGCTAGCAGTTATTGAAGTTTGTAATGGCTGTTTAGATAAAAACCAAACCACCGATTCCAGGTTCTCCTGGTCCATAGACTACTTTCAGGTTGAGGAAACATCTAACCTCAAATAAAATCCTTGAACTTCCCCTTTAAAAACTGCATGCGATCTACTGAATAACCCAATAGATCACAGGTGTCAAACTCATTCCACGGAGGGCCGAGTGTCTGCGGGTTTTCGCTCCTCCCTTGTACTTGATTGATGAATTAACATCACTAATTAGTTAGGAACTCCCCACACCTGGTTGTCTAGGGCTTTATTGAAAGGAAAAACCAAAAACCTGCAGACACTAGGCCCTCCGTGGAATGAGTTTGACACCCCTGCAATAGATGGTGCTGTATATCTGCATTTGTAACAGCCCCTCTGGCATGTGGTTCAAAAAGGGTACACACAGTAACGTTACAATAACTTTGTTTGAACGTCGGATTGACTCACTCGGCAGAACGTCACAGTTTAGCTGCCGTTGGAGCTTGTCGTCCATCTTCAGGAGGAGAGAGAGCTGCAGCCAGATAGAGAGAATTACATTCAAATGTATTTTACCACTCCTTGTATATTGTTCATCTAATTGGTTTTATTCGCTATTATAAAAAAAGGAGAGGTGCAAGTGTGCGCACTGGGTCAGATTTGAACCAATCCCAACTCTCGTGCATACTGTACGTAAGTGCCGGGGGCTTTTATTTTTTATTTCACCTTTATTTAACCAGGTAGGCCAGTTGAGAACAAGTTCTCATTTACAACTGCGACCTGGCCAAGATAAAGTAAAAGCAGTTCGACACATACAACAGAGTTACACATGGAATAAACAAGCATACAGTCAATAACACAATAGAAGAAGTCTATACACAGTGTGTGCAAATGAAGTAAGATTAGGGAGGTAAGGCAATAAATAGGCCATGGTGGCGAAGTAATTACAATATACCAATTAAACACTGGAGTGATAGATGTGCAGAGGATGAATGTGCAAGTAGAGATTCTAGGGCGCAAAGGAGCAAGATAAATAAATACAGTATGGGGATGAGGTAGACTGGATGGGCTATTTACAGATGAGCTATGTACAGGTGCAGTGATCTGTGAGCTGCTCTGACAGTTGGTGCTTAAAGCTAGTGAGGGAGATATGAGGCTTCAGTGATTTTTGCAGTTCGTTCCAGTCATTGGCAGCCGAGAACTGGAAGGAGAGGCGGCCAAAGGTGGAATTGGCTGCGGCACTAACCACACAAACCATGGGCGAGATGTTTTATTGTGCAATTATTTGTCGATAGTTATAAAAGCTCAGACACTTTTTACATTCAGCAACAATTCTTTGTTCATTTAAAAAAAGTGTAAGTTGTAGATGAAAATAAACAAAAAAACTCACATGACTTCTGGTGCCTTCCTCAGTGAACTCCAAGTTACAATGCATTTGGACAACCTGTACAGTTTCAAGCATGACACAGAGAGAGAAAAAAATCTGCTAAACTGATTTCCAACACTCGTTTCATGACCATAGGGCACCACCTTGAAATTGAAAGCAGACAAGAAGGTTCATTTTAGTGCCTAAGTGTCTTGCTTAAGGGCACAGCGGCAGAAGATGGTACCGTCTGGTATCTAAAACCAGCAGCCTTCCGGTTGCCAGTTAAAGAGACCTTATATTTGATCATTGTTTACCCCAACATTTTGGTTGGGTGTTGCCTGTATGGTTCATATACAGTACATATGCTATTAAATACTTGTTTTGACTGGCCCGGGATTTGAACCAGCAACCTTCTGACTACTGGTCTGCATGCAACCCCCTCTCGTATAAAAAAAGTTACCTTTCTGGTCTCCATCTCCTGGGGCTCTGGGCTGGGAGTCTTCACTGTCTCCATGCGCTCCTGGAAGATGGACAAGGTCCGGGGCATGGTGAGGCCCCGCTGGAAGTTCATCAAGGGATAGATCCCATTCCTAGTGAGTACACACAGAAAGAAAGAGCCAATCCAATCAATTGAAAAACAGACTAAGTGAGTTAAATCATGTGATGTACAGTCTTTACTTTAAATACTGACTAAATACCACAGGGGTAAGGGACAATAGTCCCTTGGAAAATCTTAGACTTAATTGAGTTGAGTAAATAAGAGTTTTTTTGTTTTACATTAACATTTTAGTCATTTATCAGACACTCTTATCCAGAGCAACTTACAGTTAGTGCATTCATCTTAAGACAGCTAGGTGAGGCAACCACATGTCACAGTAAGTACATTTTTCCTCTAAGCAGCGATCGGCAAAGTCAGAGCTACTAAGGGGGAAAAGGTCAAGTGATAGTTATAAACATGATGTGTCGGCCATCATGGCGGCCTTCATAAAACCGGACGGTTCTAACATCAACTGGAAAGTCAAACAAATTTAGGATTAAAAAAAGAGGTTTACTATGTAGATCATATTTAATTTGTATATTTTTATTTAACCAGGCGAGTCAGTTAACAGATTCTTATTTACAATAACGGCTGGCAAGTGGCGTGGAATAAGTGCAGCAATAAATAAAATATAGTGGCCAACTCTAATAAAAACACAAAAAAATGTGTGTATAAGCATCCAATTACAAAGCAGACAAGAGATGGATAGAGGACACAATTGAATGCCAGTTGTGGGCGCAAGTTGCCAAGATCCGATCTGGATCCAATCGTAGGTAATTTGATTTGTTTCTACCAGATATAGGAGCTGCAGATGCATACCCATAACATTTGATGATGAGCAGACCAACAGGAATTAGACAAAATTATCTTACCGTAATCAACCAAGGTTTCAGTACACAGTTTTTCCCCCCTTTAAATTGCATCCCTCCTTCCTGATCAAGGTTAATATCCTTAGACCGCAGGAGTGGTAGAGATACTCTTAATGATCGGCTATGAAAAGCCAACTGACATTTACTCCTGAGGTGCTGACTTGCTGCACCCTCGACAACTACTGTGATTATTATTATTTGACCATGCTGGTCATTTATGAACATTTGAACATCTTGGCCATGTTCTGTTATAATCTCCACCCGGCACAGCCAGAAGAGGACTGGCCACCCCTCATAGCCTGGTTCCTCTCTAGGTTTCTTCCTAGGTTTTGGCCTTTCTAGGGAGTTTTTCCTAGCCACTGTGCTTCTACACCTGCATTGCTTGCTGTTTGGGGTTTTAGGCTGGGTTTCTGTACAGCACTTTGAGATATCAGCTGATGTACGAAGGGCTATATAAATACATTTGATTTGATTTGATAATTTAGAATGTATGTATGTATGTATGTATATACAGTTGAAGTCAGAAGTTTACATACACCTTAACCAAATACATTTAAACTCAGTTTCACAATTCCTGACATTTAATCCTAGTAAAAATTCCCTGTCTTAGGTCAGTAAGGATCACCAATTTATTTGAAGAATGTGAAATGTCAGAAGAATAGTAGAGAGAATGATTTATTTCAGCTTTTATTTCTTTCATCACATTACCAGTGGGTTAGAAGTTTACATACACTCAATTAGTATTTGGTAGCATTGCCTTTAAATTGTTTAACTTGGGTCAAACGTTTCAGGTAGCCTTCCACAAGCTTCCCACAATAAGTTGTGTGAATTTTGGCCCATTCCTCCTGACAGAGCTGGCGTAACAGTCAGGTTTGTAGGCCTCCTTGCTTGCACACGCTTTTTAACTTCTGCCCACAAATTTTCTATGGGATTGAGGTCAGGGCTTTGTGATGGCCACTCCAATACCTTGACTTTGTTGTCCTTAAGCCATTTTGCCACAACTTTGGAAGTATGCTTGGGGTCATTGTCCATTTGGAAGACCCATTTGTGACCAAGCTTTAACTTCCTGACTGATGTCTTGAGATGTTACTTCAATATATCCACATAATTTCCCTCCTCGTGATGCCATCTATCTTGTGAAGTGCACCAGTCCCTCCTGCAGCAAAGCACCCTCACAACATGATTCTGCCACCCCCGTGCTTCACGGTTGGGATGGTGTTCTTCAGCTTGCAAGCCTCCCCCTTTTTCCTCCAAACATAACGATGGTCATTATGGCCAAACACTTACATTTTTGTTTCATCAGACCAGAGGACATTTCTCAAAAAAGTACGATCTTTATCCCCATGTGCAGTTGCAAACTGTAGTCTGGCTTTTTTATGGTGGTTCGGGAGCAGTAGCTTCCTCCTAACCTTTCTGGTTATGTCGATATAGGACTCGTTTTACTGTGGATATAAATACTTTTGTACCCGTTTCCTTCAGCATGTTCAGAGGGTCTTTTGCTGTTGTTCTGGGGATTAACACTTTTCGCACCAAAGTACGTTCATCTCTAGGAGACAGAACGTGTCTCCTTCCTGAGCGGTATGACGGCTGTGTGGTCCCATGGTGTATATACTTGCGTACTATTGTTTGTACAGATGAACGTGGTACCTTCAGGCGTTTGGAAATTGCTCCCAAGGATGAAGACTTGGAGATCTTTCTGAGGTCTTGGCTGATTTCTTTAGATTTTTCCATGATGTCAAGCAAAGAGGCACTGAGTTTGAAGGTAGGCCTTGAAATACATCCACAGGTACACCTCCAATTGACTCAAATTATGTCAATAAAGCCATGACATCAGTTTCTGGAATTTTCCAAGATGTTTAAAGGCACAGTCAACTTAGTGTATGTAAACTTCTGACCCACTGGAATTGTGATACAGTGAAGTATAAGTGAAATAATCTGTCTGTAAACAATTGTTGGAAAAATGACTTGTGTCATGCACAAAGTAGATGTCCTAACCGACTTGCCAAAACTATAGTTTGTTAACAAGAAATTTGTGGAGTGGTGAAAAACAAGTTTTAAGGACTCCAACCTAAGTTTATGTAAACTTCCGACTTCAACTGTATACAGTACCAGTCAAAGGTTTGGACACCTACTCATTCCAGGGTTTTTCTTCATTTTTACTATTTTCTACATTGTAGAATAATAGTGAAAACATCAACACTATGAAATAACACATATGGAATCATGTAGTAACCAAAAAAAGTGTTAAACAAATCTAAATATATTTATATTTGAGATTCTTCAAAGTAGCCACCATTTGCCTTGATGACAGCTTTGCACACTCTTGGCAGTAAAAATAAAGAAAAACCCTTGAATGAGTAGGTGTCCAAACTTTTGACTGGTACTTTATGTAATGTAATCTCCGGCTGGAGCAGCCTTCTACTTTTAAATTATAAAATAAATTAAATCCAATGACCTTTGCCCAAATCTGTCCTCCAACGCCCACACTTACTTTACATCCTCCAGAAATTTGTCCAGTTCTAGCGGCGAAACATTCGAGTACCTTTAGGAAACGATGAGAAATGGGACAGCATGAGTAATAACATCAACAAATCGCCTCAATCAAACAGACCTTGGGGTCTCTCCCTGGGGACAGGTTTTTCTCCGTCCTTACTTGATCTCCACCCCGGGCCGGTCCCCATGCTTGATCTCAGCCATCACACCATTGGGGTCGAAAGTCCTGGTCTTCTCTTCAAGGCAGTTATCATGAAGCTGATCTGTTAAAAGAGGGAGTGCATTTAAGACTACCGTTATGTGATTAATATGGAGATTTTATTTCTTTTTATTGGATTGACCTCTAGAAGAGAAAACTTCAACTTTAACGTGACAGTGTCAAAGGGATATTGGACTCCTAACCTGAAAAATAAAAATATGGGATTGTATTCACAGTGGACTTAGTAACAAAATCCTAAAATATTGTTTTTGACAAAAATATCCAGATTCACAATGTATTTGTGAACCGTTTCAGAAAGCTGGGTGTACGATAGACGTCACTACTTCACAGGAGAGGCATTTGAGAAAAAGAAAAATAATTTTTTTTTTTAGCAAAGTGCCTTTTTGAGCATGTCAACTTATGTGCCGTAATAACAAACTCATATGTAATCTGTAAATATAAATAAAATGTGAAATCACAAAGCTGTTTCAGACAAAATCTTGCCTAGCCATCATGAATGGTTGAGATAATGAGTGGGCTGGGACATTCACAAGAGGGTCCATTCTGTCACGCAAGTCTTCTCTGTCAAATGGCACTTCCTGCTCTCTGCTAACGCAGATATTTGAACGATCCACAGGATTGAATCATATTTTCATCATGGACAACATGCAACGTGTAGCTACAGCTTTCAATACCAGTTTTGTCCTGAATACTGCTGCTGGTATCGACACAGCTTTGTCTTCTGTGGCTAAATCACTCTGGACTGGTTGAAGCTGAGTGGGAAGGATTATTTTGAAAGTGTTTGTCTGCTGTGAATCATCATAATCCATACACCGGTAAGAGTCTACAGTTAAAATTCCAAGATAGCTACATGAACATGCGTTATTCTCTCAACTATATCAAAGTCATTTTTCATAGCTAGCTATTGTTACACATATATAGCGATCATGGCGCCATCAGGGGTGGAGATGGAGAGTGACCGCATTGCAGCCGTGTGTAATTGGCTGACTCCCATCTCGGTAAAGGAGGTGCAGCAATTCTTAGGGTTTGCCAACTACTACCGGAGGTTTATCAAGACAGTCGTGAAGAGGGCACGACAAAACCTATTCCCCCATCAGGAGACTGGAAAGATTTGGCATGAGTCCTCAGATCCTCAAAATGTTTTACTTGCTCGGCCTCCGACCGCAAGGCACTAGTAGTGCGTACGGCCCAGTACGTCAACAGGGCCAAGCTTCCTGCCATCCAGGACCTCTATACCAGGCGGTGTCAGAGGAAGGCCCTAAAAATTGCCATGACTCCAGCCACCCTAGTCATAGACTGTTCTCTCTGCTACCGCATGGCAAGCGGTACTAGAGTGCCAAGTCTAGGTCCAAGAGGCTTCTAAACAGCTTCTACCCCCAAGCCATAAGACTCCTGAACATCTAATCAAATGGTTACCCAGACTATTTGCATTGCCCACCCCCTCTTTTACACCGCTGCTACTCTATGTTATTATCTATGCATAGTCACTTTAACTCTACCTACATGTACATATTACCTCAATTACCTCGACTAACCAGTGCCACCGCACATCGACTCTGTACCGGTACCCCCTGTATATACTCTCACTATTGTTATTTTACTATTGCTCTTTAATTATTTGTTCCTTTTATTTTTTATTCATATTTTTTAAACTGCATTGTTGGTTAGTGGCGTGTAAGTAAGCATTTCACTGTAAGGTGAAATACCTGTTGTATTCGGCGCATGTGACTAATAAAATTTTATTTGCTAGACAGTTGCATACAGGTACCGTTATAGCTTGCGTCGTCCCTCAACGAGAGACATTGTTTACAGATGGCTCGTTGCAGGATGAAGCAACGTTATAGCCAGCTAGCTGAGCTGGCCTGTTGTATGCTGATGTTAATATTGATTGCTGATGTGCGAAGCCATGCATGACTTGTTCATCTTTTTCATGTTTGCCAGTTTGTCATGTTTAACTAGCTAATTACTGAAATTAGCCACTGTGGTGCGACTGCTAATCAAACCGCATTTTAAGTGACAGGGAGTGGGACATACATGCTAAATTGGCTAGCTAGCTATAGGGAGCAAAATAGTACAAATTAACACGGTCGCCAGGTGCAAAGTGTTTCCTCCGACACATTGGTGCGGCTGGCTTCCAGGTTAAGTGGGCATTGTGTCAAGAAGCAGTGCGCCTTGGTTGGGTTTCGGAGGGTGCACAGCTCTTGACCTTCGCCTCGAGGCCGTATGGGAGTTGCAGCGATGAGACAAGACTGCCAATTGGAAGTTGGATACCACGAAATTGGGGAGAAAAAGGGCAATTGTTTTTAAACAAAAATTATGAATAAAATGTAATTATTATTATTTTTATTTTTTTTAATTATTTTTTTTACATTGAACTAAGAGGTTTGTCATTTTTCATAGGAAAATACTGTACCAAAGACTTTATTGAAAACTCCCTACTGTTGACCAATCACTGACGAAGTGGCATAGATGTCAGCTCAAAACTTCAGTTTGCGGGAAAAAAATTCTGCCTGAACAGCTGAAAAAACCCTCACCAAAGTCCAAAACATCACAAAATGTTGTCATAATACAGTTGAAGTCAGAAGTTAACATACACCTAAGCCAATACATTTAAACTCAGTTTCACAATTCCTGACATTTAATCCTAGTAAAAATTCCCTGTCTTAGGTCAGTTAGGATCACCACTTTATTTTAAGAATGTGAAATGTCAGAATAATTGTAGAGAGAATGATTTATTTCAGATTTGATTTAATTAATCACATTCCCAGTGGGTTAGAAGTTTACATACACTCAATTAGTATTTGGTAGCATTGCCTTTAAATTATTTAACTTGGGTCAAGCGTTTCAGGTAGCCTTCCACAATAAGTTGGGTGAATTTTGGCACATTCCTCCTGACAGAGCTGGTGTAACTCAGTCAGGTTTGTAGGCCTCCTTGCTCGCACATGCTTTTTCAGTTCTGCCCACACATTTTCTCCAGGATTTAGGTCAGGGCTTTGTGATGGCCACTCCAATACCTTGACTTTGTTGTCCTTAAGCTATTTTGCCACAACTTTGGAAGTATGCTTGGGGTCATTGTCCATTTGTAAAACCCATTTGCGACCAAGTTTTAACTTCCTGACTGATGTCTTGAGACTTTGCTTCAATATATCCACAACATTTTCCCGCCTCATGATGCCATCCATTTTGTGAAGTGCACCAGTCCCTCCTGCAGCACAGCACCACCTCATGCTACTGCCACCCCCGTGCTTCACGGTTGTGATGGTGTACTTCGGCTTTCAAGCATCCCCCTTTTTCCTCCAAACATAACGATGGTCATTATGGCCAAACAGTTCTATTTTTGTTTCATCAGACCAGAAGACATTTCTCCAAAAAGTACGATCTTTGTCCCAATGTGCAGTTGCAAACTGTAGTCTGGCTTCTTTATGGTGGTTTTGGAGCAGTGGCTTCTTCCTTGCTGAGCGGCCTTTCAGGTTATGTCGATATAGGACTCATTTTAATGTGGATATAGATACTTCTGTACCGGTTTCCTCCAGCATCTTCACAAGGTCATTTTCTGTTGTTCTGGGATTGATTAACACTTTTCGCACCAAAGTACGTTCATCTCTAGGAGTTAGAACGCGTCTCCTCCATGAGTGGTATGATGGCTGCGTGGTCCCATGGTGTTTATACTTGCGTACTATTGTTTTTACAGATGAACGTGGTACCTTCAGGCGTTCGGAAATTGCTCCCAAGGATGAACCAGACTTGTGGAGGTCTACCATTTTTTTTTCTGAGGTCTTGGCACTGATTTTTAAGGTAGGCCTTGAAATACATCCACAGGTACACCTCCAATTGACTAAAATTATGTCAATTAGCCTATCAGAAGCTTCTAAAGCCATGACATAATTTTCTGGAATTTTCCAAGCTGTTTAAAGGCACAGTCAACCTAGTGTATGTAAACTTCTGACCCACTGGAATTGTGATACAGTGAATTATAAAGTGAAATAATCTGTCAGTAAACAATTGTTGGAAAAATGAGTTGTGTCATGCACAAAGTAGATGTCCTAACCGACTTGCCAAAACTATAGTTTGTTAACAAGAAATGTGTGGAGTGGTTGAAAAACTAGTTTTAAATTACTCCAACCTAAGTGTATGTAAACTTCTGACTTCAACTGTATAATGCACAAACTCTACCTAACTGTTTCAGCTGGGAAGCATGCGGACGCCTTAAGGGGTTTAAAGGATGTGAACGATGCTGAACGGCCTCCCGGGTGGCGCAGTGGTCTAGGGCACTGCATCGCAGTGCTAGCTGCGCCACCAGAGTCTCTGGGTTCGCGCCCAGGCTGGGCTGGGTTCGCGCCCAGGCTCTGTCGCAGCCGGCCGCAACCGGGAGGTCCGTGGGGCGACGCACAATTGGCATAGCGTCGTCCGGGTTAGGGAGGGTTTGGCCGGTAGGGATATCCTTGTCTCAGTATGTAAAAATGTAATAAAATGTATGCACTCTACTGTAAGTCGCTCTGGATAAGAGCGTCTGCTAAATGAGTAAAATGTAAATGTAAAAATGTAAATGGGCGTAAATAAAGAGTGGCACTCTAGCTGTTCAATGTGAAAGGTTCTCTTTATTATACAATAGGCAATTTCATAGTGTTAATGATTTGGGGCATAAAATCATCGAAGCTCTGCAGATTTAGTTGTGAGGATACAGAATCAATAGATCATTTATTTTGGTATTGCACTCAGGTAGCCGGTTTCTGGTCTCAGGTTCAGAAATGGCTGAAAATGCATCGCATTGATCTAAAATTGACCTTCGAAATAGTACAGTTAGGAGATCTGGAGAGACTGGGTCAGTCAATTAATAATACACCAATACTATTAGTAAAAGTATTTATCTTCAACTCGCAATCTGTGGATTCTATTCGATTAGATAGATTGAAATTGTACATTTAACATCACAGTATAGTTAAATGATATGTGTTGCATAGAAACCTGAAGAGGGTGGCCAGCAGAGATAGATGGGATGGGCTGAGCGAAGCTGAGGGTTGGGATGTGGAATTGGAGACAAGTGGGCGTGGAGAGATAGAATGATGGTCAAAGATAAAAGTAAAAAAATAAAATCATAATAAAAAGTACATTTGAATGACACTAAGTGGCAGTGTTTTTACTACAAATTTTTACTACTAATGCCTGAGGCTGATGCCGTGCAGATGTTTGTACACATGCATATACACACACTCTCATTCAATTAAACACATACAAGAACACACACACACACGTAATAGTGCCAGACATGCACACAAACATATACAGTTGGCATTGCTGTTATGATTTTAGTTGTCCTTGATGTCCTTGGTTTTAAATGTATTTATTTTTTTGCATTATTGTTTGCGGTTTTCTTCTGTCTTTTCCTTTTTTCTCTGTAGTTCATTCTCTTGGTTGTTGGTGCATTGGGGGGGGGGTTCTTGAGGGTGGGGAATGGAATTCATTGTATTTTTTATAACATTTTTTCTTCCGGGGGGGGGGTTGGGGGGGTACTGTGGGAGGGGTCTTGAATGGTTGAGGGACAGCTATTGGGAAACTGTGGGGGGGGGGGGTATCTTGGAGGGTTCGTGTTCACGTTTTTTGGCCTGGTGGTAGATCGGTCAACATGCCCTTGAGCAGGGCATTGACCCTGGATGCTTCTGTGTGTTGCTCTGAATGGGAGTCTGTTGGATGACTGGTATGATGTAGTTATTGAGCGGCTTCACTGCAAGTATATTGTATGTTTCGAATATTCAATAAAATAAAAAATTAAACAAACATAAAAAAATTTTTTTAAATGTCATAGTGTTAATGATTTGCCTAACTTGGTGAGATAATGTTCAGAGAATCCATTTTGGCAATTTGGTTAGAATACATTTTGTGAAAATATTATCAATTTTTAAAGCAGCATTACTCCCCCATGTTTCTTCCAACTACAGTGTATGATATGCCATTTTGAAGCGCTGAGTCTGTACTTTTATACAACGTAAAAAAAAAAAAATCTAATTCAAATTTTGGAACATAAGACTTAAAAGAGATGTTCACATTTGCATTAAACTTTCAGTTTGGGGGCAAACGGCTAAAAGGGGGTGTTTTCTGACCAATTGTGTCAGGAATCTAAATGTACCTCTGATGTGACAGTTACTCACACTGATAGTCGATAAAGCAGTGGGCAGACAGTTACTCACACTGATAGTCGATAAAGCAGTGGGCAGACAGTTACTCACACTGATAGTGGATAAAGCAGTGGGCAGACAGTTACTCACACTGATAGTCGATAAAGCAGTGGGCAGACAGTTACTCACACTGATAGTCGATAAAGCAGTGGGCAGACAGTTACTCACACTGATAGTCGATAAAGCAGTGGGCAGACAGTTACTCACACTGATAGTGGATAAAGCAGTGGGCAGACAGTTACTCACACTGATAGTCGATAAAGCAGTGGGCAGACAGTTACTCACACTGATAGTGGATAAAGCAGTGGGCAGACAGTTACTCACACTGATAGTGGATAAAGCATTGGGCAGACAGTTACTCACACTGATAGTCGATAAAGCAGTGGGCAGACAGTTACTCACACTGATAGTCGATAAAGCAGTGGGCAGACAGTTACTCACACTGATAGTCGATAAAGCAGTGGGCAGACAGTTACTCACACTGATAGTCGATAAAGCAGTGGGCAGACAGTTACTCACACTGATAGTCGATAAAGCAGTGGGCAGACAGATACTCACACTGATAGTCGATATAGCAGTGGGGAGACAGTTACTCACACTGATAGTCGATAAAACAGTGGGCAGACAGTTACTCACACTGATAGTCGATAAAGCAGTGGGCAGACAGTTACTCACACTGATAGTCGATAAAGCAGTGGGCAGACAGATACTCACACTGATAGTCGATAAAGCAGTGGGCAGACAGTTACTCACACTGATAGTTGATAAAGCAGTGGGCAGACAGTTACTCACACTGATAGTTGATAAAACAGTGGGCAGACAGTTACTCACACTGATAGTCGATAAAGCAGTGGGCAGACAGTTACTCACACTGATAGTTGATAAAGCAGTGGGCAGCCAGCAGCTTAAGAGAGTGCACCTCAAACAGAACCCTGTGAAACAGCAGGTCATGTGCCGTGGGTCTCTTTTTGGCGTCCATGCGTACACACGACTGGGTGAACTCCTGTAACAGACGAGGGAAAGGGAGGTGCATAGACAGTTACTACTACCATGGGTGGAATTGTGTGGATTTTTAAATATACAGTACATTCTGAAAGTATTCAGACCCCTTCACTTTTTCTACGTTACAGCCTTATTCAAAAAATTGATTGAATAAATGTTTTCCCCTCATCAATCTACACACAATACCCCATAATGCCAAAGCAAAAACAGGTGTTACATTTTTTTTCCTAATTTATATAAACTAAAATACCTTATTTACATAAGTATTCAAACCCTTTGCTCGGAGACTCGAAATTGAGCTCAGGTACATCCTGTTTCTATTGATCATCCTTGAGATGTTTCTACAACTTGATTTGAGTCCACCTGTGGTAAACTCAATTGATTGGACATGATTTGGAAAGGCACACACCTGACAGTGAATGTCAGCGCAAAAACCAAGCCATGAGGTCGAAGCAGTTGTCTGTCGAGCTCCGAGACAGGATTGTGTCGAGGCACAGATCTGGGGGAAGCGTACCAAAACATTTCTGCAGCATTGAAGATCCAAGAACACAGTGGCCTCCATCATTCTTAAATGGAAGAAGTTTAGAACCACCAAGACTCTTCCCAGAGCTGGGCGCCCAGCCAAACTGAGCAATCAGGGCAGAAAGGCCTTGGTCAGGAAGGTGACCAAGAACCCGATGGTCACTCTGACAAAGCTGCAGAGTTCCTCTGTGGAGATGGGAGAATCTTCCAGAAGGACAACCATCTCTGCAGCACTCCACCAAATCAGGCCTTAATGGTAGAGTGGCCAGACGGAAGCCACTCCCCAGTAAAAGGCACATCACAGCCAGCTTGGAGTTTGCCAAAAGGCACCTAAATACTCGCAGACCATGATAAACAAGATTCTCTGGTCTGATGAAACCATGATATACTCTTTGGCCTGAATGCCAAGTGTCATGTCTGGAGGAAACCTGGCACCATCCCAACGGTGAAGCATGGTGGTGGCTAGTGGGAGACTAGTCAGGAACGAGGGAAAGATGAACGGAGCAAAGTACAGAGAAATCCTTGATGAAAACCTGCTCCAGAGCGCTCAGGACCTCAGACTGGGGTGGAGGATCACCTTCCAACAGGACAACGACCCTAAGCACAGCCAAGACAACGCAGGAGTGGCTTCAGGACAAGTCTCTGAATGTCCTTGAGTGGCCGAGCCAGAGTCCGGACTTGAATCCAATCTAACATCTCTGGAGAGACCTGAAAATAGCTGTGCAGCGACGCTCCCCATCCAACCTGACAGAGCTTGGGAGGATTTGCAGAGAAGAATGGGAGAAACTCCAAATACATGTGGGCCAAGCTTGTAGCGTCATACCCAAGAAGACTCGAGGCTGTAATCGCTGCCAAAGGTGCTTCAACAAAGTCCTGAGTAAAGGGTCTGAATACTTATGTAAATGTGATATTTCCATTTCTTGTTTTTTATAAATTAGAAAAAATGTCAAAAAATCTGTTTTTGCTTGGTCATTATGGGGTATTGTGTGTAGATTGACGGGGAAAACCCCCCAATTTAAATACATTTTAGAATAAGGCTTTCTGAATGCACTATACTGTTTGTATATATATATATTTAATGCATTTCCAAGCTTTATTGATTAAGGATAGATATGTAGATGGGGAGAGAACAGGAAAACAAAGTGAGTGGTGGAACACGGATCGAACCGATGCCTTCATATGTGGTCCAGGGACGGTAACACTACTACTAGACTAGATCATGGCGCCATTTAGTGTTGATGGGTTCTGACTTCTAAACTTGAAAATATTAAATATCCTTATTCATGTCACTGTTAGACATCAGGGATCCTATGGGAAGGAAAATGGCCACAGTCTGGTACAAGTCAACAGGACAGCCGTGAGTTAGGTAGTAGTAAGGAATTTGGGCAGAAATCAGGTCAGATGAAGTGAGGAAGAACAGATATCACTTAAGTTCTGTCTAGCAACAGAGGTGTATTGGCTGTTCAGATGTGTAAGGAGGAGACTCGGCATAGGAGAAAGTATTAAATACCAGTACTTGTGTGAATATATGTCTTTGTCTGTTCAGCTGTCTGACCCTTTGGGTGAATACACTTTGTTTGAGCTTTAATAAAATCGTCCGTGAGTTTTTTACAGAGGAACTGGGTAATTAGAAGGAACTGGGTAATTAGAAGGAACCATAGCCTCTGGTGATTGAAAAAAGATGGCGTGTAACGTAACATATAGCATTACGGCTGCTGACATTTTTCCTACAATGTGCTTTATATAAACGGCCTGTCATCTTTCCCCGAGTTACTACAAACACTTGGAAGGAAGAAATGTGTCATGGGAATTAGAGAGAACCGTGGCTTCAGTGACTGACGAAGATGACACACCGACAGTTTGACTAAATGTATTATAGTATTGTAGCAGCTGCCAACTTTCCTTCACACATTTACCACTACAGTACAATGAATCCCTAGGAGTTGTATAATTGGAGATTCTAATATTCCATAATTATTGGTTATTAGTCCCAATTTTTGTAGAATGAACACCCAGAGGTTAAAGTCATTGCACACCACTGCATTACGACAGTGTGTCTTCTTAAATTTACTTTTGAGATAATGCTGGCATCCTGGCGGTAGCAACCATTTTACTGAAGCCAAAAATGAAGACGCTATGTTGTGGGCGTTCAACTGCTGAAATAAGTGAGCGCTGCAAGGTGAAGGGAATATACCAGCTAAGGTAGCACTATCCCAGCAGGTCAAATTTGGCACATGGCACCTTAATGACGTTTTCTGGTTGAGATGACACATTACCTGGTTCTAACAGTTGGTTAAGACATCGTTTTTCATGACAAGACGTCCTTATTGATGAACCGTATAATGACATCGGTTGTTTACGTTTTGTTAGCGCCTTTTTAGACGTGTTGTTAAATGTATTTTTAACAACCAGAAAAATCCATTAACAAAAAAATTCTTATACAAGCAGTATACAACAGTGGAGGCTTCTGAGGAGAGGGCGGCTCATAATAATGGCCGGAATGGAGTGAATGGAATGGAATCAAACACATTGTTGTTTTCATGTGTTTGATTCCATTATATTCACTCCATTCCAGCAATTATACTCCATTTCAGCCTTTATTATGAGCCGTCCTCCCCTCAGCAGCCTCCACTGGTATACAACCAGTATTTGGTCCCATGTGGCTCAGTAGGTAGAGCATGGCACTTGTGTAAATATGACTCAAATGTAAATATGAAGTCATAAAATAACTAATATGAAAGCAACCAGGTTTTGTCCTGTGGGAAACGACTAACTTTAGGCACGCCATCATTGCGTATATGCCCACTAGTCTTGTGCGACTTGCCTTTATGAGCGGGTCATCTAAAGACTGGGCGGCGTTGGTTATAGCCTCTTTGGATACCACAGTGTCCCCGTTGGCCTGGATCTCCAATACTGCCATCTAAAGTTGGGGAGGACAAAACAAAAAGGTGCTGGGTCGTGTTAATTAGGACAACACAACGGTAAAACAGAAAGCTAAAATGGGCGGGTCTTATTATAATGACCAAGACTAGATTGTCTCTCCCTCTTTCAGTCTGTTTTTTTTCCCGTTTGGTACCTAATGAACACGACCCTTATTTTGCATTTGTGTTTAATATTATGCATCAGTAGGCAAAAAAAAGGAAACATTTTTAGTTGGAAAATGAGAATGGCTTATCAGACGAGTTCAGGTAAAACACCAGAATGTTTTTTCCTGTTCCGTGTCTATTGAGCATAACATAAATATGGGTTTCAATTAACATCTGTGACATACACTATATATACACACACACAAAATTATGTGGACACCCCTCAAATTAGTGGATTCAGCTATTTCAGCCACAACCGTTGCTGACAGGTGTACAAAATCGAGCACACAGCCATGCAATCTCCATGGATAAACATTGGCAGTAGAACGGCCTTACGGAAGAGCTCAGTGACTTTCAACGTGGCACCGCCATAGGATGTCACCTTTCCAACAAGTCAGTTTGTCAAATTTCTGCCCAGCTAGAGCTGCCCCGGTCAACTGTAAGTCAAATCAAATCAAATGTTTTGTCACATGCGCCGAATACAACAGGTGTAGACCTTACAGTGAAATGCTTACTTACAAGCCCTTAACCAACAATGCAGTTAAGAAAATATTTACTAAATAAAAAATACCGGTACTGAGTCAATGTGCGGGGGTACAGGTTAGTTGAGGTAATTTCTACATGTAGGCAGGGGTAAAGTGACTATGTATAGATAAAACAGAGAGTAGCAGCAATGTAAAAACAAAGTGGGGGTCAAAGTAAATAGTTTGGGCAGCCATTTTATTAATTGTTCAGTCTTATGGCTTGGGGGTAGAAGCTGTTGAGGAGCCTTTTGGTCCTAGTTTTGGTGTTCCGGTACTGCTTGCCATGCGGTAGCAGAGAAAACAGTCTATGACTTGGGTGACTGGAGTCTGACAATTTTATGGGCTTTCCTTTGAGCTACTATATAGGTCCTGGATTGCAGGAAGCTTGGCCCTAGTGATGTATTGGGCCGTATGCACTACCCTCTGTAGCGCCTTACGGGCAGATGCTGAGCAGTTGCCATACCAGGCTGTGATGCAACCGGTCAGGATGCTCTCGATGGTACAGCTGTATAACTTTGAGGATCTGTGGAAACATGTCAACTATTTTCAGTCTCCTGAGGGGGAAAAGCTGTTGTGCCCTCTTCACAACTTCGTTGTGTTTGGACCATGATAGTTTGTTGGTGATGTGGACACCAAGGAACTTTGAAACGCTCAACCCGCTCCACTACAGCCCTGTTGATGTGAATGGGGGCGTGTTCGGTCCTCCTTTTCCTGTAGTCCGTGATCATTTCCTTTGTCTTGCTTCCATTGAGGGAGAGGTTGTTGTCCTGGCAGTCTCTAACCTACTCCCTATAGGCTGTCTCAACATTGTCGGTGATCAGGCCCACCACCGTTGTGTCGCCAGCAAACTTGATGGCGTTGGAGTTGTGCGTGACCACACAGTTGTGGGTGAACAGGGAGTACAGGAGGGGACTCAGGACGCACCCCTGAGTGGCCCCCATGTTGAGGATCAGCATTGCAGATGTGTTGTTGCCTACCTTTACCACCTGGGGGCAGCCCGTCAGGAAGTCCAGGATCCAGTTGCAGAGGGAGGTGTTTAGTCCCAGTGTCCTGAGCTTAATGATTAACTTTGTGGGCACTATGGTGTTGAACGCTGAGCTGTAGTCAATGAAAAGCATTCTTACATAGGTGTTCCTTTTGTCCAGGTGGAAAAGGGCAGTGTGAAGTGCAATTGAGATTGCTTCATCTGTGGATCTGTTGGGGCGGTATGTGAATTGGAGTGGGTCTACGGTTTCTGGGATGATGGTGTTAATATGAGCCATTCAAAGCACTTAATGGCTACAGACGTGAGTGCTACAGAGCGTTAGTCATTTAGGCAGGTTACCTTCGCTTTCTTGGACACAGGGACTACGGTGGTCTGCTTGAAACATAGGTATTACAGACTCAGTCAGGGAGAGGTTGAAAATGTCACTGAAGACACTTGCCAGTTGATCCACCCATGCTCTGAATACACGTCCTGGTAATCCGCCTGAATGTTGACCTGTTTAAAGGTCTTACATCGGCTACGGAGAGCGTGATCACACAGTTGTCTGGAACAGCTGGTGCTCTCATGCATGTTTCAGTGTTGCTTGCCTCAAAGCGAGCTTAAAAAAAGGCCTTTAGCCCATCTGGCAGGTTCACATCACTGGCAGCTGGGTTTCCCTTTGTAGTCCGTAACCATTTGCAAGCCCTGCCCCGTCGATGAGCGTCAGAGCCGGTATAGTAGGATCCAATCTTAGCCCTCTATTGACGCTTTGCCTGTTTGATGGTTCGTCTGAGGACATAGTGGGACTTCTTATAAGCGTCCTGATTAGTGTCCCAATCCTTGAAAGCGGTAGCTCTAGCCTTTAGCTTTGTGTGGATGTTGCCTGTAATCCATGGCTTCTGGTTGGGATATGTACGCACGCTCACTGAGGGGACGACATCGTCGATACACTTATTGAAGCCGGTGACTGAGGTGGTATACTCCTCAATGCCATTGGATGAATCTCAGAACATATTCCAGTCTGTGCAAGCAAGACAGTCCTGTAGCGTACCATCCGCATCATCTGACCACTTCCGTATTGAGCGAATCACTGGTACTTCCTGCTTTAGTTTTTGCTCGTATGCCTGAATCAGGAGGATAGAATTATGGTCAGATTTTCCAAATGGAGGGCGAGGGAGAGCTTTGTTGGTGTCTGGAGTAAAAGTGGTCTAGAGTTTTTTTTCCTCTGGTTGCACATGTGACATGCTGGTAGAAATGAGGTAAAACAGATTTAAGTTTGCCTGCATTAAAGTTCCATGCCACTAGGAGCACCACTTCTGGATGAGCATTTTCTTCTTTGCTTATGGCCTTATACAGCTGCTTGAGTGCGGTCTTAGTGCCAGCGTCAGTTTGTGGTGGTAAATAGATGGCTACAAATAACATTACAATTTCTATCGGAGGTGTTAATCTTTCTCAGGACGCAGTGCGGCATGTTTCTCAGGACGCATGACTCGACCTTCGCCTCTCCCGAGCCGTTGGGGAGTTTGCAGAGATGAGACAAGACCGTAAATCACAAAATTGGGGAGAAAAAAAATATTTAAAAAAGAAAGTTTGTCGTGATCGGTGTGGAAGAACTTGACTGGCCTGCACAGAGCCCTGACCTCAACCCCATTGAACACCTTTGGGATGAATTGGAACTCCGACTGCGAGCCAGGCCTAAATCGCCCAACACCACCAATTCTCTTGTGGCTGAATGGAAGCAAGTCCCCGCAGCAATGTTCCAACATCTAGTGGAAAGCCTTCCCAGAAGAGTGGAAGCTGTTATAGCAGCAAAAGGGGGATGGGGGGGGACCAACTCCATATTAATGCCCGCGATTTTGGAATGAGATGGTCGACGACGAGCAGGTGTCCACATACACTACATGACCAAAAGTATCTAAAGGGTACTGGGTTGTTTATTATTGGAACACTGCAAGAGAAAGTGTTTGTGTCGGCGTAGAGTGAAGTTCACCCTAGACGCTGATCCTAAATCTGTACCTAGGGGGAAACTTCACCCCGGATTGTTTTGTCTTACCTCCAGGGTACATATGCCAAAGGCGAAGATGTCAATAGAGCAAACATCCTCAGCCACTAAAACAGAATAGTGTAGGAGAGAGACAGAGACACAGAGAGAGCACGAGACAGAGCGTGTGAGACAGAGACAAGGGGAGAAGGAAAGAGAAAAGGTTATTTATTTAGAGACCCTTTGTCTGAATTACACAATTTGAAGACAGCTCAATGTACACTACACAAAAACAATTTACAAAACAAAGCATATAAAATATGACAAATCAAATCAAGCTTTATTTATATAGCACATTTCAGACATGGAATCCAACGCAATGCCCTTCACAGGAAATATAAACGTAAATATTTACTACACAAGCATAGACGATAAAAATCTAAAATAATAAAAACTGAACGACTAAAAAGTACCCTAAGGAAAAGCAAAGCTAAAAAGATGTATTTTAAGATCTCTTTTAAATATGTCCACAGTTTCAGCCCCCCTCAGGTTCTCTGGAAGGCTATTCCAGAGAGCAGGGGGCATAATAACTAAAGGCTGCCTCTCCATGCCTCTTGGTCCTAGGCTTTGGGATAGTTAAAAGGCTAGTGACAGAGGACCGGAGGGACCTAGTGGGAACATAATTTAAAAGCATGTCTGACATGTGCTGGGGTGCACAATGGTGGATTGATTTAAAATCCAATAGAAGAATCTTAAAATGTATTCTAAAACTCACAGGCAGTCGGTGCAGAGACCTTAAAACCGGTGTAATGTGTGCTCTCCGTCTAGTCTTGGTCAGTACCCGTGCTGCAGCATTCTGTATGTTTTGCAGTTGACCAATGGCATTCTTGGGTAGACCAGACAGGAGAGCATTACAGTAGTAGTCAAGCCTGCTTGTAATAAAAGCATGGATGAGTCTCTGTCAGCCTGAGAGGAAACAGATGCACATTGGCAATGTTCCTCAGGTGGTAAAAAGCTCACATTCCTAAATTGTGATTCGAAATTTTGCTCAGAATGTAAAATAACACCTAGGTTTTTTTTACCTGGATTTCTATCTTTCTTCCCCGTGAATTATAATGTGCGGCTAGATTCTTCCTCTGTGCTTTGGCTCCAACAATAAGTAACTCGGTCTCGTCTTAATTTAGCTGGAGGAAGTTGTGAGCCACCCAATTATTTACATCACCAACACAGTCTAATAATTTATCCATGGAGCTAAAATCCTCTGGTGACACAGAAATGTAAAGTTGTGTTACATGTACGTAGCAGTGAAAATCAATGTTGTGCTTTCTGATAACGCTGCCAAGGGTTAACATATATAAACTGAACAGCACCGGACTCAGTACCCGGAAATAGAACCTTGCGGAATGTATTTTCTCTGAGTTATGTTCACCAAGGGTGACAAACCCCCCCCCCCAGTTCTAAACCAATTTAGAACTGGACTGGAGAGGCTAACCCACGTCTCCAAAGTCTGTCCAGAAGAACATCATGATCAACAGTGTCGAATGCAGCACTTAAATCCAAGAGTACAAGGACAGAGAGCTGTTTGGTGTCTGATGGCTCTAAGATAGTTAAAGTGGTCAATTAAGGCCGTCTCTGTGCTGTGGTGGGCATAAAAACCAGATGGGAATTGTAAAATAAAAAAATAAAATAAAAAAAAGTTGACACTGCCGTTTGAACACCAATTTCTCCAGAAGTTTGCTTAATATTGGAAGGTTGGAGATTGGCTGAAAATTGCTAAGAGCGTTAGAATCTATACTGAACAAAAATAAAAACGCAACATGTACGTTTTATATCCAGGCTGTATCACAACCGGCCGTGATTGGGAGTCCCATAGGGCGGCGCACAATTGGCCCAGTGTTGTCCCGGGTTTGGCCGGTGTAGGCCGTCAAAGTAAATACGATTTTTTTCTTAACTGACTTGCCTAGTTAAATAAAATAAAAAAAGTGTTGGTCCCATGTTTCATGAGCTGAAATAAAAGATCCCCAGAAATGTTCCTTATACTCAAAAAGCTTATTTCTCAAAATAATTGTGCATGTTAATTTCCATCCCTGTTAGTGAGCATTTCTCCTTTGCCAACATAATCCATACACCTGACAGGTGTGGCATTTCAAGAAGCTGATTAAACAGCATGATCGTTACACAGGTGAACCTTGTGCTGGGGAAAATAAAAGGACCTCACAACACCACAGATGTCGCAAGTTGAGGGAGCATGCAATTGGCATGTTGACTGCAGGAATGTCCACCAGAGTTATGGCCAGAGAATTGGATGTTAATTTCTCTACCATAAGCTGCACCCAATGTTGTTTTAGAGAATTTGGCAGTTTGGCAGGACTTACAATCGCAGACCACGTGTAACGACACTAACCTGGGACCTTCACATCCCGCTTCTTAACCTGTGAGATCGACTGAGACCAGTCACCCAGACAGCTGATGAAACTGAGGAGTATATATGTCTGTAATAAAGCCCTTTTGTGGGGGAAAAACTCATTCTGATTGGCTGGTTCTGGCTCCCAAGTGGGAGGGCCTATGCCCTCCCAGGCCCACCCATGGCTGTGCCCCATGTGAAATCCATAGATTAGGGCCTAATGAATTTGTTTCAATTGACCGATTTCCTTATATGAACTGTAACTCAGTAAAATCGTTGAAATTGTTGAATGTTGGGCTAATATTTTGGTTCAGTACAGATTACTTTTCTTCAGAACGGTTTTTAACATAGGCACTCTCCACACTGCACTAAAAACTGCTATGAACAGGTAGTGGTTAACAATAGCTTGCATTTCTTCAGATATACTATTAAAAAAGGTTTTGAAGGTGTTGGGGGATAGGATCGAGAAGGCTTAAGTTGTGATATCACTTTCCTGAGCATGTCTGCGTCAACCAGGGGAAATAAATCCATAGTTGCCTTTTCATCAGGTCTTGCTTTACTGATAACCAACATTAGGCTGGGTATCTTCTCTCTGAAATACGCTGCAAACTCATCATATTTAGATGTGGAGGAAAGGTCACATAGGTTTGCAGGGGTAGGATTTATCAGGCCATCAATGGTGGAGAAGAGCACTCTCAAATGACTCTGATTAATGTTAGAACAATGAGCCCGTCTGACATTCATAATTGCCTTGTTGTACATGTCAAGTTGCTCTCTCAGAATATCATTAATGGACCTGCAACTTTCTCCACTTTCGCTCTGCCTTTCTGCAATTTCTCTTTCATTTATTAGTTTTCACTCCAAGGGGCTCTCCTTTTGGATGTGGCTTTTTTTCAACTTTATTGGAGCTATGGCATCAATGGTTGCCCTTAATTTGCTATTAAAAAGTTAACTAAATTATCATAAGAGGAAGCAGAATAGGTGGTGGAGTATTGTTCATACACACGAGCCAAAGAGCTACATCAAATGCATGAGGAGTAGATGGAGTTAGTAGATGTGAGTTAAAGGGAGAGTAAGAAAGATGGGAGATGCAGACACTTACAGCCGTATTCAGGAGCAAAATAGTGCTGGTTCGTTTCATCATCCCGATGATGCTGCACATTTCCGTAGATCGCCTCGGGGAAAACTAGGAATGGGACAAACAAACCAGAGTAAAAAAGAAAATAAGTCTCCATCTCGTTCACACTCTCGAAAACAGATTATATTCACAACTGCTCTTCAACAGTTTAATAGGTTATCTAAAAGACAGAGTTTTTTTTTTTACCAAGTGAAGGGTAGTCTTGAGAACCTAAACCACAACAGAACTTAGTTCCTAAATTAGTAGTGGATTGTAGACTAGAAGGGGGAAAAAACAACAGTGACAAATAGGATTCTTACCATTGACAAACAGCCTATGCCACACTGTAAACAAAACAGAAAGACAGAGAATTCAAACAAATGGTCATACCCCAAGAGAAAAACTGAGGAAAAGTTCTGTATTTATTCAATTACATAGAGTACCAGTCAAAAGTTTGGACACACCTACTCATTCAAGGGTTTTTCTTAATTTTTTACTATTTTCTACAAGGTAGAATAATAGCAACGACATCAAAACTATTAAATAATCTAGTAACCAAAAAATAATAAAAAAAAGTTTTAAACAAATCAAATTATATTTTTATGAGATTCTTCAAAGTAGCCAGCCACCCTTGATGACAGCTTTGCACACTCTTGGCATTCTCTAAACCAGCTTCATGAGGTAGTCACCTGGAATGCATTTCAATTAGTTAGTTTGTGGAATATCTTTCCTTCTTAATGCATTTGAGCCAATCAGTTGTGTTGTGACATGGTAGTGGTGGTATACAAAAGATAGCCCAATTTGGTAAAAAACCAAGTCCATATTATGGCAAGAACAGCTCAAATAAGCAGAGAAACGGCAGTCCATCAATACTTTACTTAAGAACTCCTCTTGCCGCTCAGATCCCTTTAGCGGGATCATTTTCGTCTACATCCGGTGAATTGCAGAGCCCTAAATTCAATTTAAATTACTAAAAATATT
Source organism: Salvelinus fontinalis (assembly GCF_029448725.1). Lineage (NCBI taxonomy): Eukaryota > Metazoa > Chordata > Actinopteri > Salmoniformes > Salmonidae > Salvelinus > Salvelinus fontinalis. Next base: position 13,716,246 of record NC_074690.1, read on the forward strand.
ACATTCTTCATGAAATCACAAGTGCAATACACCAAAACACAGCTTTACTTGTTGTTAATCCAGCCGGTGTGTCAGATTTCAAAAAGGCTTTACGGTGAAAGCAAACCATGCGATTATGTGAGGACAGCTCTCAGCAAAGTAGATTTGTCACGAAAGTCAGAAAAGCAATAAAATAAGAAAGAATCACTTACCTTTGATGATCTTCATATGTTTGCACTCACAAGACTCCCAGTTACACAATAAATGTTCGTTTTGTTCGATAAAGATTCTCTTTATATTCAAAAACCTCCATTTGGTTGGCGCGTTTTGTTCAGTAATCCACAGGCTCATGCGGTCACGACGGGCAGACGAAAATTCCAAATAGTATCCGTAAAGTTCGTAGAAACATGTCAAACGTTTTTTGTAATCAATCCTCAGGTTGTTTTTACAATAAATAATCGATAATATTTCAACTGGACGGTAGCCTTTTCAATAGAAGAGAGAAAGAAAAGGTCTCGCTCCCGGCGTGCGCGCATGCACAAATCTGAGGACATCTGGCTATCCACTGACGAGATGTGATCATTCTCACTCATTTTTCAGAATAAAAGCCTGAAACTATGTCTAAAGACTGTTCACACCTTGTGGAAGCCACGGGGAAAGGAATCTGGTTGATATCCCTTTAAATGGAGGATAGGCTTGCAATGGAAAAGAGTAGTTTCAGAAAAACAGCACTTCCTGGATGGATTTTCCTCAGGTTTTCGCCTGCCATATCAGTTCTGTTATACTCACAGACAATATTTTGACCGTTTTAGAAACTTTAGAGTGTTTTCTATCCTAATCTGCCAATTATATGCATATTCTAGCTTCTGGGCCTGAGAAATAGGCAGTTTACTTTGGGCACGTTTTTCATCCAAACATCAAAATACTGCCCCCTAGCCTGAACTTTGAACGTTTCTTCAAGTGCAGTCGCAAAAATCAACAAGCACCCTGATGAAACTGGCATCTCATGAGGACTGACCACAGGAAAGTAAGACCCAGAGTTACCTCTGCTGCAGAGGATAAGATCATTAAAGTTGCCAGCTTCAGAAATTGCAGCCCAAATAAATGCTTCAGAGTTCAAGTAACAGACACATTACAACATCAACTGTTTAGAGGAGACTGATCAAATTGCTGCAAAGAAACCACTACCAAAAGGACACCAAGAAGAAGAGACTTGTTTGGGCCAAGAAACATGAGCAATGGACAGACTGGTGGAAATCTGTCCTTTGGTCTGATGAGCCAAAGGGTGGCTACTTTGAAGAATCGAAAATATATTTTGATTTGTTGAACACTTTTTTTTTTGGATACTACATGATTTCATATGTGTTATTTCATAGTTTTGATGTCTTCACTATTATTCTACAATGTAGAAAATAGTAAAAAGAAAAAGAAAAACCCTTGAATGAGTTGGTATTCAAACTTTTGACTGGTACTGTAATCCCCATTCAACTTAATAGAATGTGATATCACTGTAGGTCTGTTAGAGGGGTACATTAGGAACAGCCGTCTCTTATTGTTCGTTGTTTTTTTTTGGTGATTAGATAAACACCTACGTTGTAATCTTTTCCCTGCACGTGTTCACTTGTACACTACCTCTGATGCTTTTAAAAGTATAGCATTTCCTGTGCTTTTAAATCCAACTAGCGTCAGGGAAAACGGTGGAGTACTGGGACTCTCCCCCCCCTCCTTGCCCTGTAGACCACATACCCGAGCCGATCTTGATGAGTCCGTTGTGCTGGATAAAGATGGTGTCACACGTCAAGTTGCCATGGACTATGGGCGGGTGGCAGGAATGCAGATAACTGCGGATATAAATTCACATTCATATTTTTTTTTAAATCAAACTTTTTGCGTGAGTGTGATTTCTGTCCTGTGTTAAAATCAAATGTCAGTAATATATTATGTCTTGTCATGTGCTGTGTATAATCTACTTCGTAAATCTTCTACAGGAGAAGCAATTTCACATCGTTCAGCTAGATGTTGAAGTTGCTCATTTATAGTAGTTAAATATAATACAATTTAAGAGACACATGTAAACATGGCAGCCAGATTCTCCCCTAAACCTGCTGGGATACTGCTTTGTGGAGCCGCCATCTTCTTTTTTCCTCTTGTGACCATGTGGTGTAAAGTACCAAAGTAAAAATACTTTAAAGTACTTAAGAAGTTTCAGGTATCTGCACTTTACTTTTTTTATATTTTTGACTACTTTTAATTTACTACATTACTGAGGAAAATAATGTACTTTTTACTCCATACAATTTCCCTTTGAATGCTTAGCTGGACAGGAAAATGGTCTAATTCACACACTTAAAGAGAAAATCCCTGGTCATCCCTACTTCATCTGATCTGGTGGACTCACTAAACAAATATTTTGTTTGAAAATTATGTACGAGTGTTGGAGTGTGCCCCTGGCTAACAGTAAAAAAAAAAAAAGAAGTAAAACAAGAAAATCGTGCCATCTGGTTTGCTTAATAAGGAATTTTAAATTATTTACACTTTTACTTTTGATACTTAGGTATACTTAAAACCAAACACTTTTGAGTCATTTTCTATTAAGGTGTCTTTACTTTTACTCAAGTATGACAAATGGGTACTTTTTCCACCACTGTCCTTTAGATAGATCACTGAATAAATAGAGTTCACACAAAATATACACAAAATATATAAATAGAGTTCACACAAAACCAATGTTCTATCACCGTCATCAGAATTGTAGTTGAACTTTTGGTTGAAAACTCAAAAAAAAAAAAGAACGAGGTCAACATAATTTTAACTATATTTGAACCACAATTTGACTACAAGATTTCAAGAGTTGGTTTATTTCAAGTAAAGTTCACATTTGTTGAAAATCAACCAAAAAAGGGACCGATTTTGTGTTTCACATTTGCCCAGTGGTGGTGGTGGTGGTGGGGGGGGGGGGACATAATTTGGGTGAGTTGAGTGACAGGTTGAATGGGAGTTTCTTACCTCAGAGCTGACAGAATCTGAGTGCACCATCGCTTCCATGCCTAGCAAGCAGAGAAACACAGTTTTACTGAATGACTTAAATAGATACAAAAACAATGGCCTCGTTCCAGGCCGTCTACGTTGCAGTCATGCAACAAAATCTCACACCGTCTGGATAAGTGTTTAACCTACTGGTGCAATCTGATGCCCTGCTGCAGAGCATTTGAATCGGTTAGGATGTGCAGCTCGACTGCTTTGCGGGTGGTCTGGAATGCGTCCAGAGACAAATACAGGATAAGTGACTACGAGAAACGTTCTAAATCCTATTTGTTGTGGTAGTTTTAAAGCCAAACACTAGATGGCGCTATTCCCAGTTGAGGTTTGATGATGGAGGAGGAAGACGAGTGGGAATGGACCATAGAGATGATAGATCTGACAACATGGGTAACGCCATTCAGGCTACCCATAGGAATTATGGGTAACGCCATTCAGGCTACCCATAGGAATTACCCACCCACTTGACTACTTTAAAATGGTGGAAGCCCTCAGCCTTTTGGTCATTAGAGGCCTGTATCATTCTCTATGGAATGGACTCACCTTGACATTCATGGTCTTGTGGTTTTTCTTTGTTTTCTTTAAGAACTGCTTGAGACTGCCCGATGACATGTACTCTGTGATGAAGATCACCTGAGTTCGGAGATAAACATGGAGATATAATGAGTGGAGGGGGGGGGGCATCAGTGTTCTTGGAAAACCTGTTTATCCAAAAAGTGTAGAATTATATATCCATATACTATAGTCATTGAAATTCACACGCTGTTTTGAATTGACTTTTTTTTTTTTTAAAGGAGGGGAATTACTTCTCCAGGACGCTGACGGTTTGTTCCTGTGTACAGTATGTACTGGTGAGTGTGAGTGAGAGTGAGAGTGAGAGTGTGAGTGTGAGAGAGAGAGAGAGAGAGAGAGAGAGAGAGACCAAGGTCATGCGTGCTCATGTCCCTCACCCTCGCCCGACTCTCCCTGGTGTCCAGCCAGTATTTATGGAACTTGACAATGTTGGGGTGATCTACATGCATCAGGCTCTCAAACATCTCCCTCATTCGATCCTGCAAAACAAACAACCATGAAGACCCACACTTCTGAAATGTTGTATTATCTTTAAACTAGGCGAGTCAGTTAAATAACAAATTCTTATTTACAATGACGGCCTTGGAACATTGGGTTAACTGCCTTGTTCAGAACAACAGACTTTTACCTTGTCAGCTCGGGGATTTGATCTCACAACCTTTCGGTTACTGGCCCAACGCTCTAACCACTAGGCTACCTGCCCGCCCGCCCGCCCCATGACCTCTCAAAGCCGGTTATCCATATAACTCTTTGACAGACACACACACGACAAAAATATATACCGTTCTAGTCCTGCCGGGTCCAATTATTATTAGGATTATCAGGATTATCAGGACAGGATTATCAAAAAGATACCTCGTGAGATTTGAAGACCTTCTTATCGGAGAACTGCACTTCGTTCCACACCACCTCCACCCCCTCCTCTGTGTCCATGGCCAGTGAGGCAGTCTCGATGCCCGGAACATTCCCCTGACTCACCTACAAAAACAGAGGAAAGCGTAGGTCCAAAGCATTAGTCAGCCCTCTTCGAAACTGTTAAAATGCTTCCCTCTGTGGCCTGGCTGCTCTAGGGGTAAAGCCAGTCTCCAGTACAAGTCTACAGTGTCGGCATAGGTTAGAATCTGGCCTACTGTCATATGACACATCTCCATCTTTCCCCATTGTCATCCTCCATCTGTTCAACAAAAGTCAAAAATATAAATTTATAATGCTTCCCTCCTTCTTCCCCTTCTTGAGGCAATCACTGAAACAAAACAATTGAATAGGTGAAAGCAAGGCTACCACCTCTTAGTTTTCACCAATCCAGACATGTCAGATCAGTGATTACTTCAAAGAAAATGAGGATTTGTTCAAAGTATTCAAAATGAACCCTGGTTTCGCGCTGCATGTTATAGTGTTTCATTTTACAGGTACAGAAGCAAAGCTTCCACCGACCATAAGTAATCATTGACTGACCAGCTGTAATGAAAGCTCTGTCATGGAATGAGCAGGTGTTCCTAACGTTTTGTACACAGTGTATGACTCAAGTATCCCCAAAATATTTCTGGTAGTTGAGCAACAACCATCTACCTGACAGGGAGGACAGTATAAGAACATAAGTTAGGGGAAAAAAAACAAATTGACATTAGTTCTATTTGCATAAATGAGTCTAAATTGAATAAGTCAATGCTCTTCTGACTCACACTGTAAGGGATCAAAAGGAAATGATCTCGTTCCAAACAGACTGCACGCTATCCTGTCTGGAGAGCAAAACGGGTCACACAAGGAAGATGGTCGCTAGGGAAAGTCTACACACCCCTTGCACTGTCTTAACATTTTCTGTCTTAAAATGTAGTCTAAACAAGGGAATAAATTTGCATGTTCTAATGATCTACAACAACCTACTCCACATTTACAAAGTGAAAGATAAGATAACATTTTCCAAATTACAATCATTTAACAAAAAACAAAAAAAAAGTGCTGGTCCCGTGTTTCATGAGCTGAAATAAAAGATCCCAGAAATGTCCCATATGCACAAATGGCTTATTTCTCGAAAATGCTGTGTACAAAAGTGAGCATTTCTCCTTTACCAAGATAATCCATCCACCTGACAGGTGTTGCATATCAAGAAGCTGATCATCATTAGAAATCAATTTTTATTGGTCACATACACATGTTTAGCAGATGTTATTGCGGGTGTAGCGAAATGCTTGCGTTTCTAGCTCCAACAGTTCAGTAATATCTAACAATACACACAAATCTAAAGTAAAGGAATTAAGAATATATAAATATTTGGATGAGCAATGAATAGAATACAGTATATACACATGAGATGAGTAATGTAAAATATGTCTCTCCCTTGGAGAGCGGTGTAGTTGGCGTACCAGCCGGTGATACATCCCGACAGGATGCTCTCAATTGTGCATCTGTAAAAGTTTGTCAGGGTTTAGGTGCCAAGACAAATTTCTTCAGCCTCCAAAGGTTGAAGAGGTGCTGTTGCGCCTACACCACATGGTCTGTGTGGGTGGACCATTTCAGTTTGTCAGTGATGTGTACCGAGGAACTTGAAGCTTTCCACCTTGTCCACTGCGGTCCCGTCGATGTGGATAGGGGGGGGGGGGGGGGGGGTGCTCCCTCTGCTGTTTCCTGAAGTCCACGATCAGCTCCTTTGTTTTGTTGATGTTGAGTGAGGTTATTTTCCTGGCACCACACTCCCAGGGCCCTCATCTCCTCCCTGTAGTCTCGTCATTGTTGGTAATCAGGCCTACTGTGTGTCGTCTGCAAACTTGATGCTTTAGTTGGAGGCGTGCGTGGCCACGCAGTCATGGGTAAACAGGGAGTACAGGAGGAGGCTGAGCATGCACCCTTGTGGGTCCCCTGTGTTGAGGATCAGCGGAGTGGAGGTGATGTTTCCTACCTTCCCCACCTTGGGGTGGCCCTTCAGGAACTCCAGGACCCAGTTGCACGGGGCGGGGTTCAGACCCAGGGTTCCGAGCTTAACGATGAGCTTGGAGGGTACTATGGTGTTGAATCCTGAGCTATAGTCAATGAACAGCATTCTTATAGGTTTTCCTCTTGCCCAGATGTGATAGGGCAGTGCGATTGCATTGTCTGTAGATCTATTGGAGTGGTAAGCAAGTTGAAGTGGGTCTAGGGTGTCAGGTAAGGTAGAGGTGATATGATCCTTGACTAGTCTCTCAAAGCACTTCGTGATGACAGAAGTGAGTGCTACGGGGCGATAGTCATTTAGTTCAGCTACCTTTGCTTTCTTGGGTACAGGAACAGTGGTGGACATCTTGAAGCATGTGGGGACAGCAGACTGGGATAGGGAGAGATTGAATGTGTCCGTAAACACTCCAGCCAGCTGGTCTGCGCATTCTCTGAGGACGCGGCTTCCCCAGCGAGGGTTAACGCAATTAAACGTCTTACATCGGCCACGGAGGAGAGCCCACAGTCCTTGGTAGCTGGCCGCGTCAGTGGCACTGTTATACTCAAAGCGGGCGAAAAAGGTGTTTAGCTTCTCCGGATACAAGACGTCGCTATCCGCGACGTGGCTGGTTTTCCCTTTGTAGTCCGTGATTGTCTGTAGACCCTGCCACATACGTGGCTGAGTCGTTGGATTGCGACTCCACTTTGTCTCTGTACTGACGTTTTGCCTGTTTGATTGCTTACGGAGGGAATAACTACACTGTTTGTATTCGGCCATATTTCCAGTCACCTTGCCATGGTGAAATGCGGTGGTTTATGCTTTTAGTTTTGCGCAAATGCTGCCATCTATCCACGGTTTCTGGTTTGGGTAGGTTTTAAAGTCAGTGGGTACAACATCTTCTATACATTTCCTGATAAACTCAGTCACCGCATCTGTGTACTCATCAATGTTATTCTCAGAGGCTTACCCGGAACATATCGCAGTCCGCATGATCAAAACAATCTTGAAGCATGGATTCTGATTGGTCAGACCAGCGTTTGAATAGTCCGTAGCACAGGTACTTCCTGTATGAGTTTCTGCCTATAGGAAGGGAGGAGCAAAATGGAGTTGTGATAAGACTTACCGAAGGGAGGGCCTTGTAGGCATTTCAAAAAGTTGAGTAGCTGTTGTCCAATGTTCTCAGAGCGAGTACTACAGTCAATGTGTTGAGGAAACCGCTACTGAAGTACTATCATTTTAGCTTTGTTAAAATCCCCTTCTACAATAAATGTGGCCTCAGGATATGTGGTTTCCAGTTCAGTGTACTCTTTGAGGGCCGAAGTGGTATCGGCTTGATGGTGAATATACACGGCTGTGACTATAACCGAAGGTAATACGGTCGGCATTTGATTGTGAGGTATTTTAGGTCAGGTGAACAAAATAACTTGAGTTTCTGTATGTTATCACAATCACACCATGAGTAGTTAATCATGACATACACCACAGCCCTTCTACCCGTAGAGATCTTTATTCCCATCTGCGTGATGAACTGAGAACCCAACGGGTTGTACTGTCTCAGACAGTATATCTCGAGAGCCATGTTTCCGTGAAACAGAGTACATTACAATCCCTGATGTCTCTCTGGAAGGAGATCCTCACCCTGAGCTCGTCAACTTTATTATCCAAAGACTGAACATTAGCGAGTAACATACTCGGAAGCGGTGGGTGATGTGCGCGCCTCCTGAGTCGGACTAGAAGTCCACTCCAAATACCTCTTCCCAGCCGGCTGTGTTTTGGATCAGCCTCTGGAATCAATTGCCCTGGGGGGTACGAACAAAGGATCCAATTCAGAAAAGTCGCAATCCTGGTCGTACTGCTGGTGAGTTACCGCCGCTCTGATATCCAAGAGTTCTTTCCAGCTGTATGTAATATGTAATAACACCCAAAATAATTCTGGGCTAATAATGTAAGAAATAACACAGAAAAAAAACGAAATACTGGGGAGCAGCAACATGTGAAGACGCAAACAATTTACTATTAATACTTGACCAACACCTCCCCCACCGTGTTACTTTTGTAACATTTAACCTCTACCAAGCACCTACCCCGGGTCCGGGAGCACCCCCCCCACACTGATTAGCATCGCTAGCATAGCGTCACAATTAAATAGTAGCATCTAAATATCATTAAATCACAAGTCCAAGACACCTAATGAAAGATACAGATCCTGTGAATAAAGCCACCGTTTCAGATTTTTATAATGTTTTACAGGGAAGACACAATATGTAAATCTATTAGCTAAACACGTTAGCAAAAGACACAATTTTTTTACTCCAACAGTTTTTTCCTGCGTCAGTAGCTATCACTAATTCGACTAAATAAAAATATATATAGCCACTAACCAAGAAACAACTTCATAAGATGACAGTCTGATAACATATTTATGGTATAGCATAGTTTTTTTTGACTAATCTGGCTTTTTCCCTTTTTTTGTCTTTTTCATTAAAAAAATGTACCCCCTTTTCTGACCAATTTTTGTGGTATCCAGTTGTTAGTAATTACTATCTTGTCTCATCGCTACAACTCCCGTACGGGCTCGGGAGAGACGAAGGTCGAAAGCCATGCGTCCTCCGAAACACAACCCAACCAAGCCGCACAGCTTCTTAACACAGCGCGCCTCCAACCCGGAAGCCAGCCGCACCAATGTGTCGGAGGAAACACCGTGCACCTGGCTACCTTGGTTAGCGCGCACTGCGCCCGGCCCGCCACAGGAGTCGCTGGTGCGTGATGAGACAAGGATATCCCTACCGGTCAAACCATCCTTAACCCGGACGACGCTAGGCCAATTGTGCGTCGCCCCACGGACCTCCCGGTCGCGGCCGGCTGCGACAGAGCCTGGGCGCGAACCCAGAGTCTCTGGTGGCACAGATAGCGCTGCGATGCAGTGCCCTAGACCACTGCGCCACCCGGGAGGCCTTTTTTTTGTCTTTTAATCGTAAAATGTCGAGACAACAACGGCCAAGAAGTGGTAATGACGGCTATCATTAAATCTGAACAGACTGTGCTGGCTAAGGTGGAGTCACTATCCACTGACCTATCTGCCCAAATAGCTATTCTCGCCACCGAAGTATACATAAAGATTGACTCCGTTAACGAAGACTTGACGAGACGTGACACCCGTCTGAATAGCCTGGAATATGGTGCAAATATTTACAAAATGGTTACACTGGAAGAGCAACTCACCCGGCTATCATCAGATGTCATCAAACTCACTTCCAAGGTTGAGGACCTCGAGAACAGACAGAGCCGGGGGAACTGTCGCATTTTCGGCGTGAGAGAGGGACTCGAGACCGTAGGCGGAATGCGGCCTACCCTGTCCATAGCTAAACTGCTACAGGAAATTCTAGGCCTCGATTACGCCCCGCACCCTTGACAGGGAGTACAGAAGCATACAGTCCGTACCGAAGAATGGGGAGCCGCCCAGACCCATAGTAGTTAAAGTCCACTACTGCCAGGAGGAGGATGTCGTCCCTAAGGCAACATCACCCACAATGGCCAGAATATTCGCATTTACCCGGACTACACGGCGGTAGTCATGAAGAAGAGGTTCAGTTTAACATGGTAGCATTTTGCTCTAGTCTAGGAGAGGTAGATGCAACCTTCCAACAGGGGGAAGAACAGCACAGGGGTCCAAGGTTTTCTGGCTATTTTGTTGTTTTTAGCTGTTTTTTTTATTTTCTTTATATTTTATTACTCTGACCTTTCAGCACACTGGCCATGAGATCGTGCTAACATTCATTTCTGATTACTATGACTATGCCTAATTCACATACTCTAGGCTCCACATGCTTTAGCAGCTGGAACGTAAAAGGGATTAACCAGGTGGTCAAGCGTAGCAGAGTGTATGCTCATATTAAGTCCTTAAGTCCGTTCATTGTTTTTCTCCAAGAGACCCATCTCCAGTCTAGCGACCATGACAAACTAAAGAGAGGATGGTTAGACCAAATACTTTACTCCAACTTTGATGCTAAGGCTAGAAGGGGCAGCCATCCTTATCAGAAAAGGCACCCCATTTGTCTCCTCCAAAGTTATTTCAGACACCAATGGAAGATATATTATAGTGATGGGTAAATGGTTTAGCACACAGGTTATTCAAGGCTAACCTCTATGGTCCTAATTGGGATGACGCTCAATTTCTCTGACCTCATCACAACACTTTCCGACCTTAACGCTCATCATTTGACATTGGGTGGAGATTTCAAACTGTGTATTGCATCCAAGTCTAGACAGATCCAGACCGAAGCCCAACAATATAATTTCTAAAATCATTGTGTCACAATGCGCGTGGTGACTTGACCCACTACTACTATCCTGTAGCGCCTTTAAAAAAATACATATCAATTCACATTGATGTCTTTTTACAGATCAACTGCACCCCTGACGTGTCTCACTCTACTGTGTGGGAGTCGTTAAAAGCCTATCTAAGGGGACAAATTATTTCATACATGACAAACAGCGCACCAAACACTTATCGGAGCTATCGCAACTCATTCTAGATGTGTACAACAGATATGCCTGTTATCAGACTCCTGAACTCGACAAAGACATACTACTACACCAATCTGGAATTTGACAATCTTTCCAAACAAACGGAGCAGCTTCTGTTTAAGTCGAGGTAGAAATTCTATGAACATCTCACCAGCTTCGACAATCCGCTGCTGAGCAGCACCATACCTGAAATCTGTGTTGCAGCTGACTTCAACTTCTACTAATCCCAAAGAAATCAATCAATTTAAGCAATTCTACTCTGTTCTTTACTCGTCAGAGGCTCTTCCTGACACATCTCGTATGCATGCATTTCTAGACATCCCCGGTCCCAATTCATATGAACAAACCAACATGGATGCCTCAATGAGTGAAGATGAAGCTACTGTGGAAATCCAGTCCATGCAGTGGTAAAGCTCCTGGGTCTGATGGCTTCCCTATTGCATTTTATAAAGCATTCTCCTCTAAATTATCCCTTATACTCAGCTCAATGTCCAATGAAATCCTTTCTAGTCAGAAACTGCCACAGACCCTTACCCAGGCGACTATTTTGGTTTTGCTTAAAAAAGGACAAGAATCCCCTAGACTGTGACTCATACCAACCTATAAGCCTTTTGTGCTGCGATTATAAAATTCTCACTAAGGTCCTCACGTGCCGTTTAGAGACAGTGATGCCTAATATAATTAACTCTGACCAAATCAGATTTCTCAGGTCGGTAATCTTTCTATAATATGCGCCGTCTATTTAATGTTCTTTATTCTGCCCACTCAACTCTACAGCCAGAGGACGTCATCTCTCTTGATGCCGAAAAGGCTTTCGACCGGGTTGAGTGGGAATATCTATTTACAGTACTAGAGAGATGATTTGGGTTTGGCCCGTCATTCCTTTCCTGGATTAAGATTTTGTACTCGTCCCCAGTGGCTTCTGTTCACGCCAACAATGTTACCTCCAGCTACTTCATTCTCCACAGGGGGGGCCAGGCAGGGTTGCTGTCTATCCCCTTTCCTATTTGATATGGCCTCTTCTCCTGTGGGCGGAGAAGAGGATTAAGGGAATATTAAGGGGCAACATAACATAATTATATGCACACAATCTTCTTTTATACATCTCTAACCCTATGGAGTCTATACCCCTATCTCTTGGACATGCCAAAAGGTTTTGGGACATTCTCTGGTTATAAGTTAAACCTAACAAAAAGTGTGCTCCTCCCCATTAATCAGTTAGCAGAAGAAATTGGGTATGCCAATTTCCCATTTAAGGTGGAGCATCAGGTCTTTACTTATTTGGGGATAAAGGTCACACGCTCATTTAAGGCTCTGTTTAAACAACTACAAATGTTCGATGTTCAAACAACTGGACAGCTATATTTACAACTTCATTTGGAATAAGTCAAATCCACAAATGAGAAAGGTATATCTAGAGAGACCTAAGCCTGCAGCCGGGCTGGGCCTTCCCAATTTCTTTTTACACTACTACAGGTCAGCAAATATATCTATGTCTATAAAAATATATCTATAATGTGTTTAGTTTTGGAGAATTTGGCAGTACGTCCAACCAGCTTCAAGTGACGACCACGTGTATGGCGTCGTGTGGGCGAGCAGTTTGCAGATGTCAACGTTGTGAACAGAGTTCCCCATGGTGGCTGTGGCATTCTGGTATGGGCAGGCATAAGCTACAGACAACAAACACGATTGCATTTTAAAAATCAATGGCAATTTGAATGCACAGAGATACCGTGATGAGAGCCTGACGCCCATTGTGAGGCATCATGTTATGGGTATGCTCGTCATCAGCAGGGACTGGGGAGTTTGTTGTGATTAAAATAAATATGAAAAAGAGCAAAGCCCTGGTAAAAAAGTTAAAGAAAACAAATCTGTCTTTTCAAAACCTAACTCTGGAATAGCTTTATTTTTCAGCGAGACAATTACACACATTTTCATGATTAAGACACCAGAACGGCTTTCCAAGAGGCGTTGAGTGTTGCTGAGTGGTCAAGTCTGAATCCTGACTTAACATTTGCTTGAATATCCGAGACACGGTTTGAATAAAATGATGTTCATCAATGATTCCCAACCAAGTGTACTGATCTTGAGCAATTGAGAAAAACGATGGCCATATTTTGCCCTAAGGGGTGTGAAGACTTAGTCAAGAAATCATTTTTATTAAATGGAAGGGGTTGTGTAGTTCTGTAGAAAAACAAAAACAAATTTGATCCTTTTTCTAGATTACATTCGAAGACCGCAACATGTGAATAATGTGTAAGGGGTGTGTAGATTTTCACTAGGCACTTTACACACTAGAACTACCTTTATTACTGGCATTATTAACCATTCACTGTATGCACGTCGCAAAATCCTGTGATTGGATGTGAAGTAGAAAGCAACAGTATCCTATTTATGGGAGATGGTAAAATGTGAGAAAGGCACATTGTTTTGAATAGCCTAATTACATTTCAGGCCATACAAGGTCACCTTTAAAAATCACTTAAAAAGTAGCCACCCCACCACTGCTTTGGGAAAGAGTTGAGGGATGGGGTTGGACTAACCGCTCAAATTCATAGACAGAGTTCCATGACATGCTTATTATTTTGAGTTCTGATACCACAGTTTTAACTAATTAACTAATTAAGGCATTTATTGTCACGTTCGTTGCTGGACGAAGACCAAGGTGCAGCGTGGTAAGCGTACATTTTCCTTTTTATTTCAAAATGGTCACCAACAAAACACGAAAAACAACCGTGAAGCTTACAGGGCATTAGTGCCACAAACAAAGTTAACTACCCACCCTGAAAGGAGGGAAAAAGGGCTACCTAAGTATGGTTCCCAATCAGAGACAACGATAGACAGCTGTCCCTGATTGAGAACCATACCTGGCCAAAACATAGAAATAAAGAAACATAGAAAATAAAACATAGAATGCCCACCCTAAATCACACCCTGACCAAACCAAATAGACATAAAATGCTCTCTGAAGGTTAAAGTTTCACATTTTCTTTACGTGTCTTACAGTGAAATGCCTTTCTTGCAAACTCGAAAACCCCAAAATGCAGTAATCAATAACAATGTAATACTAAAAATAACAACAACAAAAAGATAGAACAAAAACACACAAGTTATATAAAAGAAGACAACTAAGCGTGTTATATACAGGGTCAGTCAGTTCCAGTACCATATTTACAATGTGAAAGGATACTGTAGTCATTAATAATCATGGCTAGAATCAGTACAAAAATGGATGAGCCAATCACAGATAAAGGACAGTGGCACCTCCGCTTCACAGATAAACCCCCATCCCATATTGAGGACACATAAGCAGTCTTCAGACTGTAAATACAGGTCCTCTTCATTAACGTCGTACAATAAATAAAAACATGGGGAAATTACAGCATCAAAACAGAAACCTTTAAAAAAAAGTTGGGTTCATACCATCAAAAAGGAGTGGGCCACCAACAAACAAAAAAAACGTCAACAATGGGGAGAATGCATTGCATGACAATTTCACAAGCAAATAGCACTTGATAACACAGTTGGACTGTCATTCGCATGCAGAACGGCATGTGGATTCCCTCGTACAAGTTGCAGTTCATGTCACAGCTCAAAAATATGGGACTCGGAAACTATCTGCAGTTAAGACGGGATAGTCTAGAAATGTTTTTTTTTTTTTTTTTTTAAACGCTGGTGTACATGTACTCCTTTTAAGTGGTCACTGTCAAATAAAACAATAGTATCCAGAATTGTAGCCAATCCAGCACAATAGTTAGATGTTCTCTCATTCATGAATTAGTACAGTGGCTTGTAGTCATGTCTTGCAAATGCGATGTAAACAGTTTGTTGGACCACTGCAGTCTTCAGTATGCATAACAGCAGGTTCTGATTACCATGCTTCCCCTAAAAGGTTGCAGGATGTATAATCTCTCACTCACACACACAACCCAAAAATGGCACCCTATTCCCTATATAGTGCACTACTTTCCACTAGAGCCCTATGGGCCCTGATCAAAAGTAGTGCACTATAAAGGGAATAGGGTGCCATTTGGGATTTATACATTATCACTCAGTGGGAGGGCTGTTGTTGAGAAGAAACCTCTATAAAAAAAAAAAAAAAACTTTACTGCGAGGTTTTTCACCAGCGAGCCCGTTAAAAAAGTTACTTATTCAAGGCCTGAGTCATCCACTTTATCAAAATGTTATAGGCTGTGGTTTAGACTGGAGCTGTACGAGGGTCTTATTTGTGACGTGCATTGTGCAAAATCTGCCTCAGACTCCTTGGCGTCTCAGTAGGCCAAATGGTGAAATATTGGTTTTCCAGCCCTTCACATACCCCACTGTGATCGACTGGAAATCGAACCAGTGTTGTCTGCAGGCCTCCAGACGGTATTAGCCCTCTGAGGTAAAGCCGAGAGCACAGAACTCAAGTTTGGAATAAGCCCTAAAGTTTTTTTATTTCACCTTTATTTAACCAGGTAGGCCAGTTGAGAACAAGTTCTCATTTACAACTGTGACCTGGCCAAGATAAAGCAAAGCAGTTCGACACATAACCAATCATGTAACTCTGTTGTATCAACAAAACAAAAAAGCTGTTGGTTATCAAAAGTACACCAACTAAAATAGACAATATTATAGCTACATATTTGAGGCAGAAGTATACATTAGGGGGCCACTGGTTATTGCATGCAATTCTAATAAGATTCATGCGGTTTCTCTCTTTACCACACAGAGGTTGGTAGGCACAACAAAGCAGGAGTTGAAACCAAAATTATTTTCCAATCGTTTTGTTCTGAACAGAACCATTATTTTCCCCCAGTTCCACTGTTCTGATAAGCAAAGTAAAGTTCTGAACCGGTTCAAACACAAGTGTTTATATAAACTCGGCAAAAAATCCCAGACGTGCTCAATGGGATTGAGATCCGGTCTCGTCGCTGGCCATGGCAGAACAGACATTCCTGTCTTGCAAGAAATGACGCACAGAACGAGCAGTATGGCTGGTGGCATTGTCATGCTGGAGGGTCATGTACGGATGAGCCTGCAGGAAGGGTACCACATGAGGGAGGAGGATGTCTTCCCTGTAACGCACAGCGTTGAGATTGCCTGCAATGACAACAAGCTCAGTCCAATGATGCTGTGACACACCGCCCCAAACCGCGACTCGTCAGTGAAGAGCATTTTTTGCCAGTCCTGTCTGGACCAGCGACGGTGGGTGTGTGCCCATAGGCGACGTTGTTGCCGGTGATGTCTAGTGAGGACCTGCCTTACTGTCACGTTCCTGACCTATTTTCTGTTAGTTTGTTATATGTGTTAGTTGGTCAGGACGTGAGTTTGGGTGGGCATTCTATGTTTTCTGTTTCTGTGTTGGTTTATTGGGTTGCCTGGTATGGCTCTTAATTAGAGGCAGGTGTTTGGCGTTCCTCTAATTAAGAGTCATATTTAGGTAGGCGTTGTCACAGTGTTCGTTGTGGGTGATTGTCTTCCGTGTCTGTGTCTGTACACCACGCAGGACTGTTTACGGTTTGTTCGGTTTGTGTAGCCTATGTTCCTATTCGTGCGTTTTTCTTGTTTTATGTAAGTACGTCGTCTAGGTCTGTCTACACCGTTTGTTGTTTTTGTTAGTTTAATCAAGTTCGTGTTTCGTTAATAAAATATGTCTTTTCACTACGCTGCGCCTTGGTTCCCTCAATACACTTACAACAGGTCTACAAGCCCTCAGTCCAGCCTCTCTCAGCCTAAGCACTGATGGAGGGATTGTGCATTCCTGGTGTAACTCGGGCAGTTGTTGCTGCCATCCTGTACCTGTCCCGCAGGTGTGATGTTCGGATATACCGATCCTGTGCAGGTGTTGTTACACGTGGTCTGCCACTCCGAGGATGATCAGCTGTCCATCCTGTCTCTCTGTAGCACTGTCTTCGGCGTCTCACAGTACAGACATTGCAATTTATTGCCCTGGCCACTTCTGCAGTCCTCATGCCTCCTTGCAGCATGCCTAAGGCACGTTCACGCAGATGAGCAGGGACCCTGGGCATCTTTCTTTTGGTGTTTTTCAGAGTCAGTAGAAAGGCCTCTTTAGTGTCCTAAGTTGTCATAACTGTGACCTTAATTGCCTACCGTCTAAGCTGTTAGTGTCTTGACGACCGTTCCACAGGTGCATGTTCATTAATTGTTTATGGTTCATTGAATAAGCATGGGAAACAGTGTTTAAACCCTTTACAAATGAAGATCTGGGAAGTTATTTGGATTTTTACAAATTATCTTTGAAAGACAGGGTCCTGAAAAAGGGACGTTTCTTTTTTGCTGAGTTTAGTTCTTTTTTTAAACCTTCGAAATATATACACACTTTTTACATTTAGTGCAACATTAAATTACTTCACCAATCAATCAGTGTGACTAGATCAGCTTGCTGGAGCAGGTCATCTATAGTTGTTTACATGCACTGGACAGACAAATGTAGGGCACGAGATACGACTGAAATTTGAGGGTGGGGAGAGAGCAAGAGAGGGTGGAGGAGGAGGCTTGGCTTGAAGTGCTGGGCATCTTATGACATGCATTATCTGAATAAGGTCCACAGTATTATCCCTACGGAGGAGCGGCTTCTATGGAGGAACTTTGAATGTCTTTGAACTTCAGAGAGTTGGCTTGACAAACGTTGGACTAGAGCTAGCTAGCTAACAAGTGTATATGTGCAGAGCAGCACCAGAATAAAAGCCAATCTTTAACTAGCGTTGGAAAAGTTAATCCATTATTCTCTCTTACTAATTTTGATTCTGAGAAACCCCCAATATTGCATTATTTTACACGACCCATTTACAAAATGTAATTCCTTTGTTGCAGTGTTACATTGATCCACTTTGGCTGAAAAGCTTATAGAATGTTAAAGTGCCCTTCAAAAAGTGGTTATTTCTTGCCCACTTTTTGGCCATAACCTTCATACTGGTTGAATCAGGCAGTAACATCAAGCTCACAAAGCATGCAAGTTCCTGTACAACATGATGTGACCCGCATGTCAACAAATAGCAATTTGCCACAGTAAGTCACTGGCTAATTATCTCAGGCAGGCTATCACAGTCACCACAATTCCTAGTGGTTCCCTTTGCCAAGGAATGCATTGTGCCAGAGAACTCAAGCAGTAAATTAAAACTGTTCAGCTCACTTTAACAGGATTTGGGTCAATTCCATTTCAAGTCTGTTACAGTAATTTGTTAATGAAACATTTGTTAACCAGGGAACACGTCATAACGCGGTCACTCTACCTGAGAGTTAAAGCGGTCCACCGGCCAGCCCCCCTCCTTTTGACACGTTATCAGACTGTCTGCAAGCATAAAGGCTTACTGCGGTGTAAAAATAAGACTACACTGAACAAAAACAAAACATGCAACAAAGAAGGATTTTACAGAGTTACAGTTCATATAAGGAAAATCTGTCAATAGAAATAAGTGGTAATTATTGGAGGCCGGTTGGACGGCCTCACACAATTCTTTGAAACATTACTGGAGGCTGCTTATGGTAGAGAAATTAACTATAGCAACAGCGCTGGTGACCTGACCGTGTGGCGCAAGGACAACAACCTCTCCCTCAACGTGATCAAGACAAAGGAGATGATTGTGGACTACAGGAAAAGGAGGACCGAGAACGCCCCCATTCTCATCGACAGGGCTGTAGTGGAGAAGGTTGAGAGCTTCAAGTTGCACGTCACCAACAAACTAACATGGTCCAAGCACAAGTTGTGAAAAGGGCACGACAAAACCTATTCCCCCATCAGGAGAATGAAAATAATTGGCATGGGTCCTTAGATCCTCAAAAGGTTTTACAGCTGCACCATCGAGACCATCCTGACGGGTTGCATCACTGCCTAGTATGGCAACTGCTCAGCCTCCGACCGCAAGGCACTACAGAGGGTCGTGTGTACAGCCCAGTACATCACCGGGGTCAAGCTTCCTGCCATCCAGGTCCTCTATACCAGGCGGTGTCAGAGGAAGGCCCTAAAAATTGTCAAAGACTCCAGCCACCCAAGTCATAGACTGTTCTCTCTGCTACTGCACAGCAAGCGGTACCAGCGCGCCAAGTCTAGGTCAAAGAGACCTAAAACAGCTTCTACCCCCAAGCCTGAAGACTCCTGAACATCTAATCAAATGGCTACCCAGACTATTTGCACCCCCCCACGCTGCTACTACTCTGTTATTACCTATGCATAGCCACTTTAATAACCCTACCTGCATGTACATAATTACCTCAACACCTTGTTATTTACTGCTGCTCTAATTATTTGGTGGATATTTTCTTAAAACTGCATTGTTGGTTAAGGGCTTGTAAGTTGTATTCGGCACGTGACAAATAAAGTTTGATTTGGTGGACATTAATGCAGTCAGCATGCCAACTACATGCTCCCTCACAACTTGAGACATCTGTGGCATTGTGTTGTGACAAAACTGCACATTTTAGAGTGGCCTTTTATTGTCCCCAGCACAATGTACAAGTTCATTAAGAACAAATTCTTATTTACAATAACGGCCTACAAAAAGGCCTTCTGCGGAGACGGGGGATAAATCTTGGCAAAAGAGAAATGCTCACTAACAAAGATGTAAACAAATGTGCACAACATTTTAGGGAAATAAAGCCATTTGTGCATATGGAACATTTCTGGGATCTTTTATTTAAACTCATGAAACATGGGACCAACACTTGACATGTTGCGTTTATATTTTTGTTCGGTATAATGACAAGTCACGTGAACGTTACAGTGGAAGCCACAATGTCATTCAAATTAATACAGGAATCCCTTGGTCATCTTGAGGGCTGTTTGCCTCGATATGGATACATTTTCAAACATTGTCCTCCACACTCTTCCGTCCCCTGATAGGCATTTACTCTCATTGTTGGCGTTGATTAGATTCATTTATTATAATTTTGTGTCTTTGGGGTCATGTCTTGAGGCAGCATCTGCGGAGGCTGTAGAGTAACTCAAACCTCAGACACATTTAACACATTGGGACGGTATGAAGACAGTGGCCTAGTTCCTGCAACATTGTAAAAATCTCATTTCCCTTCAATAAGCCTTGAGATAAAAAAAAAGAGGAGATACTCCCTGCCTCAACATCTGACTCCAGCTCATACGCTTCTCTTGATCCTGAAGCGCTCAGCTCATATGTAGAGTGCTGAGTTACTGTTGGCTTGTACAAAAACCCAACCTAGTGTTTGTGATTTACAGATCTCTCTTGTACCCAATATTTTCAAAGAAAGGATCATATAAAACATTTAATAATTGTGTACAGGCTACCAAAAAACATTGAGGTTTACAAAAATATATATAAAAAAAAACACTGTTCTATGCAAAGGCATTTCCGATAGCAACCATATAATATCATGTATTATTCCAAGTGGTGTAATATAGTAATATTGTCCACCTTAAAAAAGGATTTCTATATTCTACCTCATTGGAATAGCAGCTCTTGCAGCAGGACTCTTCAAAATGTCTCTTTTGACGATGTCCTTGAGAAGGCAGTGATTATTAAGTGCCATTCCGTCTAACTCAAAATATTACGGTAATTCTTGGCAAGTCACGGTGCACTGTTTTGTAGACACAGTGACATATCTCACAGGACCCATCACTATTGACTGTAAAGAATGTATTCGCCGTGTGGTTCCGGTGTGGTAGAAAAGATAATATTTACGTTCAACCTCAAAGATGGGCCACATTATTGATTGACCCGCCCGACCTTGGTGTCACGGCAGTTATCTGGAAAGCAACTGTACAGTACTACACTTATAGTTCACTATAAACCAGCCACAAACTGATGTGTTTGACACTTTTTTGGTTACTACATGATTCCATAGGTGTTATTTCATAGTTTTGATGTCTTCACTATTATTCTACAATGTAGAACATTTGTAAAAATAAAATAAAAACCCTGGAATGAGTAGGTGTGTCCAAACTTTTGACTGGTACTTTACACACCAAGCCATGAACATGAGTGACTGACAGGTTTTCAGTGTAAATTCCCATGGGTGCAAAGTAACACCACACACTCATGGTATACGTTTACAAGTAGTGGCTAGAGCGTATTCCGCCGACAAAGACCAGAGTTTAGAAACACAAGTAAAAACGCCCACGTCCGTTGCCTTTCCTAGAAACCTGGGGAGAAGAAAAACACAACAGGAACAAGGCCATCCATGTTGCAATACAGATGTCTTTCTGGATGTGCTTTTCGCTGGCAGTGAGCCGAGAGGGTTACAAAGGACAGAAACCCACGCCGGGCTTGCTTTTCTTTCCTAAAGGGAGCTATTCAGGTAAAAATAAGCTGGTTGTCCTCAAAAGATTGCGGGTTCCAGAAAAACCTAATAGGAATGTTATCTTGTTGATGTGGTTCCTGATACGATCTGATAATCTACACACACACAACATCTCAGGAACTCCTCAGGATATGCTCGTGACTAGAGTCATATCGTGCAGAGGCGAAGCAAAATCATGGAAATGTGCCTAATTGTCCGGGTGAAGAGCTCTCCCATATTAGGCCTCTCAAATTGCCCGCAAACTGCCATGAAGATCATGGGTGTGAGGCAGTAGCCTTCTTTACTGTTGAACAGACCATTATCAGAGATTATTTCAGACCTCTCCCATGTAATTCTCTCTGAGTATCAGCTCGTCCCTTCGGGCAGACCCTATCAGCTCGTCCCCTCGGGCAGACCCTATAGGGTCGCTACGTGTAAGCTGAACAGGTATAAGCATCCTGCACTGCCATGTCTATCAAATACCTAAAAAGCAAAACAAAATACCCGAGCTGTGTTACTGAGCAGTTGTGTAATATGCATGTGGTTGTACGATGTGTACAATATCTATGACATGGGTAACGTGCAATGGATTTAAAAAATATTTATTTTACGTTGAGTGTGTAATGTACAGTGTCTAGTTTATATACAGCAGTATTGTGTGTCTAAGACAGTTTTCGCCTCGGGACATTAAAGTTCTTCCTATCCTGCTGTACCACTTAATGGAGGGTTCAACCAATCTATATATATATGTGTTTGGGGGAAATTAATGTTACGTTGAGTTGTCTATATTAGGTCAGTTGTGACATAATCTACGATAATCCGTTATTAAAATTGACACACTCATGTTATATTGTAAATACAGTCATACTTACATTTTTAGTCATTTAGCAGATGCTCTTATTTATGCTGAGCGATTTACAGGAGAAATTAGAAATAAGTGCCATTGTCAAGGGCACAGATAGGTGGGAGAAAAAAAAAAAGCTATACTATTGTGTACATATCAGACCTCTTCTATTACTGGTTTTGTTATTTGACTTATTGTTTTTGACTATTGTACTGCAATGTTGAGGGAACTAGCACACAAGCATTTCACTGCACCTTTTATACCTGCTGTAAAACTGCGTACACAACATTTAAATGGTGTTATTATTTGATTAGATTAGCTAGCGTCGTGTCCTGAATTCCGATTAGTTAACATTTCCCTGATATTAGGATTATCGTGGGATGCTGCATCGACTGGCCTACATAGGACAACTCAAGGTACGGCTAAAAAAAAAAAAAAAATTTACTAACTCCGGTGTCAAACATCTAATAAAATTACCTGATGTTACTTTGTGATGACACAGATTTATCATAATCTTGGGCTATGGGTTGAATACCATGTTTTTTGTTGTTGTTGCTGTGACGTTTAAGCCATCAATTGAACCCTTGCAACAAAGAACCATACATGTATCTGTTAGGGACAATTTGAGTGATATGACATTTGTAGAGATATATATGAGTATACTCATCCAGTTATATCTATAAAACTAGAAAATGTCATATCATCACATTTTCTAAACACAGATTTAGGTTCTTAGTTTCAATTGCCAAACTTACTAACTACTACGGGTATAATTCATGCTTGTTTTAACACTGGCAAACAAGCAGGCCAGGAAGAAAAAAAAAGTTGGTAGCTTTATGACACTCTTTAGTTACTGAAAAATTATTTTACTAAAATTACATTTGGAGAGAGAAGAGAAAGATCAATGTAGAGTCCTGTCCTTGCCTATGAAGTTAAAAGAAGCCTGAAGACAAAGATTAAGTGGATTTGGTATTGGTATTGTTATACAGGCTGGTTAATGTATGGCTGTATACACTGTATAAAGCCATACACAAACCTCATTAGGCTGCTATAGATATTTTTGGCAATACTGCCCAATTTTGGGATGTTGACTGTAGTACAGTAAAAAACAAAAGGGAAAAAGGCCCAATTCAAGGAGGCTGCAAAGCGTCGGACTTCAAGATATTGTTGCGTAGCCAGACTATAACAGCAGTTTGACTGGTCATTCATCAAAAAGGTCCCCAATCAAATCCGTTACCGGGAGGAGAATGTCAACAAGTGGCTCCTTGAGTCATTACCTCTTCTTAAAGCCAATGCCATTGCAGTGGAGTAGAACCTCAACGAGTCTAACCTCAAGAGTTACAGAATGCCGGATCAACCCAACAGGTAATATTGAACAGGTACATTCAAAAATTGAGAAAAAATTACTTCTAGAGGCTACAGACAAACCATAAACGTTTCTCACATGTTTGCAAAATCACATCAGATACAGTAAATGGGCTAAATGGTTGGAATAGCCATGTAAATACCAGCTAGGACATTCAAGAGGACGTCTGGAAATGCCTTCAAAACAAGCCGCTAGGGGAAACAGCGAGTGCCATAACCATCAAGTAGACTTGGGTGTTGCGGTCGGGGTTGGACAGGTGTAATCCCATGACTCTGGATCAGAAGGTTGTGTGTTTAATCCCAGTCGTGTACACATTTTATCTCTATCCCAAACCTTAACCGTTTGGAATGAGTGCCTAAACTTAACCCTTAACTTTGAAATTAGACGTTTGGAGAAATTGAACAACACAGGAGCAGCAGTAGCAACAAAAACACTTTGAAATGTCTAATTCTGCATTAAGACAGCGTGTTGTTAAATACACAATTCTTAAAAGTTTCAATAAAATGTTTGATGCGGTTTTGAAGTGAATTTACCTAACATTTCAGGTGATCCAAATGACTTAATTCCTGACATGTTCATCTCTCTTAAAAAAGGTCCCATTGTATTTCCCAAATAGTGATGCTCTGTTCGCAAAAAAAAGCTTAACTTAAGTTTTCCCCAAACAAATGAAAATGCTCCCCATAAATGTGTATCCCCTATACGGTAGAACCTACAGATAGGATGTTGCTTACAGTACTGCATTTATTCCAGTCTTCCTCAAAATCAATAAGCCTAGAGTCCACTACAATGATTATAGCACGATGGCTTTCCTGATGGAAAGTTGAAGGTTATCTCCAGACATAACTCATGCTTTTGTCACAGCTATGACTCGGCAAATGGGGCTCGCTCTGCCGATCGACCGCCAAAAGGGAAGATTAGACTAAGGGAGCGAGTGTGTGCCAGTTTAAGAGTCTGGCTCAGTCTCTATGTCACTTACATTTCAATAGAGTCCACATTTGAGAGGATTAAGCAAAAAAAAAAAAAAGTCTCCGTTGCAAAAACTTGTGTACACTAACCATTTGAAAAGTTATGAATTTACTCTGAACATCCGCGTCAAATGTGAACAGAGAGATGGCCTCATCAAGCCAATGTCCTGGAAAAGGATCACAGCGGGATTTGCGAAAAGTTATCTACTCATTTAATTCACCCCGGCCCAGCCAGACATCCCTCCATCCGTTCCGAGATCAGATCCACCAGCTAAATGGTAGTCTTGTGACGCTGCGCGTTTTGCCGTCATTCTACCAACAAGGATTTCTATTGTGCCAATGTGGTGCTTTCTGTTGACTCACATGCTAGTGATGACAGCATCTGCCTGAATTATTGAATGCATTTGAAAACATTAGCAACAGTTACATTTTCTTTGCATCAGCTGCGTGCCAAATGTAATTATATAAATCCATATATCATCCAATGTACAAACTCTGGATGACAGTTCTAAAAAAAAACTAGAAATGTGTATATAGGCTGCCTGTTCTGTATGAGACTGTCTTAGAGACAGTTACAGCTATACATTGGCAGAGGAATGTGGGGTTTCCTGTTATGTCGTGTCAGTCAGTACCTTCCAGAGTCACAGTATACAACACTCAATCATTCATTTAATTGCAGGGTACCCTATAGGACATTGACCGGTTGTCTAAACTGTAAGCTTTGTAGATAGCTATAAAAAAAATAAAAAAAATAAGTAATTGCCATGGTAATTTGCCAACCCCGCTATAGCGCAAAGTCTCTGGAAACAGTATGTCAAAATATGTGGAAAAGAGACTAGGCAAACATAATTGCAGTGATTTATTATAATAAATAACATAATTGCAGTCTTTTATTGTGTTTGTCTTTCAAATCTGACCAATGCTGAACCCTTGTCAAAGTTGACTAAAGGACGGCTGATGCCCCCCAAGGGCTAGGTAGGTATACTGCCAAGGCATAGGTAGGTATACTGCCAAGGCATAGGTAGGTATACTGCCAAGGCATAGGTAGGTATACTGCCAAGGCATAGGTAGGTATACTGCCAAGGCATAGGTAGGTATACTGCCAAGGCATAGGTAGGTATACTGCCAAGGCATAGGTAGGTATACTGCCAAGGGCTAGGTAGGTATACTGCCAAGGCATAGGTAGGTATACTGCCAAGGGCTAGGTAGGTATACTGCCAAGGGCTAGGTAGGTATACTGCCAAGGGCTAGGTAGGTATACTGCCAAGGGCTAGGTAGGTATACTGCCAAGGGCTAGGTAGGTATACTGCCAAGGGCTAGGTAGGTATACTGCCAAGGGCTAGGTAGGTATACTGCCAAGGGCTAGGTAGGTATACTGCCAAGGGCTAGGTAGGTATACTGCCAAGGGCTAGGTAGGTATACTGCCAAGGGCTAGGTAGGTGTACTGCCAAGGGCTAGGTAGGTGTACTGCCAAGGGCTAGGGTGGTGTACTGCCAAGGCATAGGGTTAGGGTGGTGTACTGCCAAGGCATAGGGTTAGGGTGGTGTACTGCCAAGGCATAGGGTTAGGGTGGTGTACTGCCAAGGGCTAGGGTGGTGTACTGCCAAGGCATAGGGTTAGGGTGGTGTACTGCCAAGGGTTTGGTAAGTATACTTAAAAAAAAATTGTTTGTGAAGTTTACAATAGAAATAGACATTGATTATTAGGCCTTTTCTATGTAAAGTCTTAATCATACTGGGTCCTAGCAGGAGAACAGTACTCCAACCAGCACTGTAAAAGGTATACCAACATAGAGAACTGACATTTTACGAAATACAAACTGGGGTTTGATGCCTGGACGAAAGATGGAAACACACTGCCCATGAAAGCAAAAGAGAAGAGGCTAATGTTGGTAATCTGTTGTTTCCACCAGGACACATTCATTGCAGTTTCCTCATACTCGCCGTCTCCTAGAAACCACAAGCCTCCTCATAAAAAATCTAACAGGCATTCCTCAGAGCGACGGCACTAAACATATTGAGTGGAAAAACTCTGCAAACAAACCTGGCTTTCAGTCTCTTTGTACGAATGGCTTGTTCTAACACGACACACCCTGCCTTAAAGCTCCTTGACACACATATACAAGTACACAGGGGAAACAGTGTCATCAGTACGTCTTCACACAGACTTTATGGCAGGAGAATGGACTAGTATGGTATCATAGGTGCCGAGTTAGGGGGTGACTGGGTCAGACAACCCCCATTATCAGACACATGTTTAAACATGATAAGTTTGTACACTTAAAAAAAAAACATGTATCTAGAGAATGCAATGGGCGAACACAAACTCAGAAGCCTTGTGTAGATTGCATTGTGTAAAAAGTTACCCACCACTTGGTGATTTGATTGACTGGACACTCATTGGCCCATATTGGTATGACCATGACTTTGTTCAATTGTCAGAGCACCGAGTAAGCCTACAGGACCACTGCTGAATGTTAAAAAAAAAAAGATGTGAGAAAACATTGAAGGGAGGAACGAAAACCTGCAGCTCATCAGCTCTCTCTAAAGTTGGACCATTTATTTGCAACGGAGGCCTATACTATGGCTACGCCCCCGTTGCCCAATGTCGATGACTACGCGACGCCTATATGTGGTATGCTAGGCCCCTCATAGTACTTCAATCATAGTTATTGGATTTCACAACGAAGTGTCTGTCTACGTACATAACACACTTCATCACCCAGTCACAGGCACCTCATTTGCCAAACCCTAGTCTCACACCTAACCCCTATGCTGTCATTGTCTGTCAGGGGGAAAGTAATCTAGTCAGTTGCACAACTGAACGCATTCAACCGAAAATGGGTCTGCCGCCTCTGAATCAGAGAGGTGCGGGGATGGGTGCTGCCTTAAAACTCGACGTCCATGTCATCGACGACCGGGGAGCAGGTGTTGTTGGGGGGGGGGGGGGGGGTTAACTGCCCTACCTAAGGGCAGAACAGCAGATTTTTCCACCTTGCCAGCTCAGGGGTTCAAACCAGCGACCTTACTGGCCCAACGCGCTTAACCGCTAGGCTATCTGCCACCCCCATCTACACAGCCAGGCCAAAATGATTCCCAGTCACTGCAGAACAGCACTGCTACAAGAAGAGAAGCTTGTACAAGAAGAGAAGCTCATGATGCTAACATCTCTGAAGCAAAAAAATAAAAATAGAAGTGCAATCTGTAATATTTACTGCTGTTCGAGTGTCACTTCAACACCCAATAGCCTAATTTAAAACTATCGAGCCGGTCGAGAACGTGCTACTCTCAAAGGAGGATGTCTCCAATTTTGACGTGGACATTTTTTTCCCCCACACAATTGTTGTTGTCCATATCTTGCCAATGTATATACTTTGTAGACATGTTGTGTGTTCTGCTATTTTCCCATGGAATCCTGTTACGTCCGTTGTTGGAATGAGACCAAGGTGCAGCGTTGTAAGCGTACATCTTTCTTTATTAGATGAACACCAAAAAAAAATATATATATATATACAAAAGCAATGTTCTGCAGGCTACACAGTAACTAAACAAACTCAAGATCCCACAAACTAAGGTGGGAAAAAAGGCTGCCTAAGTATGATCCCCAATCAGAGACAACAATAGACAGCTGCCTCTGATTGGGAACCATACCCGGCCAACAAAGAAATAGACAAACTAGAAGGACCACCCAAATCAACCCTGACCTAACCAAATAAGATAAATGAAAAGGCTCTCTAAGGTCAGGGCGTAACAAATCCTACTTGGATGTTTCGATGCATCACAACAAATTCCAGTGGATAAGGGGCAACTTAAGATTGCATTCTTCAATAGTCAATGTAATAAATGCCTCATGAGTTTAGTAAAAGCGTCGTACCCCATCAGAGCCCAAACAAAGCATGTTTTGCTCCATCTTTGTAAAACAAATTAAATATATATAAAATCAAATTAAACACTGTATAGCCTCAAAACAAGGTTAAAACTATCTCATGGATGGTCAGTCTTTGCATCCATAGCTTTGTCAATTAATTTGAGATGTTACATTTCTTCAGCCCCATCTTTTAGCTATTTACCAAAACAGAGGCGGGGTACAGATTTCCCCTTTAAAGACATTGTGTGTTTGAGGTACACATGTTCTCCATAGATCAACAGATCTTCAAAAGGCCTGAAGAAGCATTTTACCTATCAATTTGATATAATAATCCTATATTCTGTGCATCCCAAACAATGTCTTAAGAAGGGAGATCTTACTAAAATTAGTTGGACTGTTTGTAAGGCGTTATAGACATATATTCATAATAAAATGTCATATTTTGTATTTGTCAATGGCTATACGTTTCTTGAAAACAGCCAAAAGAAAAATCATATTTGTTAGAATGTTAAGATTTTTTTTTGTTTTAAACTAGCTACAACATTTCAGGCATTACAAC
Source organism: Salvelinus fontinalis (assembly GCF_029448725.1). Classification (NCBI taxonomy): domain Eukaryota; kingdom Metazoa; phylum Chordata; class Actinopteri; order Salmoniformes; family Salmonidae; genus Salvelinus; species Salvelinus fontinalis. Next base: position 13,745,127 of record NC_074690.1, read on the forward strand.
ATACACATATTTAGCAGAACGGACATGTTTCGTTGTCATGTAAGGCCAGTGGTACAGAACAATGTATAGAGCTGACATAATAATTTCATCTGCAACATTGTAGCCACCTGAACGTGACCCTTATTGCGCAACGGAAGAGTTCGGCATTCATTGGCGAACTAAAAACAAGCTGTACATTGCGCATGTGTCATCCACGAATTGAACAACTATCTGAGAAATACAGTACCTGCTCCTTTCTCTTCTGCCAGCGACCGCAAGGGCTTTCTTCCAAGATTTCACTCTCATCCTCGCTCTCTTCCTCTTTCCCCCGACACCCCGAAATATTCTCCTCGGACATGGTCATTTCAATCCAGTCAATCCCCCCCCCCCCCTTTTTTTCAAGGAACGCGCGTTTATAAACTCAATTCCTATGTTTAGCCTACCAAGAATAATCCGATTTGCATAGGTTGCAAAATGTAGAAACTGCTACGAATTCAACGGTTTAACCTGCAGTCCGTGTCGTCCTTTCAAACCATATCCAACAATCAAATGAGTTGTCAAAACAAGCGCATTCCCCAAGAAAGAGCCAATAGGGGATCTTCCAGGAGGTGCGGCAACGCGCACAGCCACCGCTGGTCTGTGCTTGAAGTAAGAGCGGGTGGTATGCCACACTATACAGTCATTCCATAGTGGCCTCTGCGGCTTTTTGTAAAAAAAAAAAAAAGAAAGAAGAAGATAAATGGGAAGATCTCATTCGTTCCTTCTCGTGTCCTCTCCCCTCGTATCCTTCTCAAAACCCATTGGATGACAAAGTCAGAGGTCCCGCCGCTCTGACTTTCTCCTCCAATGGATTTTGAGAAGGATACGAGGAGAGAGGACGCGAGTAGTGTACAATTGAAATGGTACCATTATTTCCTTTCCGTCGGACTAGTTTCTGTGATCTTTGGCCACTTCCTGAGTTTTTTCTAATGTAAATACTACCGTAAAAACTGAAACGAAAACGCACGCCGATTGTGGGAGGACGTCTTTTTTTTTTACCCACCTCCTACCTAGCATATCTACCTCTCATGCAGTTCCCTCTTTTTGATTTTACATTGTATTTCATAGCCTACTTATGTTTAATAGGCTATTGTACTGATTAGCAATTTCCTTTGGGTTGTACAGGAGAGATTACATTCCATAATGTGTTGCAAAAAATTAAATATTTAACCTTTATTTAACTAGGCAAGTCAGGTAATAAGAACTTGCCTAGTTCATTGAGACAGCCCATGACAAAGGCCTAGGATGACCGCCCGGCTCAGGAAGTACGAGGTGAAGACCCTCCTGTCTCTAACCAGGTTCTTTGGCTTCAGCGCAGAGACCTTCTCCCTGGCCGAATGCGTATTTTGTCAATCCCCCTGGTTCTTTAGGATCCCAAAACCATAAACACAGGCCGGGGGCAGACAGTCACAGATGAACCGCTTTAATCTTATTTTTATTTTCTCTTGAACTGGTTACAGGTAAATAACAACAACAAATCCCCCAAAAAACAGGGTTGTTCTGGAATTGCGTGACATTTCCGTCCCTTGCTATTGTAACCACGAAAAACATGTTAAAAAGAAATAGTTATTGAACTGTTTATCAATGATAAAACATAATGCAAGTAATTTATACTGGAAAACTATGTTTAAAGCACTTAGGGTAAGCAAATTGGCTTACTTAGTGATGTGTAGAGTTGAAGTGTCCTGTTTTTGGTATTTAGACATATCTAATTTGTTTGAATGCTAGAAAGTGAACAAAAAATATTTAATCTATTGTATTAATCAATAAAAACAAAGGCTACATACAAGTTGGTATAATTTTCTGAAAGTCTACTAAAGTGAGACTTTGTCCTTGTGTTTCTTGACTATTTCCTTTGTTGTGTTCACAAGCTAGGTTGTTTTTCAATGTTTGAGGCTTCTAGTCAGAAATATTAAAATATATTTATAAATCATAATCAAAGTTTATTGGTCACGTGCGCCGAATACAACAGGTGTAGTAGACCTTACAGTGAAATACTTACTTACAGGCTCTAACCAATAGTGCAAAAAAGGTATTAGGTGAACAATAGGTAGGTAAAGAAATAAAACAACAGTAAAAAGACAGGCTATATACAGTAGCGAGGCTACATACAGACAGACACCGGTAGTCAGGCTGATTGAGGTAGCATGTACATGTGTTAAAGTGACTATGCATATAGTAAAACTAATCCAAGATAATTCATCTGTGTTGTTTACAGTGGGAGGAAATTAAGCATAGTGGGCAAAACCAAGAACAAGCTAGCAAGATCCTATTAGCACGTTGTTGCATGTATTTGCATATTTCCGTTAGGGAACGCTTCCTCTGTGAAGTACACGTGTGCAAAACTCAATTCGACCTTGCACTCCTTCTAAATAATGCAATTTTTTACTTTCGCAAAGTGTCAAGTCTATACAGCTTTGTGCACAGAAAATGTAGGAGTTACCACCCCCAGTCTCAGGGATGGTTAACTCTGGAAATTCCTTTGGCCTGTACTGAGTTAGGTAAATCAGCTTTTCTTACAGCTTATTTGTGGAACAGTCTTCAAAATGTTCTTACATTTTTATGTTTTGGTGCCTCTAGGGAAATTATGAAACATGATTGTGGACCTTATTACTGATGAATGTGTTTGTTTTCTATGACCACGTTTTTCTTTCTGCTTGTATGTATATTTTGATGTGTGTATTTACTGTAATTTCTGTCATTCAGGAATCATCTGTAAAAGAGACCTTCGTCTCAGTATTACTCCCTGATAAAAATAAAATACATTTTCCTAACCCTGCTACTGTCAGAGTCGTGTGTATAGGTGGCAGGGAAGTCAGGCGCAGGAGAGTCAAACAGAGTGTAAATGGAGTCTTTTAATATATGTCCACTTAACATGCTCCAAACACTAATATGTACATACATAAAATAAACATGGGTACGAGGACCCGTCGCACACCTACACAACCAGAAACAACACTAACATAAAACAATCTCTGACAAAGACATGAGGGGAAACAGAGGGTTAAATACACAACAGGTAATGAATGGGATTGAAACCAGGTGTGTGGGAAGACAAGACAAAACCAATGGAAAATGGATCAATGATGGTTAGAAGACCGGTGACGTCGACCGCCGAGCACCGCCCGAACAAGGAGATGCAACGACAAAAGCTTCTAGCCATGACCCATATTTTCTCTAATCTGTGATATTTTGGTTAAAAGACTCAAGTCATTTTTTTTCTGGCAAAAACATATTGGCTGGTAAAATATCTTACTGTGGCCACAGTGGGTGGTGGACAAAGAAGTTAGTTTCAAGCCCTGCTACTCCTACTGGGGGTGATAATAACTAATGTTAGCATAATGGTAAAAATTATGTATAGTTATTTAACCTTTATTTAACCTTTATTTATCCAGGCAAGTCAGTTAAGAACAATTTTTTTTTTTACAATGATGGCCTACCAAAAGGCCTCCCCTGCGGGAAAGGGATGCAAAAGAAGAAGAAATACATAGAACAAAACACACATCACGACAAGAGAGACACCACATAAAGAGAGACCTAAGACAACACCATAGCATGGCAGGGCTACCATATTAGTTTATTTAGAATGGGAAGATGTACCCAAATACATTAAGATAAAAACAAATATAGGAAAATAAAGTTGTTGTTTTTTTAAGTACATTTTTTCCCAAAATGCCATGCCCAAATCCCACTGTAATTCAAGAATGATCCAACACAGAGACATTGACAGGCCCGCTCAAACCAAATGTACGCTACAGCCCATGGTTGTAGTAATGGACCGTTCGTCGTCTCTGCGGTGGCATCACGGGGTTACGACCAGGTAGTCATTGCTTTGGCGGTGTCGTCTCGGCAGACCATGTCTGAAAAAGGAAAGTGGTAAAAATACTTTAAAGTAGGATATCTGTACTTTACTATTTATATTTTTGACAAGTTTTACTCCACTACATTCCTAAAGAAAATATACTACATGACCAAAGGTATGTGGACACCGGCGTGTCGAACATCTCATTCCAAAATGATGGGCGTTAATATGGAGTTGGTCCCCCCTTTGCTGCTATAACAGCCTCCACTCTTATGGGAAGGCTTCTCACTAGATGTTGGAACATTGGTGCAGGGACTTGCTTCTATTCAGCCATAAGAGCATTAGTAAAGTCAGGCACTGATGTTGGGCGATTAAGCCTGGCTTGCAGTCGGTGTTCCAATTCATCCCAAAGGTGTTCAATGGAGTTGAGGTCAGGGCTCTGTGCAGGCCAGTCAAGTTCTTCCACACCAATTATCTCGTCAAACCATTTCTGTTATGGGACAAGTTTTGTGCACGGGGGCCTTGTCATGCTGAAACAGGAAAGGGCCTTCCCCAAACTGTTGCCACAAAGTTGGAAGCGCAGAATAGTCTAGAATGTCATTGTATGCTGTAGTATTAAGATTTCCCTTCACTTGAACTAAGGGGCCTAGCACGAACCATGGAAAACAGTCCAAGACCATTAATCCTCCTCCACCAAACTTTACTGTTGGCAATATGCATTCAGGCAGGTAGCATTCTCCTGGCATTCGCCAAACCCAGATTTGTCCATCGGACTGCCAGATGGTTCAAAGAATTGGACCCTTTTTTCAATTTTTGCCTAAAATGACATACCCAAATCTAACTGCCTGTAGCTCAGGACCTGAAGCAAGGATATGCATATTCTTGATACCATTTGAAAGGAAACACTTTGATGTTTGTGGAAATGTGAAATTATTGTAGGAGAATATAACACATTAGATCTGGTAAAACATAATACAAAGAAAAAAACAGGCGTTTTTTTTTTTTTGTATCATCTTTGAAATGTAATAGAAATGTGTTTTATCAAAATGTTGTATCAAGACTGCCCAAATGTGCCTAGTTGGTTTAGGAACACATTAAAAGTTCATAATTGTGGATTCTCCTCAAACAAAAGCATGGTATTCTTTCACTATAATAGCTACTGTAAATTGGACAGTGCAGTAAGATTAACAATAATTTAAGCTTTCTGCCCATATCAATTTTTTTTACTTACTTTGTTACCTAATGCTAATCATATTGGGGCAGAAATTTGACAAACTGACTTGTTGGAAAATAGGGCATCCTATGATGGTGCAAAGTTGAAAGTCACTGAGCTCTTCAGTAAGGCCATTCTAATGCCAATATTTGTCTATGTAGATTGCATGGCTGTGTGCTCGATTCTATGCACCTGTCAGCAACGGGTTGGTTTATGAACACATTATAAAGTTCATAATTGTGCATTCTCCTCAAACAAAAGCATGGTATTCTTTCACTATAATAGCTACTGTAAATTGGACAGTGCAGTTAGATTAACAATAATTTAAGCTTTCTGCCCAAATCAGATGTCTATGTCCTGGTATTTATTATTATTATTTTTTTTAACTTACTTTGTTACCTCATGCTAATCATATTGGGGCAGAAATTTGACAAACTGACTTGTTGGAAAATAGGGCATCCTATGATGGTGCAACGTTGAAAGTCACTGAGCTCTTCAGTAAGGCCATTCTAATGCCAATATTTGTCTATGTAGATTGCATGGCTGTGTGCTCGATTCTATGCACCTGTCAGCAACGGATGTGGCTGAAATAGCCGAATACACTCATTTGAAGTGGTGTCCAAATACCTTTATATATATAGTGTGTGTACTTTTTACTCGTATACATTTTCCCTGACACCAAAAAGTACTCGTTACATTTCATTTGCTTGGGCAGGACGGAATTATGGCTCAATTCATGCAATTATCAATTGTCATCACTACTGCCACTGAAAACTGTGTTTGTAAATTATGTCTAAGTGTTGGAGTGCCGTCTGGTTTGCTTAATATAAGGAATTTGATGTATAGCATTTATTTTGAAACTTTTACTCAAGTATGACAACTGGGTCCTTTTTTTCCACCCCTGTAACTTAAGTATATTTAAAACCAGATACTCAATTAGTATTTTACTGGGTGACTTTTACTTGAGTCATTTTCTATTAAGGTATTTTTTATTATTTTTTGTTTCACCTTTATTTAACCAGGTAGGCCAGTTGAGAACAAGTTCTCATTTACAACTGCGTCCTGGCCAAGATAAAGCAAAGCAGTGCGACAAAAACAACAACACAGAGTTACACATGGGATAAACAAACGTTCAGTCAATAACACAATAGAAAATCTGTATACAGTGTGTGCAAATTAAGTAAGGAGGTAAGGCAATAAATAGGCCATAGTGGCAAAGTAATTACAATTTAGCAATTAACACTGGAGTGATAGATGTGCAGATGAGGATGTGCAAGTATAAATACTGGTTTAAATACTGGTGTGCAAAAGAGCAGAAAAAAAAACAATTGTATCTTCACTTTTACTTAAGTATGACAAATGAGTACTGGAAATGGAGAAAAAAGCTTAATCAGTAACGTAATCAAAGGAAACCCATAGTATACACTCAAACAGATCAGATGGACGTCAATCTCCCCTTTTAGGCAGACTAGAGAGCGGAGGATCACCGTTGTCATTCAGCGAGCAGATTCATTCCGTTCGTGTCAGACACTATATTTATAAACTGAATGAAAAATAGAAACACACATTTTTTGGGGGGATGGGTGTTAATTCTTACTTTATTTGCTCAAAACATTCATGGTATAATTTCCTATAACAGACATGATCTTCTGAAAATGGGGGATGTTTCAGATCACCTCTGGGAATAACATTTATGACTACACTGACTTTGTCACTGGGCTCATCAGGAAGTAAATAGAGGATGTTGTTTCTACAGTGATGACTAGAACATACCCAAACCCCAACATTTTTTTGATAAGATGGCAGCATTCTCGCAAAACTGAAAGCGTGAACCACTGAATTTAACCACGGTAAGGTGACTGGGAACGTGGACGAGTACAAACAGACCAGCTATGACCTCTGTAAGTTAATCAAAAGAGGCAAAAAGACAGGGACAAAGTGGAGTCGCAATTCAATGGCATAGACACGAGGTACTCCCAGACAAGCTAAACACCTTCTACACCCGCTTCTAAGAAATCGACACAGAGCCGCCGCCGTGAACCCTTCTGCTCACGAGGCCTGCGGGCTCCCGATCTCTTCAGCCGAGGACAGTAAGACTTTCAACGTGTGTTAACCCTCACAAGGCTACTGGCCTGGACGGCATCCAAAGCTGTGTCTTCAGAGTATGTGCAGACCAGCTGGCTGGAGTGTTTACTGACATATTCAACCTCTCCCTCTCTGTTGTCCCCACCTGCTTAGAGATGTCCACCATTGTTCCTGTAACTGAACTAAATGCCTAATGCTCCGTAGCACTCCGCTCTGTCATCATGAAGTGTTTTGAGTCTAGTCAAGGGCCATATAACCTCCACCTTACCCGACATCCACTACAATTTACATACCGCCTCAACAGATCCACAAACAACACAGTCTCCGTAGCACTGTACACTACCCTATCCCACCTCGACAAGAGGAATACCTACAGGGAGCTCCAAAAGTATTGGGGCAGTGATACATTTTTTAAATCCTCTGTATACCACCTCTACCTTGTCACAACACAACTGATTGGCTAAAACACATTAAGAAATTCCACAAATTAACTTTTAACAACGCACACCTGTTAATTGAAATGCATTCCAGGTGACTACCTCATGAAGCTGGTTGAGAGAATGCCAAGAGTGTGCAAAGCTGTCTTCAAGACAAAGGGTAGCTACTTTGAAAAATCTAAAATATATTTAGATTTGTTTAACACTTTTTTGGTTACTACATGATCCATATGTGTTATTTCATAGTTTTGATGTCTTCACTGTTATTAAACAATATATAAAATAGTACAAATAAAGAAAAACCCTGGAATGAGTCGATGTGTCCAAACTTTTGACTGGTACTGTACAGTATGTTACACCGTGGCTGCCATGGCATTTCTCTTTAAAAAAAAAATAGGTGGGGCAGAGGGGTGTGTGTTGAGAAAGCACTGCAGCATGCAGCTGAGTCACGTGAGTGAGAGGACAGAGCAGAACCAACACATGTAGTGACATATTTTTTTTTTACCACAGATATAACTATGAGACGTTTCACCTGATGTATAAATGTGAAGCATCCGCTTGGCGTTTTCCCTCACTGCCAAATATGGGAGATGAAGGATTTTGGCCGACATTCAACATATGTTCTCATCGATGAAACACTTGATCTCAATACAGTTTTCTGTTCCCAAAACTAGAATCTGTTATGAACAGAAGTGGACTAAGTTTTGTAGACTTGACCCTTTCCAAAATGTTCTTCTTCTTATTTTTTGTAATTGCGTGGCATATAAGATGCGCAAAGGCGAATTTAGTTATTGCACACGCACACTTCAGAGTAGTCGTTCCCTAACGGAAATATGCAGATGATGCTAGAATACGCTAATGCTTGGCTCTGCCCACGTTCTTGCTTGTTCTGCCCACTATGACACATTTATACCCAGTTATAAAGATCTTTGTTTTTACCAGTTGAAGGTAAGCTATTTAGATTGTCATAATGGCGACAAATTTTCCCCCAAACCCCTTTTCTATAAAACATGAACACGCTAAGAACTGATGCGCATAAATAAATAACTGCAGCAAAACACTGGAAAAAAAGAGCGCATAGTAGATAGAGCGCATTAGATAACATTAACTCGGAGGTGTTTAAAATCGATTCTAATCTAATGTCGACTTTGCTTATGGAAAACGGTATCAAGCTACTGTAAGTGTTTTTTTATACGCATGTTCAGTTCTTGGGTCTTGGGCTGCACGAGTGGAATTTTGATATGGAAGTTATGGAACTCCCTAGCGTGTTTCTGTTATGGGGAAAAGGACACGATGAAACTGACATTAAATGTAGAGAATGAAACATTTGCATCTGCTGGCCAGTAAGTAGCCTATTCATTTCCATACCATTGTAGGTTACTGTAGGCTACTATTTGATACAATAAATAGGTTGACACGACTATTTCACTGGAGCCATTGCAAATCACTTGTGTAGCCTACCTGGAGCTGGCAAACTGATTTAATAAATAGCCTAGAACTTCAATGTATTGCTGGAGCCGTGTGTTATTTAAGCAATGAGGTCCGAGGAGGTGTGGTATATGGCCAATATACCATGGTTAAGAGCTGTTCTTAAGCGCGACACAACACAGAGTGCCTGGACACAGCCCTTAGCCGTAGTATATATACCACAAACCCCCAAGGTGCCTTATTGCTATTATAAACTGGTTACCAACTTAATTAGAGCAGTAATAATGATGGTCTGATATACCATGGCTGTCAGCCAATTAGAATTCAGGGCTTGAACCACCCAGGTTATAATATGCAATTATTAAGGGCCATGTTTAGTTAATTAAATTGGAAATGATCAAGGCTCTATTGCAATTATCGATCAGTTGTTAGAACGTATTAGGTTGACAGTAACAGTAGTCAGATTAGGCTACAGGTAAAATACATTATATAAACAATAAACACTGGCTGTTGTTGACAAGTATATAGACAGTACATATTGTAAACATTTAATTCTGTGTCTGGTGTGTTAATTTGAACTAAGCAAGCTGCTAAATTGTTCGGTACACATGTTGCCTAGGCTACTGTAGACTATCTGAAATGAGATGTAGGCCTATCAAGGGCTATAGGCTACCTGCATCTACAGTTGAAGTCGGAAGTTTACATACACCTTAGCCAAATACATTTAAACTCAGTTTTTCCACAATTCCTGACATTTAATCAGAGTAAAAATTCCCTGTCTTAGGTCAGTTATACCACTTTATTTTAAGAATGTGAAAATGTCAGAATAATAGTAGAGAGAATTATTTATTTCAGCTTTTATTTATTTCATTACATTCCCAGTGGGCCAGAAGTTTACATACACTCAATTAGTATTTGGTAGCATTGCCTTTACATTGTTTAACTTGGGTCAAACGTTTCAGGTAGCCTTCCACAAGCTTCCCACAATAAGTTAGGTGAATTTTGGCACATTCCTCCTGACAGAGCTGGTGTAACTGATTCAGGTTTTGTAGGCCTCCTTACTCGCACATGCTTTTTCAGTTCTGCCCACACATTTTCTACAGGATTGAGGTCAGGGCTTTGTGATGGCCACTCCAATACCTTGACTTTGTTGTCCTTAAGCCATTTTGCCACAACTTTGGAAGTATGCTTGGGGTCATTGTCCATTTGGAAGATCCATTTGCGACCAAGCTTTAACTTCCTGACTGATGTCTTGAGATGTTGCTTCAATATATCCACATCATTTTCCTCCCTCATGTGTTATCTATTTTGTGAAGTGCACCAGTCCCTCATGCAGCAAAGCACCCCCAAAACATGATGCTGCCACCCCCGTGCTTCACGAATGGGATGGTGTTCTTCGGCTTGCAAGCCTCCCCCTTTTTCCTCCAAACATAACGATGGTCTGTAACGGCAGCCTTCCCTCTCTTCACGAGAAGAGAGAGTAGCAGGGATCGGACCAACACGCAGCGTAGCCAGTGCTCAACATGTTTAATACGAACGAAAACACTTACAAAACTACAAAATAACAAATGTGGCAAAACCGATACAGTCCATTCTGGTGCAGACAAAACACAAAGACAGGAAACAACCACCCACAAATCCCCAACACAAAACAAGCCACCTATATATGATTCTCAATCAGGGACAACGATTGACAGCTGCCTCTGATTGAGAACCATATTAGGCCGAACACAGAAACAGACAAACTAGACACACAACATAGAATGCCCACCCAGCTCACGTCCTGACCAACACTAAAACAAGTAAAACACATAAGAACTATGGTCAGGACGTGACATGGTCATTATGGCCAAAAAGTACGATCTTTGTCCCCATGTGCAGTTGCAAACCGTAGTCTGGCTTTTTTATTGTGATAAAGTGCGTCTAGGTGATAGGTGTAGGAGTCAGGCGCAGGAGAGCAGGGATGTCTGAGAAGCGTGTTTTAATAAGACAGTCCACCAACACAGGAATGGCACAATCGAAAAGGACGACGCCCTCGTAACAGAGAACCCGTGCAAACGCACGGAGGAACAAACACAGTTCCGACACTCATACACTTACGTAACCGTGAAAACAAATAACGGTAAATCCATCCGAGCACATCACAACAAAAGACTAATCCCGCACAAACCTAGGCAGGCAACAGGGTACATATATATATACACACAGAAATAAACGCAAATGAAAACCAGGTGTGAAAATAACCAAAGACAAAACAAACAGAAAAGGAAAAAGGGATCGGTAGACCGGTGACGCCGACCGCCGCCCGAACAGGGAGAGGAGCCACCTTCGGTAGAAGTCGTGACATTTATTCTGGTTTTGGAACAGTGGCTTCTTCCTTGCTGAGCGGCCTTTCAGGTTATGTCGATATAGGACTCATTTTACTGTGGATATAGATACTTTTGTTACCTCCAGCATCTTCACAAGGTCCTTTGCTGTTGTTCTGGGATTGATTTGCACTTTTTGCACCAAAGTACGTTCATCTCTAGGAGACAGAACGTGTCTCCTTCCTGAGCGGTATGACGGCTGCGTGGTACCATGGTGTTTAAATTTGCCTACTATTGTTTGTACAGATGAACGTGGTACGTTCAGGTGTTTGGAAATTGCTCCCAAGGATGAACCAGACTTGTGGAGGTCTACAAATTTTTTTCTGAGGTCTTGGCTGATGTCTTTTGATGTTCCCATGATGTCAAGCAAAGAGGCACTGAGTTTGAAGGTAGGCCTTGAAATACATCCACAGATACACCTCCAATTTACTCAAATTATGTCAATTAGCCTATCAGAAGCTTCTAAAGCCATGACATAATTTTATGGAATTTTCCATAACAGTCAACTTAGTGTATCTAAAGTTCTGACCCACTGGAATTGTGAATTATAAGTGAAATAGTCTGTCTGTAAACAATTGTTGGAAAAATTACTTGTGTCATGCACAATGTAATTGTCCTACCCGACTTGCCAAAACTATAGTTTGTTAACAAGAAATGTTAGTGGAGTGGTTGAAAAACAAGTTTTAATGACTCCAACCTAAGTGTATGTAAACTTCCGACTTCAACTGTATCTTTCTAAGCTAACCCTGTCAAAATTGAATTACAATCATAAACCCAGATTTTAGTCTGTAGCTTATGCCTATTGAAATGCCAAGTCAATCTCGTAAATGGGCCATTTATAACTGTTTATAGTGTAATGACCTGGCTAGATCATAAAGGAACAATTGTACAGACAGAGGATTGAGTTTACGAATTCACGGTTTATTAACCCAACTCCACGCAGGCTACTGTTTGGGCGTGGTCCACGCCAAATACATTTAGGATGCCCGTACAAAACAACCGTGATCCTCTCTTGTGAAGACCAGACGTAAGAGAGAGAACAATGGCTAAACATGCCCTTAAACTTGCGATGGCGACCCCCCTCCCCTGCTCCACCAACCACCAGAACATTCCAGGCATTCCCGTTGTTGGCAGATAGCAGGTTGACTGGCATGTCAGATCCCGCGAACACTGGGTACTGGTAAGTACAACAAAACCAACGAACAGCATAACACATAACACACAGCTGTCTGTGCGGGTCTGGCACATTATAAGGGCACAATTGCTAGAAATAACCCAACATTCTTTTTTTAAAAGTTGGACAAAGTGTTTCTTGCTCAGAGATTTCGAGATCCTCTGTCCCACGTTCATCACTTAAACTCTCCTGTCGGTTTTATTTATAGGTTATGCTCACGCACAAAAGGGATTTATTTATAATTCTAAACCGGGTTTGAGCCCTGAATTGGCTGAAAGCCGTGGACTGTCAGATTGTATCCCAGGGTTATGACAAAACATTTATTTTTAGTGTTCTAATTACGTTGGTAACCAGTTTATAATAGGAATAAGTCACCCCAGGAGGTTTGCCTAATATGGCCAATTAACCACAGCTGTATCCAGGCAGTCCGCATTACGCCATGCTTAAGAACAGCCCTTAGCTGTGGTATGTATATTGGCCATATACCATGCCCCCCTTGTGCCTTATTGCTTAATCATAGCAGTCAAAACAAGTTAAATCGACATCCATTGATGGAAAATTATCTGGCGAGTTTGATAAGGGCAAATTACCTTTTCTCTTGCGACATATTGAACATTTGTTACGTCATGTCATAGTTCGCAATTATTATAATTTTTTATGAAAACCTAATTTTACTTCTAACGTCCTTACGAGTTACGTCGATATTCCTTCTTAATTAGCTCGATAGCGTAATGGAAAAAGGGTTTATTGTATAAATGTGGCAACTCCTCTCTTGCTGTGGGGGGAACAAAAATGTGAGCTGGTTTTCAGGCTTTTTGTGCAGGTTGAGTGGTCATTGGACTATAATTTACTTGTTAGACCTGGCAACCCTGCTATCGGAACCCTGTGATGACAATTTCTCCATTCTTAAAACCATGGACTGACATGTGCATGTGGTGTCAGTGTTGTATTGGTTTTGATATTTACAGTGCATTCGAAAAGTATTCAGACCCCTTGACTTTTTCCACATTTACATTTACTTACACTACCGTTCAAAAGTTTGGAGTCAGTTATAAATGTCCTTGTTTTTGAAAGAAAAGCAAATGTTTTGTCCATGAAATTAACATAAAATTGATCAGAAATAGTGTAGACATTGTTAATGTTGTAAATGACTATTGTAGCTGGAATATCTACATAGGTGTACAGAGGCCCATTATCAGCAACCATCACTCCTGTGTTCCAATGGCACATTGTGTTAGCTAATCTTTGTTGATCATTTTAAAAGGCTAATTGATCATTATAAAACCCTTTTGTAATTATGTTAGCACAGCTGAAAACTATTGTTCTGATTAAAGAAGCAATAAACTGGCCTAATTTAGACTAGTTGAGTATCTGGAGCATCAGCATTTGTGGGTTCGATTACAGGCTCAAAATGGCAAGAAACAAAGAACTTTCTTCTGAAACTCGTCAGTCTATTCTTGTTCTGAGAAATGAAGGCTATTCCATGCGAGAAATTGCCAAGAAACTGAAGATCTCGTACAACGCTGTGTACTACTCCCTTCACATTACAGCGCAAACTGGCTCTAGCCAGAATAGAAAGAGTGGGAGGCACCGGTGCACAACTGAGCAAGAGGACAAGTGTAATAAAGTGTCTAGTTTGAGAAACAGACACCTCACAAGTCCTCAACTGGCAGCTTCATTAAATAGTACCCGCAAAACACCAGTCTCAATGTCAACAGTGAAGAGGCGACTCCGGGATGCTGGCCTTCTAGCATAAACAGAAACAAAACTAATGTATAAAGGCATGCTGTGGCTCAGTTGGTAGAGAATGGCGCTTGCAACGCCAGGGCTGTGGGTTAAATTCCCACGGGGGGACCAGGGTTCAATTCCCACGGGGGGACCAGGATGAATATGTATGAACTTTCCAATTTGTAAGTCGCTCTGGATAAGAGCGTCTGCTAAATGACTTAAATTTAAATGTAATGCTCCATATATCTCTAACCTCTCCTTAAACCCCAAAGGCAAGGGACCTATTAAGGTATTATTATTATTAAGGATACGTTTTCTGATATCCTTGATATGCCCTTAAATTGAAAAATAAAAGGGCACTGACCAATATTTTAAATTAAGGTATGTTTAATGGGTCCCCTTTTGCCTTTTAAAATTAAGGGACATTTAAGAGGCCAAGGCTGATTTAATTCACATTCAGGGGTCTTGGCAGTCCTGTTTCGTTGTGAGTCATTGGGGTATGTTGTGGTGGACTGTCATTACAATTGCGTCACAGGAACCTGGCAAAATTACGTTTGTAGTGTAGCTAGCCACTGAATGGCTCTCAATTCACTACCAGCATGCAGTTAAAGATATAACCACTTTTGGAGATAATGTCACATTCTGACCATAGTTCTTTTGTATTTTCTTTGTTTTAGTGTGGTCAGGGCGTGAGTTGGGTGGGTAATCTATGTTTTCTATTTCTGTGTTGGTTTTCTGTGTTTGGCCTGATATGGTTTTCAATCAGAGGCAGCTGTCAGTCGTTGTCCCTGATTGGGAACCATATTTAGGTAGTGTTAAAGATTGATGATATTTACTAGAAGAGAGAGACCAAGTTGAGACGCTAGACCAGGTGGATAAGGTATGATATTTAAGGCAGTTTAATAAGTTGCAAAGATATCTGACAACACGTGCACGGGCTCGTCCATTTAGCTCAGAGGGAGCTAGCAGGAGGAGCCCCGACTCATATTGTGCAATACATTTTATACAGTGAAATGACGTAGGTAGATTCTAGTAGTTCTGCTCTCCTGACTGGTCGCTGTGAGTGGAGGGCGGTCCCCTTCAGGCTAATATCAATGTTCCATTGGTTCTCAGTAGTGTTCTTTGTCCTTGGAACTCCCGCCTGAAACAGGGGTTTGTGTGTGTGTGTGTGTGTGTGTGTGTATGCATGCGCATGCTCGTTGAGTGCCATGCCGGTCTGGGTTGTCTCTTGTATTGACAAGATGTTGAAGCAGACACCAGCAACTGGCGCCTGAGGTCAGAGCGCCCCCCTGAGGTCAGAGCGCCCACCTGCCTTATCAGTGCTCATAAATGGTTTGTGTCAGCCATCTCTCTCTGTGTGTGTGTGTGGGAGTAAGGTTAGTATCTGGCACAGGCAGAACTGGTTCATCTGTGGGGTGCAGCAAAGTGTTACAACCACGTCTGCTTTAATAATGAAGGCATTATAACAATATTATAGCTAACAGTAGACTGTTTTCTGTTGGGTTTTGTGGGTGGTTGTTTTCAGTCTTTGTGTGTCTGCACCAGATAGAACTGTTTCGGTTTTCACTTTGTTGTTTTTGTATTTTGAGTTGTTCACTTCCATTAAATAAGATGAACAATTACCCCGCTGCGCATTGGTCCTCTGATCCTTCAAACTTCTCCTCCTCAGACGAGGAAGAAGACGACAGCCGTTACAGATAACTAGTGCTCTCAAACTGATGTCGACAGCAGATTGGTGAAAATAAGTTACATGAACTGAATAACATAGGATGGTATCATAGGATCCGTCAACAGACTGGGATGCATTGTGCCTAACAACATCAAAATAGCCTTTCCAGACTCTGAAGTGGGAGGAGCCATACTTGCAAACACTAGAAAAAGTTTTAGTTACATTTTTTGGGGATCTCCTGTCTCCAAATGTGCATCAGCCAATTACAATCGTCGACAAAGTTGCACGTGACAGAATGCTACATTGTAGCTTGTCTCATCAGATAACCTGGCACGTTAGCTGACAGTGAATATTTCCTGTAACAAATTCCGCATCAACCTATCAAAAATCTTAAGACTTTATATCCACCAACCAATGGCGATTTTCTTTTTAATAGGTCCATTTGACCACCAGAGGGATATTTTAAACCTCCGAATTCAAGGTTTACTTTCGTTCCACTAGGTGGATAATGCTTCCTTGACTAGACTACAAGCTACTAATGTTAGACAAAATTCAAAAGGCACGTTTTCACATATATGACAAGCCCTCTTTTTGTAGTGCTATGATCGTACAGTTATATGCGGTAATATTGTGATCATTTGACTGCAATCGCAGACTCTCACAATCCTGGAGGAACTGATGGAAGACTAATGTAAAAAGTTATGAGCATAACAAGTTTTTTCAAAAGTAGGCGTGAATTAATACAAACATTTTTTTGCTAAACTAGAAATGTATAACGCGAGTCCCTTTTAATGTGAGGCGCGCTTTGAGAAAACAGTGTTATTGGTGTGATAGCCATGGAAGCATCAACAGAATCAGTTAGTTGTTGTACTATTAACTGAACTAGTAACTAGCAACCAGGCAGAGCAGAACAAACACAAGGAATCAATACAATACAATGCTCCGTGCTCATTGGATATTATTATTATTATTATAACTTATTGGCCCTCGTAGTTCCATCAGGAAACTCCTCCTCTTGAGTTTTAAACACTTCCTGTTTCCTGACACTATATCCTCTATATTCTCCAGCAGCTCTGTGACCTGATAACCATCAACCCCCTGTTCTCATCGATGAAGTTCTCATCGACATGACACCTGTTTCCAACATTTCTAAACTAAGCCGCTGGAGGGGCCCTTCCATTCTTTCTCGACGTGTTGCTCAATGGTTGTGTCCCCCGGACAAGTCCCCATAGGTGAACAGCACTATAGCGTGACTCGCCTGTGTTGCACTACTGCTCTTCCTAACTCCTCACTGTAGGAAGCATCCAGCCGTATGACCAGGAGGAGAGTGTGGGGTCCTGGAGGACAGAGGAACACTGCACACAATCTCCTGTTTAACCAGCTCAGCAATGTCCTCCTCTACAGTGTTATTCACCCGGCACCCTGAAGTGTCGATCAGTGAACTCCTTGTTTCGTTTCTTTCTTACTTAGTAGTATTTGTATTAGGGATCCCCATTAGTCCAAACATATTAAAGCACTTACATTACATATAAAACAAAAATATAACAGTACATCATTTAACATTATTACACCACTACATATCTACAACACAACATGTTCAATACCACCATACAACAATATCACAATGAATGCATGTGTCTGTACCTTTGTGTGTGTCTCTTCACAGTCCCTGTTGTTCCATAAAGTGTATTTTTACCAGTAATTTAAAAAAATCTGATTCTACTGCTTGCATCAGTTACCTGATGTGGAATAGAGTTCCATGTTGTCATGGCTTCCTTGTCTCAGCCTCCAGTATTTATGCTGCAGTAGTTTATGTGTCGGAGGGCTAGGGTCAGTCTGTTATATCTGGAGTACTTCTCCTGTCTTATCCGGTGTCCTGTGTGAATTTAAGTATGCTCTCTCTAATTCTCTCTTTCTCTCTCTCGGAGGACCTGAGCCCTAGGACCATGCCTCAGGACTACCTAGCATGATGACTCCTTGCTGTCCCCAGTCCACCTGGCCGTGCTGCTGCTCCAGTTTCAACTGTTCTGCCTGCGGCTATGGAACCCTGACCTGTTCACCGGACGTGCTACCTGTCCCAGACCTGCTGTTTTCAACTCTCTAGAGACAGCAGGAGCGGTAGAGATACTCTGAATGATAGGCTATGAAAAGCCAACTCACATTTACTCCTGAGATGTTGACCTGTTGCACTCTCAACAACTACTGTGATTATTATTATTATTTGACCATGCTGGTCATTTATGAACATTTTGAACATCTTGGCCATGTTCTGTTCGTTTTTCCTAGCCACCGTGCTTCTACACCTGCATTGCTTGCTGTTTGGGGTTTTAGGCTGGATTTCTGTACAGCACTTTGAGATATCAGCTGATGTAAGAAGGGCTATATAAATAAATTTGATTTGTAGTCATAGTAGTTCTTCCTAACTCAAACTATTGTCTACCCAGGATGGTGTTTCCTTCTTTTCCCAGACCATATATGTCCCAGCAGCACAATCCTCAGAGTCATCGCTGGCAGAGAGAGAAGGTTTATCCATTTCTAAATCGGAATCTATGCATCAACATTGTTTTGAGCACGTGGACTGAGGAATGTTCTGGCGCCAATGCGGGCACCCTCACGCTTACAAGGAGTGTGTTCTCATACTCCGTGATGAAGTCATTTAAGCATGTTAACTCTGGCGAAGCTGTGGCATCCTAAACTGCATGTTCAGAGCATGTTCAGACCAGCTGAATAAGTGAGAAAGTTAGACACACAAATATCATACCCCCCCCCCCTCCCCCAAAAAATGCTAAGCTCGAGTTACTGTAATGGTGAGAGGTTAGCACGTCTTGGGGGTATGATATTTGTGCATCTGTAACTTTCTCACTCATCATTATTCATGATTCATTCAGGATTATCCGTAATCAGGGTAGCATCCACATTAATGTCGAAGTGTTTAGAAACATATTTTATCCTTATTTTTAATAAAAGTGACTCCAAAATGACAATATATTATTTACTATTCATTTGTATTGGGCACAAAATAATCTGAAACGCAAGCAAAACTAACAGCAAATGCATCCAACAAATGTCTAGAGTCACAAGCTTGATGTAGTCATTGCTTGCTATGAATGTGGACATTAAATAGGGTATATGGATTTGTTGTGCTCTTCTGTATGTGCCATCTTTTGTGTTTTTCAGGCAAGCCTGGGGAAAGGACTGGAGGAAAAATGCACTTAAAGACTCAAGGCAGAGGCATCAGAAAGAGGCCCAAGAAGACTTGGACGAAAGATCAGAGGCCAGTGAGGGTTTTTCAGAACTCACTCAATCCGGTAAATTGGTGACGGTACACTTTGAGCTGCTTACCTGACACTGACGGGGGTTACAATTGTCTCCACAACCCTCCTCTTTGACCCTAACTATTTGATGTGTAAAGGTCAAAGCAATGTAGTGAAAACTAAGCCACTGCAAAGCTTAAACTTATTCACACCCTTCAGATCTGCAAATATTTATAGTTGAGTTCTGGAGTAGGGAAATTAGCTGTTAAAAGTTCTACTTGGCGACAAAACGTTGCATGCACAAAGTAAAAATATTGGGTACATTTCCGCCACAACTAAGATTGTTGAAGTGCAAGGATAAACGTTTCTGCTGTTTTGGTCCCGCATCTCCCACGTTCTGCCCCTGAACAAGGCAGATAATCCACTGTTCCTAGGCCGTCATTGAAAATAAGAATTTGTTCTTAACTGACTTGCCTAGTTAAATAAAAGGTCAAATGAAATAATTGTGGACAGTAACAAGAATAACTGAAAGGGGTGCGTCCATCGAAATGTAAGTTGCAGGGGGGGGGCGGTTTATTGGATTTCTTTTTACATGTTGTGTAATAATGGATAATTACCACAGATTACTTAGTAACTTTGATACGTTTGCAGCCATATGTTGTATTGTACAGCTATTACTATTCTTTAATGTTGGAGTTGCCAATACTGCTTGGCATATTCTGCCCTCCCAAGCAAAAAGGCAGTAACTGCTCATTTGGTCGAAAATGAGTTAATGTCATTTTTGTTACAATAAATACATGTCAAATCATGTGGACAAGTATCCTGCCTCTATTGTATTGTGGAGAAAATGTGGGTCATGTTAGCAGTAACTGCATAAAGTTACTGTGAAACCGTGGTAAATGGCAGTAACTGAACTTACTGTAACGGTAGTCCTCCTCCTCTTCATCCGAAGAGGAGGAGCATGGATTGAACCAAAACGCAGCTTCTGAAGTTGACATATTTATTTACAGAAAAGACGAAAACACGAACTTCACTATAACCTAACAAAACAACAAAACGGAGTAGACAAACCTGGACATGCGAACTCACATACAACGCAGAACTCACAAACAGGAAAATGACTACACAAAAGACCGAACGTACAAACAAACCGAGAACAGTCCCATGTGGCGTAACATACTGACACAGGAGACAACCACCCACAACGAACACTGTGAAACAACCTACCTAAATATGACTCTCAATTAGAGGAACGCCAAACACCTGCCTCTAATTGAGAGCCATACCAGGCAACCCTTAAACCAACATAGAAACAGACAACATAGAATGCCCACCCAAACTCACGTCCTGACCAACTAACACATACAACAAACTAACAGAAATAGGTCAGGAACGTGACATAACCCCCCCCTTAAGGTGCGAACTCCGGGCGCACCAGCACAAAGTCTAGGGGAGGGTATGGGTGGGCATCTGACCACGGTGGTGGCTCAGGCTCCGGACGCTGTCCCCACACCACCATAGTCACTCCGCGCTTCTGTATCCCCCTTCCAATGACCACCCTCCAACTAAACCCACCTAAATGAAGGGGCAGAATTGGGATAAGGAGCAGCACCGGGATAAGGGGCAGCACCGCGATAAGGGACGGCAGCTCCGGGCTGAGGAATTCTGGCAGGTCCTGGCTGAGGGACTCTGGCAGGTCCTGGCTGAGGGACTCTGGCAGGTCCTGGCTGAGGGACTCTGGCAGGTCCTGGCTGAGGGACTCTGGCAGGTCCTGGCTGAGGGACTCTGGCAGGTCCTGGCTGGACCTGGCTGGACGGCTCTGGCAGGTCCTGGCTGGACGGCTCTGGCAGGTCCTGGCTGGACGGCTCTGGCAGATCCTGGCTGGCTGACGGCTCTGGACGCTCATGGCTGGCTGACGGCTCTGGACCCTCATGGCTGGCTGACGGCTCTGGACGCTCATGGCTGGCTGGCGGCTCTGGCAGATCCAGTCTGGTTGGCGGCTCTGGCAGATCCAGTCTGGTTGGCGGCTCTGGCAGATCCTGTCTGGTTGGCGGCTCTGGCAGATCCTGACTGGTTGGTGGCTCTGGCAGATCCTGACTGACGAATGGCTCTAGCGGCTCCTGACTGACTAACGGCTCTGACGGCTCGGGACAGACGGGCGGCTCTAATGGCACTGGGCAGACGGATGGCTCAGACGGCACTGGGCAGACGGATGGCTCAGACGGCGCTGGGGAGACGGATGGCTCAGACGGCGCTGGGGAGACGGATGGCTCAGATGGCGCTGAGGAGACGGATGGCTCAGACGGCGCTGGTGAGACGGATGGCTCTGGCCGGATGAGACGCACTGTAGGCCTGGTGCGTGGTACCGGAACTGGAGGTACCGGGCAAAGGACACACACCTTCAGGCTAGTGCGGGGAACAACAACAGGGCACACTGGACTCTCAATGCGTACTATAGGCCTGGTGCGTGGTACCGGAACTGGAGGTATCGGGCTGAGGGCACGCACATCAGGGCGAGTGCGGAGAGAAGGAACAGTGCGTACAGGGCTCTGGAGACCCACAGGTGACTTAGTGCGTGGTGCCGGAACTGGAGGCATTGGGCTGGAGACATGCACCATAGGAAGAGTGCGTGGAGGAGGAACAGTGCTCTGAAAACGCACTGGAAGCCTGGTGCGTGGTGTAGGCACTGGTGGTACTGGGCTGGGGCGGGGAGGTAGCGCCGGAAATACCGGACCGTGCAGGCGTATTGGCTGCCTTGAACACTGAGCCTGCCCAACCTTACCTGGCTGAATGCTCCCCGTCGCCCGACCAGTGCGGGGAGGTGGAATAACCCGCACCGGGCTATGTAGGCGAACCGGGGACACCATGCGTAAGGCTGGTGCCATGTATGCCGGCCCAAGGAGACGTACTGGTGGCCAGATATGTAGAGCCGGCTTCATGGCACTTGGCTCAATGCTCAATCTAGCTCTACCAGTGCGGGGAGGTGGAATAACCCGCACCGGGCTATGCACACGTACAGGAGACACCGTGCGCTCTACTGCGTAACACGGTGTCTGCCCGTACTCCCGCTCTCCACGGTTAGCCTGGGAAGTGGGCGCAGCTCTCCTACCTGCCCTTGACCCACTACCTCTTAGCCCACCCTCCCCAAGAAATTTTTGAGTAGTACGCACAGGCTTTTCGGGCTTCCGTGCTAGACGCGTCCCATCATAATGCCGGTTTTGGGCTTGATTCTCCGGTCTCCAGCCTTGCTTCCTTGCTGCCTCCTCATATCGCTGCCTCTCTGCTTTCGCTGCCTCCAGCTCAGCTTTGGGGCGGCGATATTCTCCTGGCTGCGCCCAGGGTCCTTTGCCTTCTAGGTCTTCCTCCCATGTCCATTTCTCCAAATAATTAAGCCTCTCCTGTTGCGTGTTCTACTGCTCGAACTTATGCTGCTTGGTTCTGGATTGGTGGGTGGTTCTGTAATGGTAGTCCTCCTCCTCTTTATCCGAAGAGGAGGAGCATGGATTGAACCAAAACGCAGCTTCTGAAGTTGACATATTTATTTACAGAAAAGACGAAAACACGAACTTCACTATAACCTAACAAAACAACAAAACGGAGTAGACAAACCTGGACATGCGAACTCACATACAACGCAGAACTCACAAACAGGAAAATGACTACACAAAAGACCGAACGTACAAACAAACCGAGAACAGTCCCATGTGGCGTAACATACAAACACTGACACAGGAGACAACCACCCACAACGAACACTGTGAAACAACCTACCTAAATATGACTCTCAATTAGAGGAACGCCAAACACCTGCCTCTAATTGAGAGCCATACCAGGCAACCCTTAAACCAACATAGAAACAGACAACATAGAATGCCCACCCAAACTCACGTCCTGACCAACTAACACATACAACAAACTAACAGAAATAGGTCAGGAACGTGACATAACCCCCCCCTTAAGGTGCGAACTCCGGGCGCACCAGCACAAAGTCTAGGGGAGGGTATGGGTGGGCATCTGACCACGGTGGTGGCTCAGGCTCCGGACGCTGTCCCCACACCACCATAGTCACTCCGCGCTTCTGTATCCCCCTTCCAATGACCACCCTCCAACTAAACCCACCTAAATGAAGGGGCAGAATCGGGATAAGGAGCAGCACCGGGATAAGGGGCAGCACCGCGATAAGGGACGGCAGCTCCGGGCTGAGGAATTCTGGCAGGTCCTGGCTGAGGGACTCTGGCAGGTCCTGGCTGAGGGACTCTGGCAGGTCCTGGCTGAGGGACTCTGGCAGGTCCTGGCTGAGGGACTCTGGCAGGTCCTGGCTGAGGGACTCTGGCAGGTCCTGGCTGGACCTGGCTGGACGGCTCTGGCAGGTCCTGGCTGGACGGCTCTGGCAGGTCCTGGCTGGACGGCTCTGGCAGATCCTGGCTGGCTGACGGCTCTGGACGCTCATGGCTGGCTGACGGCTCTGGACCCTCATGGCTGGCTGACGGCTCTGGACGCTCATGGCTGGCTGGCGGCTCTGGCAGATCCAGTCTGGTTGGCGGCTCTGGCAGATCCAGTCTGGTTGGCGGCTCTGGCAGATCCTGTCTGGTTGGCGGCTCTGGCAGATCCTGACTGGTTGGTGGCTCTGGCAGATCCTGACTGACGAATGGCTCTAGCGGCTCCTGACTGACTAACGGCTCTGGACAGACGGGCGGCTCTAATGGCACTGGGCAGACGGATGGCTCAGACGGCACTGGGCAGACGGATGGCTCAGACGGCGCTGGGGAGACGGATGGCTCAGACGGCGCTGGGGAGACGGATGGCTCAGATGGCGCTGAGGAGACGGATGGCTCAGACGGCGCTGGTGAGACGGATGGCTCTGGCCGGATGAGACGCACTGTAGGCCTGGTGCGTGGTACCGGAACTGGAGGTACCGGGCAAAGGACACACACCTTCAGGCTAGTGCGGGGAACAACAACAGGGCAAACTGGACTCTCAATGCGTACTATAGGCCTGGTGCGTGGTACCGGAACTGGAGGTATCGGGCTGAGGGCACGCACATCAGGGCGAGTGCGGAGAGAAGGAACAGTGCGTACAGGGCTCTGGAGACCCACAGGTGACTTAGTGCGTGGTGCCGGAACTGGAGGCATTGGGCTGGAGACATGCACCATAGGAAGAGTGCGTGGAGGAGGAACAGTGCTCTGAAAACGCACTGGAAGCCTGGTGCGTGGTGTAGGCACTGGTGGTACTGGGCTGGGGCGGGGAGGTAGCGCCGGAAATACCGGACCGTGCAGGCGTATTGGCTGCCTTGAACACTGAGCCTGCCCAACCTTACCTGGCTGAATGCTCCCCGTCGCCCGACCAGTGCGGGGAGGTGGAATAACCCGCACCGGGCTATGTAGGCGAACCGGGGACACCATGCGTAAGGCTGGTGCCATGTATGCCGGCCCAAGGAGACGTACTGGTGGCCAGATATGTAGAGCCGGCTTCATGGCACTTGGCTCAATGCTCAATCTAGCTCTACCAGTGCGGGGAGGTGGAATAACCCGCACCGGGCTAGGCACACGTACAGGAGACACCGTGCGCTCTACTGCGTAACACGGTGTCTGCCCGTACTCCCGCTCTCCACGGTTAGCCTGGGAAGTGGGCGCAGCTCTCCTACCTGCCCTTGACCCACTACCTCTTAGCCCACCCTCCCCAAGAAATTTTTGAGTAGTACGCACAGGCTTTTCGGGCTTCCGTGCTAGACGCGTCCCATCATAATGCCGGTTTTGGGCTTGATTCTCCGGTCTCCAGCCTTGCTTCCTTGCTGCCTCCTCATATCGCTGCCTCTCTGCTTTCGCTGCCTCCAGCTCAGCTTTGGGGCGGCGATATTCTCCTGGCTGCGCCCAGGGTCCTTTGCCTTCTAGGTCTTCCTCCCATGTCCATTTCTCCAAATAATTAAGCCTCTCCTGTTGCGTGTTCCACTGCTCGAACTTATGCTGCTTGGTTCTGGATTGGTGGGTGGTTCTGTAATGGTAGTCCTCCTCCTCTTTATCCGAAGAGGAGGAGCATGGATTGAACCAAAACGCAGCTTCTGAAGTTGACATATTTATTTACAGAAAAGACGAAAACACGAACTTCACTATAACCTAACAAAACAACAAAACGGAGTAGACAAACCTGGACATGCGAACTCACATACAACGCAGAACTCACAAACAGGAAAATGACTACACAAAAGGCCGAACGTACAAACAAACCGAGAACAGTCCCATGTAGCGTAACATACAAACACTGACACAGGAGACAACCACCCACAACGAACACTGTGAAACAACCTACCTAAATATGACTCTCAATTAGAGGAACGCCAAACACCTGCCTCTAATTGAGAGCCATACCAGGCAACCCTTAAACCAACATAGAAACAGACAACATAGAATGCTCACCCAAACTCACGTCCTGACCAACTTAGACATACAACAAACTAACAGAAATAGGTCAGGAACGTGACACTTACTGCGTTTTAGCTTGGTTTCAACCTGCCCTTGGCCTCAGTTACTGCGTTTTACCTTGGTTTCATATCATTTTATTCTGATAGTGATGTAATCGAACCTGTATGACACTGACTGACAGCTACACACACATACATTGCTAATCTAGGGATACAACATCATGGCACAGCATTCCCGGGGGAAAATGATGGTTGAACTTGCTCTGAAACGCCAACATCCAGACACTAGCTAGCTAAGTAGATCTGAGATCAAAATTAGCTAGCTAGCAAGCTAAGCTAGCTATATTAGCTAGCGAGCATAGACTATAACAATGCCACCTGCTCTCATAAGAAGAGATCTGCAAGTCATACTAACTTCAATCTCTTCAATCCCATATAATTAATTATATTCTGAAATTTCATCTGATGGTTTCTTTGAATCAGTACACCATACACACTATTTCTAGCCAGTGACAGCAACCTAGCTAAAACCGACAAGCACCTACCAAAACGTCAAGACCTACCTAGCTAGCATTAGCATGAAGCAATAGAATTGTGCTACATACTCCCATAAGAGACACACTCCCATAAGAGACAATCAGCAGTTTAAACTAGGCTCAATCTATTATACCTAGAAATAATATAATCCCTATAGTTGTATTCTGACATTCCATGGGTCATTTGAATCCGTAACGTTACACCACACACACGATGTCTAGCCAGCTGACGGTCAGTTGGACCTGGACCCCATACTGAATTGTCAAAAGCCACGCACACTTGTTTTGACATGCCAAACGTGTGCTCAATGTGTCGGCTTCAGTGCCATCATTACATGAATGCAGAAAAGACAGTTTTGCATGACTTCCACCAATCCCTGTGGTCTAGATGAGTAGTATCTATGCGGATCAAAGTTGCCATGTGAGGGTGTATTAGGACAGCACAACCACGTCAATACTAGGTTTTATTCCTGTCGATGTGCATCCATGCAATTGTTTTGTATTTTTAAATAAAGATGAACATTTAAAGAACCTTTTTGGGAGCAGGTAGATAGATGAACTGAGTTGACAGTGAAAATGATTTAAGATCATGTTTTCACAAAATAAAATCAACATTGATTATATCCTATATTATAGAATAACTGAAAATGATTATGATCATATGTTTGCACACCAGAAAATGTCAGAATTAATTATTATCATCCATGACAGAATAGAATCATTAGGATGCATGTCCTTGACTATTTGCTCTATTTAATTTCAGTTGAGTTTGAGGGCCACATTCCAACAAAGATTCCTGATCTACCCCCTTTAACTGAAGTCACAGTGTCAACACTATTTGAAGAAATAGAAAACCAGTGGGTGGTCTCTGACTCCTTAGACATCAGTCTATCAGATGAGAAATCAATTGCGGAAATGATGATGATGATGAAGATTATCATCCAGCTTCAGAGTTGAATGTTCCAGCACAAGTGGCAGCTGAGCCCGTGGACACAACTCCAGACAACTTATCAAACAAGAAATCCAAGATTCCACCAATGGGTAGGCCATGTGGTTCCAGATGCAATGTACTCAGAATATTTCAGAGGGTAGGCAAAAAGAAATGTGGGAAAAGTATTGGGAGATGAAGTATAAGGAGAAGAGGACATGGATCTTCCACATGGTGGCACAGCAATCTAAGAAAAATATCACTGTTGGCGCTGACAGTCGTCGCAGCAGGTCGTTTCTGTACCATCTTCCAAACCAGAGTGGTTCTGCACAACAGGTGTGCAAAGTGTTTTTTCTGACAACATTGGGCTACCACCCCAAAAACGACAGGCTGATTGTCACGATGATGGGCAAGTCAATCACCACCAAACTGATTCCACCAAGAGGGGAAAGAAAGCTTCAGTGAGCAAATTGAACATGAATCCAATCCTGCAACACATTGAGTCAGCCACTATAGACGAGAGCATGCCCCACATCGCCTCTACCTCCCTACGGACTGTAATGTTCTTCGTCGGGCGAAAGAGAGGAGGACCAAGATGCAGCGTAGTGAGTATTCATTTTAATAAGAATACTTAAACAAAGAACGAAAACAATAAACCGACAAACGAACGAAGACGAAACAGTCCCGTATGGCGACATACACAACAACACAGGAAACAGGAACAATCACCCACAACCCACAATGACAAAACAGGCTACCTAAATATGGCTCCAATCAGAGACAACGACTGACACCTGTCTCTGATTGAGAACCATATCAGGCCAAACACATAGAAATAGACAAACTAGACATACAACATAGAATGCCCACTCATATCACACCCTGACCAAACAAAATATACAAAGCAAACTATGGTCAGGGCGTGACAGTGACGTCAATATTCGGTTCATGCATAGTGACTACAAGGAGAAGAACAAAGATGCCAACTGCGGTTACGAAACCTATCGCAAGGCAGTAAAGGGAAGGAACATCAGCGTTGTGAAGCTTGGAGAGAAGGAGTGAGAGCTCTGTTTGGTGCAGGGTCATCATCTGAAGATGGAGCACAGGGAGAATGAGGCCTTGGAAACCGAAGCCTGCCAAGACAACAGCCAATGCAGCATCTGAATTCACCATCCCCAACCCCGAATGCATGCAATGTAGAAAATATGAGGAACATAAGAAGTCTGCAGGGCAGAGCAGAAGCCATTACCAGGCCGATGCACAGAAAGTTTGCCCAGAGGCCCGGCCTGTTTGGAGCGTTGATATGCAAAAAAAGTCATCATGTTCCCTCGCATGCCAGGTGTGAAAACAGCATTGTTCACAAGATGAATCGTTGCCTATCACGAGACATTCGCCACCATTGGAAAGAAGTCTCAAAAGAAGAAGAAAACACAATCTCAGTGGTATGGCATGAAGGAACAGCTGGTCGGAAGGCAGAGGAGATTACTTCATTTTACGTAACAGCACTGGAGAGGGGAAGACACACAAAGGATGCAGCTTCAACTCTGTTATACTGTCAGTAATTACACTGCTCTTGTATTAATAGCATAACTGAGAAGTACAGTAAACTAACAAATGAAAATGGCAGATACTGCTCTTTGCTTTGGTATTACCCTGCAATTTATAACATATCATGCCAAGGAAGAAGGCAGTAACTGCCGTTTAAGGGTCAAAGGTCATGTCCGAGGTCATGGTCAACATGAATAAAAAAATGTACTCATAGTAAGGCAACAGATCATTAAATCTCCAATGATCTCCCTATAATTCATTTGGCTTTTTACAATTAAAAAACTTTGAAGCCATTTTTCTCAGTTCCACTCTATGAGTAGTTACAGCCTTTTTGCTTGGGAGGGCAGTATTGTTGTATAGTATGTAGTGCCCAATGACACGTTGCCATCGGTGTCATTGTTTATTGGTAAACATAGTTTTCATATAAGCATGATACTGCAGTGTTTTCTATAGTGGCCTTTGTTAAAGTGGTGGTTGAGCTGCCATGGGCGAGCTCCTAGAACCCTCCCGGACGTGTAATTTATGAACCTGTGTCGCTGGGGCAGATCAGCACCGAAGGGCGTGAGAGAGAAGGTGCCATAAATCTTTATTTTGACAGTCTCTCAGTAATTGGTTTAAATTCATTTTCAATTTAAAGGCTTTATTGGCATGGGAAACATATGAAATAGATAATAAACAAAATTGAAATAAAAACAATAAAAAGTTAACAGTAAAACATTACACTTACAAAAGTTCCAAAATAATATTATGTGTCTCTCTCTTACAAGAGGTTATTCTTTAGGTTAATATTTATACTGCTAAGTTTATAGCCCTGTTTATAGCTGTGTTATAATAGTGTAATTATGCTTATTCATTCCTCTATATTGCATATGTAACAGGGTTGGTTATGTTTCCACTTGCCTCTAAAGAAATGTGTATTTAATGTTCAAGCATTCTTATTGGTTAGTTCAACTCTGATGACAATAAGGTGTGTTGTGATTGGCCCCGCTTGCAGATAGGGGGAGATCGCGAACGTCAGGTCTTCCCAGTATGAAAATGTGATGCAAGGGGTAGGTCACATTCTGAATACTATTTTCTATTTTACAATGTGTACAAGTTTGCTGTACGTTATTGATTTATACATGTGTGGGTATATGGTACCTGTTAGGGATTGAAGGGCTTTCTGGGATGTGCTTTGGCATATGATTGCTGTAAATAAGTGTGTTAGTTAGCACACACCGATGTCATGGTCACATAAGCCACTGCTAACACAGTTTTCTTCATGCTACAGATTTTGTCATCGACAGCCATCAACACTGTTAAGCCCTGCACAACTAACGTGCTGTTTCCCATTTAACAACAGGTATTTACACATGTTATATTTTGTATTGTATTTTTGTATTTTGTTCGCCCAGTAGGAAAATGTGATGCAAGGGATTTTGCCATCGACAGCCATCAATACCGTTAAGCCCTACACAACTAACGTGCTGTTTCCCATTTAACAACAGAAATAAATGATGCTCGACTGGGACCACTGGCCGAAGTGATTTATTTTGAGAAAACACAACGCATGGAGAGTACATATACATCTGTTACACATAATTATGACACTTTACTGATGCTGTTATGCATGTTTTTGCCTTATAGAACCACAATTAATTCTAAGTACTATTCAACCACAATTCACTCCCAGTCAAGATTCATGGTATGACCAAAAGTGTCTTAATGTGTGTTGGTGAGGAGGAAAATGAAATAAAACCCTGAAAAGAGAAGCATCAGCATTGTTATTGGACATCCTGTGGAGGGTCAGAAACCAAATCAGTCGGCATAATTGTACTAGCGTGTGAGGGCATTCACAGCCGACCGTTTTTATAATTTGACTGTGTGTGAGCAACTTACATTCATTTCTACTCATTCCTTGAAACTGCAATGATGGTTGTAGGGTGAGTGCAGGTAGAAGTGCATTTCATGGCTTACAAAAGTGTCTGATAAAATGTGTTGATGGTAACCAATAAAAATGTAAACAAGTGCTGTACTCTTTGCTGTACTTGTTGGCAGTCTCTCTCTAGTCAAGGTAGCAGAAACAAACGCACCTACTGCCAACATTGCAGTAAGTGCGGTTTTTTTTTATATTAAAGTTTGGCCATCTAATTGGAATGCCTTGGAGATCAATAAGTCGATCGCGATTGACCGTTTGGTGACCACTGAATTAGAATAATATTAGATGTAGATTTGTTTTTAATCTTCTGTATGTGCCCTATCTTTTTTGTTTTTCAGGCAGGCACCAGAAAGGACAGAAAAACCACAAAGCGGCCCATGAAGACTCGGATGCGGGATCTGAAGCCAGCGAGGGTTGTCCAGAACTCACTCGCAAGAAACCACCTTGTCTGGTACCGGTTAAAAGGGAATTTCACCCTGGAGGAATCTGGGCTTGTTTTCATCATGTCTGAGGCATTTCTAGAACAGTGAGATGTGTTTCATACATAATTGCCAAGGAAGAAGGCAGGCCAGGGCTTCGCACGCTGAACGATACACCCTGTCATGACGTTGCCCTCTTTGGGTACAGCAAGCCCCATCCCCCTCTCTCTGTCTCCTACACACAGGCTGCTGTGGTCAGAGAGAGGTTGTAAATTCCCGGAGGAGATTTTCTCCTCATGGTCACAGTATAGAGACAGAGTGAATTTTCATAGACGTCACACCCTGACCATAGTTTGCTTTGTATGTTTCTATGTTTTGTTTGGTCAGGGTGTGATCTGAGTGGGCATTCTATGTTGTGTGTCTAGTTTTTCTGTTTCTGTGTTTGGCCTGATATGGTTCTCAATCAGAGGCAGGTGTTAGTCGTTGGGAACGATATGGTTCTCAATCAGAGGCAGGTGTTAGTCGTTGTCTCTGATTGGGAACCATATTTAGGTAGCCTGTTTTCTGTTGTGTTTTGTGGGTGATTGTCTATGTTAGTTGATGTTGCATGTCTTCACTCGGTTTCATTAGCGTCACGGTCGTTTGTTATTTTGTTTAGTTAGTTTAAGTGTTCTTCGTTTAATAAATAGAAGAATGGATTCACATCACGCTGCATTTTGGTCCTCTCTTTCTCCCAAGGAAGATCGTGACACATGTTGGCTGGCTTCACAACATGTGTAGCTTTAATTTGGTTTCTTTCATGTGTGATTTCATGAAAGATAGATTTTTATAATAATATATTTTAATTTGGCGCGCTACATTTTTTTCTGGCATTTGGCCAAGTGGGACGCTACCATCCCACATATCCCAGAGAAGTTAAATAAAGGTGAAATAATTTTTGCAAATAAAAAGTACTTGATGGAGTCCATGATGCCATGTATCCAACCAAGGTTCCCAGGGCCTTTGAAAGTAAAACAGCCCACAACATCACAAACACACTTAACGGTGGGGAATAGGTTATTTTCTGCATGACCATGACTCTTTTTATACCAAACCCACCTCTGGTGTTTGTTGCCAAAAAAGCTCTATTTTAGTCTCATCAGACCATAGAATCTGGTTCCAATGACATTTAGCCAACTCCAGGTGCTTACGTTTGTGGTTTGGTGACAGCAGAGGCCTTTCCTGGCAACCCTTCCAAATAACTTGTTGGCATGGAGTTGGCATCCAATTGTAGTTTTGGAGACCCCAAGACTTCCGGCAACTTCTGCAATTTTCCAACTGTAATACTTGGGAGATATTTTTGCCACTTGAACCATCCTTCTCACTGTGCGTGGGGGGAAAAATACACTTGTGTCCTCTTCCAGGCAGGTTTATCACAACTCCAGTTGTTTTACATTTCTTAATTACTGCCCTAATAGTGGAGATGGGTATTTTCAGGCGTGTAGCTATCTTTTTATAGTCATTGCCTGATTAGTGAAGGTCAACCATCTTTTGTCTCATTTAATTTCTGTGTTCTCTGGCCTTTCCCATGTCGATGGATGACCAAGGGCATTTAGCCTGTGTGTCACCTCATATTTATACCCCAGTAAAAACAGGAAGTCATGGATGACCACTTAAGAGTTCCCAAAGACTCAGATGAACTTTAAAAAGTCACATCTTAAATCGGAATATGCATCAATTCGATTTTGTTCATGAGAATTTCTAAGGGTACCAATAATTGTGACATGCACAATATAATTATTTATTGATGACGATTTTTTTGTTGTTGTTGGAACAATTAACTAAATTAAAGGTTAGATGCATATATTTTGAAAGGAAGATCAAGCTGATAAACAACAATGACATTTTTTCGGACTTTATTGTTCATATATACCTAGGGTGCCAATAATTCAAGAGGGTACTGTAGAAGAAGATGCAAGAACTTGGCAGATTCCTGCTTGATGTGACAGAGTTAAATCCAAATATGCAGACTCTTCAAAGTCCTTGTACCAACCAACTTCAAGTTGGCAGTGTCAGTGACCAGGAATGTGGTTGGGTACTTTAGTAAACAAAGCGAATACAAACCTTCCTTGACATGCAAAGTAGGATATTCCCTTAAAACAGCTGCAGGAGTACTCTGGCCTTTCCAAATGTCGATGCTGCAGGAGTACTGTCACGTATCCCCCCGGTACTGCTGCTCATTCTGTTCACCAGGTCCGGAGGTCGACGTCATCGGCCTTCTAGGCTTAACTGAACTGTGTTATTACGCACACCTGGTTCCAATTGCTCACTGATTTGTGTTTGTATAAATGTGCTCTTTGTTCCCCCATTGGGCTGTCGATTATTGTTCCCATGTCCGTTGGTCGTGTGAGTACCAATGCGTTTCTCAGCCTGTTCTGCGTATTGTTTAATACGGGTGTCACGACCGTCTAAGGGTGAGAGAGAGGACCAAGGCGCAGCGTGTGAGAAATACATATTTTATTTAGAAGAGAGAGAAACACGAAACAAACACTTTTACAAAACAAAACAACAAACGATCGTGAAGCTATAGACGTAAGTGCACACACAAGCTACAAACGTACAACATAGACAATTACCCACATAAACCTAGTGCCTATGGCTATCTTAAATATGGCTCCCAATCAGAGACAATTAATGACATCTGTCTCTGATTGAGAACCATTCAGGCAACCATAGACACAGCTAGATACCTACACTAACCCATCTACTCTACTTAACCCCCTAAACCAGGGGTGTCAAACTCATTCCACGGAGGGCCTAGTGTCTGCAGGTTTTTGGTTTTTCCTTTCAATAAAGCCCTAGACAACCAGGTGTGGGGAGTTCCTAACTAATTAGTGATGTTAATTCATCAATCAAGTACAAGGGAGGAGCGAAAACCCGCAGACACTCGGCCCCCCGTGGAATGAGTTTGACACCTGTGCCCTAAACCATACAACCACCCTAGACAATACAAAAAACACATACCTTCCCCATGTCACACCCTGACCTAACTAAAATAATTAATGAAACAAAGAATACTAAGGCCAGGGCGTGACAACGGGTCTCGTCCTGTGTCATTCTACAAGGTTTACCCTCGCTCTTTTGTTTGGATACATCCCAGTGTTTGTTTTGGGTGTATAAAAACCCAGATGTATTCCTGCGCCTGTCTACGTGATATAGTTACTGGACACAAGGTGTAATACGTAAAGTACATTCAGAATGTATTCAGACCCCACCTCTGCCTCTTCCACCGGATCCCCCACAGGGCTGTATGTTCTCTCCTCTCCTGTACATACTATACACTAATGACTATCGTAGTGAATAGGAAAACAGGCACATCATCAAATTTGCTGATGACTGTCATCGTCAGTCTACTACAGGATGGAGAGTTTGAGCATTGGGCCTGTGGTAGATTACTTTATGTCATGGAGTGAGAACAGCTTTCCTCCGATTGAATGTCTCCAAAACTAAAAGATATGGCCATTAACTTTAGAAGGCAGGCACTGTGGTCATAGGAAATGACATTGAGCTGGTTAGTACCTGGGGAACAGTGCTGGACAACAAGTTGACGTTTGAGGAGAGAACAACAGATGCCATCTGTAAGAAAAATGGACAGCAGAGGATTTTCTTTCCTGAGAAAGATTTCAAAAAGATCAATGATGACACAGTTTTACAGGAGTTTTATTGACTCCGTATTGATGTTCTCGATTGTGGCCTGGTTTAGCAAACTTAATGTTGGGTGGTTAAGGTGGCC
Source organism: Salvelinus fontinalis (assembly GCF_029448725.1). Classification (NCBI taxonomy): domain Eukaryota; kingdom Metazoa; phylum Chordata; class Actinopteri; order Salmoniformes; family Salmonidae; genus Salvelinus; species Salvelinus fontinalis. The sequence goes on from NC_074690.1 coordinate 13,779,840, forward strand.
AGCTAGGTAATCGGGGTGCAACAGGCACAGCTCTCAGTGACATTCAGAACATCCATGTGGTAAGGAGAGCTATAAGTATTCTAGACTGTCCTGATCACCCTCTCCTTGTCGATTTTTGCACTTCACCCCTCAGTTTGTCGTTTTAGAGCCTTTCCAAACTCAATAGCAACAGATACAATAACTATTTTATCCCACAGGACATAAACTTTCTGAATCTGCACATGAAATGTCCATTTTTTTGCTGCACTTCTGCACAATGATTTCTCCTTTTTATCGATCTCATTGTTTCATGTTATGTGGACATCGGTTTTCACTGTTTTTAAATGTTTATTTTTTATTATTGATGAACCCTGACTGCACAAAAAAAAAACTAATTGGAACGATAAAGAACTAGAACTTGAGGGGTGTGAAAGATTGTGCAATACAACAGTGACAAAATATATAAATCCTAAAGCGTGGGTAAGGTTGAATCACAGCCTGCTCATAGATTATAACGCTGTTCAATAGGAGGGAGGGAGAAACACCAAGGCTACTGCTAAAAACATACACATCAAATAAATCAGAAAATATGCTGTCTCAGCCACTGCCTGTCACCAAGGGAGTACCTCAAGGCTCAATCCTAGGCCCCACGCTCTTCTCAAGTTACATCAACATAGCT